>NC_142669.1:382500-1085000 GCF_026168435.1 Sesamum indicum
CCCCGTTTCACAAAGTTGAAGCCCAAAAACGTTAGCAAAGTGCAGCCACACATCTCGAACTACTGCCCCTTCAACACACAGATGAGAGATGCTCTCCTCTGCATCACAATATTGGCATTTTGATGGGAAACTAAATCCCTTTCGCTTCATGCGTTCATCCGTCGGGATCCAATCCTGGAAAAGTCGCCATAAGAAGACAGACACCGTTGGCGGCAAAGAACGGTGCCATATATCTGTAAAAAGTTGCCGCTGAGGAGATACCACTCGAATGGCCTCCCATGCCAATGTCGTGGAAAACGTCCCATTACTCGTCGCGGTCCACACAATTTTGTCCCGTTGTCCCACTGCAATAGGAATTTGGCAGATAACATGTGCAATATGTGGTGGGACTATCCTGAAGATCCTGGGGACATTCCATTCTCCCTCATGCCAATAATAGCATACCGGCTCCATAGTGTCAGGGGCCCCATGAACTAACTGGGCTAAAGGCTTCTCACCGAACCAATTATCATGCCAAAAAGACACTGCACCCTGGCCCAAAGTCCAGAATATTAGTGGTTCCGCCACATCCCTAATGCGACACAGACGATGCCAAATAGAGGAATGATTGCGATTATACGGCACATGAGTAGGATGACGGGTCCTACAATATTGGTCATGCAAGAACTCCGACCATAAGGATGATTTCTGCCTAAATCGCCACCAAAGCTTCATGGAAAAAGCCCGAACATACTCCGCCAAACTCCGAACACCCAAACCACCTTCTGCTACTGGGCTACACATCTTATCCCATGAAGACCAATGGATATGCCGACGACCATTATACGAGCCCCAAAAGAAACCATTGAATATGCGCTCAATGGTTATCTATACAGATTTAGGTGGGTGAACTACGTGAAGTAGATGTAAAGGCGTAGCCTGCAACACACTTCGAATCAAGGCCAGCCTTCCTCCGTGGGATAGATTCATCATCGCCCACCCCTGTAGCATGTCACGTAACAATTGTTGCATTACATATATATATTGATTTATGCTCTAATCTATTGTACAGATCCATCACGCAATAATATAAAAAATAACTCCATGCTCATCCTTCCCTCCCTCCCTCCTACTTACTTATGCATCAAATAGACATACCTTATTATGGGGTTTGAAATTGTTCTTGGACCCATCATCACCTTATTAGTCACGGGGGGGCCTCTCTTTGGAGTTGATTAATGTGGCGTCTTCTTCCAAATTTAAGACAGGTGATGTATATGTACAGGTTGATGGTATGATGATGTTGCAGCGGGGGAGGCAGGAAAGCAGTATGGGGGTGGTTCCGGAGATGGATGAGAATGGAATGATGGGGGGAAATGGAAATCAAAGGGAAGCGAGTGTGATGAGGTACAAGGAGAAGAGACAGAAGAGACTCTTCTCCAAGAAAATACGGTATCAAGTTAGAAAGATTAATGCAGAGAAATGCCCTCGTCTCAAGGTATATTCATTATTCCTTGATCCCCCACGCCACCCCACATGATCATTATTGTTGTTATTTTGCAGGGTAGGTTTGTGAAGAGAAGTTGAGGGCACCTCAACCATACCAAACTACCATTAAGTAATAGTACGCATTTGTTTCTGTTTTTGTGGCACACCCACCAGCACCTAAAGCCGATGATGTCAAGTGTAAAATATATATATTCTTAATTCCGGAGTGGGTGTATGCAAATATAATTAATTCTGAACATAAGCTTGGCTTGAGTCTTCAAGTGTTCTGAGAAGGTGCTAATTTCTGCGTCCCCTAGGTTTTGAACCCAGGTCGAAAGGGTGGCAAGTAGGAACTCCTACCACTACACCATCAAATTTTTCTTAACAATACTTGCTCTCATTTTTTATTAGTAGAGGTTATTCAGAATTTATTCATATTTCGCGCCGAACTCTTTCATTTATTTTGAGAAATTCGATGTCATCTTCAAGAGATGAGATTCCCCGTAAACAATTTTTATATTTGATAATGGAGCCCCCCGAGATTTCGGAGAGGGTGAAGAGGCGCAAATTTTTTTTAAGGACGTAGCCTCTTGGGGTGATTTCTTCACCATCCATTAGGCTGAAAATTTTGGTAGGTAACTCGATAGTATTCTATGTTCATAAATGTAGTCACTACACTTATGTTGTTTTGTTCTCTTATAACCTGTATTCGCCAGATGTTGCCTCAAGGGATGTTGTTGCTCAAGCCCCATAGTTCGGTTTTTACCAACTTCGAAAGGGGGGGTAAAATTTTCTGATTCCAACATTTTTATGAGGGGACCTTGCCTCAAGAATTTGATAAGGGGATGTTGCCTCAAAGGATACTTCATGTCCCGGAGTCGGTCTTTCACCAACTTCAAGGGGATGTAAAGTTTCCGGGGCAACATTATTGATGAGGATCTCGATGAAAGTTCCATTTAGGGGGTCCCGGGGCAATAGCGACTTTTGTCTATATGACAATGACGATTTTTGCCTCTAGGGTCCTCGTGAAACTTCAAGTATCTCTATGTCTAAGTTTGTTTCGTTTGTTGGGACTACGACAAGAAAACTAACTTCCTAACTCAAAATTCAAAGTACAATAATCAAAAGAGGAGAAAGGTATGCTGATGTTCAGGAGGAATCTCCCCATTGAGGGATACCTGCTCATGAGTCAGGGGGGTTACCTCCTGAGATGGTGACTGTTCACGAGGCGAGTCTTGTTCCGCCAACGCCCAAGACCTGGTTTGCATACTCAGTGTCGAGATAATGGTTTCCCACAGACGGCGCCAATGATGTGGTCGAGGTTTTTTTGCTAAAGGATAAAATCGAAAATTTTACCTCGGCACAATTGCACACCAGGTGAAATGCAATTTTCCCAAAATGTGTAATTTTCAAGAGAAAAGGTGTCTTGCCAATGAATAGTCACTTGGATTAAAAAATTAGTATTTTGGTATTTATAGGGTGTTGGAAATTATATGGTGTGGTGAGATATATATGTTTAAGGTGTGTCTACTACATACCAAATTACTTTTTTACTCTTATAATTTAATATATTTTTTTATTAATGTACATCATGCTCTAATCTATTGTATAGATCCATCACGCAATAATATAAAAAATAACTCCATGCTCATCCCTCCTTCCCTCCCTCCTACTTACTTATGCATCAAATAGACATACCTTCCGATTGCCCCTGTACAGAGGGACTCCCAAGTATGTGACTAGGAGATATTTCAACTGGTAACCCATAACGTGTTGTACCTCTTGCAACTGTGACGACAACACCTGCCGACTCAGAATAAAAGAACTCTTTTCGCTATTTATCCATTGTCCCGACACTCGCTCATATGCATGGAGAAAATCACGGAGCAATACCATGTGCTGCCTGCAGATGTTAGTAAAGATCATCATATCATCAACATATGCTAGGTGGGATACCCGAACCCGACCCGGTAATTGGTAATACATCATTGGGTGCGCCGCAAAAAGTCGATCCAGCCCCTGAGATAAGTAATCAGCAGCAAGCACGAATAACGCCGGGGATAGCGGATCCCCCTGCCGCAAGCCTCGTGTCGAATGAAAGAATCCAGCATGCTCTCCATTCACTAAGACCGAGAACCAACAGTTAGAGACAACATTAGCCACCAAGTCAACCCAGCGCTGCGGGAAACCCTTTAGCCGCAAGACTTGAAAGAGGAACTCCCAGTTAACTCGATCATAAGCTTTGGCCATATCAAGCTTAAAGATAACATTCGCCTCCGGCCGGTGAGACTCCAATGAGTGAATTAATTCTTGCGCCAAAAGAACATTATCACTCAACAATCGTCCCGGGACAAACCCACTCTGGGATGGAGATATTACCTTCGGTAGGACATGCCCAAGTCTGATGGACATCAACTTCGTGCAGATCTTATTCGTAACATTACACAAACTTATCGGCCGGTACTCACTCCAAGAAGCTGGGCTGGCGGTCTTAGGTATAAGGGAGATGGTACTAGCTGTGAAACTCTTCGGCATCGCTATGCCACGGAAAAACTCAGTTACTGCACTAAAAACATCCTTTGAGACGCGATCCCAGCAGGTATGATAGAAAATCGCCCCAAATCCATCTGGTCCTGCAACACTCTCTGGCTCAATACTGAAAACAGCCTCCCGACCCTCTGCAATCGTTGGCATGGCACACAAGAAACATCTATCCTCATCTGTCAGGCCATCCTCTAAGCAGTCCCGATCCATCTCATCTGGGAACATCGACTCTGCAGATAAGAGCTCCTCAAAGAAAGAAGCCGCCGATCTCTTAATTGCTATTGGATCAGTTAAAACCTCCCCCTCATGTTGTATCTCAAAGATCGTACCACGAAACCTCCTCTTCTTCACTAAAGAGTGGAAATATCTCGTGTTTTGTTCCCCATCTTTAGCTCATTTGATTCCGGCCTTTTGTTTCCAGAAGGCCTCCTCTTGAGTCAACACCCGAACCAACACAGCCGAGCACCGATTTCGCTCCACAAGCGTGCGATCACAAGGATCAAGATCATATGCTTCATCAGCCTCTTGAGATCTCGCTCCGCCTCTGCAACCCTATCAAACACATTCCCAAATACTGTTTTGTTCCATTCCTTCAGACAGTGCTTCAAACGAGTCAGTTTTTGCTGAAGGCGAGTCATACCACTCCCGATCGTCGGGTATTGCCAATTCCGATGAACAACCTCAAGAAATCCCAGGTGTGTGATCCACATATGCTGAAACCGAAAAGATGATGCCTTTTGCGTCATAATAGTCCAATAACCAATAATCCACGATGATCCAATTTGGAGAGCTCTAGATGAGTAACTTGTGTTTTCGGGAATACGTCCATCCAGCTATCAGTCACCAGGACCCGATCTAGACGTTGTCGCAACCGACAACTGTACAAGGTGTAAGGGCTCCTAGTATAATCGGCATGTGTAAGGGCACAGTCTGCAATAGTCTCATGAAAATCCGACATTGCGATACCATTCGGTGCAGCCCCCCCCCCCCCGACCGTTCCTCTGGACAGAGGACAGTATTAAAATCCCCTCCCACAATCCAAGGCGAAGAGCCGACCGAAATCAATCGAAGGCCATCCCAAAGATCCCGTCGCTCCACCACATCGCATTTAGCATATACCGCTGTAACAAACAACGGTTTTGGCCACTTATTAGATTCCAAACGGAGGTGCAGAAACTGCTCATGATCTAATAAAACCTGACACCGTACCTCCGGACTCCAGAAAAACCATATTTGATTCACACAATTAGAAATAACCTCATGAAATCCCAGCCGCCTCGCCATAAACCTTCCCTCAAGGGAGATCATAGGCTCCATGATAGCCAAGAAATCCAGATGATGTTGTTTTCTAACTCGATTCAAGACCCTCTACCTAGGATCATTTCCAATTCCCCGAACATTCCAAAATAATATTTTCATCTATCAAGGGAGAGTAGATCGTATAGTACTCCTCGTGATAATCCTACGGGGTGGGGAGACTGCCTTTCGCCGATCTGGCGAAGCAGAATGGTCTGCAGATGTGTCTCCCATGGACCGACCTCGCCGATGGTGCGCCAACCTCCTAGAGACATCCTCCTCATCCACCTGATGTACGTCCTCCCCCGTCGGCCCCAAAACCTCATCATCGGTAACTGTAGCACAATTAGGCAACTCCTGATTCTCTGTATTAACCACACATCCTGTCAGCTCACACCTTGCAATCTGCTATGCTGGCACAACACCTGTTTCTACCTGCTCATCTTCAGTCCTCGTGTCAGATGGACCACCAGACTCTCCCAACTCAGGAACCATCGGATGTACATCGGGAACCGTTGTCTCCTTCTCATTCCTAGAATGGTGTTCGTCGATTGATTCTTTGACATGACCAGGTTTCACTTTTCCGTCATCTTCGTCTTCCGGCAAGTGCACCACTTCTTCCACCACTGTTTTGGACACATCTTTATGAGATGCAACTTCATGCGATTCACCCTCCGCCTCCTTAGAGCCACTAGTACTAGCCCCAAGGCGAGATCGGGCTGCACCATCATCAAAGCCACATGCTTTTCTTTACGGCAATCTCTCAAGTTCTTTTGCGCCCGCTACGCATCCAGTTTCACCCGAAGATCCTCCTGATCAGGAATAGGTGGAGGAGGACCATCCCTATTTTCAGGCCTAACTGGTGGGGCTTTTGATTTTTGCTTCTCATAGCACTCATCTTCATCATGTCCTAAGTGCTTGCAAGCCCCACAATACTTAGGAAGACGCTCATAAATCACTGCTGGCACCAGACTTGCACTCCAATAGATCCTCGTTAAGGGATTTAGATTGTACCCATTCGAATTACCAGACTCATAGAGCCCGGTATTGTTATTTATTGTCACTACCTCCCCGTGTCTCACAGGCCTGCTAGTCTTCAATGCAGCGGAATATCATTTTCATATAGTTTTGGCCTGTGCGGCCACAAAGGTGCCGTCCCACCTTCGTCCGGCCTTCACACACATCAGAGTTCCGCGACAGTCCATGTGCTCGTTGAGGCTCTCTGCATCCGTGCCTTTGCGTCTTGCACATCATCTCGGAACCTGTCGACACATTGCCCAATGGCAAGGGGCATCCTCGCTCCGCTTCGGCATTAAGGCACTACGCTTGCGCACGCAACGCCCATCTCTTGTCCAACACACTCGGTACATCCTATGCGATCGCCCTCGTCATGGCCGCCTTCCATGTCTCGCCCAAGTAGGATAGCATCATAAGTCCGAGTCCTAATTGATATGCCGACACCTTCCCATTCTCCTGCACGGCTATTCCCGACATGCCTTCTTACCTTTTGTCCTTTGACCGTCTATCCTTAGCCAACGGACCCCCACGGATGGCTAGAACTCAATAGCGCATTCCATGAGTTGGATCACGAGGTCTTTGAATGCTTGCCTCGATCACCCAATCGCTCGAGAGGCGTTGCCTCAGATAACTCGCAGCCCGCGGGGCAATCTAGCACACCACACGGAGCCTCTGGGCACAATTGGCGCCCTACGTAGGCCATCCTGGCCCTACACTGCCCATTAGGTTTCCAAGCCCTTCGGGGACTCTAGCGCTCCGCTCACGAGCTGCCTAGAGCCGGCTCTTGAAGGCCCCCATCATGCCCCCAAGAGATGCTCACTTTGTGCAGACGTCGTCTCATGCTACTATCGTCGTGCACGGGGAGGACTGGCTAATGCTCACCGTATCATGTCCCCCTTATAATAGGCTTAAGAAAATAATCTCTTGTCCCAAGAGTAGAACACAGAAAAAGCCGAGGAGTGCACTTTTTCAGCATCTCCAAGGATAGAGCACTTTGTTCCCGCATCAAAGCACTCTGTTCGGCACATTAGCTTGTACTCGCGCCCAAGGTTGCGCTCTATCGTCGCTCCATGCTGGCCTACATCAACCCGGTTGCCCGCACGTCGCGCACAGGTAATAGCCGACCTATGAGATCCTCACCCACTCAATCTGTTGACGTCCTCGTCAACACATACACGAAGGATTGAAGTGTATGCAGTGCCCAATACTCTCCAAGTATCTCGCGACACCAGACCACTCCTGCTCTTTCGAGCGCTCCAGTCGTGAAGTGCCTCTCCTGCACAACACGAGTCATCGTCCACTGCGTGTTGGCTGACATCGCCTAGTTGTCCGCACGTCGTCCACAAGTCACTCACCTACTCGATCTGTTGACATCCTAGTCAACACATACACAAAGGATTGAGGTGTATGTGGTGCCCAATACTCTCCCAGTATCTTGCGACACCAGACCGACCTCCTGCTCTTTTTGAGCACTCCAATCGTGAAGTGCCTCTCCAGCACAACACGAAATCTCCTCAAGGCGATGCTAAGCTGCTCCTCCACAAAACATAGTGTCTCTGATGCACTCAATCAACACTAAACATGAACGGATGTCTGCGCCTCACACTACACTCTCTTCCTATGGTGTTGGGTAGCTCGCAACAAATAGTGCCTTTATACACTCGCTTGATCGCCTCAAGATGGAAGTCTATGTACTCATCTACACTCGCTTCGCAATATAGTCGGAAGTCTGTGCCTGGCTCTACACTCTCTTTGGAAGTCTGTGTCTACACTCTTTTCGAAATCTGTGCCTGGCTCTACACTCTCTTCCAGACTCTCTCAACTATGCTCCAAGTCTTATCAAGTGCGCCTCTCAAATCTCCAATGCTCCTCAAGACAGTGCCTCAATACACCCGAATTGATCTGGAACGAAGGAAATGTGGAGTCTGTGTTACGAAAGTGTGGAGTCTCGGCAGCATCACACTTCACACTCTCTCCCCCACTCGATGTATTGCCGCCCTCGGCAACACGCGGACCCACCTCTGCGGTAGACTACACTCAAACACTTGCAAACACACAATGGGCCACTTGCCTGGTTGTTGGAACCACGCCGCTCGTGGGCCGAAAAGGGTTATCACTCAACCCCGCACCGAAAGGAGTCACTGTCCTCAATCCGGTATACGATCAAGCTTTCCTAACTTGACCACAAAACATGGGCCACCTGCCCAATTGTCGGAACAAAACCACTCGTGAACCAAACAGCACTCAAAAGGGTTACCGCTCAACCCACCACGGAAATGAGACCGCCTGTCCCAAATCTAGCTGATGACCAAGCTTGACCGCAAAACACAATCTCGTTGTCTCGTCCCGAGCGCTTGACCGTAACTGCAAGGATAGGATCTCTTAATCCCCGTCCGGCAGCAACTCCAAACGCCAGTCTCGCATCGGTCCGATCACAAATAAGAAAGGGATGTACAACTCTCGTCTCGGCCACGCTAACAAGGTTGGAATCTCCCGCTCCCAATCCCTACTCGGCCGACCACACCATGTCGCTCATGATGACCATGGAGCCTGCTGCTCCCAATATCGATGAAGCCTGCTGCTCCCATCGAAAATCCACACGATAGTCCCTCTCGGAAATCTTAGACCGAAGAGCCCATATTATGGTGTCAGAATCCTGTCGAGGAATGTTCTCCATCGTGCTCAAACTCGTGCTCCTGATGGGCACTCAACCGCCGGACAAGTTGTCTTTCTCACAAAATGGATGTCTATGCTCCTTGGTTCTTGAAGCGTGTCATCTCCAGTAACGCACCCTCATCTACCACAATAGCATTTCATCCTATAACTCTTCTCTGCCACACATACAGCTTGCACTAACAACTGCCCATAAAGGGGTCTCAGCGTCCACTCCTTGCAACCCTAAGGGTGGCTCGTTCCACGCACCTCATGTGCAACTATGCTTCAGCTCATGAATATTCAGCACATCCTTCTCCTCACGAAGGTTCTTCAGACTGAGAAGGTGGTCCAACATTCCATCCCTCTCAGCTCAAGGTGGTATCTCGTCCACCAAAATCGCCATGTCGCTCGGACCGCCTCTTGACTTGCGGCATTCCGCACACATGGTTGCTACCTCTACTTCACAAACATGGCACTCGCAGTCCATCCGACTCATCGGCATGTCCCCCTCTCACTTAGGGAAGCCAAGTGAATTCTGAAGTCCGTGACAGCTCGCCCACACATCTGCGGCGCTCACTCACCTGCCAACCAACAACAGTGAAGTTGGAACGTAGCCGCTTGCTCTCTAAAGCATCACACAAGCTTGCATAAGACTCTATCCAACACCCTCTTAGAGGTAGACGTCCCCCAAAATCATCCCATCGCACACCGGTCTGATCTTGTCTCAACTGATGGTCTCAACTGATAACAACTCAACTCATCTCTACATCAAACGTAGAGCTCATATTCCATTCGCCGGCTGGAAGGTCTCGTCTTCCAGGCTCGCAATGCACCTTGTTTCGTGAAGGCAACGAGGCTCTGATACCACTTGTCACAGTATCAGAGCTCATATTCCATTCGTCGACTGGAGGGTCTCGTCCTCCAGGTTCGCAACACACCTCGTCCCGTGAAGGCAACGAGGCTCTGATACTACTTGTCACAGGCCTGCTAGTCTTCAATGCAGCAAAATATCATTTTCATATAATTTTGGCCTGTGCGGCCACAAAGGTGCCGTCCCACCTTCGTCCGGCCTTCGCACACATCAGAGTTTCGCGACAGTCCATGTGCTCGCTGAAGCTCTCTGCATCCGTGCCTTTGGAATCTATGGAGCTTTTACGGTTAGTATGATCAATGCTAAGCATGTTCTCATATCCATGTCGAATGAAACGGATTTTTCACGTCTCTGGTTGAGACGAATTTGGTAT
This sequence comes from Sesamum indicum, assembly GCF_026168435.1. NCBI lineage: Eukaryota > Viridiplantae > Streptophyta > Magnoliopsida > Lamiales > Pedaliaceae > Sesamum > Sesamum indicum. The sequence goes on from NC_142669.1 coordinate 392,724, forward strand.
ATACAAGGTTATCCGATGCGGGTATTCAAATGGACCCCTACATTTACTCCTGCACAAGAATCCTCTGTTGTGCCTATCTGGGTTAGCTTCCCCGAACTCCCAGCTCACTTATTCCATAAGGATGCTCTTTATGCGGTTGCTAGTATGGTTGGAACACCACTGCAAATTGATGACTTCACTTTCAACCAGTCCAAGCTTTCAAAAGCTAGAGTCTGCATTGAAATCGATCTGCTTACACCGCTCGTTCAAGAATTCGATATCCAGATCAATGGTATTTCGATCGTACAGAAAGTTGAGTATGAAGAAGTGCGGAAATACTGCACTTTTATGTAAACATGTTGGCCACCAGGACTTGGAATGTTACTCCAAAGGGAACAACCCAAAACCAGCACCTCGTCATCGAAATGAGGAGAGGAAGGAGCCTGCTGCTACGACGAATGGGAAAGGCAAGGAAAAAAGAGGGAAAGAAGCTACCAACACACCTGCCAAACAAGCGCTTGATGGAAAGGCAGAAAAGAGTAGCAAACGGACTGAGAGAGGTGAATGTTCGTATACACAGGTACCTAATGGTGAACCCCAATCTTTTGCTATCAATGATATTAATTTACATATTGATAATGATGAGATATTAACTGCTCGTAATGATACCATTGATAATATGCCTGTGGTTTATGATAGAAATGCATCAAATATGTGTAATGTGCATGAGTTAAATTCTAATGTTGAGGAATTGAGAGATGATGATATTGTTGGGCATTGTGAGGGGGTAGGAATGAAGGCTCCCCTCCAATGTGTTGCTCTTATTCCCTTTTCCCCCAACCCCTTTACTATGCTTATTAAGAAGAATAGGGAGCATGTGCTCGAAATGAATCAATCTGATCAACAACAAGGTGATGACGATCAGAGAATCTCTAGAAATCAGCAACAGACCTGTACCCTTAACCAAGCTGCTAACGAACTTCCCTCACCACTTGAGAATTACTATGATTTTGAAACTAAACTCGTTGAAGAAAAGGCAAAGGAATCAGCACATATGGACAGTGATCACTCCAACGAGGATAAGGATCCATGCAGACCGGCGTCGCCGTCTTTGTCAATGGAAGATTGTGCGGTGAAAGCAAAGCACACACGATCAGGATCCAGTGAAAAGGATTTTCAGCCAGGCATCAGTTTCGACTTTGACACACCAAAAGTGCATGAAGTGTCTAGAATTCTGACTAGAAGTAGATCAAAACATGTGGTGCCACCAACCCCACCCCGTTTCGTATGAAGACCTCCTTTGGAACATTCGGGGCATTGGAGAAGCCCATAAACAAAAATATGTGCATTGGAACTGTAAGAAACACAAATCGAAAATGCTCGTGATCATTGAACCAAAGGTGAAACTGGAGGAACAATATTTCTGTAGAAGACTGGGATTTGACAAGGTCATCAATAATTCCAATTCCAAAATCTGGTGCTTCATGAAAGAAGACCTTGACTGTAATATCTTGATCTCGCAAGAGCAATTTCTGCACCTTCGCATCTTTTCAGACTTCTGGCCAAATGGAATAGTGTGCACTTGGGTCTATGTAAACATACCAGAGCAGAAAGACGAGAATTGTGGGATGCGCTCAGAAACATGGATGAGGGACAAGAACCTTGGCTCCTTGGAGGCGATTTCAACACTGTTTTGTACTGTAGTGAAAGAAAAGGAGGCGCTGCTCCAAAGATTAGAACGATGGAGGACTTTGGGGACATGATGATGGACTGTGGCCTTCAGGATGCGGGATTTGAGGGTTCTAAATTTACTTGGTCTAGGAACAGACTCTGGCAACGTCTTGACAGGTTCTTATTCTCCCACACGTGGACCCAAGCATTCCCTCTATCTCGTATTCAACACCTCACAAGGAACGTTTCAGATCATTGCCCGCTCCTTCTCTTTGTCAAACAAGAAATGAAGACAGGTCCGACACCCTTCCATTTCCAAAACATGTGGACTAAGCACCACGATTTCAAGTGCTGTGTGACTACTTCATGGCAGCATCCTATCCATGGCCATGGAATGTTTGCCTTCCAACAGAAGCTCCACCTGATTAGAGCGGCTTTGAAGTTGTGGAACACCGAAGTTTTTGGGAATATTTTCCAAAATATCATGGATGCTGAACAAAGAGTCAAGGTTGCGGAACAAGCATACGATGGGGACCCTTCGGATGAGAATCTCATTGCAATGAACAAAGCAATAGCTGAGCTAACATTTGCCTTATCTGTTGAAGAAAGCTACTGGAAACAGAAGGCGGCTTGTAAGTGGCTTGAGGAGGGGGAAAAAACACAAAGTACTTTCATTCGCTGACTAAGAAAAAGAGGAAACAATCAAGGATCTACAAAATCCAACATAATGGAGCCACACTCACTAAAGCGGAAGATATCAAAGTTTCGGTTGTTGAGTACTTCACGCAGGCCTTCAGAATGGATGACAGGGTGAGTGTTGACGACCTTCATTGGGTCCCTAATATTCTTTCTGAGGAGGATCGGCACCATCTTAATGCTACCCCAACAATTGAAGATGTGAAAGCAACTGTTTTTGACATGTGCCCTGATAGTACGGCAGGCCCCGACGGATTCTCGGCACACTTTTTTCAATGCTGTTGGGATATTATTGGTCAAGATCTCTACGACGCGGTTTTGGATTTCCTCTCGGGATCTACCCCTCCGAAAAATTTCACTACGACTACAATCGTTCTCATTCCAAAGGTTGAGGTTCCATCCACTTGGAAAGATTTCAGGCCCATTAGCCTCTGTAATGTCACGGGGAAAATCCTATCCAAAGTCATCAACAACCAAATGGCCAAACTGCTTCCCAAAATCATCTCCCCCTCCCAGAGCGATTTTGTCCAGGGATGCATGATCTCTGATAACATTCTCCTTGCACAAGAACTTTCCCACTGTCTTGGAAAAAATGGCAGTTTGAGCAACACCATATGCAAGCTTGACATGGAAAAAGCCTATGACCGTGTCAACTGGACTTTCCTCTACCAAATGCTTAGTAGAGTGGGTTTCCCAACACACTAGATTAACATGATCAAGAAACTCATCGAAAACTGCTGGTTTAGTATTTTGATCAACGGTGAAGGGGTGGGATTTTTCAAGTCGATGCGAGGCCTCAGACAAGGCGACCCTCTATCCCTAACGCTCTTCGTTATTGCAGCAGAATGCTTATCCAGAGGACTTGACTGGCTTTTCCAACGGCAACCCCGTATGAATTTTTTTGCAAGGAGCAGCAAGAACATCTCCCACCTGGCATTTACAGACGATATCATTATCTTCTCGAAAGGGACCCGCAAGGATCTCAAGACCCTCATGAAATTTCTTAGGCACTAAGAGCTCATTTCTAGTCAGCGCATCAACAAGGAGAAAAGCTCATTCACTGTCGATAAAAAGACCTCCAACATGAGAATTCGATGCATTCAACAGGTCACTGGCTTTAGGCTGAAATACCTTTTGATCACATACCTGGGAGCGCCTCTCTTCAAAGGGAACAAGAAGGGAGTTCTCTTCGACGAACTCATTCAGAAAATTCGAAATAAGATCACAGGATGGGAAAAAGCACTCCTATCCCATGGAGGACGGCTCTAGGTTATCAAAAGCGTCCTCAGTGCCATGCCGACATACCTGCTACAAGTCCTGAAGCCTCCTAAGTATGTTATGGAACGCATTGAAAGAATTTTTAACAAGTTCTTCTAGGGCAATACTGGTGATCAAAGAAAATTGAACTGGTCCTCAAGGGAAGCTGTCTACTATCCGACGGACGAAGGGGGTTTTGGGGTTAGAAGAATCCTAGACGTGGTCCATGCATTTCAATTCAAGCTGTGGTGGAGATTTATGAACCAGAGCTTACTTTGGTCCCACTTTCTTTTGGAAAAGTATTGTACAGGAAGTCATCCAATCTCAGCGAAGCTCTCTTACATCGCCTCACTAAACTGGAAAAGAATGTGCCAGCACAGAAAAGAAGCGGACAAACAGATCTTCTGGAGTCTCGGAAAAGGACATATCTCATTCTGGTTCGATAACTGGATTGGCGAAAAACCTCTCTTTGAGATAATGCATGATTTTGAGTGGAACACAGCTCCTGTCAACAACTACTGGGAAAACAATTCTTGGAACGTTGCAAAACTGAGAGAAGTGCTTACAGCGGACCTAGTTCATCAAATCTGCCAGATTCCATTTGACGTCGACACCAGTGATATACCTCTTTGGAAGCTAAGTGGCGATGGGAATTTCAGTATGAAAGCCACATGGAACTCTTTGAGACAAAAGAGAGCAATACAGCAGCTCGTCAAGGAAATCTGGTGTCCGCTTATTACCCCAACAATGTCTTTCTTCATGTGGAGACTTATCAACAACAAACTCCCACTTGATGAGAAACTCCAGAACAAAGGTATTCAGCTGGCCTCTAAGTGCTCTTGTTGTAATCACGTTGAAAGTCTCCAACACGTGTTCATTGAAGGCCCTAGAGTTAGGCGTGTGTGGGAGCATTTTTCCAGAAAATTTCACATAAACCTTCCTATTACTGATAACATTGTGCTCCTTTTGAACTATTGGAGGACATCAGCCTTTGGACAAAACCACATTAGAATGATTGTCCCCATGCTCATCTTGTGGTTTGGTTGGCTTGAAAGGAATGATGTGAAGCACCGAAACAAAAATTTCAACTTGGAACATATCAAATGGAAGGTCCACCAACACATTGTCACCACTTTCAAAAGCAAAACATCCAAATGCATCAATTGGAAAGGGGACCAATACGTGGCGAAATCCATGGGACTCGAACTTGGATCGCAGTACAAGGCTAAAACCAAACCGGAGCCTGGGTGGATTAAAATCAATACGGATGGGGCTTCTAAAGGAAATCCAGGACGTGCTGGAGCAGGAGGAATTGCAAGAGATGATGAGGGAGCAGTCATATTTGCATTCTATGAAGTTCTCGGAGAAACAAATAATACGTTTGCGGAAGTTTTCGCCCTGTTTAAAGCCCTCCAGCTATGTCAAACTGAAAACAGTCCAAGGATTTGGATTGAGGTCGATGCAAATTGTATCCTCCACCTCGTTCAACAATCAGAGAAAGCGCAACGGCCTCTTAAGCACATGCTCACACACATTCGCTTGATGCTGAAAAAGGTGGAGTACAAAATCAATCATATCTATCGAGAAGGGAATAAAGCAGCTGACTATCTTGCTAACCTCGCCTGCGCTACAAATAGCTCTAAACTCTTGAGAGGAGAGGAGCTTCAAGGACACTCGTGGGGATCATCGAATGTGACCGACAAGGCATTCCCTATATCCGAACCAAGTGACTTCTTGAATTTTCAGGAGTCCGATGTTCTCGTTTTTTCTTGCTCTTATTTCCGCTGCAAACTTCATTACTCTGCTGTTTTTTCCCTCTTGCTGCTGCTGCTGTTTTTCTCAGTCGCAGATCTTTGCTGCTGTTGGTTTTCTCTGCTGCAAGACTCTGCCTTGTCTTTCATTTTACACTCAATGCGCCTCACTCTCTTCTTTCATTATGGTCACTTTCGTTACACTTGCACAATCACTCTCACCTCACACATATCTCGCTGTTTCCGCACAGCACTAATCCACTAACTTTTTGTCAATATACACTGAGAACTACCGATAGCACTCCTTCCTACTACATGCCCTATTGGAACATCTTGGCTCCACATGCTACATACAAATCTCGGAGTACCGTGGTAATGTTGGCCCTTTATTTTTCCTGTGTTGGTTTCAAGTCATTGAAGTGTCGCAACCCTTATCCAGAATTTCAAAATTTACCTTTGGTCTTGGTTTTTGTTTGAGCAGTTTGATTTTTGGTAATTCTTTTGCATCTTTTGGATTTAAGGTCTAACCTCTTTTTTGGTTTGGAGCATTGCATGTTGCTGGATGCTGGTTTGATTGATGTCGGTTGATTATTGTTTGGAGGGAACAGATTGAAAAAACAGAAAAGAGAATGCAGAAAAAGAAGAAAGAAAAAGCGGAAAAAAGAGGAAAAAACATCAAGAAAGAAAACAGAGAAGAAAATTGAATAAAAGAAGAAAGAACGGAAAAAAGAAAAAGTGGAAAAAAGAAGGAAAAGGCCGGGTGAATGTTTTGCAATGTTGGGCTTAATTGCTGTTTTTTCCAGATTTTTCAAATTTTGGATGGCTCTTGTTTTTTATTTTTTGTGTGTCAAGTTGTAGTTTGGGCTTCTCCAATGTTTATAGACCTGGATTAATTTTGTTTTTCTGAATTGGGTTGTAAACACTTCTTTTGCTTGGAAACAAGTGTGTTGGGCCGCATTTCTTTTTCAGATTGGACAGGACCATTGGCTCCATGACTGGTGGTCTCTTTTTTCTGGATTGAGCACACCTGGGCTACAGACTGCAACTCTGGGCTAAGGAAGAAGGCCTCACCTTGCTCGGCTCATTCGCAATGGACTCTCAAGACATTGGACTGCACATTTGCACTGGACTTTGAAGCTGGACCACACCACTTCAACTGGACCCATCACTCCACTGGGCTGCTGCCTGCTATGTTGGGCTGCTTCTGAGTTCTGGCCCAGGGCTGCCACCAGCAAGCATTGAACCTCCATCTGGGCTGGCGAGCGCGGGCGTGATCCGATTGGGCCTCTCTTGGGAATTTTGCATTGGACTATTTTTGTGGCTGCCATGATTTTTGGGCTCTTTTGTTGCATAGCCCAAAACCTTATTTTAGGGTATTTTGTTTTTTTGAAGGATTTTTCTATATGTAAGAATATTATGTACTTTCTCGGTGTTATCTAGAAGGGACGAGGATCCCGACAACTCCCCTATTTATTTAAAAAAAAAAATCCTAAACCCTAAACCCTAAACTCTAAACCCTAAACCCTAAACCCTATACCAATACTGACTGCAATTTATTTTCAATGAAGAAGGGATGGGAAGCCCGAAAAGCCTCCCCCACCTTCGGGTGTTTATCCAAAAAAAAAAAAAACCCCTAAATCCTATACCCTATACCCTATACCCCCTAAACCCTAAACCCTAAACCCCTAAACCCCTAACCCTTAAACTCTAAACCCAAACCCCAAACCCCAAACCCCCAAACAAAACCCCAAACCCTAAATCCCAAACCCCAAACCCCAAGTCCTAACCCCTAACCCCTAAACCCTAAACCACTTCTCACTACAAGTGTGTGAGATTTAACACACTAAACCTTCCGCCACCAACCACCACCAAACTACCACTCTTTCAGCCTCACCACCACCACCAACAGACAACCCACCTCCTCCTCCATCGCGCCGCCGCCGGCCAGGCGCCGGAAATTTCGGTCGGCGCGTAGCTACACACGCGCACCACCACCGGATGCGTTTTTGGAAGACCGTCACAACCATGCAATTCTCGCGCTGAACGACCGCCGGACGCCGCCACACGCTCCAGCCGGAGTTGCAGAAATCGCGCCAAAATCACGCCCTAATCGCGGTCGCCTTCTCTCTAAGAATCCGGCCGTTTTTCGGCGATTTGACGGCCGGGCCATACACCGATCAACTCGCCTTGATGAGTAGAAGCTTTCCCCCCAAACAATTTCGAGTTTCAAGCGCTGTGGACGATGGGCTTTCTCTTCGACCGCAGCTAGGTTTTTCAGTCGATTCGCCGTCGTTATGCCGTTTCACCGTCGTGGACGCCTACCATTCGACTCCTCTCCTCCTTGCGCGTCGAACGAGACTAGGCTCGCCGATTTTCATCAATCCTTTGAAGAGATCTTTGAAATCTCCCATTCTGCCAACCACCGACGATCGGGCCGCCGTTTCTCCGCCGTCCGTCGAAGTTTCGCTGGCTGAGCACCACCATTGACCTCACCTCGACAAGGCGCAGCCCCCTGTCCGTTCAGAATCGGCCACCGGAGACATGCCAGAAACTCCACCTTCGTCCTACGGCGACAGTCAACATGAGTTGTTGACTGAGTTGACTCGGTCAACTCTCCAAGTCAACCCTCCTTTGACCGAATCAACTCGGTCAACTCAGTCAACCGAACAGTTTCAGCAGCCGCCTTCCTCGATTCCGACGGCGAACCTTCCAAAAAAAACGTTCACTAAAGTTGTTGCGCCATCTCGGACCTCGAAAACTGCAAATACGGCACCTCACAAATACTTTTTTGGGGACTCACCACCGGCCGCTGTCGGTACAATTTTGGCTGGCGACAAAGGTCCAACATTGCTGTTTACAGATGCCGAGACCGAAGTCCTCGCAGCTCCATTCAGATTTCCACTAGTAGGAAAATTTTTGCATGGAGCACCCTCGTACAGCATGCTGCACAAACTGATCGCGGGAACTGGCATGAAAAATAAATTCACGGTTAGTATGCTAAATAACAGGCATGTCTTAATTTCCTTATCCTGTGAAGCAGATTATACTCGCCTGTGGCTGCGGCGTATTTGGTATATCCAGGGGTACCCAATGCGCGTCTTCAAGTGGACTCCTACTTTCACATCGTCTAAGGAGTCATCAATTGTACCGGTGTGGGTTAGTTTTTCGAAGCTACGAGCACATCTGTTCCGCAAGGAACTTCTATTCACGGTGGCGAGCATGATTGGAACTCCTCTGCAAATTGACGATGCAACACTCAATCAGTCCAAGCACTCCAAGGCAAGGGCATGCATTGAATTGGATCTTCTCAAACCACGCCTTGAAGACTTTCAAATCCAAATTTGTGGCGCAACTATTATGCAGCGTATTGAGCACGAGGATATCCCACACTACTGCTCTTTGTGCAAACATGTTGGGCATCGAGACTCAGACTGCTCTACGGAAGGCGATGCTCCCAAACCACCCCCCAGAAGCCGAGCAATCGGGCTGTCGCAGAGAAAATGAAAGAAAAGAAGGTTGTTGAAGAGGTCGGGCGGGGCAAAGCAGTAGCAAAGGAAACTGGTGAGAGTTCAAAGACGATGGACCAGCCAGAACAGCTTCAGCCTACTAAGGACACCAGGTACCACACTGAGCACCAAACTGAAACTATGACTAGCATCAATGAATTTTCTGTTCCTGTTGATGAAGTTAATATTCCCTGTGAGTTTGGAAAAATGGGTGATATGCCTGCCGATAATCTTGTTGTTGGTGATGTGGAACATATTGTGGAGACGGATTTGCCCTCCGATAATCTAGTTGTTGGTGTTGTGTATTATCCGATTGGGGGGGGTGGAAATCCAAAAGAAGAGGAAACGGATTAACCTTCAACAGGCCTCCAAACTCTTCAAAAGTCTGAAATTTTTTGGAATGACTGCTCGACCACTGAAGGAATGGGATGACACTGATGAATCAGAAGGGGAAGACGATGATGTCAACCCGGGTAGCCCACGACCGGTGAAGATCCAGGTTCCAGTTTGCTCGCTGAACTGTAATCCGGCTGAGATTGAAGAAGGAGAACAGTTCCTTGTTCCTTCTCCAACCCCGCCACGAAAATACAGACATCACTGCACGCACTGGGACAATTCAACCGCTTAGAAACTTTTAACTATATGTTGTCTCTCAATGTTAAGGAGTAGCACTCCTACCTTCATACTTTCTTAATGTAATGTATCTGTTTTTTACTTTTTAATGAAGATGGGATGGGGACCCCAATAAGCATCCCCTACCTTCGGGTGTTTTGACTAAAATTTTTGTTTTGGAGTTAGAAAATACAAGTTGAATGGAAATGTTTGATTTTATGCTCCCATATATGGCCGTCCATTTTTTCCTCTTCATGCAATTTTGGTTGATGGGCTTTCTTATTTTATTTTTAACTTCTCTTTGATGTGGGTTGCTAGAGATTTGGTCTTTTTGTTCTAATTGGGTTGTTAGTTACTTGGGTTTTTTTGGCTTGGTTGAATTAGGTTTCATAACCTTCAATTAATTGAAACCAGCTCCGTTGGGCCACCTTATGTGAGGCCCAGTCCACAAGTCTGAAAGAATTCCTCTTGGGCTACATAAGGTAACTGGGCTGCACCACCTCAATTCTTGTTTACTGGACTACGCACTTGATGGACGCCCTCAATACTGGGCCGCAGGCCATTCGGGTTGAGATGACAGACCTACTTCACTGGGCCGCGCTGCTTCTTCAGGCTGTCCATCCGCGGGCCTTCTCTACTGGGCCATTTTTCAGCAAGCCTCAATTTTAATTGGGGTGCCAAGATTTTTGGGTTTATTTTTTCATAGCCCAATCAATATTCTGGGGTTTTTTTGCAATTATGTAGGATTGCTTTACATGTACAAACATTATGTATATTTTCGTTTTAATGCAGATGAGATAAGGATCCCGACAATTCCCCAATTTATAAAAAAAAAAAAAAATCCTAAACCCCAAACCCCCCAAACCCCCAAACCCCAAACCCCAAACCCCAAAACCCTAAACCCCAAGCCCTAAACCCTAAACCCTAAACCACTTGGCCATTTTCTCTCAACATCTCACTACATTGTATGAGATTTTCACACACTTGCACTTCCACCACCTACCACCACCAAACCACCACTCGATCAACCTCACCACCACCACCAACAGACAGCCCATCTCCACCTTTGTCGCGGCGGCGGCGTCGCGCCGTCACCGATCGCCAGCTAGAAAATCTCGCCGGCGCGTCCCATGTCACGGCCACCACCATGATGCGCGTGGCCTGATCGGAGTACGGACGCGCCCTCACTGACCGATCAAAAATTGCAGAATCGCCCTTAAAGTCGCCGGAATCTTCCCGTCCCGTCTAATTGCTGGTCGTGCTATATACCAATAGACTCGCCTTGATGAGTAGAGTATTTCCGCCCAATCAATTTGAAGTTTCATGCACAAGAAACGATTGGCTAACTCCTCCACCGCCGCACGCTTCCACCGTCGATTCGCCGCCGATACGCTCACCCACGGTCTCGGACCACCACGGTTTGCTTCCTCTCCTCATGGCGAATCGTTTGCGACCAGTTTCGTCCAATTTCATGGCCTGTACGTATAGATCTTTTTCTTCCTCCATTCGCGCCATCGCCGCCTATCGGACAGCCGTTCCGCAGCCATCCGACCGCCGTTCGCAGGCGGACCACCACCAATCGACTCGCGCTGTGATGACGAAGCCAACCATGTATTCAGCTCTTGGCTCCGATCAGTCGTCGGAATCTCCATCTCTGGCCGGCGGTCAACCGGGTTTGACCGAGTTGACTCGGTCAACTCAATCGGTCAAACCCCCGAAACTGAGTCAGCAGCTGTTTTCGACTCCGAATCCTCCAAAACGGACATTCGCTGAAGTTGTCGCTCCTTCACAAGCCTTAAAAATCGCACCAACAGCGTCTCACAAATTTTTTCCTGTGGACTCGCCACCGCCCTCTGTCGGTACAGTCTTCACTGATAAGAAGGGTCCTACATTGGTGTTCACAGATGCGGAGACCGAAGCCCTTGCAGCTCCCTTCCAATTGGCACTAGTCGGAAAATTCTCGCATGGAAAACCTCAATTTCGGCACCTGCATCGCCTTATTGCCGAACTGGGAGTCAAAGGTGCATTTACTGTTAGTATGATCAAGGCCAAGCATGTGCTTATTTGTTTATCCAACGAATCCGACTTCTCCTATCTGTGGTTGAGAAGAATTTGGCACATCCAAGGATTTCCAATGCGGGTTTTCAAATGGACACGGACATTCACACCGGCTCAAGAATCCTCTCTTATTCCGGTTTGGGTATATTTTCTTGAACTCCCAGCTCATTTCTTTCATAAGGATGCTCTCTTTGCAGTAGCAAACATGATAGGAACACCGCTTCAAATCGATAACTGCACGTTCAATCAATCCAAGCTCTCTAAAGCTAGAATTGGCATTGAAATTGATTTTTACCAAGCCACTTGTGGAGGGCTTCAACCTACAAATCAATGGAGTAACAATTCATCAGAAACTGGAATATGAGCAGCTTCCAAAATATTGCAACTTTTGTAAACACGTCGGCCACGACGATTTGGAGTGCTACACAATGGACAATGCCCCCCGCCCCCCTCCACGAGCCAAGAAGTCAAAAGGAAAGGAGACAATGGGAACGGAGGAATAGGTGGTGACTGGAAAAGTCAAGGCATTTGAGAGGGGTGAATGCTCCAAAAGCAGGTACTCTACGAACCTCTCTAATAACAATGTTGATAGTGGTAAACATGGTGAGCATGATGATAACATTGTTGAGAATGATGAGCATGTTGATAACATTATGGAAAATATTGTTTCTATTGATGTCGCTAACACCACATGTGAGGAAGGAAAAATGGGTGAGGAGAATTCGGAAAACAAAATGGCTGAAGGAAATTGGATACAAGTGGGAAATGCTACCATGCTTCTCCAACAGAATCCAGATGAGGAGGAGAGTTTGGTTACTAATGCCAGGCCATTGAAGATCTCTGACCCGACTTGCTCGACCTATCGCAACCCTGCCGATATAGACTATGCAGAGCAGCTGTTACAAAAGTTGGCCTCCCCAGACAGACTGCCCAGAAACCAATTCATCGTAGAGAGGATACCAGAGTACTTGGTCAATAATACGGAGGTAAAAATCCGTGTGATGAAACAGAGAAGTACCTCGCGTGGTCCAAGGATAAAGACAGCTCGCATCAAGAAAAAATGGAAGAAACAAATTAGCTGAATGTCGTATCAAATGTAAAGGAGTAGTACTCCTACTTTTATGTTTTGTTGATTTTATGTTGTAATGCTGACATTGCTTTATTTTCAATCAAGAAGGGATGGGGATCCCGAAAAGCTTCCCCGACCTTCGGGTGTTTAATTTAACAAAAAAAAACCCTAAACCCGAAACCCTAAACCCTAAACCCTAAACCCCTAAACCCTAAACCCTAAACCCTAGACCCCAAACCCTAAACCCTAAACCCCTAAACCCTAAACCCTAAACCCTAGACCCCAAACCCCAAACCCCAAACCCCAAACCCTAAACCCTAAACCACCACTCGTTTAGCCTCACAACCTCCACCATTAGACACCCCGTCTCCTCCTCCACCGCAGCGTCATCGCCGCGCTGCCGCAGGCTGGTTGCCGGAAATTTCTGTCGGTGAGTGTAGCCACACGCACAAGACCATTGGATGCGTCTCGTGATGAACGTCACAACGCTACTGGTCGTGCAGTGAACGGAGGCAGGACGCTGCCGGATGCGCCCTCCAAAGTCCTCAGATTCGCGCCGTTTTCACCTCGTTTTTGTTGGCGACTTCTCTCTTAAATCTCGGCCATTTCCTGGCGAGTTACCGGCCGTGCTATACGCCGTTGGAATCGACTCGATGAGTACTACAATTCCCCTCAAACAATTTGAGGGTTAATGCACGCATGACGATGGGCTAAGTCCTCGACCGTTGATCACTTCCGCTGTCGATTCGCCGCCGTCACGGCGACTCACGATCGCGGACCACCACAGTTGGAATCCTCTCCTCAAGGCGAGTCTATTGGGACCAGTTTCGTCAAGTTTCATCACCTGTGTGCCGAGTTCTTGCAAATCTCCCGTTCGTGCAATCGCCGCCCGTCAATCCAGAGTTGCGCTGCCTTCCGCCGTCGGTTCGCTGGCGGAGCCACACCATTGCAGTCGCCTCGTCATGGAGAAGCCTCCCGTCCGCCCAGAAATCGACATCGGAGCTCCGGCAACGGTCGCCCATGAGCCTTTGTGGACCGAGTTGACTCGGTCAATGGTCAACCCACCTTTGACCGAGTTGACCCGGTCAACTCAGTCAACCGAACAGATTCAGCACCTGTCTTCCTCGATCCCGACGCCAAATCTTCCAAAGAAAATATTCGCTGAAGTCATTGCACTATCACGGGCCTCGAAACCCGCAACACCGGCACCGCACAAGTACTTCCCTGAGGACTCGCCATCGGCCGGTATTGGTATAGTTTTCACAGGCGACAAAGGTCCAACATTGATATTCACAGATGCCGAGGCCGAAGTCCTTGCAGCTCCATTAAAATTTGCACTCGTGGGTAAATTTTTGCATGGAGCACCCTTGTACAGCATCCTTCACAAACTGATCGCTGGAACGGGCATCAAAAACAAATTCACGGTTAGTATGCTCAACAACAGACATGTCTTAATTTCCCTATCTTGTGAAGCGGATTTTTCTCGCCTGTGGCTGCGGCGTATTTGGTATATTCAGGGGTACCCAATGCGCATCTTCAAGTGGACTCATGTTTTCACGCCGTCTAATTATCACTATTTCATCCTTACTTAGTCAGAACTCATTCTAAAGTAACTCTGTTTCAACCCGTAAAATAAATTCTAATTTATCAATATAATATTATATATCACAAAAGATAATATATACCACCAAAAGTAATATTTACCCTCACTACATGTTCTCGTGTACATAACCTCAAGGAAAATCATACCACAACTTTAAATACAAATCCCGATAAAAGACCAGAATATTTAACAACCCATAATTAAAACTCTAGCTTCAGAAGTCACGGCTGACCCATCTAATAAAGACGACGGCACCGCTCAAAGTCCAATGTGGCTAATCAGTGTGACCTATCTCCTGAAATGTACGTGGCTAGGAATGAGCTGCCTACTCAATAAGTATAGCTGATCAATTTATATATATACACAAATAAAGATTCACGTACATGCAGTCACACCAACAACAGTCATTCGTCGTACAGCAACATCAGATATAAGCAACAATACATACTCACAACTGTAAATCAATCCACGACATAATATTCATTTGTTATCATTTATTAGTTAAGGGCCCCACTTACTCTAGCTGAAGTACATCAGTCAATGGTTTCGCCGGCCATCATCATATCATATACAGCACAGGATACCCGTTGTGTGATATCCCATACTCTTTTACTCCAACTGTGTAGCAATATAGCACAGGACATCACAACAAACATGATACCCCCACACCACCCCAGTGTGTAGCTAACAACACAGGATATTCCCTGCTGTCCCGGAATACCGCGGTACCCTACACACAATGATACCTAGCTTAAATCACATATTTTTCATATCTCATCATCAATCATATTATCATTAATCACATTTTCATAAACCATTGACTGTGTTCCTAACTAGGTAAGCATCATCTTTTATCTCAATTCACAATCATCATTCTGTTCTTTATAATAATCACTTCCTCAATAATAATTTCCAATTCGATTTCATATAACAATCAATTATACGATTACGTCATCATACCATTCTCACGTCCATCTATTACAAACACATATGACACATAGTAGCAATTCCACCGATATTAAGGTAATCTAACAAATAATCCACAACTAATTATATAAACAATCAATATACGAAAGCCACGCATAATAATATAATGACAAGTCCACGTTCGCATCCAAGAAACTAATATATATAATATATACAATATTACACATATAGATATATATATATATAAATCCAATTAGCTATACTTACCTTAAATCCCAAAATGCTTCGATTCCCGAGGGACTACTCAACCTTCTACTTTGTTGTCATGTCCTATAATAGAATGTTATACATATAATCAATATATAATATCATAAACTCTAAATAAAATATTATATAATGTTCGTATATTTTCCACTAATCTTTTAATATTCTATTTATATTAAAGTCCAAACCCCTGTTCCATTTCTTTCAAATAACTACCTTTCCTAAGCTTCTCAAATATTTAATTTATCAACTAATTCATAAGAATTCATTTAATCAAACCCCATATATATTTATAACTATAGTTTTTAATAACATTCGTAAGTTATATTATCGTTAAATTCTCATTTTTCCTCTTTAATAACATAATATTTCTTAAATATAATTTTCAAATCATTTCTATGAATTTTCTACCAATTTATCGTTGTTATATAATTTAATTAAGCAATAATACATAGAATTACATATTTGGTTAATCATTCCGATGGAATTTTATAAATTAACTATAAGGATAATTAAATCTAACAAATCTAATATTTTAATTACCCAACTATATCATTTTTATAGCAATTGTGATATTTAATTTGACACTAATTTAAATAGCCAAAATCATAAAGTACTCCGATTAAATAGTTCACCGCTCAATATAATCAATATTTAATAAATGAGCTAATTAAATAATATAATTATATAAATTATTAATAATTAAAATATGAAGTATTACCTCGTTGCGCTTCACTGAAGGCGAAAAGAGAAAATGCAATTGTAAGATAAAGTTTGGATTCTATTATATATATATATATATATATATATATATATATGAGAGGTTGGGCGGTGGGCTCCCCCCTCCTTTCTTATATTAAATACATATATTTATATACTATTATTATTACTACAATTATGATATGTTTATGTATATATATATATTCTTTTATATATATAATATTATTATTATTTTATTTATTTAATTAAACTTTTCTCAAAATACCAATCACGTTCTTTTTTTAATTTTCTTAATTAATATAATTTGCCTCCAACTATTATAACGAACTTCAATTTAATCCATTCAAGTTTTATTATATCCTAAATTCAATCTATAATTTGTTTACTAATTAAATTTAAATTTCTAATAATTACCAATTAGTCTCCCAATTACGTGAAAAATTCTACGGACGTCACAATTCTCCCCTCCTAATAAAAATTTCGTCCCCGAAATTTAAGTAACTTACCCGCTCAATGGAATAAATAGGGATATTTCTCTTTTATATGCTCCTCAACCTCCCAAGTCGCCTCCCTCGGGGAATGATGACTCCATCTCACTTTTACCATCGATATATCTTTATTTCTTAATTTTCTTATATTTCTATCCAAAATCTCTGCAGGCTACTCCACATATGTTAACTCCTCGGAAATCTCTATCTCCGGCTCACGAATAATGTGGTTAGGATCAGACCGATATCGTCGCAGCATCGAAACATGGAAAACATCATGTATTTGTGACAATTCTGCTGGTAATGCTAGTCGATACGCTAGTGGTCCGATTCTTTCAATAATTTCATACGGCCCAATGTATCTCAGACTCAGCTTTCCTTGCTTGCCAAACCTCAGAATTTCTCTCCAAGGAGATATCTTCAGGAAAACCTTATCACCTACTTCATACTCCATCTCCCTTCGGTGTTGATCAACATAACTTTTTTGTCGATCTTGTGCTGCCTTCAAACACTTCTTAACTACCTGTACCTTTTCCACTGTTTCCTGCACCAGTTCAGGACCTTCTAGTTGTCTTAGTCCTTCTACATCCCAACAAATCGGACTGCGACACCTTCTTCCATATAAAGCTTCATATGGAGCCATACCGATACTAGAATGAAAACTGTTATTATATGCAAACTCCATTAGAGGTAGATGATCATCCCAGTTGCCCTTAAACTCCATTGTACAAGCTCTCATCATATCTTCAAGGGTTTGAATCATTTTTTCTGACTGCCCATCTGTTTGAGGATGAAATGCGGTACTGAAATGCAATTTTGTGCCAATGCCCTTTGCAGACTTTTCCAAAAGCGTGAAGTAAATCGGGGATCTCTGTCTGACACAATCGATACAGGCACTTCATGTAATCTCACTATCTCAGAAATGTATAATCCAGCTAACTTATCCAGAGAATCAGTTATTCGTACCGGCAAGAAATGAGCAGATTTTGTCAATCTATCCACAATTACCCAAATAGCGTCGTGCTTTCTGAATGTTCGTGGCAACCCCATGACAAAATCCATAGTAATCTTCTCCCACTTCCATTCTGGTATTGATAGAGGTCGCAGTTTACCTGCTGGTGCCTGGTGTTCTGCCTTTACTTGCTGACATGTCATACATTTAGCCACAAATTCAACCACATCCTTCTTCATTGTCTGCCCCCAGTAATAGGGTCTTAAATTTCGATACATTTTTATAGTACCAGGGTGCATTGCATATGGTGCATTATAAGCTTCTCGCAAAATCGCTTCACGTAACCCATCCGTATCAGGCACACAAACTCGTCCCCCATTCTCTATTACTCCATCAACTCTTATTGATAATTTTATTTTCTTACCAAGTCTTATTCTTTCCAACATTCGTAATAAGAAAGGATCTCGAGTCTGCGCTTCTTTGATCTGATCCACGAAGTCTGGTTTAAGTTGCAAGGCTACCAATAAACCCGCTACCTGATCAACCTCCAGTTCCGTATTCATAGACCTCATCTCCAGTAGTAATGTCTGATTGTGACTCCCCAGATTGGCTAATGTATTTGAACTCTTTCTTCTCAAAGCATCTGCTACCACGTTCGCTTTCCTTAGATGGAACTCAATAGTGCAATCATAATCCTTCAGCAATTCTATCCATCTTCTCTGTCTCAAATTCAATTCCTTCTGTGCCAAGATATATTTCAAACTTTTATGGTCAGTAAGGATCTGAATTTTTTCTCCGTACAAGTAATGTCTCCAGATCTTCAGTGCATGCACAATCGTGGCTAACTCCAAGTCATGTGTATGATAATTTAATTCATGGTTCCTCAATTGACGGGACGCATAAGCAATTACCTTTTCGTTTTGCATCAACACACATCCCAAACGTTGTTTAGAAGCATCCGTATACACTATATATCCACCGCTACCAGACGGCAAAACCAAAATCGGATTGGAGGTCAGTCTCTTCTTCAACTCATCAAAACTTTGTTGACACTGTTCCGTCCACTGAAATTCTACCTCCTTTCTGAGCAACTTGGTTAGAGGACTGGCAATTATAGAGAAACCCTCAACAAATCTCCTGTAATATCCAGCCAACCCTAAGAAGCTTCGGACTTCAGTGGTATTCTTTGGTACTCTCCATTCCATAATAGCTTTTACTTTTGAAGGGTCAGGCATAACCCCATCACCAGATACTACATGCCCAAGGAAAACCACCCGATTTACCCAAAATTCACATTTGCTTAACTTACTATATAACTCATTCTCTTTCAAAATCTACAACACCATCCTCAGATGTTGTTCATGCTCTTCCCTATTCCTCGAGTATATCAAAATGTCATCTATAAACACAATAACGAAGTGATCCAAATATGCTTGAAATGTACGGTTCATCAATGCCATGAATGCCGCTGGTGCATTTGTTAACCCAAAGGGCATCACCAGAAACTCATAATGACCATAACGAATACGGAAAGCTGTCTTCGGTATGTCATTCTCTGCTATCCTCAACTGCCAATAACCAGATCTCAAATCGATCTTTGAAAATATTGTAGCTCTCTTTAACTGGTCTAGCAGGTCATCAATCCTCTGCAATGGATATTTATTCTTCACTGTTACTCTGTTTAATTGGCGGTAGTCGACGCATAACCTCATGCTCCCATCTTTCTTCTTCACAAACAACACTGGTGCTCCCCACGGCGAAGTACTCGGCCTGATAAACCCTTTCCCCAATAATTCTTTGATTTGCTTTTTGAGCTCATGTAATTCCACTGGAGCCATTCTGTACGGCGCAATAGAAATTGGGGCAACTCCCGGGACAGTTTCTATCGCAAAATCCACTTCCCTATGCGGTAGCAATCCTGGTAAGTCGTCAGGAAATACTTTAGGGAAGTCTCTCACTACTGGAATTTCCTCCAATGCGGGATTAACCTTTTTGGTATCTACCACATGGGCTAGATATGCTTTACAACCCTCTAACATCAATCACCTTGCCTCCATAGCTGATATTACACAAACTGGTACTACCTGACGATCCCCCACAAATATTACTTTTGATTCGCCAGAATATTCGATCATCACTTCTTTTTTATAACAGTCAACTATTGCTTTATGTTGTGCTAACCAATCCATCCCCAGAATCACATCAAACTCCTTCAAATCCAGCACTATAAGGTCTACAGGTAAATTTACATATCCGATTCTCACTAAGCTCCCTTTCCTAACACTGTTCACTACTACACCCTTACCCACGGGCAAATAAACCATCAAATTACATCCCAACGGACTATTCTCACCCGGTATTTTAGATGCAAATTCGGATGAAATATATGAATGTGTAGAGCCAGGATCAACCAGAACATAAGCCATAATTTCAGATAACAATATCGTACCTGATATCACGTCATTCGATGCTGGGGCTTCCTCTCTGGTAATGTTATATATTCTTGCCTGGGTCTGTCCCTGAGTACCTTGTGCTCCAGGCCCCCTCATATCGCTACCAATAGCGTGGCCACTATCTCTGTTACCCGCGCCTCTACCTCTGCCTCTGCTAGCTCCCCTGTCACTACTCCCAACACTACTTTGACTCTAAGTCCCGCTAGCAACACTTTCAACCACACCCATAGTCTGACTGGAACAATTCCTGGCAATGTGTCCTCTACCTCCACAGCAATAGCAATTCTTCGGTACATCATCCCGTCTCCAACATGGCCCTTGATGTTGTCTTCCACAGGTAGAACAACTCGGAGGAAAAACTGGTCCTCGACCATAACTCGGTCCAGCTCCCCTTCCTGATCCAGTAGTAGGCGTAGCAAATGAACTGCGTTCAAACGAACCCCTGTTAAAGCCCGTGGATCCACTGAACCTTTGTCCGCTACTTCCTCGAAAAATAAGACCACCACGTGAAAATTTCCACTTCCCGTAGAGAATGAGCGACCGGTTCCCCTTTTGGTGAACCTATTCGATTCCCCTATTGCATATGTTGATTTCCTCTTCTCTTCCCCCTTCTTCTTGTCCTCCATTACTGCTTCTTCCATACGAACTGCTGATTCGACAAGAGTTTTAAAATTTTGTAATTCTGACTGCAAGACCTCTTTTGATCTCCGGTCGTAGCCCCTGTTCAAAACGGTAGCAACGATCCTCCTGCGTCGCTATTGCTTCCGGTGCATACTTGGCTAATGCTGCAAAACGGAGTTCATATTCTGCCACTGTCTGATCATCCCCTTGCACTAAATTCAGAAACTCCATTCTCTTCCTATCTCGGTACATCTTCGGTCTGTATTTATCATCAAACTCTTTCTGAAATTCAGCCCAAGTTATTTCTCTTGGCTCATATCCCCTCTTTACAGACCTCCACCAAATCAAGGCATTACCCACGAACAAAGAAACAACATACTTAAGTCGATTTTCTGGAGTGCAATTTACCAAGTTCATCACATCTTCGACTTTTTCCCACCATCTCTCAGCAATCTCTGGGTCTAGCGTACCCTCAAATTCTGTGGCCCCATCTTTCTGATTCTTTCATAATTACAGTCAATTGTAGGGACTATTGGTGCTGGCACTAAAGTGGATGCGTGCGCCTGTGCAAGTAATCGCGCTTGGGCTTGAAAAGCCATTTGAAATATCTGTGCATACTCTGGTGGTAATCCTGCCACTGGAACACCACCGGCAGGAATAGGAGCCTCAGCACCAACACCCTCTCGACCTATCTCCACCCTAAACCCTAGACCCTAGACCCCAAACCCCAAACCCTAAACCCCAAACCCTAAACCCTAAACCCTAAACCACCACTCGTTCAGTCTCACCACCTCCACCATCAGACACCCCGTCTCCTCCTCCACCATGGCGTCACCACCGCACTGCCGCAGGCCGGTTGCCGGAAATTTCTGTCGGCGAGTGTAGCCACACGCGCACGACCATTGGATGCGTCTCGTGATGAACGTCACAACGCTACTGGTCGTGCAGTGAAAGGAGGTAGGACGCCGCCGGACGCGCCCTCCAAAGTCCTCAGTTTCGCGTCGTTTTTGCCTCGTTTTTGCCGGCGACTTCTCTCTTAAATTCCGACCATTTTCCGATGAGTTACCGGCCGTGCTATACACCGTTGGAATCGACTCGATGAGTACTACAATTCACCTCAAACAATTTGAGGGTTCATGCACGCATGACGATGGGCTAAGTCCTCGACCGCCGATCACTTCCGTTGTTAATTCGCCGCCGTCACGGCAACACACGGTCGCGGACCACCACGGTTGGAATCCTCTCCTCAAGGCGAGTCTATTGGGACCAGTTTCGTCAAGTTTCATCACCTGTGTGCCGAGTTCTTGAAAATCTCCCGTTTGTGCGATCGCCGCCCATCACACCACTGTTGCGCTGCCTTCCGCCGTCGGTTCGCTGGCGGAGCCACACCATTGCAGTCGCCTCGTCATGGCGAAGCCTCCCGTTCGCCCAGAAATCAACATCGGAGCTCCGGCAGCAGATTCTCCTCCGGCAGCCGTCGCTCGTGAGCCTTTGTGGACCGAGTTGACTTGGTCAACGGTCAACCCACCTTTGACCGAGTTGACCCGGTCAACTCAGTCAACCGAACAGATTCAGCACCTGTTTTCCATGATCCTGACGCCGAATCTTCCGAAGAAAACATTCGCTGAAGTTGTTGCACTATCACGGGCCTCGAAACCCGCAACACCAGCACCGCACAAATACTTCCCTGCGGACTCACTATCGGCCGGTATCGGTACAGTTTTGATAGGCGACAAAGGTCCAACATTGATATTCACATATGCCGAGACCGAAGTCCTTGCAGCTCCATTCAAATTTGCACTCGTGGGCAAATTTTCGCATGGAGCACCCTTATACAGCATCCTTCACAAACTGATCGCTGGAACGGGCATCAAAAACAAATTCACGGTTAGTATGCTCAACAACAGACATGTCTTAATTTCTTTATCTTGTGAAGCGGATTTTTCTCGCCTGTGGCTGCGGCGTATTTGGTATATTCAGGGGTACCCAATGCGCGTCTTCAAGTGGACTCCTGTTTTCACGCCGTCTCAGGAGTCATCAATAGTACTGGTTTGGGTTAGTTTCCCAGAGCTGCCAGCGCATTTGGAAGTTCTTTTCACGGTGGCGAGCATGATTGGAACTCCTCTGCAAATTGACGATGCTACACTCAATCAGTCCAAGCTCTCCAAGGCAAGGGCATGCATTGAATTGGATCTTCTCAAACCGCGCCTTAAAAACTTTCAAATCCAGATTTTTTGGGAAACTATTGTGCAGCGTGTTGTATACGAGGATATCCCACATTACTGCTCCTTGTGCAAACATGTTGGGCACTGAGACTCAGATTGCTATTCGAAAGAAGATGCTCCCAACCAGCACCCCGTAAGCCGAGCAACCGTGCTGGAAAGAAGGTTGCAGAAGAGGTCGAGCGGGGCAAAGCAGTAGCAAAAGAAAATGGTGAGAGCTCAAAGATATGGACCAGCCAGAACAGCCTCAACCTGAAAAGAACCCCAGGTACCACACTGAACACAAAACTGATTCTATAGCTAGCGTTGATGAAAATATTGCTTCTATTGATGTCGCTAAAACCACATGTGAGGATGGAAAAATGAGTGAGGAGAATTTGAAAAATAAAATGGCCGAAGGAAATTGGATCCAAGTGGGAAATGCTACCATGCTTCGCCAACAGAATCCAGATGAGGAGGAGAGTTTGGTTACTAATGCCATGCCTTTGAAGATCTGTGACCTGACTTGCTCGACCAATCGCAACCCTGCCAATTTAGACTCGGCGGAGCAGCTATTACAAGAGCTGGCCTCCCCGGACAGACTGCCCAGAAACCAATTCATTGTAGAGAGGATACCGGAGTACTTGGTCAGAAATACGGAGGTGAAAATCCGTGTGATGAAACAGAGGAGTACCTCATGTGGTCCAAGGATAAAAACAACTCGAATCAAGAAAAAATGGAAAAAACATATTAGCTCATGTCGTATCAAAATGTAAAGGAGTAGTACTCCTACTTTTATGTTTTGTTGATTTTATGTTGTAATGCGGACTTTGCTTTGTTTTCAATGAAGAAGAGATGGGGACCCCGAAAAGTTCCCCCACCTTCGGGTGTTTAATTGAAAAAAAAACACCCTAAACCAATCTTCCAGCTTTTGGTTGGTGTGGCTGCAACAAGCATTTCTAGGCTGCAGCTTTTGGTTCAAAAGATCTCTGCTTTTGCTGCTGTTGCTGCTGCCCGTTTTCTTCTAAGCGCTGCTGCTGTTTTCGCTCTAGACAGCCACCTCTTGCTGCTGCAAATTCTGTTCTGTGGCAGCAAACTCCAGGCACAAAAATGCTGTAGCTGCTGCATTGGCTCTGTTGCAGCAAGCACCCTCAAACGGCCTTTTTACGAGGAGGATTCATCTCAATTCAGGGAGCTCTCTTAACCTCTCCTATCGTTTTGTCAAGCTCTCACTTAACTTTGGTTTCTGCTGCAAAATTATGCAGGAAATGAAGTGGAACATGGAGGAGATACCAACTTTATGTCAGGTTCATTCGCGGCTGTAAAACAATTCGTTAACGAGCACCACCTTGGGCGACTTAAACAGGGAGTCTTTCAATTTGCCCCTATTTACTGATTCTCCCCACCACTTAAAGCCTCCTCTTTTTGCAGATTTTTTGGCCTACAATGAAACGAAACCCACACCCATATAAAGGAGACAAATTTTCTTGTCAGGTTTGGATTTTGGCTCAGAATTGCTTTGCACATCCCCGGTCATCGATTGCCTCTGATGTACACTCACTCTTGTGCATTAGAGCACTCCATTGACCTCTTTTTCTTTTTCTTTTTTTCTCTTAAAAAGCCAAAAGGTATGCACTCTTGTGACCTTTCATCACACAAACCGAGGAATTGGTACAAGAGCGCTTGGCTCTCATTGACTGCCTCATTCATCACTTTCTGTTTCAGCTTACACACATTGTTGCTCACTCTCTTCTTTCATGATGCTCACATTTGCTACACTTGCACAATCACTAGCTCTCATACCTTTTGAACTTATTTGGTCCTACACTAAAAACACATAATTGCCTACACAATCTTTTAATTTCTTGAAAGCACATTGGTCCATTTTGTACTCGGAGTTCTCGGACTTCTTAGCTCATCATCCAGTGACTGTTGTTTCCAATTAATTGAAGTGTTTCAACCCTGATTTCAATTTCTCAAAATTAGCCCATTGTTTGTTGGTTTCTTTTTTTGTTTTTTCTGGAAGCATGGACTGTGATTTCATTGGAAGACCCTTTTGGCTTGATAAGGGAGCACCTCATCTGGTTGTTTGTTGGAGACAAGAGAATTTACTGTTTGGGGAGAACAAAAAAAGGAAGGATTGAAGAAGCCGTTTGATGGAAAAGAGAAGGAAAAAAGAGAAGAAAAAGAAAGAAAGAAAATCGAAGACAGAAAAAAAAAAAAAAAGAAGAATCAAAAAAGAGGAGGAGAAAAGGATTGAAAAGAAAAGAATGGAAAAATGAAAAAAAAAAAAAAAGCAATTTTGAAAAGAAGGAAAAATGGAGGATTTTGGAAGTTGGAAATTTGAGTGTTGGCAGAATTTGTCCACGGTTTTCAGATTTTCCTCTTCAAGTTTCTTTGGTTTTTTGGTGGACTTTTGATTTTGGACCTCATCCTTTTCCTAACAAACTTGGGCTTTTTTTGTTTTATTGATTTGGGTTGAAAATTTCAATTTTTAAAAAGCAGCAGCATTAGGCCTTTTTTGTGTATTGGGCTTCATCTGATTTTGTTTTTGGAATGCAAACTTTTGAAGATTTCTGCTGGGCTGGACATATTGCTGTTTTTTGTTTCACCAGGCTGGCCTCCTCTCCATATGGGCCGCATTACTGAGTTGGGCTGTGAAAAATCATCAGCCGCCAGCCCACTTTCGCCTTGGACTTCCACCAGCAATGGGCCGCCAACTTTGACTGTTATTGGACTCGCTAGAACAGTTTTGGACCACCAACATGAAGCTGACGTTTCGGGCCGTTTCACAGCGGGCCTCCTTGTGTTGCCAAGACCATTTTGGGCTATTTTTTCTAAGCCCAACTTTTGTCATATTTTTTTTTTGGGTAAACGTAATTTTTATTAATAAAAAAAAAGGATACACATAATAGTACAACAAAGTTCTTCAGTTGGTTTCTCCCTCAACAGGCCAAGGAATACGCCATAATCTAAATAAGGCACATGTACTAACAGACTTGGCTAGGTTAATACTAAGGATGCGTTGTCTGACATCTTCCACAATCAAGAAGGCCAACGTGGCGGGAGTCCTCTCTTCATGCTCAAATCTCCTCAAGTTCCTTGCTCTCCAAATGTGATAAACACATGAAGCTAGTTAAGCTCGGTAGGCGAGGTTAACAATGTGTCTTTCCCTCCATTTTCGTGATGTCCATTCGATATCCGTCGTCCAATCTCTGTTGGGCCATGAAAAGCGCACCAATCTGCGAACCTCAGAAAGACATAGTCTGCTAAAACGGCACTGAAAGAAAATGTGACTATGGGTCTCCGTCGCACCCACATCACACAAAACACAATCGCCGAGGTGAGAAAGCCATGTTTTATCTGTCGTTGGCAGTTTGCCCAAAATTGCCATCCATAAAATAAACGTGTGACGTGAGATCTTACATGAGCCCGAAAGTAGTGAAGCCCATCCTACTTTCGGCCCCGGTGGATCAACTAATCGAATAAGGGCCTGTGTCGTAGGTTTCCCGCTCTGAAATCGCCAGATGATACGATCCTCGCCTCCATGGATGTGGGGTAATGTGTGTAAGATCTCTAGGCATTCAAAATCAGTGAAAGGAGGCCATTGCCAAGCACCTTCATCTATGACAGTGCTGAGCTTGGTCGAAAAATCCACTCCCAATAATAACGACGCGCGCGGGAATCTGTCAATGAGTGGTTCGAGAGGATGCCATGGGTCCTGCCATAAATAAAATCCATGTCCGTCCCCAATTTGATAGTCAACCATCGGTCGTAGAAAAGGTCGGAGTCGTAGCAGTTTCCTCCATCCCCATGACCCTCTTCATCTCTAACTGTCCAGATGGAGGTGTTAAGTAAACGGTCATGATAGAGCCAGTCCACCCATATCGATGTCCTCTCACACTTTATCACTTCGCATAGTTTGTTGGTCATGAGTGCCCGATTCAAGGTAGCAATATCCCTGAGTCCTTGCCCCCCTTCCTCCGTCGGTCGACACACCTCTGTCCAAGCCACTTTGGCATATCCACTATTACCCGAGCCTTTCCACATAAATGCTCGAAGTCTCTTCTCGATTTCTTTTGTAATTTTCTTAGGCAATATGAATGCAGATGCCCAGTAAACACTAAGTGAGGTGAGCACAGATTTAATAATTTGCACTCTACCCGCATATGACAGTGAGAGCCCCTCCCAACCAGCTATACGTTGATCGATTTTCAACAATAAAGGCTGACAATCCGTGATAGATAATCTACAAGACAAGAGAGGGAGGCCAAGGTACCTTATCGGTAGATGTCCCTCCTGAAACCCAAGGAAAGTCATCATGTCCTCTCGTAACCCTTGTGCTGACCGTGAACTAATAATATGACTCTTCTGAACGTTAAGATTCAGCCCCGACCAAATGGCAAAGCGGTCCAGGCCCTTTTTCAGAATACCAATCGAGTCCATATTAGCCCTATAAAACAACAATAGATCATCTGCAAACCCAAGCTGGAAAATGCGTGCCGCCTCACATTTCCAATGGAAAGTGAAGTGTCCATCTTGCTCAATCATCTGCAAGAAACCCAAATGTAAGACCTCCATCACGAGGACAAATAAGTATGGTGACAGAGGATCTCCTTGTCTCAGTCCTCGTGCGCCCGGAAAGAACCCATGCGGTTTCCCATTTAGGCCAACTGAAAATGAGGGGGTGGTAACGCATTTCTCAATCCATCTGATGAATATTGGGGGGAATCCAAATAACTCCAGAACAGCTAATAGGAAGTCCCATTCGACCGTATCGTAAGCCTTCCTAATATCCACTTTTAGCGCGCACCTGGGAGGGAGTCGGGCCTGTTTATATCCCGAGAAAAGCTCTTGTGCTAGCATGATATTATCACCAATGCTTCTACCAGGAAAAAAGGCTGCTTGGCAAGGACTAATCATCTTGTCCAGCACCACACTTAATCTTTGGACCAGAAGTTTAGCAATAATCTTATAGAGAACATTGCAACAAGAAATAGGCCGAAAATCACTAACTGTCATTGGCGAATGTACATTCGGAATAAGCGCCAGTAATGTGGTGTTAATTTGTTTCAATAGCCTCCCAGTTGTGAAGAAATCCAAAACTGCCCTCGTCACTTCCCCACCCACAATTGGCCATGCTGCCTTAAAGAAACCAGATGAACACCCATCTGGACCCGGTGCCTTATTTTCAGCTATATCAAACACTGCCTGTTTAACCTCCAAGGGGGTGAAAGGCCGAAGGATAGCAGTGATTTCGTCTTCTGTGAGTAAATGTCTGGCCCATGGTCTGAGGAACCGAATATCAATAAAGCTACGTCTCCTTTCTCCTCCTAGCAGGTTGTGATAGAATGAGACAAATTCATTAGTGTCTGCCTCCTGAGCCGAATGAGTGACTCCATGCTCATCATTGATTTGCAAAATTCTCCTCGTAGTCCTCCGTTGTGCAATCTTACGGAAGAAAACCCTGGAGCACTGATCGCCTCCTTTCATCCATTCCATCTTAGCTCGCTGACGTAGCATGATTTGTTCAAGTTTTGCCGCTTTGGTCAAAACTAGTCGACAACAATGCTCCAAGTAAACGAACAACTCCTCATGCCGGTTCGAATGTCTCCTGAGGTACCACAGACCTCACTGAGGTCTCGAACCGCATTAAAATCACCCCCAATAAGCCACGGAGTATCGACACACTGGATGGCCAATGTCCCCAGAGTGGTCCACAGATCACGTTTGTCAGCTACCTCATTGGCCCCATAAATAACAGTCAGGGCAACAGACTCATGAAGTGCTCGAATAGTAACATTACAGTGAATAAATTGTGCACCCAATTCAATGACATCAACATGAACAAAGTTCTCATCCCAAGCGATCCAAATACGGTTGCCAGTTGTTACATAATCTACAAACCATTTCCAATGCGGTAATAGAAATGATTGAATTTGAGAAGTATTATTCAATCTAACACGAGTTTCAAGAAGACCGAGAAAATGTAACCTGAAGTCAGTAACAAGATCTTTCACTACTAGCTGGTGGTCCCTCTTATTTAGGCCACGCACGTTCCAAACAGCTGCGTTCAACATGGGTCAACTGAGGTGGGGCTGCATGGCTTAGGACCCCCGGTATGTTTGTCTGCATCATCATCAAGGAGATTTAACGCATCGAATGTGTTATAAAGGACAATATCCTTACCCTTATCCTTTCGTTGTTCGTCCCTTCTTGGTGCTTCGGGTTCATCGGAGCACGGAGATTGCGATCTAACCTCTTCTTCTCGTGGCTTTTGTTTAATCGTAGGTTCTCCAATGTCCGCTACTAATTGAGTGACACCTTCCTTCTCTCTCACCATCTTAGGCGGCCCTCTTGCTGTTATCCTTGGCACATAAACGGACACCGGTGGTTTAGTAGGTTTTGTCGGTTTACTCAACACACAATTCTTTGCAGAGTGTCCCAGGCTCATACACCCTGTGCACTTCGGGGGCACCCATTCGTATTCAACATCCACTTTACATGGTGATTCTCCTCCATCGTCATCTGGGGTCAGAATAACAATATGCTTCGGTAAACTTGAACTGATGTCAAGCATGACGCATACACGAGCGAAATCCAGCCTCGTACATGCCCTCGTGATGGCGTCTGGGTACAAGGGTTTTCCAATTCCGCTTGCCACTATACTTAGTCCTTCCGTTGTCCATAATTCCACAGGAAGGTGGTGTAGCTTAATCCATACTGGTACTTGGGTGTGCTTCAATTTTTTCATTGCCATCCCTGGCTCCCATTTCTGTAGATTTATCGGTTGACCCTGAAAAAGCCATGGACCTCCCTCAATAACTTCCTCCATATCATTAATTGTTTTAAACTGGAAAAAGAAGAATCCGTTAGCTGTGGCAGTAACCTCTCTTAGTGCCGGCTATATTGATGAGACATACTCTTTTAGGTGGTGGAAGTATGGTTTTTTTCCAAAAAAATATCCAACCGCCCTCATCCTCGCCATTTTGAATAGTAGGAGCCACATACGACAAAGTTTTTCGCGATGAATTATTAAATGCATGTGCAATTTTATCATCAAGCATGGTATCATCAGGACATGCATGCAACGGGATATTGCCCACGAAAAGTCCGGTGTGAGAATTGGGTACCTTGGCCTCGCAAGAGTTTTCGATCAACTTTTTTCCCAAAATAGAGCTGTCCGTCGCGTTTAAAGGAGTTGTCTGTGCAATTTCAGTCACTGACGGCTTAACTTCTGCCGGACTCTTCAAATTATCAGACGAGAAGGACGCACCAACAGAAAAATTTTGCACAGTTCCTTCCCTCGCCGCCGATGACCCCTCCTCAGTACATTTTCCGGCCAGAAGTTCAGTAGTCGTCGTTAGTAAGCAGCGCCATGCCTTACGAATCATCGGCGCCGCCTGTTGCCTCTCCAGTTCACCACTCCACGCCCGAAGAAGAAGTCATACCTGTTTTGTTCTGTAACTGTGCGCGTGGGGGTAGGTGAGAGTCGCGTGGGGGTTGGTGAGGTGTTGTTCTGTTGTTTTCTATTTCTCAATCCTCCTGCGAATGTTGATGGGTTGAAGTAGGTGAAATTTCTTCTCCACTCAAACTTCCTGCGAATGTTGATGGGTGGAATTTCTCTTAATCGTCGACCGCACCTTCTTCTCCATTTCAGAGAGGGGTTTCTAGAGAGAGAAAAATTGTTGTCCGTTTACTTGGGTGATGGGGGTTTAGTTGTCATATTTTTTGGGCTCTCTTATTGTGTAGGATCCTAATCATTGTACAAAAACAATTGTACATTCTCGTTTTATTAGATGGGATGGGGAACCCGGCAAGTCCCTATTTCGGAAAAAAAAAAAGAAATCCTAAACCCTAAACCTTAAACCCTAAAACCCTAGACCCCAACCCTAAACCCAAAACCCTTAACCCTAAACCCTAATAACAATAGTTGGAAA
The DNA here is from genome assembly GCF_026168435.1 of Sesamum indicum. NCBI lineage: Eukaryota > Viridiplantae > Streptophyta > Magnoliopsida > Lamiales > Pedaliaceae > Sesamum > Sesamum indicum. The sequence continues at coordinate 423,492 of NC_142669.1, forward strand.
CACCTTATGATTAAGATGACAAAACATTGAAAATCTTGATCAAGTAGTTAAACTGAATACCTGGCCATATGCAAGTACAGTGCCATTATAGCCATGAAACAAGGCATCAACTAAAGGAGCAACAACACATTCATCAAATATTGATGAACACGGGCTTCCCCTACTACCAAAGATGTTGTCAAATGTGAAGGCATGAGATCCAATTTGAACCTGTTTCATGCACCAATTGAAAAAATACCAACAAAAACCAGTCAACACAAAAGCTTCTTCCTTAATTCAATTTTAAATGAGAACAAATATAGTTGCACGTGTACAATAAAAAATTCCGCTAGCTTAAAAAGTCAGAAAATAATATTAATCAAACATCACTACCCGCACGCTTCATACTATCTTTATTCATCAAAAACAACATGAAAATATTAATCTAAAATTAAGAAAGTAGTCATGGTTGAAATGAAAACCTGCTTTTCAGCGGGATAGACAGTAATGCAGTCAGTACATCCCACAAGAAGCTCAGAAGTAACAAGCGGCCTAATATTGACTGCAACCCTCACACTCTGTGACGACTCAGAATTATCCATCTTCCCCAGATCAGAAGCCGCCCAACAACAACAATAAAATGATATCTGAAGAAAGAAAAAATCAAAATGACATCTCAACAAAACATAATCCCACCATCTGAACTGAAAGAGGGAAATGGAGGTTGAAGGAGAGAGAGAGAGAGAGAGAGAAAGAGAGAGAGAGAGAGAGAGGCCATTTCATTTGAAATCTGGAAAGGGAAAGAGGTGAATAAAGAAAGAGAGGAATATAACGGAATTGAAAAAACCACATAATTTAATTAGAGAAAGGGCGGTTGGGTCCGAAATTCACATTTTCAGATGTTACGTGCACTCCGCGTGCGCTTACCCTCAATGTCAATTGGGACAACTTAAATTTATTTATTTATTACACCCCTCTGACACAACATCCAAATTCTAAATATTATTTTATTTTTATTTTAAATAATAAAATTGTTTTAATTGATAGAGTTTTTTGTTTCTTTATTATTTCTTTTATTAAGAATGCAGTCCAAAACAAGTAGTATTTAAAGTTTAAAAAAAAATCCTGAAATCATTTTTTATTAAAAAAATTAAAACTGTGAATATTTTCGATTACTATCTGTTGTGGCATATCGTTCCTGTGTATATATATTAAATAATATTTCATGTTTTGAAGTATATTATAAATAATAGTAAAATATATGAACAAACAAATAACAAAATAAAAAAAGATAATAACTTAAAAAATTATTGACACAACCAAAAAAAATGATGTACTGTGGAGTCACTTTCCTACAAGAAAAATAATAATAATAATAACTATAGTTAAAAATTATCTAGTTATGTTATTATTAATCATCATTTGCAAGTCTATAGGCCATTTCTTTTTTATATTAGTATATATGAAAACTAATTCCAGTAACTTTTTAGTTTTGAAGTGAAAACGATGAAATATTATTATAATCACCAATATCAATTATTATGTAATAAAACAAACATCAATAACAATCATAAACTATTCATCAATATCAGATAGGGTAAATCACAATGACTTCCCTTAAGGTTTGGTATAATTACGAACAACCCTTGTTGTGAAAAATTATAAATACCCCTTGGTGTTTGATGAAAATATGTAATTATTGGATGGAAATATAAAATTGTCAACTATGCCCTTATTGTATTTAAAAAAAAACAAATAAAATTTGTAAAAAACAATTAGACGGATTGGATGAAAAAATTTAAGAAATTATAGGAAAAAGTCCAATTGGTCAATAAAAAAATCAAAAAAATTCAAAAAATAATTAAATTTATAATTCTAAATCCATAAAGGTATTTTGATCAGTTCACAAAAAAAAAAAAGATTGAAAATCTAACGAGGACTAGCATAATGGGCTAATTATTAGACGGATGTTAAAATTATGGGGTTATTGGTAAATTTTTAAATAACGAGGGGGTATTCGTGACTATGTCAAACCTCAGCAGAAGTCATTGTAATTTACCCTATCAGATAATTATATATAATCGCCTATTATTAAAGTAGAATTGCCCCAACTATTAAAGTTGATACAATTCACACATTGATGATATTCAAACCCATAATCTCAGAGTGCCTTAGCTTCATACTGAGCTAGGCTTAATCCGTAATTCCACTAAATTTTTTTAGGGATAATTATACTCTCTTCCTTTGAAATTTAGTGTAATTACCGGTAGATTGTTTGTAATTTGGAAAATTATAGTTAGCACACATAAGGTTTGCTCCCATCCAATAAATAAATTTTTTATACAGTCAAAATTTATCGAATTTTGTGATTTTAATTAATAAATTAAAAGAAAAAAGAAGAAGAAGAAGAAAGAAATGGCATACTAACAAATTAAAATAGTACTTGCATTCAATAAGCATAATAAAACAAAACACTTCAATTTTGACTCTTTATCTTTTATAGTTGAATGATTTAAGATTATCATAGTCCTTCATGTTTATCTCAACATGTCTAATTATGCTATTATGGTTTTTTACTTCTACTATTTAATATACTTATTTGAATTTGTATAAAACACAAATATCATATATATAGTTTTTAATTATTTCAAAAGGTTGGATAAATTTGAATTGAATTTGAAAATTCAATGATATTTAAAAATTTTAACAGTGGACGGAGGGTTTTAACACCTAAGGAGAAGGCCAAGAATAAACAAAACAATATAAGTATTAAATTGTTTATGGACAGGCAAACCACAAAAAAATTAAATTTAATAAAGACTAAACTTTGAGAGTTAAGTGTTCAATAAATAAAATATAAGTATAAAATATTCAATTTGCTCATGTAGTAAACGGGGTTTTGCCCCTTGAAACATTTTGCTCACGTAGTAAACAAGGTTTTGCTTCCCACCTTCTTCTCGAACCAAAATAGAGCTGACCGCATTATCTGAAATGGCTAAATACACATACAATTTCTCTCCAACCATAGGGTTAGAAAGCAGGGGAGGGGTGGTCAAATACAACTTTAGCTCTTAAAAAGCCTTTTCACATTCATCATTCCATTCAAAATCATTAGCCTTCCTCAAAACTTTAAAAAAGGGTAAATTTTGATCAGCTAACCTGGCGATGAAGCGATTTAATGATACGATTAACTGTTGCACTTCCTTTATCGACTTTGGCGATCCTAATTGCATGATCGCTTTTATCTTCTCCGGGTTTGCCTCTATTCCTCGTTCGCTGACCATGTAGCCCAAGAACTTACCACCTCGAACCCCAAAATTACACTTAGCTGGATTCAATTTCATCCCATTGGATCGCATGATGTCAAAGGCTGTTCGCAGGTGCCCCAAATGATCACATTCCTGTTTGCTTTTTACCAACATATCATCAATGTATACTTCCATCGTACTTCCTATGTGATCCTTAAACATTCGATTAACCAATCTCTGGTAGGTTGCACCTACGTTCTTCAGTCCGAACGGCATAACGTTATAACAATAAACTCCTTTCTCCTTTACGAACGCAGTCTTCTCCGCATCTTCTTTTGCCATGAAAATTTGATGATAGCCCTGATATGCATCCATCATGCTAAACAATGCACATCCTGCCGTCGAATCAACCAGCAGATCGATCCTAGGTAATGGATATGGATCATTTGGGCATGCTTTGTTGAGGTCGGTAAAATCCATGCACATGCGCCACTTTCCTGCAGCCTTTGGGACAATGACCACATTCGAAAGCCAAGTCGTGTACTAGATTTCTCTTACGAACCCAACCTACAACAACTTATTCACTTCCTCCTTGATGATTTTGTTTCGCTCGACCCCAAATACCTTCTTCTTCTGCTTCACTGGCTTAACATGCGGATCGATATTCAACCTATGCACGATAACCTCAGGGTCTATTCCTTTAAAATCCAAGCAAACATGTCGCTGTTGCATCTCAAGAATTCGATCATCAACGTCTCCATTTCCCTCGACATCTGCGACCCAACGATGGTCATTTTCTTGAAATCCCCTGATATCAATTCTACTTCTTTGTGCTCTTCGGATGGCTCCAACCTTTCCATCCTCCCTCGTTTTACTTCTTCACCCTGACTTGTCTCCTCCTTCCTTTTCTCTTTTCTTGTACTTTCTCTTTGTTTTATAGCCAGGTTATAACACCGCCTGGCCGCTCGCTGATCACATCTTACTTTCCCTACTCCCTGTTTTGTAGGGAACTTCATCTTCAAATGGTACGTTGACACCACTGCCTTAAATTTATTGAGTCCTGGTCTACCCAACACCACATTATACGCGAATAGACTATCCACTACTAAAAATTGCACCATGCACGTTTTTCTCTTAGGTTCTTCGCCCAATGAAATAGGTAGATCAATCATTCCCTCTGGAACGACCTCGCTTCCACCAAATCCAACCAAAGGTGTTTGGACCGATTTTAATTTCATGTCTCCCAATTCCATTTTTCTAAGTACATCAATAAAAATAATATCAACATAAACTGCCATTATCAATCAATACTTTATGTACATGGTAATTTGCTATGTCCATCTTTATGACCATTGGATCATTTTGATCGAGTACATTCGAACTCAAGTCTCTATCTCCAAAGACAATGTCTTCCTGGGACTCCACATGCATCATCTGCTCTTACGTCTGAACCTGCTTTCCCTCGCATGTTTTTTCTTGCCCTCGAAGAATCTCCATTCGTTGGGCCACCCGAAATGGTGTAGCTAACTCCCTTCGTGGGTGCATTGTCCCGAACCAAATTTTTTCCTGCATCATCCTTTTGAGATCTCTTGCGACTTCGCGATCTGCTACGATCTCTTTCCCCTGATCTATCTATTAGATGCTTGAAGTACCCCTGTCTTATGAGCCTTTCAATCTCATCCTTCAGTTGGTAACAATTCTCCGTGTTATGGCCCTTATCTTTGTGGAACCTACAATACTTGTTAGAATTTTTCTTCAAAGGTGTATCACGCATCTTACTTGGCCACTGTAGGAGACCTTCCTTTTCGACCATCGCCATCACTCTTTCCCTGGTTGTGGTCAAGGGAGTGTACCTGTGATACCTGGGTTGATATGGCCCTCTTCGTTCATGATCTTTTTCAGATCGTTGCTTCCCTTCTTTCGACCGTTCGCCCCTTGACCATCCTGGATTCCTTGTCCACTCGTTATCCTTCATGGCATTCATCTCCTCCTCATCTATGTACTTCTGTGCCATCTCCATTAGTTGTTCCGTCCCTACTAGTGGATCTCGAGCCAATGCTGATGCGAACAGACCCTTCTTCAAGCCATGTATCAATATCCTCACCATCATATCAATTCTTAGGTCCTGCACCTCCAATACTTCGTTATTAAATCTTTCCATAAAATTTTTTAACGTCTCATCCTCCTTTTGCCTGATAGTAAAGAGGTGTGTGGCCGACCTCTTTGCTTTCCTTTTGCTGGCAAAATGAAAAAAAAATTATGAATTAACTGCTCATAAGAATCAATCGTTCCACTTCCCAAGCTCGTGAACCATTCTTGAGCTTTTCCTTTCAACGTAGTGATGATCAACTTTGCTTTGATTGAGTCGGTTTGACCATATAGGTTCATAACCAGATCGAATGCAGCCACATGTTCCCTAGGATCTTTACTTCCATCGTACTTGGGAAGATCTGAAAATCGAAAACTATTGTCTACCACCTCTAGCAAGATCCTATTGGTGAAAGGTGAGCTCCTATTTTGAGAAACGATCTCACCTCTTTTTTTTAACTCCTCTATTTGTTTCCCCAACTTTTCTATCTGCTTTCTAACATTGTCCACATCTGCTCGCCAGATTCCCGGTTCTCTGGTGATCGTTCTTCGTTTGATAAAGTCCTTTCGGGGCCTTTCTCAGGCACCCTTAAGACTTCTCGCCTGGGATCTGCCTCCATTTCCTAAAACATCTGCCTCCTAATCCCTTCTCTAGCCAGCGTTACCGTTCGGCATTCGTACTCCACAATCGCTTTCCTACTCGCCTCCTCAATCATCCGTTGCAGTTCTTCCTTAGTGACTTGAATCATCCTTTCCTCCGCTCTTCCTTGGGTCTCCTCCACTTGCTGGTCTCGCCTAGATGACCCTTTCATTTCTAATTTTGCTCTCAATTTCCCACAGATGGTGCCAAAATGATGTAGGTCGCACAAAGTCCGGATCGGGTCGCGGGATCCTTCCTTCGAGCTTCCTATTAGTGGACCCTAAGAACAAAGCACACGTAAGACTAGCCGAGTAGCCCTCGGCGATGGCCCTCCGATGCCTAAGTTAGAAATTTGGGGTCGAAAGTATTTAAATGAGGTCGAATGAGATCAGAAAATGACGATAAGAACGATAAAAAAAAAGTCTTTTTAAACGTTATATGAAGCTATTTATAGTTATGTGATACCCTTTACCTGATTGCCACGTGGCACCGCCAGGATTCTGCCACGTTATCTAATCCAAGGGCACTGATTTAAGGCTGACTTCAAACCTAGTCAAAGCTGGTCAAACAAAGTCAAGCTTAGTCAAATATATATAAAAAATGCCTTAGACATAGGGGTATTTTAGTAATTAAGTGATCTTCCTCATCACTTTGGGAGTGAAGTTGGGGATGAGATGGTGGTGGTGGTGCTGACGACATCGCTAGCCGTGATCCTTGGCCTCCTGGTATTTCTCTGGAAGAGATCGAGTGATGATCGGAGCAAAGAAGTGAGGCCGGTCCTTGTCCCTAAAACGGTGAAGGATGAGGAGGAGGAAGACGTGGGTCCTGACAAGGTTAAGCTCAATGTGTTCTTTGGAACCCAAACTGGCACCCGCTAAGGGTTTTGCCAAGGTACTGATTTCTAATGCATGGGCGTTTTCACGATTTCGAGTTCCAATTGTTTTGCGAAGTCTGGTTAACTGTCATTCCTGTTTTAATCGCGATGATGAACTGAGTTAATGGTATTCTTGTCTTTGTATGCTGTCTGTTATAATCAATTAGTTTTATGCTTTTGTTTAATGTTCAACTAAGAGACACATCATAAGATCAAAGTTTACTGTTGTTATAATGGTGAGACTGTTTTTCAACTGCAGGAGAGAGCAACTATGGCGTGAATTAGACTTAATACTTAGGGGTCAACACGATGCAGATTCTGTCTCTATCCCATACGCAGCTGCAATACCAGAATATAGAGTTATGACTTATGATCCTGCTATAACATCTTGTGATGATACCCGTGCAAGCCGTTCCGATGGGGACGCTTCCTATGATGTTCATCGTCCATGCAGGTATCCTATTATCTTTGTTTGTGTATCTGCTTCATATATGCTTGCAGACGGGCTCTTTATTCAATTTTCTGAAAGAGTCAACATTGGTGTTCAAAAAGAGCTTCACACCCCAGAATCTGATTGCTCTTGCATACATCTGGAGTTTGATTTATCTGGAACTGGTTTAGTGTAAGTCGTTCACATATTTGCCCTCATTGCAAATTCAGAACCATTAGCATTCTCCATGTATGAATGGTATTTGTAATAGAGGTTTCAAATTTATCTTTTTAAGTGGTAAATGAGTTGGTTTGTAGATAGATGAGATGCATGTATAGAGAGATGTTTATATTTATCATGATGATCTAAATTTATCGTGTCCTATAGAAAGCTAAAGTACAAGGCTTCTGAACACACTAGGGGCGGGGGCATGAAAAGGATCATCATGAGGAAACATGATTGATCCATGGGTGGATGTATGAGTATGACTGACTACACGCCATATGGTTTTGTAATGTAACCTGCAAGAAGCACGGTCTCATTCTAATATCATTTTGGAATATTCATGTGAATTCGTCGAGCATGCAACACCTTACACATATTTTTTTATCTCTGCAACACCATTTGGATTTATTTCATGTTCATAGGTGTTAATCATTCGTGGTCTTGGAACCTTATTCTCGCTCCTGCATCAGCTTTGCAAATGGGTTACCTATGATATATACACATTATTTGATCTAATTTATGGATCATGCCAACATTAGCTATATCAAAAATCACTTAGATAAACATGTCACAATTTGGAGCCAGAGGAACTTATGGCTGCTTTTAAAATTTAAGCTATGATGTTTCATCTCCTATTTACCTTCTGAGGTATAATAATTCCAAACATTTTAATCATTGCTTATTTTACCTAATGTCAATTTCAGTGTCATTCTTGCATTTTCATGTTATTTTTTGGTGTTTTCCTATCCTAATTTATATAACCCGTCCATGGCGAACTGAATCTAATTATCTTTTGTCTCATGTTTTTCTTTCTCAGGTATCAAACTGGAGATCATGTCGGTGTCTTTGCTGGAAATTGTGATGAAACTGTTGAAGAAGCGGCAAAATTATTGGGCCAGCCTTTGAATTTACTATTTTCCATCCACTCTGACAAAGATGATGGCACATCCCTGGGGTGTTCATTGCCACCTCCATTTCCTGGTCCTTGCACGCTTCGTACTGCTCTAGCATGCTATGCAGATTTGTTGAATCCTCCTCGAAAGGTGTGAATGTTTATTCCTCTACATTCCATTTACTTTTCTTTCTTTTGTCATATTAGATTTCTGAAAGTAAGGGGTTCCTCTTTCTTGCCAAAACATTAAAAATGGCACCAGGCTTCTTTGATTGCATTTGCTGCTCATGCGGCTGAAACTAGCGAAGTTGAAACGCTTGAATTCTTGTCGTCCCCGCAGGGAAAGGTAAATTGGCTTTCACTTCACATCTATCTTCTTGTTCGTGTTTTGAGATATAATGTTATGAATTGTATAGTTGTTGCTTGATGTGCCTTGTGATGTTTTTGAAGCCTTGATTCAATCTGCATTTTATTCTCTGTTTAGGATGAATATGCTCACTGGATTGTGGGCAGTCAGAGAAGTCTCCTGGATAATTTTTTTTATAATTTTTAAAATTTCTCCAACAGTGTACAATCCCAAAAGTAAAATACCAAGTATCAAGACATGCAGTGCAAATTTCTGCACCCGCAACAGTTTCTCATTTCATTCAACATTTATGAAGGTAAACTCATGAGTGCACGCAGGGTTCCATTACATTACAAGAACACTGATCTGGGTCGAATTATGCGATCTCGAGATTCGATCTCCACAAAGACTGCTGATTCTTCCAAGACCAGATTTTGGGTTCCTTGAGAATGAAACAAGTAAGGTGAGCTCGTCGGGCACGTCCCCGACAATGACCCTCCGACGCTCAAGTCAGGTTGATCGAGAGAAAAGTGTTCTATCTCAAAGCTCGATCACAATAAATGCGTAATCGGTACCTTTAATGACGACGTTTCGGGTCTACATATAGGGTTCAACAGGTCAGAGTTGACCGGCCACGTGGTCTAATCCTGCTGAGTTGTGTCCATGATCGGACGGTGATCATTGTCCGGGTCTTCGAAGGCAGATGGATCCGAGTCGGGTCACGTTCGACCCGACCGATAAAAAAGACGTGGATCCTTGCTTAAATGATGAAAATGCATCCTCTTCTAACAGCCACATCAAACACCAAATGCAAATATCAAGCTCAGGGAACCATTTTCTGAGGATACCATGAGACTCAGGAGGACACCCCTCAGATGCCAATGCTCCTTGCTATGAAAATATAATGAATTTCAACGAATATCCTTCTATAGTCCCTTGTTTTCTTTCCCATTTTTCATTTTGGCTTGCTGATGTGGACTTCCAAGGGATGGAGTGCATACCTCATTGTTAACTGACTGATTGGGCTGATCTGAGTTCCTCTCTTTCAACTGATTATTACTCGTCAAAGTAGAGCGCATCGCTCTTGGTAACTTCAAAGGAATATCAATTTCTCCATTAGTTTTTGCTTGCTCCGGTACGTCAACATTCTGGGTTTGAGACTCAATTGGCGTGGCAGGTACCAGCTGAATGACTGATTTGCGCCATTTTTTCCTCAGATTAGGTTTTGGGACACTAGCATTTGCCTGAGACATAATAAAGGTAGTCACAGGATAGTATTTCAATGTTTATATATATATGTATATACTACTATAATCTTGTCAAGCTACAATATAGATTTCAAAACCAGAAACTTCGAAATCAAGATACACATGATCATCAATACGTCACTTTGGTAGGTTTAAGGTCAAATAGATCTTCCAAATCATTGTAAGACACCTTGCCAATACTTACCAGGTTATTCCTAATGTCAGATAATGGTTTCCTTGTGACTCCATCATTTGCGTTGACAGGCTTCTCAGACAAAGCAGTTTGAAGTAGCATTGCACCATGAGAAGCAAGATTTTTACTTCTTTCTTTTTCATCTGTCTCTAACATATTTCCAGCAGTCTCTGGTTGCAATAAGTCCTTTGCACTAACTTCTTCCCTGTTGCTGCATTTGTTTCGTCCACAGCTACAGGACGGAGTACAATTACCACTTGCAGCTCGGCATTCACATCTTGATGTCTTGCATGAAGAATGTTTGCTGCACGAGCAACATACTCGCTCAATTGAGGTCGCCACAACTAAGTGTTCTAAATCAGCAGCCGTTTCAACATGGCTATCCGTTTTAGAGTTCCTTTTCCTAGCTTGGCGTTTTTTTGTCTCTCTCGTGCGTACCCACTCGTCGTCCGTATCATCTGATAGCCTTGGATGTTCTCGTTGATCATCATCAGATGTGTCTTCTAGCTCAAATGCAGATACTTCACTATTGAGAAGACTGGAGTTTTGGGAGCCCTAAAGTATGAAAAACCAAGTGCATGAGCTATTGAAAATCAATAATCTCCGTACATTTGCAAAATATACTCCACTATTAAGAACATTGGAGCATTGGGAATCCTAAAGTATGGAAAACCAAGCGCCTGAGCTATTGAAATCAATAATCTCCGTACATTTGCAAAATATATGGCATCATAAGTTTACAAAATGGACCGATGTTAGTAGAAAACAATACTAAGATCTGTTAGTATTAGTTGCAACACAAATTATGTCATAACATACCTTGGGTCGTAAGTCATAAGCATGCCCGTCGCTGTTGTTCATCACACAAGCTCCATAGGCTTCATTCATTTCGTTGGTATGTCTCTCCAAAGCCAACTTCTGCAAAATATCCCAACTGAATTCAAGAACAGCTTTGCACAAAAAACATCAATATCCCATAAATGAGTAAATTAAAGAACTAAATAAAACAAAGATCACCTTAATAGCAACAACTGGGTGGAGATACTATAATTAGCATATCAAATCTAATCACTCCATGATATCCAAGTATTAGACGTTACAATATTATGAATTATGTTTCCCTTTAATACTTTTCCACAGAAGCCCATAAAGAACAAAAGGAAATTCTCAACCCACATTAGAACATTGCAAACAAATGCAAGGAACGTAACAAAATTTGGTACAAGTTATTTTTTAAAAGTGTCATGCTAAATAGTGCTCATCTTGCAAGGAAAATATCCTGTACTGATTAGTTATAGAACCAATAGCTTAAACTAATGATTCAACCAGTAGAAATACCTTTAATTAATGACAGTTACATAGTCATGCACCAACACTTCAGAGTTAATGACATGACAGGGGAGGCTGCACAACAAAGTGATAACCATGAAACAATAAAGTATGCCACTAGAAAATAGTGTACTCACCACTAAATTTTCCTGACGGCTGAGTTCGGACTTTTGAAGCTCTACTTGTCTAATCAAGTTGACTACTTTCTCCTTCAAATTTCTAATTTCTGCATCCTTCTCTCTGCACTCAACTTCTCTATCCTTTAGCTGGCACCTGTTGGGTGGAGTGGGTGGGCCTGTAATTTGAAAACATTTTACCGGGGCCCCCCTCCTAGGCTGAATCTAGGAATCTTCTGGTGGGCTACCCTCTTTATGGGTTGAAGGGCTTATCTTGGGTTTCACAACCTCTCTTAGGCCAAGTGCTCTTAGGCCGCACATATCATTCAATCCCCCCCAATCTAAATAGGAAGGGTGCTCTCTAGAACCTTAGAGTAGAAGCCCTTATAGCGTTAGGAAGAGGGGATCCCCCTTCAATATTTTGTCGCCTACTCATTTCTATCGTTCTCTACAACTTAGAAAAGTGTATCCCAACTTTTTGTCAATTTGATTTGATGGCCATAATTATCTGCTGCATGAAAAGGTGACGTTTTAGTAACTGCCCACCCATGCGCTTGGTAACCACCCGTTCTCGGGCTTGCTAACCACCCACTCTCATGTAGTTACAAGTGGGTCGTGGGCTTAACCCCCTAGTCCATTATCTTGGCTAGGTGTAACCGTGTACCTATGTAAAAGAGCTTCATTCTCAAAACATAGAAGATGCTCTTGAGGATCGATCGTCCCGTCATATTCAGCAATAGTCGGGCTACGGCATTTTGCTGGAAGTTCGTTTTCCATCACTACTTTCGTGAAGGGGACACCTTGATGCTCATCTTTGGGGGGGCCTGCAATCTGGTGTTAGACATCCTAGAGACCTTTCTGTCGACATTTCGATTGTAACAGCCATTGTCGGGGAACCTCCTGAGAAACTGCTGGAGAGGACCCCTATCTCTCAATTAGTTAGGTTCTTGATACGGGACATCTCCTTCAACTAGGCCTCCTTTTATTCCTTTTCTAGGGATGGCTATTTCCAGTACCGGAGCAGGGCGTCCAGGTGCGAGCATTGCCATCTGCTCCAGAATTGCTGCCACAACTACATGCTGGATTGCACCTATCAAGGTGGAGAAATTTCTCCTGAGGTGGATCAAAGAGGTACTTTGTCTTGGAGGATCAACCATAGGATACACCACTATGGAGGATGGTAGGAGTGTGCAAAAAATTATTAAATCGACCGAACCGGACCGAACTGAATTTTCGGTTCGGACCGAAAATCGAACCAAAAATTTCGGTTCGGTCATCGATTTTTTTTTAAAAAAAAATTTGATTTTTTATTTGATCTTTTGATCACCGTTTCGGTGACCGAACCGAATCGATTAACCGAACTTTTAAATAATATATTAAATAAAATATATTATTATATATAGTATATTATATTATATTTATATATTAATATTATATTATAAACATATATAATTATAGAATATAGAAATAGTGAGTCATAGAAACTGAGAATTGAGGAACAGAGAAAGAAAAGAAAGGAGAGAACGACACGAGCGGAAGAAAGAAAAGAAAGAAGAACGCACAACGCCGGCGCAGCCGCAGCAGAAGAAAGCCGACGGGCAACCTCCTCTACTCTCCACCAGTCTTACTCTTCTCCATCAGGTTGGTTTTGCTCTCTTACAAAGAAAAAAAATTTCAAAAAATTTGACTTACAATTTCTGCTTTGAAGGTGTTTGATGAAATGCCTAAGTTAAAAAATATGTGGATTCTTGTACTATTAAATTAGAATTTAACTTTAGTAATTTGGTATTTGTATTTTTGGATAAAATTGATAAATATCATAATTATTTATATATATATTATTTTAAAACAAATGGTTTTTTCTGTTTTAAAAATCGAGAAAACCGAACTTAGTCGATTTTTAACCGAATCGAACAAAATTCGGTTCGGTTAACCGAAATGCACAGGCCTAGAGGGTGGCATTGGTGCAGGGAGAGCTAGGGCAAATCCTCCACCAATTGGAGTTGGAGAAGTTCCTGCAATGACCTGCAAAGGCTAATTGTTGTAGGTGTCTCCACAGCTTTTAGCTTATTTGCGGGGTTGTTGGAGGTCCATGGTAACTCACGTCTTTAACTCAAATTTTCAACAGATGGCGTCATTTGATGCGTGCGATTTTAATACGGATCCAAGGAGCTTGGATCTAGATAATGGACTTGGCCCAATGACGAAAAAGATTTTGAAAAACAAAACATGCAAAACAACATATATATAGGGTAATAATCATAAAAATAAATTGTGATGAGAATTTTGAGATGTAAGTAAGAAATTTGTGAGAAAATTTTTTTGAATGCAAGTTGATAGCTGAAGTAAGAGTAGAAAGCAATTTTTCAAGTTCTGGAAGATGCCCCCATTGGAGGCCTACACCTTTATATATATAGGGTGTTCCCCTCCGTTGGGACTCTACATACTACCTGTATTCTCGGAAAAGGGGGCAAGATACGTGTGGATAAGACATGATCTGGTTATATCTTTAGTTGATCAGCACGTCTTTGCTTGGGGGTGACTCCTTTCATGTGAGGACTCCTACTCTGCGGGAAGTCCTTCTAAGGTTAGGAATCCTGAGTTTTGGACACGGGTGGCCGATGAGTCAAGCCCGCGAGCCGGCTCGACTTTGAGCTCGACTCGAGCTCGAGCTCAGGTTGAGTTGTTCACCAGCTCGCGAGCTGGTGAATTCTTTTTTATATATATATTTTTATTTTTGACTTTTTTATATATTTAATTTTATATTTAATATGTGATCACTTTTATAATCAAAATTGACCATATATTATAATTATTAATCAATATCATACATTTTATTTTGGATAATAATAAATTATGGTACTTTTATTTATACATTTAATCTTTATACAAAAAATAAATTTAATCAACAACTTAGTAAATTATAATATATTTATAATTAAAATTATTATTTTAATATGATATATATAAACTTTATGTTATATTTTAATATATATTTGTATTACATTATACATTTTTTAAATTGACAAGTAATTCACTTATGATTTTTTATTATTTATAAATTTATGTCAAAATTTAGTAATTCCTATTAATTAATCTAAAAATCATAATAATAATAATAACAATAATAATAATGATGATGATGATGATGATGGTTGAACAATTCTAATTATTATTTTATTATATATATAATGAGATTAAAAAGTTTAATCAATAATTACGATATCTTAAAACTCGGGCGCTCGATTTATACGAAATTTAAATATAACAAGACTGTATAAATTAGATCATATCAGACGGTATGATTTAAAATCTCATGGCCTGATTCAACGATACACCGTCTTGAATGATTACTCTTATGTTTCGAGTATGATATCTCTATATCTGTATATCCCATAAGTCTAAAACTTTACCAAATGTATTTTTCTATAAGTTTAATCATATCTAACGGTCTGATCTGAATTTTGATGGTCCGATTAATCCATGTTGTTCAACAATGTAAGGTAATAGTTATAGCATTGTTATACTAGAAAACACTTTTGCACCTTTAATGCAAACAATTAACTGCTCTCTAATAGGAATGTAATAATCATCAAATTATGATATTTTATTAATACCTTGATAGTTAATTACCAACCTTGGGTTTACCTCTCATTATTTCACCATGGTTTCTTACCAAAAATCTAGAATTACTGTAGGTAGAGACTCCAGGCTCGATGAGTCCAAGATTGATATACTCTTTGATAATTAACTGCATATCTTTTGGGCTCTTCATATTCATTTCGATAAGCTTATATTGAATGTACTCGCACTTGCATTCTTCTTTAACTTTCAGAGTAGCTTCTATCTTGTTGCTATCCCACCATGCTCGAGGATTTTCACTGTAGTTCTTCTGAATAAGTCTCTTGACATTCTCGAGAGAGAGCTTGCTCTCTTCACTAATGCCTAACGTCATTATCTCCTGCAATGCTTCTTTGAGGTTTCTAATCTCTTCCTTAGATTCCTCATAGAAGCTATCGCTATCAATGAGTCCCTATTGCCTGCAAGATAAAAGAACTTCACCAAATTTTCTCTTATCCTGTATTTTTGGATGAATTAATCTGGCATTGAATTCACCACGCTTGATGCAAAAATTTATAGGCATTATCCTGTTAAAGGCCTTTTCTCTTTGCAAACCTGTACCTCACTACCACAATTAGTAGTAACGATTAACAGAATCCTTTGATTATCCTGCATATATCTTATAAATATTTGAATGAAATTGTTACCAAGCAAGGAATCGACACCTGTATCGTGGAAGTAAATAGTAGGTGTTTCTACCCTGAACCAGGGTGATCCAAATGTTCCTACGATCATGATCTTGGCTTCTCGTATTCCATAATTGAGTATTAGGATTTTCAATGAAAAATCCCTTCTAGCAATAACGGGTAAGGTTTCCCTTGCTTCTTTAGGGAAAACTCCAGGTTTTTCCGTGCAAATCCCTGATCCTGAATCAATATAAACTACACAATACTCTGTCTTATATTGATCATACAACATATCAACAGATATGTATATAGAAAAGGGACTCGTCATTCATTCCTTATGGTAACACCATCAAGACTGAATTCCATCCCGTTACATTTTCTTCCCAATGGTTTATGATCTTCGAATAAACTTAAACCCAAAGTCATACTCCCATTTTCTCATCCTGCAACACCTGCAACTAGAATTTCATAGCCTGCTATTTCTAACATGCCTTCATATCCACCACCAACAGGTTGCTGCAAATGATATAACCATCACAAGGGAAAAAGTTTTCTTTCTTAGTGATGTCAAATATAACTTGTATTGCTTTCCATCCTTCAGGGCATCTTAGTTTTACATTATTCACCCTAATCTCTTGAGGTGTTAAAGCTTTTAATTACTCTTTCTCCTTCCCTTTGTAGCCTATGATTCTATCTTTCGAAAAGGATATTCTGCTACTAAACTCAATTCTAGAGCTAAGTGTTCGATCTAAAACTAGGTGATCTTTTATAACAATATCGATACCACCTATTCTAGGTATCCTAATTGGATCTTGTTCCATAACCTAAGCAAATTTCTTGAAAATTCTAAGTGCCCGTTTGGTTGTGTTTTTATTTTCATTTTCAGTTTCCAACAATTGGATTTGTATAGAAATATTTTATTGATTTTTGTGCGAAAACTGAGAATATGTTTGGATTAGTTGTTTCAAAATATAGGTACATAGGTGTGAAAATATTGAATACAAGTATATGTATTTTTGATGTGACAGAAATTAGTTATGAGGGTTGACCAAATTGATTGAATATGTGAAATTATAAAATAATGAAAGTAAGTCTTGCCATTTCCTTTTTCTTTTTCAGTACAATTTTTTTTGTTTGTATATATACATATTAACGTGCACTTGGTGCCAGCACTTCTTTAAGCTTCCTTCTTCTTCAATATATTCCATAATAATATAATTTATTAAAATATATTTTAACTACA
This sequence comes from Sesamum indicum, assembly GCF_026168435.1. NCBI lineage: Eukaryota > Viridiplantae > Streptophyta > Magnoliopsida > Lamiales > Pedaliaceae > Sesamum > Sesamum indicum. The sequence continues at coordinate 440,589 of NC_142669.1, forward strand.
TAATGATTTAAATTAATCAAATATATAATTTACTAAATATTTAAATTAATAATAATTTAAAATAATAATTTAAAATACATTAAAATGTCAAAGAAAATGGGTAAAATAAACATTTATAGACATGGCAAAAAATAAAGCCCACTGGCAGAATACACATATCTCAGACATTCTCCGTTAGTTTTTGAATGTATTTTATAAAATATATGAGATTTTTTGCTTATAAAATCAACATAAAGAAATTTGGTGCTATTTTATCAAAATACAAGGGGTCGTATGCAATTTACCGTATTAAATAAATTTTCGTAGAACTATTTTTAGTGATTTAAAATTTTACTCAAACTTTTTTATTTAAAAAATAATATTTAAATTTATAGCTTTTTTATAAATTATGTAATACAAAAAAAAATTCACAAACTCAATATATGTAAATATATTTACAAATTAAATTTTTTAATTTATGTATAAATACATAGTGCACATAATTTTATAACAAAGTATGTTATAGAACTTATTTCGTTCAATTACATGTACACATAGTTATTAGGACAAATGGTGGTTGGGAGTTAATGATTGTTTTCTTCATTAGTTAATGATTTTCCTTCCATTAACTCTTGACATCTTCCTCCATCAAATCAAATGTCAATTGAATGTTGCTCGTGGAAGGAAGTAATACATTTTTCAAGAATTTTGCAGCAACTTGAGTATAGTTTGTAATGATGTATTTTTGTTTATAAAAATAATTATAACGCAAAATTGTCATTCTCGTTAAATTGTAAGAAAATAAGTTCATAAAAATGAAGAATTAATATTATTTTTGTTTATAAAAATAATTATAACGCAAAATTGTCATTCTCGTTAAATTGTAAGAAAATGAGTTCATAAAAATGAAGAATTAATATTATTTTTGTTTATAAAAATAACTATAACGCAAAATTGTCATTCTCGTTAAATTGTAAGAAAATGAGTTCAGTAAAATGAAGAATTACCATCAACATTATAATCTATTTTTTAAATAAATTTAAATAAACTACAACTAACATCATATAAAAATTGTTCACTTTGCCAATCTTACAACCCAAGTACGTTTGTCCTCATCACTCATCAGAAGAAACATTTGACACCTCACCTTCAATACAAATTGATCTTGCGCTACAAAGAATAAATCCCGCGGTAATCCCTCCATTTTAGACAGCGCAACCATGCACTCTTCAATATCATCGTTAAAAAATTTTGGCCAACTTCCGAGTTTTGGCTTCACTGCAAGCGGTTATGGCATCAATACAAGCATCAATTTGATCCCACCAATCACTTTGCCCTCCTTTACGCTGCACGCCTCTTGTTGCTCTTTGAATTTTCTCGGTCCCAGATGAGAGTGGATTACCACTATCTATTGCAGGATAGCTTACATCAACTTTATCATCGTCATTGTTGGCGATAGGAGGCATGGCAGAGGAATGGGCATTACTGCCGGTGGCTGCAGAAGATGAGAACATCTCAGTACATAAATCAAAATGAGGAAGACCCTTCTTTTTCAAGCCAGACTCTCTCGGATTAGCCTGCACAATCGGTCACACTTAATTGGCGTATGACAAGAAATGATGAATATATATAAGAAAATAAAATGAGAAATGTAATACAATTACCGCGATCCATTCAGCCCAACGATCCTCACTTGCAGTTACAGTACACGTTGTTGGCTCCCAACCAAAACCAGTCCGTTTGTATACCAAATCATAAAACTTACGCCAAAGCATCCGAAGCCTGTTAGCCTTACCTTTAAGCTACGCAACAGTGTCTTGTGTTTTATTACGTTCGCATAATTCAACCCTGATTTCACGCCAAATTTGCTCACTAAATGTTGATGAGATAAGGTGTCTTTTCTTGTAATGCTCATACATAAATTCAATGAACAAAGACACCTATAGCATATCCCACCAAGCATCGTCAATTCGTGACCTTGGCTCCCAGGACGTACCGCATGGCTCCTTCCCTTTCCGACTCATCTACCATGTTAAAGTCACAACGTACGTTACTAAAACATCTAAAGTATTAATAGAGTATTACTAAAATATCTACCACATTTGATCCAATGTTTGATTCAAGAATAACAGTTCCTTCATACCGAACGCTATGAAATAATTGTTGTAATATTCCAACAAATGTCAAACAAAGTTCTCAGTGTCTCTCAATTTATTCTGCTAGTAAATATTTATTGACAACAGCTGCTTGGCAAAATGATGTTCTGTTAAAAAATTTACACAGCCAATCAACCAATGACGTACCTGCTAGCACTATAGTTGAACAGACCTCAACATAATTTGGCAATTACATAGTGAAGCTCAGGCAACATTTGGAAAATATTTTTGCATTTTCAACTAGAAGACATGTCTGTTTTAATCATTTTCACAAATTATCTACAAGTATGTCCAAAGAACATCTATTCCCACAGCCTGCACCATGATTCCTCAAAGTTTTATACCACATTTTTAGAAGTACTCTTTACTTCAACATTTCAAAATAAGTAAACCAAACATGTTCTTAAAATGAAATATCAAATAGACCCAACAAATCAATTAATCAAGATAACAACTTTAGTTATCCAAAAATATTTTCGTTCTCAATACTCCCCAAATAAATCTTCACCTAGAACAATTTCACCCTAAACGAAAAACCATAACATATAGTTCTCCTAGGTTTCTTGGTATTAATGTTTAATGCATATCGTTTGAGGCAGCTAAGTTTACTAATTGCTTTGCTTAACATACTTTGATTATTTGATTTTGTTTGACATTGTTCTGTGTATGCTCCGGAATCCCAATGGTTGCATGATTTCAGTTGTTTTTGAGCTACCACAAAATGAAGATGCTATTATACTCCAAATATTTCTTGAGTATGCATTCTCACCAAAAATTGACATGATCTACTCATAACTGGGGTTATTGCCTTTGTACAAATGAAGCTGGGTTATACTCACATCTTGTTTAACAACTTAACTGTACACTGTACACTTCTTTACAAAAGAACTTCTTGAATGACACCAATCAACGAATACAAATAGCACCACTAAATCTGCTAAAAGAAAATATATGTCAGTACAGAGCTCACCTTATTTGGAGTGTCGCGCTTTCTCTTCCGGCAAATGACGTCGTTGTTGGAGCCACAGGACTCGACGGTCGAAAAAAAGGGATGGATCGGCAGGAGTGCAGAAGTGTCCGGGGAAGAGGAAGGAGGAGGAGAGCTGGTTTTGTTTGAGGTTTCCATTGAAAGGCATAGTTGGGAGAGAAAGCAATTTTAATTGATTTGAAACAAGAAAAGACATGCTGACAAGATAAGACAAGTATGACAAACCCATGTGACCTATAATTTCAAGAAATTGAGGATTAAAATGGGAATGCATTCTCAATGAAAATGGCTTGACCAAACAAAATCCCAACTATCCAAACAGTAAAAAGTGGAAAAAATCTCATTGAAAACACAACCAAACGGGCTCTAAGAATCTCAATGTAATCTTTCCTAAGAAACAAATCTGAATGATGTGTATTTGGATAGGGCATAAGCTATTCTACAAGCTATAGAATATGGTGTATTACCTTATTTCATTAGATTTTTTCTTTTAAAATCCAGATGAAGGGTCAAAACTTTGCTGAAATCATGATCTACTAGGTTGTATGCAATCCTAGGATGAATATCAAATATTATTTTTCCTGCATACAGATTACCTATCATTGTCCCAAGACAACCATCTCTCAAGTTATTGATTTTTCTATCCATTATTGATAAATGTATTTTTAAATCAATTCTTTTCTTAAAAGTTGTTTTTATTACTACTTCAATAGTTTCTATATGGATCCATTTCATAGTAACAACTACTTCTTTTCTAAGCCTTCTCGGTTCTTCAAGAATTTCTTCTTTAAGAATAGGTTGCATTTCTATCACATTACCAATAAGTTCCATATGTATAGCAAACTCACCTGAACTTACTTTGTAGATTATGTGATGCTTCCTTTGGTTCTGTCCTATCTGGTTAAGGATTCTCCCAATTCTTCCAATCCTAAATCCGTCGTGCGGGATGAGGTTGGAATCTGGTGACATGATTCTTTCCATAGTTTTGTTTAACATCATCGTTCTGGAAAAGAATCCCGATAAGCTTTCAGAGGTTTGAATCCTATCTTCCTCATTATAATTATTCTGACTCGATTGAAGATCCATCCAAATCAGTTTTTATTTCCTCCTCATAGACGCTTTCGTCTGATCGAAGGTCTTCGAATTGGTAAATGGGTACCAAATACCCATAGTAAACTACACCAAGAATGCCATCCTTGGGTTTATATTTTCTCAATTCACCATGTATCTGCGGCCAATTGAGAGAAATATGTCCTCTTGCTCTGCAGGTCTAGCAATTGCAGTCTTTTGAAACTTTCATTGGCTTGGGTATGACCCATCTGAAAGTTCTCCTTGTATGGATTCTGAATCTTACATATGTTCGTCTAGATCCTTGGGATGAAGTTCTTATTGGTCCTATTTTATGTCCAGATTTGTTTGATCTGCTTTTTGACTTGGACCACTATGATCTCTTTCGAGAAAATGTTCTTCTGAAACTCCTAGGGTAGGAGGCACTATTTTTCTTTCTTGTCTTCCTTGGCTCGCTCGATTCTCCTATAATAGTTGGAGAATCATTGCTATCACAACAGAGAGGATTTTGTTTGATCTTGTCTCTCAGCCTTTTCATGTTTTTCTAGATAGATGCTTGAAATGAATCTAGCTATCCTTCAGGTACTTCGTATGACTGGATTAACATTTTTCTCCATGGACTGCATATCTTTGCGAAGAACATTGGAGCCGTTACTTCTGTTGCAACTCCACTCTAGAAGAAATACTTGCGAAATCAATAGATATATTCGTCTACTGGTAAATACATATTAATTCAAGGCTGAAGAGAGCTTGTTCATATTCTCTAGCCTTTTCTGCTCTACTTCCTTCAAAGTAACCATTTTCAATGAAGTGTATCTTGATAAGCCTTCCTAGTCGGTCTGCTATCGCGCCTTTTGAGTCTCCGACAAGGATTCTGGCTTTGGTATCTTTTGGGGTATTTTCCTATCCGATCTTCACAGAACCCTCTAAACTTAACTCCACTAATTTTATGAAGTTTTTCTTGTCGAGTTTTAAGGTAGTTGTTGTTATCTTTATGGCTGCAATCCATTCATCTATGAATTTCTTGGTATTTTGAATATCAATAATATCCAGGTTTAAGTATAGCGCCAAATGAATGTAAGGATTGGAGCATGGTTCTCGCCCGTAGTGTATTTTCAGGCGCTCTGCTTGGATTTCTTCCAGGATTTTCTTTTAACCTGGTTCCTACGAACTTTGGGGTGGCGTTGATATGGAAATCCTCACTCTCTCTCATTTGATGATCCTGTGGAGGATCTTGTGAACATGTACTTCCCTCCGGCGGTTGTAGTGTTGGAGTGATTTCATTAGTTTGGATATTGACTAAATTCACAATCCCTAGTTAGGAAAAAGATTTCGCCAATTCTTGTAAATCTAATAGATATGTTCTCGTCACCTCCATTATTTTATAGATCTAATGGATGCGATGGTTAGATCTTCTTTGGTCTTCCACTTTGGAATCTTCATGGTCTTTCCCTTCTAATGTAGAAGAGGTATCATTCCAAGGGCAGCCCTAATTCACTCTTGTCTGGATTTTGATGTCTTAGGGCTCTCCTTTTGATTTCTCTTTAGATCTATAATTTCATACTTCAGATCCGTAAGGTCATTGTGATGGGAGATTTTCGAGTTCTTCGGTTCGACTTCTTTCCAGTCAGTTTTTTTAATCATAATTTTTAGAACTGTAACTATGCAGGAATTTACCCATTCTACGTCTCTTGGCTAGAATTCTACCATGAACTTTGGTAGAGTGTAAATGCCTCACCGCATTTCCTGGTAGTATATGTTGAACTTGAAAATTTCTTAACCATTCTTGTTCTTCTTCTAGCATGAGAAGATATGGGTCAATCCTCTTGGGGCTGTTGTAACATTTGTCAAGAATTTTCATGAGAAATTCCCTTCTTTGTATTTCCAAAATCTGGAAATATTCCTTGTTTTCATTGTAACTTGAACTTTCGTTCGGTTCCATTTTCTCTCAAAGAGTCAATTTCATTAGTTGATTAATAATATCTAAATGTAATACAAATAAATATTTTTTTCAATAAACCTAGGCTCTGGTATCATTCTAAGCGATCATTAACAAAAATGCAAAGGGAGTGGATATGGACTAAAACTGCTCTTTAAAAGTTGCATTTGGGGAAATTGTCCAAAAGTAAGCAATTGTGAAAGTTACTAGACCTAAACAAATATGGTCATAGTTATCGGACTAAAATTAAAATTAGACATACTTGGTGGACTAAAATAATAATTTTTCCTTTCCTTAACTTTGACGTAATGGTGGAGACCATCCTTGACCCCTTTGCCAAGCCTTCTACTGCTACTGAAGCGCCTCCTACTGAATCAGGTATTTTGGAACCTATTACTTAATAAGACACCCCTCAATTATTTTTGATTAATGCCTGGGTAGATTTTCTAGAGGAAGAACTCGACTAGATACTGGGGGTAGCCGAGACAGAGGTGCGAGGTGATGTCTCCAATCATGTTAATCGTCTCCTAAAGGGGACGTCCTTGAAGGGAATCTCTCTAAACCCATGATGGAGGACGTCCCGGGTCCTCAAGAAGAAGCTGCTGCCTAAGGCCCCTTGCACTTGCTGAAGGAACTGCCCAGGCTACCGAGGAAAAGGCCTTGACTATAGGGTGATTTTGAAATTAATTTACTGCCTTTCTCCTTTCCTACGAGAATAAGTTACTTTTCTTCTTTTTCCCTGCATGCTTATTTTCCTCACATGAGACAATTATTGTTTTTTGTTATGGACATTTGGTTGGTTATGTCTTTGATGCCTCCCACTCTGTGTGTTTGGGTTTTTCTGCTCATTACCTGCTAAATACCTTACAACACCAATAGTTCCAAAAAATAATATACTATTTGAATGAAAAACTAAAAGATAATTATTTAATTGAGGATTGAGGGGCGTAAAAAGCCTTAGTGGAACTGGAGAATCCATTTGAGGATGCCTACTCTTTTGTTTTAAGTAGGGCTTACTTTACTCGAGAGATGGCCTTGGCCCTATATACAAGAAAGCTAGTAATTTCGTATGGAGTTTTCTACTGACCTTTTTTCCAATGGGGGGTACGTCCTTATAGGGCTTCATCTTCGATGTGAATGCCCCTTTGAAAGACATACACAGCTCGAGGACCCATAGGACAAAGGATGTCCTTAGTATGAGATGTTATTATGATATGAGGGATATCCTCAGTAAACAACATTATTGTGAAGTGTGGGATGCCCTTGGCGTAGGACAGTGTTGCAATGTGAAGGATGTCCTTTGTGAAGGACATTATTGAATTATGAAGGATGTCCTTAGTGAAGGACATTTATTGTGATGCAAGGGATGCCTTTGGTAAAGGACATTATTGAAATGTGAGGGATGCAATAGGCATAGGACATTATTGTAATGTGAGGAATGCTCTTGCTGAAGGACATTATTGAAATGTGCGAGATGCCCCGGGTTCAAGGACATTATTGTAATGTGAGGGATGCTCGAGTGAGGGTTGTGGCTCCTTTAAAGAAAGTATCATTGACTAAACTTTTTGAGGTTGTGCACATTTCATGGTATGTTTATAGAAGACATCCTTCTCCATCTTCTAACTTGTAGGCCCCTCGTCCTATTATTCTCATGACTGTATACAGACCTTCCCAATTGGTCCAATTTCCTAATCGGCTTTAAGATGTCCACCCTTCATAGTACTAGGTCTCCCACCTGGAACTGGCGAGATTTTACTCTCTTGTTATGGGCATTGATCATTGTGTTATTATATCTTTATGTGCGAATAAATGCTTTCTCCCGCAATTCTTCCACGAGATTCAAATGCTCCTTAAGAAGTTTGGTATTATCCTTTTCGAAAATGTAATACTCTATGGGAGGGTCTCCCTAGCTCGGCGAGAATGATGGCTTTCGTCCCATACACTAAAGTGAAGGGACTCTCTCCTGTAAAGCCTCTTAGGGTAGTCCGGTAGACCCACAGACTATTAATTAATTCTTTCGTCCTACTACCTCTTGCCTGATTCGATCGTTTCTTAATTCTTGTACTAATATACGATTAGTGACTTACACCTATCCATTGGCCTAGGGTGTGCCACTGAGGTGAACATCTGCTTTATGTGTAACCCTCTACACCATTTATGTATCCTTCTGCTTTTAAATAGTAGACCAGTATCTGAAATTATTTCTCAAGGGAGTCTAAAATGGCAGATAATATTCTTCCATATGAATTTTCTTCACTTATGTTTTTGTGATACGAGCAAGAGGTTCAGCCTTAACCCATTTCGTGAAGTAATCGATGGCAACGAGGAGGGATTTCCTTTGACCTGAGGCTAGTGGAAATGGACCTAGTATATCCATGCCCCATTGGGAGAATGGGTATGGAGATAGCATAGTAGTAAGAGGTTCCGCAAGTTAATGTATAAGAGTGGAATGTCTCTGGCATCGCTCACGCTTATTCACTAAATGTTGTGTATCTTGTTTCATAGTGGGCCAGCATTCAGGTTCCAATATGAGATCTACAACACCTATCGTGTATTTCTTTAAGCACGTGTAATCCTTCTTCCTAGGAGAGATACTGGAGCAATGGATGTGCGAAAGACTTCTTATACAAAATCTCTCCTTGCATCAAGAAATGGGTGGCCGGGGCCTTCCACCTAGTAGCCTCCCACCTATTTCCCTGGAGATGTCCCTCTTCTAGTCATTATATGAGGGGTACATCCAATCATCTCCTATAGAGAAGGTTTGGATACTTAAGGGAGCCTGGGGCTCAGGTAGGTGTGGTATAGTAGTACGTCGTGCTTTGCAATCTTTCAAAATACTGGCTAATTTGGAGAGGTAGTCTGCCTTCACATTATCTTCTCGAGGGATTTGCATAACTTGAAAACTTTCGAATTTTGCCTTTAAATCTTCAATTTGCTGAAGGTATTGGTCATACTTTGCTCCTTGACCTTGTATTCTCCTCCTACTTGTTTTACTATCAATTGAGGATTAGAGTAAGCTGTGAGTTACCGAGCACCCGCATCTCGGCCATCTTCATCCCCAGCACCAGGGTCTCATACTCAGCCTCATAATTCGAAGCCTTAAACTCGAACCTTACTGCAAATTCCATGCCTTCTCCATAAGGAGAGGTGATCACTATACCTGTTCCACTTCCTTGTGTAGTGTTTGATCTATCTACATGAAGGAGTCACAATCCTCTTCTAGGGTTTTTTCCTAGGACATCCCTTTCATTTCTGAATTGAAATCTGCTAATGCTTGGGCTTCTATGGTGGTTCGTGATAGATATGAGATATCATACTCGCTCAGTTCTATGACCCATTTTACTAGGCGACCAGATGTCTCTAGTTCACCTTGAACTTGCTTCAACAATAAAAGTTCTTACGCCTATAGGATATGAAAAGAAGTAAAGAGCAACCTCCTTGCAATGATTACCAATGCCAAATCCATATTCTCTATGGGAGCGTAACGTTCCTCAACTCCATTAACTACTTTGCTGACATAGTAAATAGGTGTTTGCCCACCTCCTTCTTCTCGCACTAAGACAGAACTGACTGCCTGGGATGCAGATGATAAATAAAGATAAAGGGTGTCTCCCAGCGAGGGTTTAACCAACAAGGGGAGCCTCTCTAAATATTCCTTACGTTCCTCAAAAGCCTGTTGACAGTTGCTATCCCACTCGAAGTTTTTAGCTTTCCTTAGTATCTTAAAAAAGGGTAAGCTTTTTTCAGCAAATTTAGAAATAAATCAACTGAGCGTCGTTATCCTTCTAGTTAATTGTTGTACCTCATTAATGTTAGTAGGAGCTTCTATGTCCAAGATGGCCTTGGTCTTCGAGGGATTGGATTCGAAACCTCATTGGGTTACCATAAACCCTAAAAATTGCCCACCACCTTACCCCGAATGCGCATTTTCCAATTTTGAGCTTCAGTCGATATTCCCTTAGTACTACGAAGGTTTCTTCCAAGTTTTTTACATGACTGGCAACTTCCTTACTTTTACTAACATATCACCTACTCATACTTCCACGTTCCTTCCTAGTTGGGGGCGGAATATTTTATCAACTAACCTCTTATATGTAGCTCTACATTTTTTCAGTCCGAAGGACACGGCTATGTAACAAAAGGTTCTATCAGAAGTAATAAACTAACCCTTTCGTGATCTTCGGGTACTAACATAATTCGATGATACCCTTGTGAAGCATCCATCATACTCAGCAGCTCACATCTAAACGTGGAATCTATATATATTCTGCATTTTCCCCCTGCCTTAGGGACAAGGACCACGTTGCACAACCATTCGAGAATTGTATTTCCCTAATATGTCCAACTACCAATAATTTGTTTACCTCTGATTTGATGATTTTATCCTTTTTAGGTCTGAAATGTCTCTTCTTTTGTTTGACCGGTTTGGCATTCGGATTTATATTGGGATGGTGAGTGATGACACCTGGGTCTATGCTTACATTCTACCATAGACATTGGAGTATCTCCTCTTGAACCTTGTCTCCCATCTTTTATCTAACTTGGATGACATTCTCCGGGCTACCAGGTATAAGCTCGATGGTGAGTAGTTCTTCAGTAGGTTGTACATTTACAGGGACATCCCCCTCGCTTCCGAGCACCTTGGCTAGTATGGAGTCCTTCCCTCAATTCTTTTGATATTCCTCTCCTTCTGTTTCTTTCAATCTCCTCCTTTGGCCCTTCCTGATAGCTTCGACATAACATTTACGTGATTGCACGGGATCTGCCCAAACCTCACCTACTCCTCCTATTACGGAAAACTTGATCTTCATATGATAAGTGGATATAACAGCCTGGGATGCATTAAGATAAGGTGTCCTAGGATGACTTGGTATACAAAGGTATGTCTATTACCAAGAATTTTAGCAAGCAAGCTTCTTGGAAGGGTACCACTCCAACGGTCAGTGGGAGCAAAATCATGCCCTTATGGTGTACCATTCTCTTGCAAATCCATATCATGATGTTTTCACAGCTTCTAAGGGGATGTCCCCCAGCTGCATTTGATCGTAAACTTCTCCAAAAAATATATCTGTTGAATTGCTCGAATTTATGAGACACTCGACTTCATAATTGGTCAATAAGCCTGTGATAAGCAATGCATCATTACCAGAGTCCTTGGTCCAGATCGCTCCGCTCACCCAAACTGAATAAGAGGGTATCATCCAAATTTTTTACATCCAATACCTCCTTCATCACTAATCCATGTGCTTCCCATACTTGGGCTTTTCTAGCCTTTGTGAGTCTCCTCCTATGGGGCCACTAGTGATCATCCTTATTACCCCTTTGTGTGGAGGGTCATTGACCTCGAGTCTCCCACCAATAGAGGACCTAAGTGTTTCCTTAATTGAGGGCTTCGGGCTGGCACCCTTTTTTGGTTTGTCCTTTTCAAGTTCTTGCTTCTGATATGGCCATGTGCCTCTAGCTTTTTGCCAACATATGTAATCCTGCAAGCATTCTTTCTGGACGAACCGCTCAATCTCATTTTTCAAGTGTCGACATTCCTCACTGGTATGACTGTAGTCATTATGTAAACGAAAAAAGTTATTTGACTTAGATCAATGGAGGCCATCCTTGAAAGATTTGGAATGTGCCAACAGACCATTGCCCTCCACAGCAACAAGGTATCCCTCAATGGGTGTCCCCATCACCTGGTACTGGACATTCTAAAGTCCTTTTTGCAAGCATTCCAATGAGAAAGCCACTAAGGAGGGACGTCCTCTGCTTGAGGTTACGCTCGCATGTCATGACTTTCGGTAGAAATTGGTGCAAGAGTAGGTGGGATCGAGCCACCTTCCTCTGGTACACCTGCATCAGAGGAGGTAGCTAAACAAGTGGGAGCCAAGGTCACCAGTTGTTCGCAAATGGAGGCAGCAATCATTTGTTAGATGGTCCCCAGGAGAGCTGGGGACAGCTCTGCTGAAGAGGTATCTGAGAAGGTACTACGACGCGGAGGATCAACCGTTGGGTCTAGAAACCTTGAAGCACCTGGAAAAGTCCTCCAGGGGCTAGGGCTAATGGTGTCCCAGGTATGACTTGTAGAGTCGGGTACTTCCAACGACATCTCTCTCTTTCGCTTTGTTCTGCAGACTGCTCGGTATCTTCATTATTACTCACGTCTTGAACTCTATGTTTCCCACATAGGGCGCCAATTGATGCATGCGAGAGACGCACGGGTATAACTGCTTTAGGCTAGAATATAGTTCCCGGACCAAAATAGATAAAAGTCTTGAAAAAGGAACTTGCAAAAAAAATGCTAGCACTCCAACACCCATATTAGTGATTAATTCGAAATAAAGAATGAGAGAATAAGAATGCTTAAATAAATAATTCAGTGTGCTGATTAATCGAATCAAAAGAACATAAACTATAAGATGGAAGCTCCTTGAAAAAGTTGCAAAATCGTACCCGTCAAAGGGGGTCAAACCTATATACATATATATATATAGGAGGGAGTCCTCAGCAAGGAGTCTTCATTCCAGCATTTCATGGAGGTCAGTTAAGGTGAGAATCCCCTGGTTTCAAGAGTCCTATGTTGGCAAAGAGTCATGTCGGCCTAGGAGTCCCTCCTGTTGTAAACTCCTTGAGTTGTTGTGGTCCGAACTGGTTGGACACATCAAAGTTGATTGGAGGCCACGTGTGAGGGGAGTTACCGGTAGGTTGATTGTACAATGGGGCGTGAGACCTGGATCAAGTTTAATGCGCTTTTTTGGGCCGTCTCTCTTCCTCTTGAGCCAACCATTCACATGGTCCACTTGAGCTTTAGCAATCCTTTTTGGGCCATCGGCTCCTTTGAGCTGAATCAAGATGGACCCGATCTATATTTTCCATTCTGGGTCGCTCGGGCTATTAGGCCAATCCAGTACATGGGTCATTCCTGGCCCATACATCATATAAGTTATTTGATATTGAAGAATAATATATAATTGTATTGTTGTTTTTTTTTTTTAAGTATAATTGTATTGTTGTTGAAAGTTATATATTTTTGTTTAATATAGATGATTACAATGAATTTATTTAAAAATGAATAACAAATCATTACTCACTTACCTATTTCAATTTTTTCCCACACTACTATGTAACACCAATTGAAATACATTTGATGCAGGTGTGTAATTTTAAGTTTATTATGTTTATTTAATTAAATGAAATGAAATAAATAAAATTCTCAAAATTAATGAACTAATTAATTTTATATGTGCAAGAATAAATTGATAAAAATAATTAATTAAAAATTGTTATTTGTATAATGAATAAGTATATAACGGTCACCTTATAGTTTATCTATTAAATTTTTATTACTCTAAAGTCCTAAATCTCAATATTTTACTAGCGATTGAAGCACACGGAATACATATGCATAACAAATTTTTTTATTATACTTTTTAATTGGATGAAAGAATATAAAATGAAATAATCAAATCTTATAAAATGAATTAATAAAGGCAATTAACTAAAAACATGGTTTTGGTGAAGGAATAAGCATATAAAGGACATTTTAGACAATTTATATTTTGTCAAATATAATGGTTACTTGTCAAATGTAATGGTTACTCTAAGGTTCACTTTCTTAATAAATAGTACAGATAAATATACACAAATTTGACCAAAATTACATGTGTAATTTATTTATATTATTATTTAATAACAATGGTAGTTTTTAAACGCTTCATTTTAAATATAATCCAACCCAACAATTTATATTTTTGTGGCAAGGACAATTATTGCCATAAATTATATAAACATAACAAAAAGTACAATCAATTCTCCTATGACATAAAATATCTGCAAAAAAAATGTCAAATTATTTTTTGAACTTCTTCAAATTAAGCAAATTACTTTATTAGAAAAGTTGGTGTATTGCACGCCCCTTTGTGCAACTTTTACAGATTTTTAAAAATAAAATATTATTTATATTTAAATATACACAATAATATTATTATATATAATATTTATATTGTTTTATAATGTATATATTTTATTAAAAAATTAAACTTAATCCTCTTCCCCCACCACTGGCCATGCCGCTTCTGGAGCCCCCTTTTCCCCATACCTATCACCCCTCCTCCCTCGTCGTAGCCTGCCCTTTTCCCATCGCCACCCACCCCTTTCCCCCATAATCGTGCCCCATTTCTTATTGTTATTTATTACCTAATTATTAAAAATATTTTACTATTTTTTTTATTCAATAATCTTTAATTGATCGAAAATAATATATCGATATATAAAATTTAATAAGACCTTGGAGAATAAGTAATAGTTTGGCTAATGGACGCAAAGGATACAAATATTTATTATATAAACTAATTCTTAATAATATTAGTCAAGAGGTTAATAAACTTTTTGAATTAAAATATTACTATTATGATTGACCATTCAACAAAACTTTTGACTTCTCATCTGTTGATTATATTTAGTTTAAGGGTCAAATTTGTGGTCCAACTGCAAATTGAGAGTACACAAAACCAATGGAGAATGAAATAAGTCTTCGTGAACAAGATCTCTCTCTCCTTATTACATCATAATTCTTTTATAAGAAAAAGTATACTCTTCTCTCCTGAAATTTAATATAATTATACATAAATTTTTAATAATTTAAAAAATTACATTTAGTACTTTTAACATTTACTTTCATGTTATAAATAAATCCATTTATTAGTTAAAATTCACCAAATTTTATGATATTAACTAAGAAAATTGAATCAAAATTCATATTTACCTATGATTTACTTATTACTGATCATTATACGTCATATAAATCTTTTTAGGGTAAATAATATTTTCTCATTCAGACTACGTTCGTTTTTACACTTTGCCATTAAAACTTTTTTTTGCGTCAAGTTACCATCTCAACTTTGCGAAATTTGTAATTTGTCATATATGATCACTTTTTGTTGATTTTTCTCCCCGAAAAAACATCACATGTTGTGCATATGTGAAAAATATCTCATAGCATAACCTTTAAATATCACATGTGCATGGCATGTGATGTATTTTCTACAAAAACTTGGCTAACGACAGTTATAAATGACAAAATGCAAAATTTCGTAAAGTTGAGACAGTAAGTTGACACAAAAAAAAAAATTAGAAGCCATAGTGTAAAAACAATCATAGTTCGAATGACACGATGTAATTAACCCATCTTTTTAATACCAAAAATACCCTTATACATCTTCACACATTAATATATATGAGAAGGTATACATTCATCGTTATAATAGTAGTTTAATCACAAAAGATTTGTTTGAGTTGCAATAAGTCAATAATAAATCAATAAAGAGTAAATATCGATTTTCATTCAATTTTTTATTAACATCAACAAATTCAGTAAATTTTGATTAATTGAGGAACTTACTTATTAAACGGAAGCAAATTTCAAAAATAGTAAATATAATTTTTCAAACCACAGAAGTCTATATATAATTATACCAGAACTTAAAGGAAAAAAATATAATTATCCCAACTTATTATAATGAATAATATCCCAAAAGAAAAAATAAATAACCCCTATAATTATGAGGGAACAACTTTCTTCTGAAATAGATAGTGTACAAATTACGAAAATAGACATACGAAAATGAAATAATTCTTTTATGGTTCAATATACACACATATTCATATGTATGGTCCTTTTCGATTTGATAATTACTTGACATTATCTCCTCAATTTTTGGATGTTGTTAAGTCCGTGTGGATGCATGATATTGTATGCGGTTACTAGAAAGTTATGTACTCTTAAGCCTATTTTTAGGTCGATGCAACAACAGAAAGGGGATCTTTCTCTCAATGTACAGCAAGCCAAGGAATTCCTCGCCACAACTCAGGAACTACTTGCTCACGACAGACATGATGAGACATTATTGTTATTGGAGCACTGTTGTAAAATCGTGCTCATGAAAGCTGTGAAATTAGAACAAAGCATGCTTCGACAACGGGCTAAAATGCAATGGTTGAAGGAGGGAGACCAATGCTCGAGGATCTTCTTTCGTAAAGTGGCTACCCGACGAGCAACAAAGCAAATCTTCCAAATAAAAGGGCCTGATGATAATATGATCAACGATCAGGAGGATATTGTTGCGGAATTTGTGCGCTATTTTGAAACCTTATTAGGCGGGGAACACCGAGAATGGGAGCTGAATATAGAACATTTGAGATCGAGGGCTACGCATGTGCTAACAGAAGAGGAAGGGGACATGCTTGTAAGCTCAATCACTAGAGATGAAGTTAAAGAGGCCTTCTTTGGTATTGAGGAGGATAAGGCGCCGGGGCTTGATGGATATTCGGCTGGATTTTACAAAGTCGCATGGCCTATTGTTGGCAGGGAGGTTACAAATGCAATATTGGAGTTCTTTCATAATGGCCGCCTGTTGAAGTAAATTAACTCCACGGTTATTTCTCTTATCCCCAAGGTACATAATCCCTTATCTGTTAGTAATTTCAGGCCTATATCATGTTGTAATGTGCTTTATTAAGTTATTACTAAAATATTAGTCAAGCGAATTCGATTGGTGCTTGACAAATTAATTAGCCCTGCACAAAATGCTTTTGTCCCGAGCCGTACTTTATTGGGGACAATGTCTTACTGGAGCAGGAATTATTTTCGGGCTACAACCAACAACGTAAGCCTCCTCGGTGCGCGTTGAAGGTTGATTTGCATAAAGCTTATGATATGGTGGAGTGGAATTTCTTGTTTGCTGTTCTACGGTTATATAAGTTCCCGGAGCTTTTTATTGGATGGATACGTTACAACCACAACCTTTACCATTGCATTAAACGGGGACTTCTTTACGAGGGCTTGAGGGCTAGGGCAAGGGGGCCCCATGTCTCCTTATCTGTTTGTGTTGGTAATGGAAATTCTTAGCTTCATGATTCAACAGAAAATTAAGGTTCAAGGCAGATTTCTTTATCACTGGCGATGTGAGGAAACGGGGTTATTCCAGCTTTCATTTGCTGATGATTTATTACTCTTATGTCGAGCTGATGAGACCTCTATACGAGTATTTAAAGAAGGTTTGGACGAATTTTCCTCTTTATCTGGTCTTCATACTAATGCTATTAAAGCCAGGTTATATTCTCTAAAGCAGCTCAGCCGCTTAAAAATACAGTTCTTAGCATCCTTGGTTTTCAGGAGGGAGAATTGTCAGTCACATATCTCGAACTACCACTTATTGCCTCTCGGCTTTCCATCTCTAATTGCAATCCTTTACTAATAAAGATTGATAAGAGATTGCAGGGTTGGGCTTCGATTCGACTGTCATTTGCAGCTAGAATCCAACTTATTAAATCAGTCCTCATGTCACTACAAATTTATTGGGCTATGGCATTTATTTTGCGAAAAGGAGTTATTAAGGAGATAGAGAAACGGTTCCGCCAGTTCCTGTGGAAAGGTGCATCAACCTCTGGATATCCGAAGGTTGCCTGGAATCAAGTGTGTTGTCCGGTGGAAAAAAGAGAACAAGGAATCATGGATGTAGCAGCCCTCAATCGAACTCTTATGAGTAGACATATCTGGATAGTAGTAAGTAGATCTCGCGGTTCTTATGGGTAACATGGATTTGCACCATGAGACTTCAAGGCAAATCTATATGGACAGTTGAGGCCAATTTCGGGGCATGGGGTTGGCGCAAATTGCTTGGACTTCGGCATATATTACAGCCTCACATCTATTATAAAATCGGCAATGGGGAATTAATTTATATATGGCAAGGCATCCTATGGGGATCTTAATGACTATATTTCCACACGGCCCATATCACACCCACACATGGACGGACATGCTCCTCAGAGAGGTTATTCACAATGGAGTATGGCATTGGCCATTGCCTCTCACACCCCCCCCCCCCACACACGGGCGGACATTATTATGTTGGACATCATCCAAATTTGCCTCACTACACGGCACACACAACTCGATCAATTTGAGGGGAGGCCCCTACACCAATAGGAGGGTATATGACATTTTTCGTTCTTCAGGCCCAAAGGTAGGTTGGTATTCACTCCTTATGACCCATTCAAAATCCCCCGAAATTCGTTTATCTTATGGCTAGCTCTACATGAACGACTCTCCACCATGGATCGTCCGTGGCTACAGTATCTTAATAGGGATTGTGTTCTAGCTCTACATGAACGACTCTCCACCATAGATCGTCCGTGGCTACAGTATCTTAATAGGGATTGTGTTGTTTGCTCGTTGGGTACGCTGGAGACTCACCAACACTTGCTATTTTCTTACCCTTTTCAAAGCAATGTATTCAAATCTTACTCAGGGAGGTCCGATTTTCTTGGACTAACTGAGGATGGATGATTGATGTGATGATTGTTGCGCGAAAGTGGTGGGGAAAGCATGTGGTTAACGCCACCTATCGCAACCTTTTAGCATCTCTAGTATATCACATTTGACAAGAGTGCAATAAGAGAAAATTTCAACAATTGGATCGAGACCCATCAGCATGGACTAAGATTATTCTATACGAAATTAGATTACGTATACTTAATGTTGAATTGCCGAATAAAATTAGTACGATAGCCTTGTATAGATTATGACAAATCCCATGGCACACCACATCAACCATATGACTGTACAGTACGATTTTTTTTCTTTATGCAATTTACCTTTACCGAAAAATAAATTAAACTTTAATATCATCATATTAATTTAAATATCTAAAGGCTCAAATAGTACCAAGAAAATATAATAATTAAAACTCTAATATGAACTAGGTTTAATTATCCTTCAATATATCCTGCATCCGCCTATAAACCACACAAATAGCCAGTTAAATCCAATTATTGAAAAATATATTGAATTATTTATTAAGATTTCGATGTAATAATGTAATTATCGTTTCGGCTCAAAAAAAAAATGCATTCATTTAAATTGAAGTACCATTTTGGAATTTGTGGGAAAAATTGTATGTTAAAAATGTGATTAACTGAAAAATAAATTCAAATAGTATCAATCTTCTCCTGCACTTTTGCCACCAGAACTGCTCAATTCATAGTCCAGACCAGCTCCATACTTCCAAGCCTCAAGCTTCTGCTTCCATTCATATTTCATCTTGCCTGGGAACTTCTCCACGAATGGCCTGGAATGTTCAACTCACTCATCACTACCAATAGCATAGTGTAAGAATTCAGACTGCATTTGGATGGAAGGATTTCGGACGACTCCATATTAAAAGAATTTGAAATTCATCAATATTCAAAATGAGAGTCAGAGGATTCAGAATACTTGGGAATATGAAATTGTCCAGACAAATTTGTTGTTAGGGATTTGAAATTCCTATCTCCAGATGCATCAATCCAAACACAAGAAAAGTCGTCACAGAAAGTAAAATCTGTAGTTATGTTTCATTGATGTCGACGGGGAATGGTTAGCAGTACCTAATCACGGGGTCGAGGTAAGAGGAAAGAAATGTGTAATATCCTAACATCAGGAAATGTTCAGACCAGTCAAGGAGCACCGGGAGGCCAACCTGCATGTCCATACAAACTAAACAATCACAAGTACTCTTAGCAGAAGTAGATTGTACGGTACATATAGGCAGCAATCATCGTATATTATATGGAAGTCAGGGAGCTTGTAAAATTCATCTACGAACATATCAAAAGTAAAGCTCTTAGAGGTGGTAATGTCAGGAAATTGCAAGACAGACCGAGATACATGTGGTAAAATAAGAAGGAAAACCAGAGAAATATAGAAATTCTTTTACATGGTCAGGAGATAAATTGCTTTTACGTCTACCCTCACTCGAGTTTCTCTTGTTAGGAGAGGATATTTGTATCGTTACAACAAACAACACCTGTGAACATATAAATAGGGGGCCTGTAGTACATTGTCAAATTACAAGTTTGTCTTTAAAAATAAAGTGCATATATGCCAAAAGAATTTCCTTGGGGCCCCACGTTCAAGTAGGCAACAAAGACGTTGAGTCAGACTCCATACTTTAATGGGTAATCTATGTATATATACCACAGAAGTGACTTTTGTAGAATACAGCAGTGTGCTGAAAGGGTTTAGTTGTCTGTTATTCATGTAGCCCCCCGTCTGGCCATCCCAAACATGCACACACACATATACGCACTACTACATATATATAAGGCAGTGGGCTGATATTGAATAGAAAAATGATCGACCATATCATATTACTGAGTACCTGCTTAAATATTGACGGTATAATTAGAGGTCGAGTCAGCATCACGAGGCCTAACGTCTTCACAAGAGGACCAAACTGTATGACGTCCTGTGTTGATAAATAGACGTGCAGCTCAGATTAGTTCTCTTATGAGATGGAATTTTCAGTACACAATGAGAAAAAAGACTAACCTGAAGAAAAGGTCTGAGCACTGGATCTCCTAGTTTCTGGCCAAAGCAAATACATATTCGATGAAGAATACAAGTTAGTGAGAAATAACGAAATAACCATGTAAACTCATTTTGCCCCCAAAAAAAACAAAATTTACCTGCATGCTTTCAAAATTGGCATATAGAAGCTCATTTATGAAAGTAGGCAAAACATCGGACTGCTTTTTGGCTGACATGGCTCTTTGAAACAGCCAAGACGCACTTAAATTAGGCTGCATATGAAGTTAATCAATAGATGAGCAGCATAAGCATTGAAGGGTTATGCAGCGAAACGGCAGATGTACTGACCATATATGGATTTAACAGTGATAAGCTCTGGGCATCCAAAAAATTGCTATTGATTGCTTCATGTATGCCTTAAACCTCGTAAAAAGATATAAAGTGGTTCAGTACCTGACGTTCTTGATCTTCTTATTTTATTCTAGTAACCACAATGATAACATGTTAGGCAGAAAATCAAGATATGCGATATACTATTTTGTACCAGCTGATAATCGCCCAAGGTGCCTTGTCAAGCTCCCAAACCCACCAAAAGAAACCGGTGATTGTATACCACTAGCATCCCCAAACTGTAGAGGTCATACTCAGTGGGATTTGATGAAGAATAAGCATAATATATTGAGGTCGCAAAGATGTCAGGTAAAACACCTGTAGAACTCGATCAAAAGCTGCTGGCAATGGACTGTAGGGTCGGCCCAAAGCAATATACAGACAACAGGAATAAGAGAAAAGTCAGATAAGTAATTTAACTACTTAAAAAAAGTTATTAAACCTTAAATATGATCAAGTATTAATGTATGGTTTATGTATTTGTTTACCTGTCACGATATGTCGGAAAAATGCCATATATAACTCTTAAAACATCCAGATCATCGAGGGACACTCCCTGTGAAGTTTCATCCAACGACATGATATCAAGTAGCTAAAAAGAATTGAAAGCAAGACTACTCCAGCTGCTTTCTTCTTTAACTATCAAAGATGTATATAAGTATATGCAAAGATCAAATCTTATATATTTATCAAGTACTAATTTGTTTTTGAGATCACAAGGGAGACACTGCAATGAAGTTACAACAATCGACCGCAGAAAGACAGACAGTTATTAAATGTGTCAAAAAAGAGAGGAAAATCAAACACAAGAACATGTGTGGTACAAATTTTACAGGTTTCGGAGGATGCTTCGGTATTCACCGTCGCTTGAGTTCTCTACTTGAGATAGAATCCCGTATAACAGCCACTGAACAAATCTTGATTTGGTATGTGGTCTCAACTAGTTTAGCAAGTGATTTGAGCTATGCTCCCAGACAGATACTGCAATTGTAGTATGAACTCCAACTACTTTCAAAAGAACTTAATTACAAATGGAATGTTGGGCTGCGCTGGCTGAGAATATTACCTGATACTTTGGCATTAAGTCCCAGTAGTCTTCCAGTAACTCTTCCAATAGGGGACACCCAGGTTCCGGGTAAAGGTAGGTGAACATATATGTAGTTCGGTCAAGGGGACCCGAGCCAGCAGGGAATGCCTGAAAACACAGCTAGCTATATTATATCTAGGGACTCTTTTTCACTCCAGAACAGTTGCGAGGATATATCAAAAGGGAAAGAAGACATGAAACTCATTAGACCTCCCAGAAATATTGTGCTTCTGACTGACCAACCCTCTTCACTGAAGCACTACTATATATCACATCACTTGTAGAATTCTCTGTAAAACCACGACAACAAGATCCAACAACAAGGCAAATGCCATCTGGTTTTCTTCCACGTCTAATCTGTCAAAGTTTGAATGAATCAGAAGCAGTTTCCATGAATGTGACAGAATATAAGCAACTCAGTTTGAATGAAAGGATCTAATTTCAAAATGAAATGCCACAAGATGAAACAATGTTTTTTATTTTAATTGGGAGTTTTGTTTATCGTATAGATGGAATACATCTACTAGCTGAAACGTAACTATAAGAGAAGACTTGTTACCATGTTCTAAGTGTTTTCACTTAAAACGATGTACTGATTTTATCTTGATTGTATGGTCCATCAAAGGAGGGATGTAATGTTAACTCTTCAACATATAGGTAATGTCTCACCAATACATATATTTCAGACTTAGCCAAGCACAATCTTAAAAGAATGACATGAAGGTAAAGAGATTCGGTATTATAAAAGGAAAACTCAACTTGTTTTACAATTGGAGAAAAGTTTCCCATTGCATCAATAATCAGACGTGATGATAAAATCTTTCCATCTGCTAGTTCTAGGACCTGCAGAAAATGAAAAAAAAAAATCTTAAGAAAAATAAATGAACTAACAAGTGGAGTACACTGGCTTGTCCTCATTATCATTAGACTTCCTACAGTTCATTCACCAAAAGCCATTACTCCATTTATAACACATGAAAGATATATTAAATCTTATATCCATAGGAAGGTACAGAGAATATTCACGCCAACCTCATGACTCTTACGAATGCAAATTCCAATTAGACCTCTTAGTTTTAGGATATCATGCCATCCATGGGGTGGGAAAAAAAGTTGGTGCCTATTTTATTTTATTTTTCTCCTTAAAATAGGAGCTAGATCAATGTGTTTTAAATAGGCTTCACAGACGACCACACTTCTGCTATTTCATGGCTTGCAATTCATAGGTATTCTTACAGCTGAATCCTCATATACTGATATGTGAGATACACTGCAACCTTCAAAGATAATACCACCAAGGAAAGTGAAACGCATTCTCATGGTTTCTATAAGCTTGGCGGGCCTACAAAGACAAAGAAAATTAAAGGTAAAACTGAGTTGTCACTAATTAAGAGATATTCTGACAGATGTCAAATGTCACCAATGTCTTCAACGTTCAAATCAAGTGTAGAAGATAACTAGATGCTATATTGTTGAAGACATTGAAGAGAAACAAGATGAGCACATCATAATCTACCGCACTAACAAAATCAGCAAAGGTACTAAAATAAATACAGTGCATAACAATAGGACAAGACACGTTGCCATGAGAAGCGATTAGCAGAGGGGACATTAAGCACAAACTGAAAAACAGATGAGCAACTTGCATATATGTTTACCAAGGCACTTCCACGAAACAAACTCAAGGACCTACCCGAAATGGTTGGAATATCAAAAAAACACTGTAAGGAGGAGAAGTTAAAGAGATTTCTAGATTGTCAAAGGCATCCAAAGAAAGCCCTTAATTTCAGCCACAAAAATCTTGTTTGTAAGCTAGAAACAAATTCAAGAATATTCTAATTGAAGCAATAAATATGAGCTATTGTGAAGAAGTAAAGAAGAAAAACCACCATCAACAATTCCTCAAACTACTCTAAGTCCACTTACATTTTCCATCAAGCCATAAGTTCAAGAAAACTATTACCAAAGCCTTGTTTTCTACAATTATAAACTAAACAAACTAATTTTCCTCCAAATACTAACCATATTACTTACCTTTTACATACCAATAGAAAATGTGGTTTAACAAAGCGTACCATGGAAAATTGTAGAACAACAACAGACAAGTTTCTTGTGTTATTTATTTCCAAATAATAATTGTCTGGCTTTACCACTCTGAGGCTAACGGCAAATACGAACACCTTAAGAGTATAGATTGGACATATATGTAGCTCAAAACCTGATTTTCTATAACTTCCACAAAAATTTAGAAGCCGATTGAAAACTGCAGCAGGTCATGCTTGAACTGCTACAGTTGAATGCATACAGGGAAGATTATGAAATAATTAAATAAATATAAGAATATAAAGGTAAGCTTACGAAACTCCAAGATTAAGAATGTCGTTAACCCAAATCTCACCCTTCCCTTCAAATCCACATCTATTCTGCAAAGTTTACATGAAACAAGAGAAATCAGGTCGCATTATAAAGAACCTCTCCTGAACCATCAGCATACAGAAATGGCAGTTTCATTGTCAATTAAGATACGCACAAAACTCCAACTGTACAACCAAGAATCTAACAGGGGAAAAAGAGAAGTATAATGACGCAAAAACATATTTACTTAAGAATCAAAATCAATTCAATGTGAGAGACCAATAAGAGCACATATAATATAAACAGTTCAAAAAGGGAAATGAAAGCAAAATGGGAAATTCTATAATTCCCAAAATTGGTTTAAAAGCTTCTGCGAAAGCACATCATGCAAAGGGTCATTGGCTTAGATTATGTCGTACTAGTAACATGATTAAGAGCTAATATAATGTAGAGCCCTGGGGAAAAATTTTTAGAAGAGCTTGTAATTCAAAAATAAGATGTTGGGCGCTTATATAAGCTAAGAGAAGTAGCCACTTTCTTTTTCAAGATCTTTGATGCTCCTTTCGTTGATCAACTATCACGAAATACTTCATATATAATATAATGTCCTATAGGATAGTGATGCATGTATTATGATCACTACAACATGGACAGACAGTCATGATATCCAACAGAAGATTGTGACTTAGAAGATGCTAGTTAACATATGACTATATGAGGAACATACAGGATTGAAGCTGGCAGCCGTAACATGATCAATGTCACCTTTTGTCAGAACACCAACTTCAACGAGCTCCAAAAGCTCTTTTCTAGATATATTCCATTCTTGTTCCCTCTGGCAATCAGTAAAAGAAAAAGTTAAAGCTAGATAGCAATTTTCAATGATCATGAGATCCTCCAGCAATTAACTAATGTCCAAATCCTGCCAGAAACTAGAAGTACCCCTCTCAATATACTCTTTTCCACTATCCCAACTCGAAGACCTTTAGAACTCAATGCAGTAGCAATGAAAATTCCCAAAGTGCCGCCACACACTATGACATCAAACATATCGCTGCATCTCTCCATCCGTTCAGATTCTTGAAATAAACCGGGAACTTCAGAAACCACTTGCGGCGGTTCTTGGACAACTGAAAATCAAAGTTCACTTTAATCCTCTATTATGCCACTTACTGTTAAACATATAATAATAAAGATTAATGCTTGGGAGTAGTGTATATATATACCTGGTGAAGAATTGCAAATGCTAGACCACAGGCTATCCAATCTTTTCAGAGCATTATATGAGTACGCACCACCAGCCCCGCCAACTTCCCCACTTACTGGTATACTCTCCATTATCCTCTACAATATCAGAGCAATTCCAATTAAGCTTCATGGGCAACTCGGGAGAACACAAAAGAACCACAACCCACATGCTATAAGCTACTAGTTCATCTGTAACTGTAATAATCAACCCATTTTTCCACAGTGAAAAAATCAGGAAAAGAAAAAAGAACAATGGGATAAAAGGACAAGAAACAACAGTAAAAATCTACTAAAAAGGAGAAAGAAAGAAGTAAGTACTTGGGTTCTTGAAGGAGTAGTAGCTTGTGCAAACAGGTAAAGTTTCCTTCTTGACGGGTTAGGTGGAGGAGCTGCAAATGATCCATGAAAGAGAGACAATCCTCCATTCTTCACCATTCCCATAATTCTTGCAATTTCAAACTTCAAATATTGAAATCCTTTCTTTGTGTGAGATTGAATTGGAGGGCGACATCCGTCAACTAGTCTATGACATGCCTGTGCCACCACATGCGACTTATCAGAAATGGAAGTTTTAGAGCCCGGAAGAGCCGGACACGTAAAATAGAACATAATGGCACTTTAAGTCACGTGAGTCACGCGTGCCATACTCAGAAGAAATATTGCAAGTAAAGATAGATGCACAAATGAAAAATTATATTTGATTAGCGAAAATATAATTAGGAACGGCGTTTTTTATTTTACATTATTGACATTAAAACAAATATTTCATTCTTGTCATTGTTTAACATGTATTTATATTAATAGGTTTCAAGTTTAATTTTAAAATGTTTTAATTATTTAAAATTATTTTGGTATGGGTGTGTTTATTTTATAATACAAAATGGAGAAAAAATTAATAATCCTAAAATTACAAAAATTATAATATTTTCTTCCCATTTTATTTTTCTGGCTTAATTATTTATTTATTATTAAAAAATTACACAATAATATTTTTTTTAAATCCTATAACATTGTCCACGTCTTGACACAAAAAAAATTTATTCTTTTTAAATATATGTATATATATTAAAACTATTTAATTATATTTGGATATAAATTTTATGAAAGGTTGCCGGTTATTTATTATCTTGTAAAATTATCCTATCCCTGCCTGATGATCCTGGTTGTAATGGTATCAGAGCCATGGTAGTAGTAATTAATATGTTATGGATCAACACATGACTTTATTCATGCATCATATGAACATACTTAATAAGAATTCTAATATTAAAAATATTAAAAATGAGGAATATGATATACCTCAGAATTTGGATTTGTTAAATAGATGGACAATTCCAAAAGTTGAACCAAGATTAATATATCAACTAGGAACTTTTGAAAAATTAGGATTAAAACAGGTAGTAAAAACTACTGAAGAATCTATCTCATTAGATAATGATGAAATGATAATAAGATTATTATCTGAAAAAGACATTAGTCATTATAGACAAACACATAAATTTCTACATATAGGACTTGTACAAATTGCATTTAAACCTTTGACTTTAGAAGGTTTACCGGAAAGCTTTATTGCAGCTTTAAGAGATGGTAGAAATTTAAATTGGAAACAATCCCTTATGGGTATAATACAATCTAATCTGGCACATGGACCAGTTTATTTTAATGTATATCCAAATTTACAATTATCTTTATCTGATATTAATATATTAGATGCCTTAACATTAAATGTTAAAACTCATGGTTATGATTATATGCCTGGAACAGAAGTAATATGTATCTGTTATAGAATATATTATAAGCCTTTATTTACATTAAATCCACAATGTAAAAGGATTGATAAATCAAAAAATGAAACTATATTAATTGAGACTAATTTCAGTAATTCAAGTATTACTACAAGGAGACCTATTAAATGGGATGAAATAACTTTTCCAGAAAACTGGATAATTGAACAAGCTGTACCTAAAAGGCCACAAATACATGATCATAATAAAATTATAGATATTCTTCAAAATAACGAAGGAACTGTAAATATCAAATTTGAAACAAATTCTAAATCATTACTATTTCAGAAATGTAACTCAATGAGATCTTACATATCACCTATAGATTATAGAGTAGAATCTCCTATGCCTTCTAGAGCCTCTACTTCTCAAATAAGAGAAACAGAAATATTTACTCCTGTTACAGAAAAATTATATATTAACAGACAAAATATTGTAAGAGAAGCTAATAATCAAACTCAGGATAATAATGAGTTAGAACCGACTATGTCAGAAATGGAGTTTAATATTTAATGGATTATAGTTCTATTATAGATTTTAGCCCTGGCTCTCCAGCCAGAAAAATTATTTCAGAAGAATTTAAAGACGCAGGTTATAGCCAATTTAGAGAATGGTTTTTTCAAAGCTTTGATAAGCAAGAAATGTTATATTTTCAAGATGAATTTTATAAAGTTTGCAAAGAAAAAAATGCTTTAATTCCTTTTGTGACATGGTTTATTGATACATATGTCAAAAACTATATTTCTGTTATAGAAAGAAATTATAGACTAGAATCAGGGAAAGTTTATCAAGGTCTTTACCCTCCACAACAATCTTTTCATATTGAAAAGAATGGAAAAATTCATAATTTTTCAGCCTTTTCTAAATTAATAGATTCAGACACCCTTACAGTAACCTGTAAGCATATTAATAATATGTTTGAACAACAAAATTATACAAATTTATTCCTCAATATTTTAGGAGAACAAATACAATCAATTCATAATAAAATTGAAATGATTATTAAAGCTATAAATAATATACAACCGGTCATAATAGAAACAAAATCTGAGGAAAAAGAAGCATCTCCTAGCTTTCAGCCTCCTCCAGTTATATCTGATTTCAAAATAAGACCCATACATGAATTAGAAAAAATGCTTGAAGAAAAATTCAGTAAATTAAGTATAAAAACTCTTGATAAGGAGTTACAGTATGAATTGATAGAAAATACCAACCATAAACAAGTTTTTAAAAACCATATCAATAAAATTACTAACAAATGGGCTGATAAACCTATTCAAAGCAAATTCTATTATAATAGACCAACACCTATGGATGTTCTACATGAAGAATATACTGATACAATAGATATTAGTTATTCAGGTAATAAGATTTATGAATGGAACATAGATAGATATTCTAATAAACAGATTTATAACACGGTGCATAGAATGCTTATGTATTCCACTATTTGCAAAAATAGTAATAATTCAGATAAAACTATTGCAGCAATGATTGTTGCTGGATTTACTGAACAACTTAAAGGATGGTGGGATAATTATCTATCTCAACAAGATAAAGATAGTATTATCAATACTGTTAAACAAGAAAATAATAATTTAGTTGAAAATGCAGTTTATACACTTGCTGTTAATATTATTGAACACTTTACAGGAAGATTTAGTGATAATAGTGATACTATTAGAACTTTACTACAAAATCTAAGGTGTAAAACACTTTCAGACTTTAGATGGTATAAAGATACTTTCTTAAGTAGAGTAATGGAATTACCAGAATGTAATAATATACACTAGAAATCAAAATTTATTGATGGTCTACCTAGTCTATTTGCAGAAAGGATTAGGAAAAAATTAAGAAAAGACCAGATTAATATTCCATATGAAAGTTATACTTACGGAGCTCTAATAGATACTTGTATACAAGAAGGATTAGCTTTGTGTAATGAAATAAAGCTTAGTCAACAAATTTAAAAACAAAACCTTGATGAAAGGAAACAATTAGGACAATTTTGTCAACAATTTGGTTTAGAAAATCCTACTACTAGTAAGGACCATAAAATTAATAAGCCTTGTAAATTAAAACATAGAAAATATTCTCAAAAGTATATAGAGAAAAAGAATAAAAGAAAAGAAGAAAAATCTCAAAGAAAACCGAAATATTCGAAATATAAAAATAGATATTGTAAGATTTGCAAGAAATTAGGTCATACTGCAAAATACTGTTGGACTAAAAAGAAGATTAATAATCTTGAAATATCAGATGATATAAAGAATATAATAATACAAACTTTACAAGAATCAGAATCTGAAAATACAGAAGCAGAATCCATAAGTACTTCTGAATCAGAAGAAGAAGAAATATTAAATATGTTAGAAAATGAAAATATTTCAGAATCAAGTTCAGAATGTGAACCTTGTAGCCTCGGACTAGTCTGTCCCAAAGAACTAAATAATATTAATAGTAAAAATGATATTGAAAAATCGGAATTGTATAAAATACTCTCCCAATTCTCAGAAATGAATATTAATGTTCTTACTTCAAATCATGCTTTTGAATTATTAAAAGCAATTAAAGATCCGAAATTAAGAATGCAGATTATTGATGAGATTAATACTGAATCCAGTACTTCTACTTCTTATAATACAGAAGAAGACTTAAATGGAACAATTATAAACCAAAAAAGATCATACAACATGAATGAGGTAATGAACCAACTTAGAAGTAAATATGAAGTAAAGAAGATAATATATCTCTTCAAAATTTATATAAAGAAATAAATAATCTAAAAGAAGAAATTAAAATATTGAAAGATAAAAATACTATTCAGGAATCTAGAATTTCTGACTTAGAGAATATTTCTAGATTAGAAAATAGATCTCAGAATGATAATAAACTAAAAATAGATGAGCATAGTATTTTCTCTGAAAACTTTTTATCAACCATAGAAATGGTTATATCCCAAAAATGGTATATAAAAATATCTCTTTTGATTGATAATCATTATACAAAATCATTTACAGCTCTTGTTGATAGTGGTGCTGATTTGAATGTTATTCAGGAAGGATTAATACCAACTAGATATTTTCATAAAACTAGTCATACTTTATGGCATGCTGGAGGTGATAAACTCCAAATACAGTATAAAATTCCTAAAGCTTTTGTCTGCATTGATAATAAATGTATTTCTCAAAGTTTTATTCTTGCTAAGAATATAACTAACCAAGTAATACTTGGGACTCCATTCTTACATAACATTTATCCAATAAAAAAGATTGATAGTAAAGGAATTATAGGAACTTTCCAGAATGATGATATATTTCTTGAATTTATTGTTGAACCATTTAGTAAAATGTTGCATAATATTTATGATAATATTAAAGCAAAACAGAATCAAATTAATTTCTTAAAACAAGAAATAAACATTATAACAATCGAAGAGCAATTGAAGAATCCTAAATTACAGGATAAAATTAGTTTATTAAAAAATCAATTTTCTTTAGAAATTTGTAATGATCATCCTAATGCTTTTTGGGATAGAAAGAAACATATAGTTTCTTTACCTTA
The DNA here is from genome assembly GCF_026168435.1 of Sesamum indicum. NCBI lineage: Eukaryota > Viridiplantae > Streptophyta > Magnoliopsida > Lamiales > Pedaliaceae > Sesamum > Sesamum indicum. The sequence goes on from NC_142669.1 coordinate 471,488, forward strand.
TGAAGATTCTTTTGATGAAAAGAATATATCTACTAAGGCGAGACCTTGTAAAATGAATTCTGAATACTTAGAATTATGCAAAAAAGAAATTGAATCCCTTCTACAAAAAGGATTAATAAGTCCTTCTCAATCTTCATGGTCATGTACTGCTTTTTATGTTAATAAACATTCTGAAATTGAAAGAGGTATTCCAAGATTAGTTATAAATTATAAACCACTTAATAAGGCATTAAAATGGATTAGGCATCCTATTCCTAATAAAAAAGATCTACTTGATAGACTTTATGATAGTTTAGTATTTTCTAAATTTGACTTAAAATCAGGATATTGGCAAATACAAATTAATAAATCTGATAGATATAAAACTGCATTTAATGTTTCTATTGGACATTATGAATGGAATGTTATGCCATTTGGTTTGAAAAATGCTCCTTCTGAATTCCAGAAGATTATGAATGATATTTTTACTCCTTATAGTACTTTTATAATAGTATATATTGATGATATATTAGTCTATTCAAAAACAATTGAAATGCATTTTAAACATTTAAATATATTTAAACGTCTAATTATACAAAATGGTTTCGTAATCTCTAAGTCAAAGATGGAATTATTCCAGACAAGAATAAGATTTCTAGGTCATATCATTGAAAAAGGAAGTATTATTCCTATTAATAGAAGTATTGACTTTGCAGATAAATTTCCAAATGAAATAACTGATAAAACTCAATTACAAAGATTTTTAGGAAGTCTAAATTATATTGCTCCTTATTATAAAAATTTAATAGAAGATACGGCTATCTTATATGATAGACTGAAAAAGAATCCTAAGCCATGGACAATTGCTCATACAGAAGCTGTTAAAAGAATAAAATCTAAAGTTAAAACACTTCCTTGTTTAATGTTAAGTAATCCAGATTGGAAAAAGATCATAGAAACTGATGCATCTGATATAGGGTTTGGAGGAATATTAACCCAGATAAATCCTGAAACAAAACAAGTATATCTTGTTAGATTCCACTCAGGAAAATGGAATGATTCTCAGAAAAATTATGCAACTATAGCAAAAGAGATTCTAGCTATAGTCAAATGTGTTTTGAAATTTCAAGATGATTTATATAATCAAAAATTTGTGATTATGACAGACTGCAAAGCAGCCAAATTCATGTTTCAAAAAGATTTTAAACATGATGTTTCTAAACAAATGCTTGCAAGATGGCAGGCTCAATTAGCCCCATTTGATTTTGAAATATTTTATAAAAAGGGAGAAGATAATAGTCTTCCAGATTTCTTAACTCGGGAATATTTTAACAAATGACAGGCATGAACTCCCGAGGTCGGGGATCTTCCTCTTATAGAGGAAGAGGTGGTCGAGGCAAAATACCTGAGATTATATCTCAGAATGGAAAACAAAAGCTCATAGCTATGGATTTATCACAAGATCCTGAATACCAGGCATTCTTGGAATATAAGAAAGGTCAGCAATCTCAAACTGAAGGGAATGATAGTCCCTCGTATGCCAAAATAATTGGTGATGAAGATTCTGAATCCAATAATATTGGATTTTCAAAAACCCAACATAAAGAAATTATATTTCTTTTGGAAGAAAAAGATTTGAAATGGAAAAATGATCCATGGGTTTTAATGCAAAGGTATTTGGATAATTCATCCTTACCAGCAAGGACTTATAAGTCCAGATATTTTTATGAACAAATACTTGTTCAAAATGGCTCATGTGAAATATCACATTTTACGAGCACAAATAAAGAAATTTATAATTTCAACAAAATGATTATCAAAAAGGTTATACCTTTGGAAGATTGGGGAATTTCTCCTATGAAAGATAAAGAAATTTTAATCAATAAATCAGCAGTAAAATATAATTACTGGGATTATTGTGATGCCTTTATGAAGGTATTAGATTATGAAAATGATAAGCACAAACATTCCTGATTTATAAAGGTTTGTGCCAATGTTTATAACACTGATATCCCGCACTGGTTTATACACTGGTTTTACTATTTTGGTCCCACTCCAAATATTTTACCTGAGAAAATAAAATTCTTTTTTGATAAATGGGTGGATATTTCACCACAATTGATAAAGAAACAAGAAGCTAAACTGTTCATAGAGGGAATAGCCTCATGTTTCTTCTTCATTGAATTTTCAATACCTTGGATTTGGAAATGGACGCCAGAAATTGGTCAGACAGAGGCTGGAATTCCTTGCTTATACAGAATATCCCATATAAAATTTTGGGATAAAATGATGAAAACTGATCCTAATACAAAGGAAATATTTGGAAAAGAGACAATGGATCTCCTCCAGACGAAAATTAGCGTCTATGAAAATCAAAAAGAAGATATTGCTACCCCATCTCCTTTCGATCATATCTCAAGGAAATTCAAAATGAAGTCAGAATTTCTGACTAAGGAGCAGATGGTTGCTGCATATGTGGAAGAGATGAAAAAGGACCTTATGGCACATTTTGGGGAGGATAATAAATCCACCAAGTCAGATTCAACCATGGCATCCGAATTCATGCAAGATGCTCAAGATCCAAATGATGTGGAATTTGAGGATATTTTTGAAGCTATCAAGGAAACCTTGGTAGAAAAAATTCATAAGAAGGATATGGAAGAATCTTCCTCAAACCAGGCAAGAACTGGGAGAAAATCTGATTAAAGAAGGTATCAATGCATGATTATCAGTGTCAAATGACGCATTAATAAGCAATTAATAAGATGACGTAATCAATGACGTCAAAACAGACAAGAGGCCGGGAATCTCGGCTTTTCTACTATTCATTTTTGACTTTTAGTTCAATTATTATTGTAACTGTAGCACTTTTTTCAGAAATATCGGTCTTATACTGTGTAATACACGGTTTCTACTGTATTTTGTAGGGCTAGACCCCTGTAGAATAGGATCCCTTGCATCCTATAAATACAGGTGTTTAGAGTGTTAAGGGCAGAACCTGGGAAGAAACCTCTCTTTTGTTTTCTCTCTTTCTCTTCTGCTCATGTGTTGAGCAATCTTTTCTCATTGTAAATCTATATATTGAAATAAAAGAAGTTTGCTACATAAGGACTACTGTAAGTTTTACTCGCTTTATTTTAATTTCTGTATTTTATTTATTATCTTATTTTATTGTTCATGGATAGCCTTATAGGCTAACCGATTCATGTGTTGATTCCTAACTGTTAATTACACTAGCATGAATTTGGCATCATGAATAATTAGGACTCATCAAATTTATAGGTTGGATAATAATAACTAGCCTTGACATAAAAATTATGTTCTAAATATATGGCTCCTGGTAAGACCCCGATCATAGCCGTGTTGAAGGCGTTTTTAGGGGCAGTTTGGAGTATTATATTTGGATATAAATTTTATGAAAGGTTGCCGGTTATTTATTATCTTGTAAAATTATCCTATCCCTGCCTAATGATCCTGGTTGTAATATAATATTTTTCTAAATTACAATCAATCTAAATAATTAATCAATTAAAAAAATTACAACCATTTGTTACATATATTACAATAAAGATACAAATATTAAAAATGTTCGTCAGTCCCACAATTGTGTTTGGGGCACTGACACCAAAGTCTTCTTATTTAAGAAAATTATTTAAAAATTAAGAAAATAGTGTGAATCTAGAATATTTAAGGATTTGAGTGGCACCGCGCTTCAAAACGCGGTGCCACAAATTCTTTTTAAGAAAAAAAAAATTATATGTCACCGCGGTCAATGACATCAGTGACAAAGTTTATAAAAAAAAAAAAATTTTAAGCCACCGCGGTCAATGACTGCGATGGCTGCTTTTATCTTAAAAAAAATAATTTAATATCCAATGAATAAAAGCATTGTGAACTCACATGGTGACTTGGTGTCAAGTGCATTCCCAAGCTCGAGCTCGAACTCGAGCTCGAGAAATTGAGCCCAAGCTCGAGCTCGAGCTCGTCAGCTCGACAGCGCCTGGACCACGTGAACCACCCCAGGGTGCCTCTGGCGGACGAGTCGAGCCGCATTTGCCCGAATCACATCAAAAAACGCACAAATGGTGATAAGGATGTCTCAAGAAAATAATGAACAAAACATGACTTTGTACATAGGTCGCACTGGAGATCGCAGGTCGAAGGAGAAAAAAGGCATCAAGAAGGTCGCCAAGTAAGAAGGTCGCAGGTCGCATGTGGCACATTGTGGCTTGATGACGTCTCAAATCGGGCCCCATAGACCCGAATCCGACCCGTATTATCCATCGGACAGGTGTCCAAAGGAGAGATAGCTGAGTCATTGCATGGGCATGCCTGAAGTTGACACATGTCCCCTAGGAGGGTTCCACCTTCAGACGCCTATAAATACCCTAAGTCCATCCTGAGAGAAGGTACACTGTTCACCTACACTTATATTTTAGATCGCTGAATATTCCTTTCGATCTCAACACCTGACTTAGGCATCGGAGCGTCGTCGTCGGAACGATCCCGACTAGCTTGTGTTTTATTTCCAGATAACAGGTCCAACTCGGTGACGTGAGTGATCGTGGTCGTTGATCAAGGTCAAACGTGATCGAGGCGGATCAGTTTGGCGCCGTCTGTGGGAATGATTTTGGAGATAAAATATAAAATCCAAAACATGGATAGATCGGAAGGTGGAAGGCGAGCTATCGAGGAGACCCCCAGAGGGGGGAATGAAAGGATAGTTCAATTGACACCAGGAGAACTGCAAAGAATGATGGAAGAAGCTAGTAGGAATGCCATTTTGGCACATGAAAAAAGAACACAACCTGTTGAAAATGAAAATGCCCAACGGAGAATGATACGAGAAAAGGAGACCGAACGAATTTCTGAAGGGATGAGCAGAAGAGCCCCTGAGAGGAGACGCATGGTGGCCCCTTCTGAAGTAGGGTCAAGTTCGCTAGGTGGATGGCGGAAACGAGAACCTGCGATCTCGAGAGCAGATGTTGATAGCGTCGGCAGACAGATTCATCTGCTGGGAAAACAGATTGATGAGCTGAAACGAAAAGGAGAACCGATAACTCAGAACAGACACTCGCCATTCTGTAATAGAATTCTGAGGGAAATTGTAAGTACGACCTTTAAAATGCCAGACTTACCAAAATATGACGGTTTAAAAGACCCGCAAGAACATGTGTCCGCATTTGATTTGGTGATGAATCTTTACGGACAATCGGACCCTATTAAAGCAAAGCTGTTTGTAACTACCTTAATGGGGAAGGCACAAGAATGGTTCATGAGCTTGCCACCGGGTAGTATTGAGTCTCATGAACAGCTGGTGCAGAAGTTCATCTTCCATTTTGCGAGTAAAAGAAAGCAGAAGAGGTCCGCGACCTATCTATTTACCATCAGACAAAAAGAGAATGAGACCTTGAAAAACTTTATGGGCAGATTCAATAATGAAACTCTGGAGGTCCAAGACTTAAGAATTGATATGATGGTAAGTATCCTCATCCATGGGTTGAAAAAAGGGCCATTCGCTTCAGCTCTAGCAAGGGACCCGCCAACCAATGTTGAATAGTTGATGTGCTTAGCTCAAAAATATATTAATGAGGAAGAAATGAATGCGATGAAAGACGGGGAGTGGTTAGGTGCTGGAAGGACCCGCGACCGTGAACCTGGAAAAGATGCGAAGCAAAATACTGATCGCGTTCGCGATCTTACCTATCGATCAAAATACCACCGATACACGCCGCTGAACACTACAAGGACCAAAGCACTGCTGACTGTAGAGAAGTCAGACATGTTGAAATGGCCGCACCATACCAGATTCACACCTGCTAAGAAATTTTAAGGCAAGTACTGTAAATTCCATCGTGAACATGGGCATGACATGGAGGAGTGCTATCAATTGAAAGATGAGATTGGGCTAATAAGACAAGGGTATTTTAAAGAGCTAGTAATGAAATGTCGAGCAGAAGAAACTGTTGCTCGCAGAAGCCGGTCCAAAAGCCCCGATCGAAGACAAGATAAAGGAAAAGGAGTGGTGAAAGAAGCTAATTTGGGGGGAAATGCGCCTGTAAAAGGCATCATTTATACCATTGTAGGAGGACCCGAAGGGGGAGATTCGAGAAGGGCAAGAAAGCGGCAGAGTAGAAATGTTCAGCATGATCAGTTGATCGCGAGTATTGAGCCAGATGAGGAGATCACATTCGGGGACAAAGATGTGGCAGGAGGAGTTAGGTCGCAGAACGATCCCATGGTGATCAAACTCGACATAGCCAATTTTACTGTCCGGAAAGTTCTGATTGATAATGGAAGTTCAGCAGATATCATCCTTTGGGATGTTCTTGTTAAAATGGGGTTAGAAAATACGAAGTTAGAATCAGTAAGGACCCCATTAGTTGGATTTGGTGGTACTGAGATTGTCCCATTAGGAACACTTGATTTACCCGTGTCTATGGGAGAAGACCCTCGAAGGAAAACGTTGATGATCAAATTCATAGTCGTAGACACACCCTTTGCTTATAATGTAATCTTTGGAAGACCTGGGCTGAATGCATTCCGAGCTATAGTGTCTACATACCATCTGAAAGTAAAATTTCCAACCAGAGCAGGAATAGGGGAGGTGATTTGCGATCCCGAGGAAGCGCGTAAATGTTATAATTTATCCCTGAAAAAGGGTGAAGGCACGGATAAAAGGAGGAAATTAGATGTGATCGAAGGGGGAAGCCAAATATCTGACGGAAAGATCGAAAGAATTTGACCAGCTGAAACGCATAAGGTTGTAGAGGTGATCCAAGGAGATCCCTCTAAAACTACCAGGATAGGGTCGCACTTGGGTGAACAACTGGAAACCATGATGATATCATTGCTACGAAAAAATGCCGACATCTTTGCATGGAGCTCGTCGGATTTTATAGGTGTGGCACCAGAAGTAATTGTTCACAGATTAAATGTAGACCCTACCATGGGACCTGTGCAGCAGAAGAAAAGAAATTTCAGCGTGGAGAAAAATCAGGTGATCAGAGAAGAGGTGGATAGACTGCTAAACGCCGGGTACATTATGGAAGTTCAGTATACAAATTGGCTGTCCAATGTTGTGGTAGTCCCCAAGCCAGGAGGGAAATGGAGAGTTTGTATCGACTTCACGGACTTGAATAAGGCATGTCCAAAAGATCCGTATCCACTTCCTCGAATTGATGCATTAGTAGATTCAACCGCCGGATATGAGTTATTTTCCATGATGGATGCCTATCAAGGCTACCATCAGATTTTCATGGCAGAAGAAGACCAGGATAAAACTTCATTTGTAACAGAAAGGGGAATATATTGTTATAAGGTAATGCCCTTTGGGCTGAAGAACGCAGGTGCCACGTATCAGCGTTTAGTGAACCGGATGTTCGAGGATCAGATCGGAAAAACTATGGAGGTTTATGTTGACGATATGCTGGTGAAGAGTTCAAGGTCGCATGATCACATAGCTTACCTTGAACAAACTTTTGCGACCCTCAGGAAATTCATAATGAAGCTGAACCCGATGAAATGCACCTTTGGTGTGGCTGGAGGAAAATTTCTGGGTTATCTGGTCAGGGAACGTGGAATCGAGATGAATCCAGAAAAGATAGAAGCAATACTGAAGCTGAAGTCACCAACCAACATTAAAGAGGTCCAAAAACTTACTGGTAAGCTCGCTTCTCTCAATCGTTTTATTTCAAAATCATCAGATAGAAATCTGCCTTTCTTTAAAGTGTTGAGAAAGACCAAGAATTTTGAGTGGACGGAGGAATGTGAGCAAGCATTTCAAGATTTAAAAACATACTTGGGCTCACCACCGTTACTGGCAAATCCGAAAGGGAATGAGGTGTTATACGTATACTTGGCAGTCTCAGAAAATGCAATTAGTTCAGCTTTGGTTAGAGAAGAAGGGGGAGTGCAAAGTCCAATATATTACGTAAGCAGAATGTTACATGGAGCGGAGAAAAGGTATGCGCAGATTGAGAAGCTGGCACTTGCACTCATTGTAACGGCCCGCAAACTGCGACCTTACTTCCAGGGGTCACCACATTATTGTCTTAACCAATCATCCGCTCCGTAATGTGTTGGCGCGACCTGAAGCCTCAGGTAGGCTTGTGAAGTGGGCAGTAGAACTGGGGGAATTTGGCATCGAATACCAAGCTCGTACGACGTTAAAAGGACAAGTATTAGCAGACTTTATGGTCGAGTTCGTGGGCGAGCCTGAAACCGAGCCTAGTTTGGGCAAATGGATGTTGCATGTAGATGGATCCTCTAATGCGGGAAACAGAGGAATTGGAATATTAATACAAGGCCCAGAAAATATAGAGATCGAGGTCGCTGCACGACTATCTTTTCCGGTCACTAATAATGAGGCTGAATATGAAGCCCTCATCATGGGTTTAGAATTATCACTGGAAGCGGGTGCGAAAGATCTAGAGATCTTCACCGATTCACAACTTGTTGCGTTGCAGATAGAGGGGACTTATGAGACCAAAGAAGAGCGCATGATACTCTATCATACCAAGGCAAAATCCATAATGTCCAAATTTAACATGTGTCAGGTGCATCAAATCCAAGACATGAGAATGACAAAGCCGATTCATTGTCGAAGTTCGGAGCTACTCTATCAGGGATTAAAGATCGCAAGATCACAGTTATGATCAAAGAAACATCCGCGATCGCTGAAGTTGTTGATGTTAATACTGCAAGCGAGAAGCTGTCGTGGAAGGATGAAATTGTCCGATACTTGAGAGACGGGATTTTACCAGCTGATTCCATTGCTGCAAGGAGATTGAAAATGAGGGCACCTCGTTTCACGTTGGTTAACGAGCAACTGTACAAAAGAACTGCAGAGGGGCCATTGTTGAAATGCCTTGATCCAGAGAGAGCTGAATATGTGATGAGGGAAATCCATGAGGGAAGTTGTGGAAATCATTCTGGGGGAAGGTCACTGGCCCAAAAGGTTATCAGACAAGGGTATTTTTGGCCAACCCTAGTGAAAGATACGAAAGAGTTGGTCAAGAGATGCGAGGCTTGTCAGAAGTTTGCAGCACAAATCCATACACCAGCGACCCAAATGGAACCGGTTAAGATCGCTTGTCCCTTTGATCAATGGGAGATAGACATCTTAGGACCTTTTCCCACCGCGCGATCTTAGAAAAAATTCATTGTAGTAGCTGTGGAATATTTTTCTAAATGGGTAGAAGCCTCCATATTTTTCTAAATGGGTAGAAGCGGAGGCTGTAGCTAAGGTAGGGTAATATGATCGAATTTATATGGAAAAACATCATATGTCGGTTTGGAGTCCCCAGAATCTTGATCTTGGACAATGGCACTCAATTCCAAGGAAAGAAGATCACAAGTTGGTGTAAGGAGTTAAAAATTCAGCAACACTTCACCGCAGTAGGACATCCCCAGTCAAATGGACAGGTCGAGATCGTTAACAGGACCATCCTACAGCATTTGAAAACAAGATTAAGTTCAAAAGGATCATGGTTGGATGAATTACCTGGAGTCTTGTGGGCATATCGAACTACACCTAGATCCTCCACAGGTGAAACTCCTTTTTGTCTTGTGTATGGTACTGAAGCTCTTATTCCTACAGAGATAGGCGAGGAATCACATCGAGTTACTATGTACGATCCTGCAACTAATCGCGAGGAGCGCTGCTTGGATTTGGAAGTGATCGAAGAGAAAAGGGAGATCGCGTATGCCAAGATGCTACATCATAAGAGTTTAATGATGAAAAGTTACAACAAAAGACTGAGACTCAGACAATTTCAAGTTGGAGACCTCGTGCTGAAGAAAGTGGAGGTATCAAAGCATGTGGGAAAGCTTGACCCAGGATGGGAAGGACCCTACAAAGTTGCGGAGATCAAACGAAGGGGCACTTATCGCTTACAAGATCTGGAAGATCGAGATTTACTGAGACCATGGAATGTTCAAAATTTGAAGAAATTTTATGCGTAATTATGAACCTGCGAAAGGTCATGTAGTAAAGATCGTTTTTTGTACCTAAGAAAGATCGAGCTCGAGGTTGATGAAAGCTCATGTATATTGTATCTGAAAAAGATCATTGGCACGTAATATCACCATGTTTCTTTTTTTCTACCTATTTCATTTCAATTTAGCGTTTGCTTATATTTAATTGTGAAATCTGAGAAAGATCGTAGAATCGTAGAATCTGCAAAAGATCACAAGATTTGAAGAAGATCATTCGATCTGAAAAAGATCGTAGAATCTGCAAAAGATCACAAGATCTGAAAAAGATCATTCGATCTGAAAAAGATGGTAGAATCTGCAAAAGATCACAAGATCTGAAAAATATCATTCGATCTGAAAAAGATCGTAGAATCTGCAAAAGATCACAAGATCTGGAAAAGATCATTCGATCTGAGAAAGATCGTAGAGTCTGCAAAAAGATCACAAAAACTGATCATTCGATCTAAAGGGGATCGCAAGACCAGTAAGCTTCACAATTTTTGAGTTCATACAGTCGTGTATATTTTAAAATTTTCATAACTTCATTGATATTTCATTGTCGTCTAACGCAAATATTCAAGAGCAACCGTTCACACAGTCTTTGAATAATTAAGAAAGTTGTTATACACTGAAATTGTCAAAAGTTGACAAACACAGCAAAAATTCCAAATCATCAGTGTATAGTCAAAACATAATTGTTTCTCTGACTTTGTACCTATACAAAAAATCCCTAAGTATTTGCAGAGATGCAGGTCATGAGGTCATAAGGTCGAGCTCATTCATCTAAAGCTTCCACCTCGTCCATCAAGCTTGCAAACTCGGTACCTTCGATTTGAGGAGATGGCTCTTTAGGGTAGGGTTGAAAGTTCTCGTCCACAAAAGGGTTAAGCTTGTTCTGATCGAACCCTTCAGCAAATGCCTTCAGATTATTAGCTTGAGCCTTGCATTTGTTAAAACCCTGCGTCATGTAGATGCTCGCCTTGATCTCAACCGCGGTATCAAAAACTGGGGTCTTCAAGAAATCCCGAGCTCCTTCCAACCTGGCACTGCGAACTCGATCAGCGAACTCGACAGAGTTCAAGAAATCTTCACGTCCTTCAATGCGACCTTGGACAAGACCAGCCTCTTGCCCAGCAGAAAAGCCTGCCATCTGACCTTCCTCGCGTGCTCTAGCGACCTCAGCACCATGGGCTTCAGCGACCTCTTTCATCTGAGCGACCTCCGCCTCAAGACGAGCTTTTGCCTCTTCAAGGCGCTGACGTTCCTCCGCCCATTCCTTCTCTTTCGCCCGGCAATCATTCCGAATCTCTCGGTATTTCTCCTGGGCTTCCAAGCGGCGCTTGCGTTGAACAGTACATTTTAAAGACAATGATCGCATGAAAGCGCTAGCCTGCAATGACGATACATGGTGTTAGAGGAAATCAGAGTGGATGTAGAGATCAAAACAGTTAACTGTGCCAAGGCGTGGGCACCATGCTGCTCCAGCCGGGGATAAGGATAAGACAGGAGTGCGGCTTGGTCGCGAGGCAGACTAGTGTGCCTGTAGATCTCGTAAGACTCCTGCCCAGCCTCACTGTTCAAGATGGTGCTATGATCCGAGACCTTCCAATGAGGTGCCAGCCGAGCCCCAGTCAGTTCAGCAAATTTTTGAGAATCAGTGCGGTGAGCAGCAAAAGCAGATAACTCCCACTCTTCGACCTCCTTTAAAGACTTCAAATTTTCATCTTCCGCGGCTCGAGCGGCTGCGAGCTCCTCCTCAGATCGCCTGTGAATATGCGGCCCCCCAGGCTTGGATTTAGAGGGCGACCTATGCCTGCGCTTCTGGGGGCGACTGGGACCTGCAGCTCCACCCTCGACCAACGAGCCAACCATCTCAATGCTAGGGGAAGCACCTCGAGCTGGGGGAAGATCGTGAGCCTGGACTTCCTCACTGCCGATGTCAACTGGAGTCTCAGGTCTTCGCAAATCGGCCGTAGGAGTAGCCGAGGTGTCCGGATCAGGTCGTTGAGGAGTTGTGCGACCTGGAGCTTGGACTTGGGGAGTAGGTTGGACTTCACCGGTAGCTCGCTCCTGGCGAGCTTGAGCACGCTTAGTCAGACGACCCAGCGTGACTTTGTTCTCTGCAGAATAACGACCTCAAAAAGTTAGCAAATAAAAAAACAAAAGGGAATCAGGAGAAAAGATAGAGAATCACCTAGTGACCCTGTGACGGGTACAGAAGCACGGGACAGGCGCGCAAGACAGAAGACCTCTTCGGTCAGCAACTTTTTTGGGAAAAAAGGGTTAGAAGTGAGACTATTAATCAAATCCCCATCTAAACCCTCTCCTTCAGTAACTGGTTCGGGCTTTTCTACAGACCACTTGAGAGTAAAAGGCCACTGTTGACAAGGGAGAGGTCGAACAAAGATGAAGCGATCCTTCCACGGACCGTATTGGATTTAAGGGGCTCTAGATACCTACATTGTCTATGGAAAGTGAGGTAGAAGAAACCTCTATTGGCCGACCTAGTGGAGGTAGTGAAAGAATAAATCGACCAAAAATTATCAAAACTGGGGTCGAGATCGAAAACTCGCATTATTATGACAAAAAGTACAATGTGACTAATGGAGTTGGGAGACAGTTGCATGGGATTTAACCTTAATCCCTTAAGTATGCGAGCTATAGGGGGAGCAAGAGGTAATCGCAAACCGGCCTCAAAATGGCCGATGGACAGAGTACAAAATCCTAGAGGAGGGGTATGCATGCGATCAAATGACCTGGGGATCAAAACCTCAAAATCGTGTGGAATAAAGTATTTTTCCTTTATTTGGGAAATGGATTGCTTCACTTTACTAACAATACCAATCCAAGGGCTGTTATCTAAAGATTGTTGGTATCTAACATACCTAGGGGTCTCGTCATCAGATGGGTTATTAGAGGGGTTCGATCTAGACTGCGACCTAGATCTAGACCTAGATCTAGCTATAGAGGGACCCTCGAGTTCATGCAAAGGAGAAGTCGCAGAAATAGAAAAGGAAAAGCTCGAGTTAATGGAAGACATGGTACCTTGTCGAGGTCGAGGAGGCAGGTCGCTGGGATTCTGGCAACGATCTCGAGGACGAAACAATGGAGCAAGCGAATTTTGAAGGAGGGGGGTATATATAGACCACTGTGTGGAAAGGCGCGCCCAGCTGAAACCAGAGGATGGATGACAGGTGGCACCTCGAAGATCGTGACGTCGGTCGGATGAACAACACGTGGCAGTTCATTAAATGCAACGCTTCGACTTATTGCAGCATTGCCCTTCGATTTATGATCGCATGATAAGCACGCGTGCAAAGATCCAACCCTTGACCATCAAATTGCATCAAACACGCGACCTTGCAAGGATTTTCTTTCCATCTAAATTGGGCAAGATATACTTCTTTCCAATGTAATAAATTACATTTGAAAGAAGTGGGGGAATTCTGATAAGGATGTCTCAAGAAAATAATGAACAAAACATGACTTTGCACATAGGTCGCACTGGAGATCGCAGGTCGAAGGAGAAAAAAGGCATCAAGAAGGTCGCCAGGTAAGAAGGTCGCAGGTCGCATGTGGCACATTGTGGCTTGATGACGTCTCAAATCGGGCCCCATAGACCCGAATCCGACCCGTATTATCCATCGGACAGGTGTCCAAAGGAGAGATAGCTGAGTCATTGCATGGGCATGCCTGAAGTTGACACCTATCCCCTAGGAGGGTCCCACCTTCAGACGCCTATAAATACCCTAAGTCCATCCTGAGAGAAGGTACACTGTTCACCTACACTTATATTTTAGATCGCTGAATATTCCTTTCGATCTCAACACCTGACTTAGGCATCGGAGCGTCGTCGTCGGGACGATCCCGACTAGCCTTATGTTTTATTTCCAGATAACAGGTCCAACTCGGTGACGTGAGTGGTCGTGGTCGTTGATCAAGGTCAAACGTGATCGAGGCGGATCAATGGAGATGTTACCTCCGACCTCACCGGCGATTCAATAGATGATTCTGCAGTTTCAGATTGACATGACTGCAAAAATTCCTCAATCGCTTCAACGATGTGAAGTGTTTTTAGAGCGTCGGCCATGGCGACTTTTGTGATATTGGTAGAGATCTTGTTCTTCTTGCAGAGAGTTTGCAATTCTCTCCTTGTGGGGGGGGGGGGAGGAGGAGGACAAGTGGTGGGTGGTGAGTGGCGGTGGCGGAGGGAGAGATGGATTTGGGGCTAGGGTTCTAAGGATTTGGGGAAGAAAAAAGATTGGAGAAGGAGAAAGAATGGAGATTAGAAAGAGAAAGAATGGAGATTAGAAATAGAAAGAGAGAGGAAAAGAAAGAAGAAACGAGAAAAAGAGAGAAAGAAATGGGTTTGACTTTTGTTGTATTATTATTATTATTATTAGTATTAGTATTAGTATTAGTATTAGTATTAGTATTATAATTGTTATTATTATTATTATTAGTATTATTATTATTATTATTATTTTAAATTATGAGATCGAATCATCCTATTTTTACATAGATATAGTTGAAATTAATATATGTTCACAATTTGCAAAATTTATATATTGATAAATGTTAGTATAACATTGATCTAACTATCATCTTACATTGTTGAACAACATGGGTTAATCGGGCCATCAAAATTCAGATCAGACCGTTAGATATAATCAAACTTAAATAAAAATACGTTTGGTAAAGTTTTAGACTTATTGGATATACGGATGTCGAGATATCGTACTCAAAACATAAGAGTAATCATTCAAGACGGTGTATCGTTAAATCAGGCCATGTGATTTTAAATCATACCGTCAGATATAATCTAATAGACACAGTCTTGTATATATTTAAATTTCGTATGAATCGGGTGCTCGAATTTTAAGATATGATAATTATTGATTAAATTTTTTAATCTCATTATATATAAAATAAAATAATAATTAGAATTGTTCAACCATTATCATCATCATCATTATTATTATTATTATATTGTTGTTGTTGTTATTATTATTACTAATATTGTTATTATTATTATGTTTTTTAGATTAATTCATCGGAATTACTAATTTTGACATAAATTTATAAATAATAAAAAATCATAAGTGAATTATTTGTCAATTTAAAAAATGCATAACGTAATACAAATATATATTAAAATATAACATAAATACATTATAATAATTTTAATTATAAAAAATATTATAATTTAGTAAGTTGTTGATTAAATTTATTTTTATATAAAGATCAAATGTATAAATAAAAGTACTATAATTTATTATTATCCAAAATAAAATATATGATATTGATTAATAATTATAATATATGATCAATTTACATTATAAAACTGATTAAATATTAAATATAAAATTAAATATATAAAGAATTCAAAATTAAAAATATATATAAAAACAATAAAAAATATTCACCAGCTCGCAACTGGCTCGCGAGCTGGTGAACACTTAAAACTGAGCTCGAGCTCGAGCTCGATAGGAGCTCGACTCGAGTTCGAATTTTTTGAGCTCGAGTCAAGCTCAAAGTCGAGCTGATTCGACTCATCTGCCACCCCTATTTAGACTAAATAAATCCAAAATCGATTTTTATAATAAATCATATTACATCTTTTACTCCATTTAATATATACACCACCATGTGTATAAAGATTACGTCATTTATTTTATTTAAAAAAAACTTATGCACATGTATATATTAAAATGGAATAAAAGATACGACAAGATTCGGAATAGAAAATCCAATTGAAAATAAATCACCAATTTAAATACAATATTTGCTCGAGTAATATCAATGTTACTTATCTACGGTAACTATTTCCGTCTTCACCTAACAACACAGAAGAATTGTACAGAAACATATACATATTACACACATACGGCATTGCTTTTTCCAATTGCTCGACTCGTGCCAAAGCAGCAGGGATACGGACCAATGATGTGACGTGCTCATTGCTACTCCCTACCTCCCAGACATCAGATTTAAGAGGCCATGGTTTCCGTAGAAAGAGCCGATGTCCCAATCTTCAGTTGTAGACGAGAGAGTCATCAATGCAACAACGATCGATCTCATAGTTGGTCGAAGCTGAGGATTTTCATGAGTACAAACTCTGGCAAGCATTGCCATCTATAATCACAAAGAGAGTGTAAACGAAGAGAGTTGATATTTTGCATATTACTTTGCAATATCTTCATATTTTTGTAATGAAAATAAATTGTTTAAAAAAACCTGCAAATTTAGTTATGGTGAAAGTTAGGACTATTTGAAAATAAAAGTGAAAAGTGGAAAAAGTCGAAGTTCTTGTGTTTTGGTAAAGAAACTTGATACTTGCAATTTGACTAATAAGTTGCCAAAGTTGGTATGTGATAAACTTGTAGAATTTGGTTTAAATGAGCTTAAAATAAGCTATTCTAAAATATAAATTGTAAATAAACAACACTCTTTTCAACTTATTTTCACAAAAAAGCCTGATTAAGAGAAATACCGAACCTTTTGGACTGAGTCAAGGGGGTATTTATCTCCAAGTCTAGGGTCGACCAGTTTCCGCAGTTCTTCAGTTTGGTCAGGCTTACTGAGAACCTCTTCAAACTAGCAAGAGAAGTAGATCGCGTCAGGAGCATGTAAATAGCCAAATCCCATTTACGCAGACGAATTATTCACAAACACATTTTTGGATTTAATGTTCGTGTAAGTCGAAAACAATTTACCAAAGCGACAAGGCCCTTTGAGTCTGCAGCGGAGTTATTTCCCTTAACTATGGCTTCCTTGGCTGAAATCAATTCATAAAGAACAACACCAAAAGCATACACGTCTACTTTTGGAGAAACATCGCCGTATTGAGCATACCTGCAAGCAGAATTACAGTATTGGATTTGTGTCCAATTGCATTGCCCAACAGACCAAAAATTTCTCAGCAGAGGAAAATATTAGTTACTACTAATTGTCCTATTCTTGTGGACTATTAATTAATACTTTAAATAGCCATGATACGTCATCACTTTATGACTAGATTATATCCTTGAGTGGTGCGAGGAATAGATGTTTGAGAAAACAGAGCTAAGCTGGTTTGCGATTTACGCTCCATTAATTAGGTTGTAATTGTGCAGACAACTTAGACAAGTATCATGCAAAATTCAAATATACTCGCAAGACAAAGTAACCAAAATTGATGTCAGACACTACGCATGAAGATGAGCTAGCGGACTTACTCAGGGGGCATGTAACCAAATGTTCCCACAAGTCGGCCTGTTGGCAGCGAACTACTTCCAACCTCAGTCAGTTTTGTTAAACCAAAGTCTGCAACCTGCACAACAGATTCAGTTTGTTTTATGAAGAAATCTTCATGCTTGAGTATGAGATCCAGGCTTCAGTACAAACCTTCCCATGGAAATTCTTGTCTATCAATATATTTGCTGGTTTGATATCACGGTGGATGTAGACAGGAACAGTGTGCTCGTGGATATATTCAAGACCTCTTGCTGAATCAAGAGCAATTTGCACCCTAGTTGACCACGGCAGTGGTTCCCTGCCTGGAAAATTACTTCATATAACAAGCTATTTTTGTGAAAGCGCAGTTGTTGCATCACATTTATATATTTGAACAAGGCTCACCTGAACCTCGGAGGTGTTGACTTAAGTTTCCGTTCTCAATGTATTCGTATACAAGGAAGAGAGAGCCCTCAACACAATATCCTATCAAGCGCACCTGTACCCAAAGATATGGAAAAAGTTAGCAAGCAATTAATTTTTATTATATTCACTAACTGGAACAGAGTTGTTCTAGAACATTGAAATGCATGATGTAGAAAGCTGTTTCTTGGTAAAACATAATATGATTCTTTTCAGGATCAAAACTAATGTGGGACAACCTCGACACAGTTTGTTTAGATACAGATTTCCAGGCTTGCAATTTTACTGGTAGCAGACTCAAGGATGCAAAGAAAACTATAACCGGATTTGTTGAAGAGTTCAGGGGATAGAGGTAAGCTAATAATTCAATCATCATCATAGATACAAAATCCAACCAATATTGGGGTCATTTGAAAACCCTAGTTACAAATCCGTTCCTCAAATCCCATATTTCCACTCAAGTACAACCTAAATGAGTCTGAATTTGCTGAAGAATTAATATAATACCAGGTTGAGGTGGTGAACATTTGTCAAAACCTTCAGCTCAGCGAGAAATTCTTTACTGGCTTCCATATCCATTTTCTTAATTGCCGCTTTCTGCACAAAAATTTGTGAGGCAAATCTAATTATGATATTACAGAAACCCAATATCAAATACGCCTACCACAACCATGCGTACATAACAATTGCATGTTTTCACATAAAGACTGAGACCTGAATATAATTGGACCTAATCTTGCAATCTCATACTTCCTTTTTCAGCTAGGCAGATTGAAACTTTGCACTTACCTCACCTCTGAGCTCGGCATAGTAGACTGCACCAAATCCACCTTCACCAATCTTATTAGCAATACTGAAGTCATCAGTAGCACTTGCGAGTTCCTCATATGAGAACTCAACAGATTTGTCGACAGTAATGCCTGTAAGACCTGGAGATGCTCCATCCCGAGTACCAGCAGAATCTAGTGTTTTGATGTCTCCAGGAGCTAACCAAGAAATGAAAGACAAATAGCATGAGAAGATAACAGAAACATAATTACTGTGCAGCAAATCCATTCTACTGAACTGCAGTACAAATGTAGTGTTATTCATTTCCAGTGAAACTGATGAACAAATACAATAATATGTCCATATTATGCTTGGCCCATATTTATCAGCATCTAGCTTAAGAACAACATTCATTAAAGAAGTATCTACTGTTTAGTATACGTATTTGGCTCTAATGAGAATCACGTTTACTGGATGAATGTTCTCTTTAGAGTGTAAAACTCAATAAGATCAGTTCTTTCTTGTTTATGTGTTATTATCTGTGTGGAAGACGCCCCACTAAAGTGGAGTGTCGGAAGGACTGGTTTTTGGGAGACTACATACTTTCATATAATTATTCAGAAACACCTGATCAGTCACCCGGTCATTTAGACATCTGCAACATGCAACAAGTTGGTGAAATAAACCGGAAGGAATCCAGAAAGGAAACCCACATGAGAAAAAACGTGGCTGCCCATAAATGGCATATTTATTGATGCTTAACAAAAAGTTGCATCAAGTCTCTAATTTTCAAATTATTCTCAACCTACAGTGAAATGTAAGGTGTTCCAAGTAAGCTTGAACATCAAACAAAGGGAACCATAGAGAACTATGAAATGATTCAAAAAGTACCATGACCAACTTGTTGTAACTGATCTTCATGTACTGTTGAGAGCAATTGAATCTTCTCTTCCTTCTTTTTTCTTAGCAATCCTACATATAAACAACCTGCAAATAACAACACCCCAGCTATCCCAGCAACAGATATCCCGGCTATGGCTCCACCAGACAATCCTGAATTTGAGGGGTAGCACTTAGTTGGTAGAAGCATGTACAATTTCCAGGATGTATTTATTTTGTATCCATAGTGGAAATTTGGAAAACAAGAAATATAACATTAAAACCCATAGGAGGAGAAGGCCAGACCACCTTTGCTGCAAAAGGATCCAAAAAGGAAAAAGAATTGAGATAAGTATACAACTTTATACTATACTTACAAGCTGAACCACTCAATAAAGATGTGTAGCATCGTAAACCCATAGCTAAAAAGACATGCTACCTGTTGTTTAGAGGCCGAAAACTCCCGTTTTGGTCTGCATATAAATCAGGAGATTTTATTAGAGCAACATATAAATCAGTAGAGCCATGAGAATTACCATCAAGAAGTTCAAATCAAGGAGCATATACAAGATAATTAGGAAGAATGCCAGACTTTCCAGTGGTAAATATTCGACTAGATCAAGGAGTCCATGGAAAAACCAATCACTATGACCGAGCCTTCTAATAAATGGACCACTTTCATATAAAGCTCAGAGTCCTCATGCTTAATACTTGGACAGCACAAAGAAGATATAGATGACTTGTCATGGTTAAAGTGAAGCAATTTACCTCCTTGTTTAAGGAGGTAAAATTGTATCATTTCAAAACACACAATGGGGTAAAATTACTGCATTATAAAAACACAGGGAGGTAAATTGCCATTTTTTTTTCAATTGCTTATTCGCAATATTACAAGGGGGTTGCTTGCATTTTTCCCGTGTTTACTATTGGATGTTCCCAAATTATTATCTATATCTTGTAAACTATTTGATTAGTTTTTTTTATAACATTGGTTAATTGTATTTAGCTAGATATAGTATTTATTGATTAATTATTATTATTATTATCTTTTTGTAATTGATATTGCATCAAAACTCGTAGGGAATGTAATGTCATATAGTTAAAAGAGAGTAAATGTAATAAAACACTTACCATAAATTACAGTAGCAAAATAAGGAAAATAGTTGTTTTTTAGGTTTTTTGTTTCTTACGTATAGAGGAAGTAAGGGTATAGT
Organism: Sesamum indicum; assembly: GCF_026168435.1. NCBI lineage: Eukaryota > Viridiplantae > Streptophyta > Magnoliopsida > Lamiales > Pedaliaceae > Sesamum > Sesamum indicum. The sequence goes on from NC_142669.1 coordinate 491,944, forward strand.
TATTCTTGCATTTATCACATAATAGTAGATTGTTTCAAGTACAACTTCTAGTTTTATTTATAATAAAAGTAATATGATAAACAAATGACTGGTATGACTCATAAGACAATAATAATCTCAAATCACAAATTTCAAAAGATTATTTTATATTTGCTCTATAAATGATTGACAATAAATCAAATGATACTAGTAATGTTCATGATGCCGCTAGAGTGTAAGCTTTCAATGCATTTAGTATAGTGATTATTGGAGGAATCAATTAATTGACTGTCTCAATTATTCTCTTTATTAAATATATATATATATATGTTATATTTAGACAAAAATATATTTTTTGGTACCTCAACAATATCATTAAAAAGATTTTGGTACCCCGTGTTCCACAAGTTACTACCAGAGTTGGTCCCAATCATTATGTCTTCATCAAACGCTATGGAGATGTAAATACAAGGGAAAATAGACTCGATTTTGACACCAAAATCAAGTACATAGTGTTAGCGTTTGCCGAAAATAAGCTTAAAAGAGTGCTTTCTTAATCTACAGTTTATGCCTTTGAACCGCTTAAATTAAACTAATTTAAGTAAGTTGTTTTAACAATCACTCCAACTTCAATTTTTTTTTTTTTTAATTCTCAAATAATCTCAACTTCCATTGCACCTACAACTTATTTCCACTAAAAAAACACAACCCTTTGAGTTAATTTTTAAACAACAGCTATTCACAACTTTTCTAGGGACAACAGCCAAAGTATAGTCTACCAGCTATAATATAACAATCAAGAAAGAAAATATCATCAACATAACAAGAAAATTATGAAGAAAATGAATAAAGTTTCTCACCTCTAACCGGGATAAACACCAATCCACTGCCTGAACTGGAATTCGCCGTCGGATTGTACCTCCTCACCAAATCCGCACTCAAATTATTCGCCGCCGCCACCGACTCCAAGCTTTCCCCTATCCTCAAAGGATAAGTGACAAACAACCCATAATCCGGCGACACAGTCTTATCCCCACAGCTACAATTCACCGTCACGTTCAATGCCACACCTGTGTCCGGAATATTGAAGGCCGGGTATATGTTATTCTGCTGCAACCAGTCGACAGTCGTCAAATTCGAGTAGTAAGTACCCGCAATCAATCCATAAGTATCGCCGGGAGACGTCCTATAGGTGAAATCGTGGCCGAGAAACTCGCCGCCGCGGAGGCAGTCGCAGGTGAAGGGCACGTTTATACGCGTATCGGCGAGCACGCTGTCTCGGTTAGCGATTTGACGGTTGTTGTCGAGGATTGTTTGAATTGGGGTCTGCAGCATATCGGAAATGAAAGTCAGGTTCGACTCTTGCCACACATAGTAGGAGGCATACGCCAGGTCGCAGCCACGGCTGCAACGGCCATCGGCGGCGGAGAGTATTCCGATCAAGAATATTCCGATTAAGAGCTTCATCATGGTGTTGTGCTATGTACCATGATCATAAAAAATTTGAGGAAAAATCAAATTTGTATTTGATGTATCCGGAGATAATTTCTGACAGTTGACTTCAAAGGAGAATCTTCTCTTCTTGCTTTGATTTCTCTACAATAATTTAGATACAGATATTTCTTTATTATTCATCTGCCCCAAAACTTTTCATCTATTTTAATTTAGTCACAATTATTTACAAAAATACCAAAAACACCATCTATTTGCTCTCAATTTTCGCTCTCTTCTTCCCCCGAGAAAGTTAATTATAGTGTTAATTCCACCTAAACCCCTTCTGAAAATATTAAATTCTATTTTTTAAAAAAATTTAAAATTATATTTACATCTCCTTAAAAAATTCTCAATTTACAAGTGACGCATTCCATTAGTATCCATTCATACTCAACCCTTGACTTTCAATAATATATATATATATATAATATAAGATCATGCTTTTTTTCTAGTGTTCATTATTCCTAGTTATATATATATATATATATATATATATAATTTCATATTAATTGTACATGAAAAAAAAATTAAAACTTGCATGACTTATAATTTTGAAGGCTTTATTTTCGTAGAAAATCAGTTTTTGAGGACAAACGTGTTCGATGATGCTGCTAAAATGATTAATATAAATCGTGTTGCACGGTCCATTAGAAAGTGATAAATTACATCACCTAACATGCACGTTAAGGTAATGCTAATTAATTAAGTTTCGAAAATTATCAATTTCTTTTTATATTTTTGTTCAGTATTATATTTTTTATTCGAAATAAAAAAATAGTTATTGAAAACTATTATTACTCTTCTTAAAATTTTCAGTAAGTAAAACAAAAAAAAAAGTATAGTATAAAAATAATTAATATATGATGGACATGTTGGTAATATTAAAAGATTATTGAGGGTATATTTGTAACTTCACCCTAAGATAGACCATAAGGACCTATACTCCACAACACCATAAAATTTCATATCCCACTATAAATAGTCAAAATATTTTTTATTGCAGGTCTTTATCATTGATTTGACGTATCATATACCCCAAAATTTCTCTCACTAAGAAAAGAGCAAGACCTAGTGGTATTATTGTGTTGAGGTAATTTCCCATCAATCCCTTAGTAGAAACAACATCCACATCATTGGCGTCGTCTGTGGAAAAATATTACCCCAACACTGAGTATGCAAACTAGGTCTCAAGCCCGCGACGTCCATGAGGTGGACACTACCCGCGAAGCACAAATGATTGGAGCAAAACAAGACCCGCCTCATGAACAATCGCCACCTCGTTGGATATCCCCTTTACCTCATGAACAAGCTTCTATCAACGGGGAGAACCCCCCACCTCGTCAACAATCTCCACCCTCACCCTAGAGGAGAACACCCCCCCGAGGTTTCACCCTAAGAATCGATGGTACAGTTAACACAAGAAGCTTTGTTAGACTTGATTTGCGATGCATCCACTCTGGCAGCTACACATGCAGTAGCCCAATTTGTAGCACATCATCCCACGAATTCGCCCCTCCTTTCCCTCACAAAATTCGAAAATTATCCTCGATTCTAGAGGAAGAGGAGCAGAGGCAGGAAAAAGTGAACAACAGAATCTCTCGACTTGAGGTTGCTCAAACTCAAGAACACCCCCCCCCCCCAATGAAGGCAACCTTTTGCCCCCCCACCGTCTAGGGGAACCGATGATCCTTATTTGCCATTGGTCATAGCCCCTCCAAGACGTAGCCTTTTCGCCCCCCCATCCTGGTCGAAGCACTTTCAGCAGGTGTTAAGGTATCAAATCTGTCGGAGTATGATGGAACAAGAGACCCATAAGACCATTTAGACAAATTTTATACCAAAATTGATTGGTATGATTTAAGTGACGCCGCTTACTACAAGGTATTCTGCACTACACTCTCCAAGCGCGCCCTGGCGTGGTTCAACCAACTGCCCCCTGAAACTATTTCTAGCCTCGAGCAGTTGACATAATATTTTATTTACATCATTTCTCCATGAATAAGAAAGTCCTGAAAACAACCGCATTCCTATTCACCATAGGCCAGAAGGAGAATGATCCCTTAAGAGACTATATGCAAAAATTTGTGGAGGCTAAACACGAAGTGCCCCATATCGAGCATGAGTTGTTGGCTAGCATCATTCAACAAAACTTGCTCCCCAGAAGATTCAAAGAGTTTATATCTAGAAAACCTCTAACACTTTGGAAGACTTACTCATGCGATCACAAGAATATATTACGATCGAGGAGTCCAATGCTTCGGACCCTTCCATTGCCGTCAAGAGGAAAGGCAAAGAGGAAGAGAAAGAACCGAAGAAGAACGAGGGACGCAAGCACTTACCTTTGGTGGGGTTCATGCTCTACACCCCCTTGAATGCTTCTAGAGGTGAAATATTAGTCGTATAGAGCAATAAGGGCTAATCAACCATGGTCAAGGAAGATAAAAAATAACTATAAGAGGCTCAAATCCGATAAATATTGCCGTTTTCACCGTGACAGAGGACTCACAAAAGAGGAATGCCATCATCTGAAAAATTAGATAAAGAAGCTGATTTAACACTGTTACTTGACAAAGTACGTAAATCAACATCTCGGAGGGGCAGCATTCGAATAAGGACTGAGTTGCCAACTGCAAGATTCAACTCTCACTCAGCCACTAAAGGATGACAAGTTCCCCACAGTAGGCGTTATCGCAGTGATCTCAAGAGACCAGCAGGGGGAGACTTGGCCAATGCGAGAAAGGCGCTAACTCGTACAACTAGGGAAAACCACGGGCAAACTCCCATGTAAGTCCATAATATTAGTTCAGACAAGTCAGAAGAAATTTCATTTGGCCCGTACGATATAGACCCTAGTAGAAATCAAAACAATGATGCTCTCATCATCTCGGCCACCTTCTCTAATTCTGGGTCAAGAAAGTGTTGGTAAACAATGGGAGTTCAGCAGATATTATATTCTATGATGCATACGTCCAACTAGGAATTGACAATGCTCAACTGCAAAGTGTCAACACCCCGCTTATGGGTTTTAGTGGTGGAATGATCGAGCCGTTGGGGGAGGTTGCATTGCCAATGTCCCTCGGGTCATACCCCTAGAGGTCTACCAAAATGGTCATGTTTCTCGTGGTCAAGGCCTCGTCCGCCTACAACATCATCTTAAGGAAGCCAAGTGTAAATCTTTTCCTAGCCATAACATCCACTATACATGAAACTTAAATTTTCCACTTCAGAAGGAATTGCTGAGGTCATAGGAGATGAATGGATAGCGAGAGAATGCTATGTAAACAGTTTGAGAGATCACGAGAAAAACTAGGGGGAGCCCACTTGCTGACAAAGGAACAAAGAGGATAGTCGACCCTGAACACGAGGTAGGGGACATCCTTGAAGACCCCTTGCGAAAATCGGAGAGAGGAGAGACGAAGCAGTTGAGGAATTGAAAGTAGTTAACCTCGCTTGTCAAGGAGAAGGCAAGGAAAGACAATAGAAATGGGCATGACGATGAACCTTCCATCTGCAAGTGTTTGATATAGTTCCTCAAAGAAAATAAAGAAGTGTTGGCATGAAACATGACGGACCTCCGTGAGATTTCACTTGATATCATTACCCACTGCTTTAATGTGAATCCGGATGCGAAACCAGCAAAATAAAAGAAAATGATGTTTGGAGCGGAAAGAACTTAGGCGATAAAGTAGGAGGTAGAAAAATTGCTTAAGGCCAAGTATGTGCGGCCAATGCAGTACCCCGAATGGCTGGCTAATGTGGTCTTAGTTCCGAAGCCGAACGGAAAATGGCACTTATGCATCAGCTCCATAGGTTTGAACAAGGCGTGCCCAAATATCCCTTCCCTCTCCTGCAGATCGACATGTTAGTCTATTCTACTTCCAGATTTGAGATGTCAAGTTTCTTAGACGCATATCAAGGGAATAACCAAATATCGCTAGCACCTGAAGACCAAGACAATGCTAGTTTTGTCAAGGATCAGGGGGTCTTTTGCTATAATGTTAAGCAGTTCGGCCTAAAAAATATGGGGGCGACATACCAGTGACTTGTCAATCACATGTTTCGAGACCAAATCTGCCGAAACATGGAGGTATATATAGATAACATGCTAGTTGAGAGTGGGAAAGTTCTTAGGATACTGAAGTCCTTTGACATGAAACTAAATCCTGTTAAGTACACCTTTGGGGTGCGAGTGGGAAAGTTCTTAGGATACATAATATCTGAGAGACGGATTGAGGCTAACCCTGAGAAAATTAGCATTATCATGGACATGCCACCACCCTATTCGATCAAAGATATGCAGAAACTCACAAGTAGATTGGCAGCTTTAAACCGATTTATCTCAAGGTCTGTAGATAAGGGCCTCCCATTTTTCAAGGTCATTCACGGAATGCAAAAGTTTGAGTGGACCAATGCCAGCCAAGAGGCATTCGATGTGTTAAAAGGGTACTTAGTCTCGCCGCCTTTGTTGATAAAGCCCAAGATGGGAGGATTTCTATACCTCTACTTGTCTATTTCGGAGAGTGGCGTTAGTTCGGTCTTAGTATGACAAGAGGGCAAAGGTAGAAACCAGGTTCTCTCAAATTGAGAAGTTAGTTCTCTCCCTAGTAGTTGCAGTAAGGAAATTGAGGCTTTATTTTCAGTCACATTAAATAATCGTATTGACAAACAGTCCCTTCAAGCAAGTCTTATACAATTCGGAGCTATTGGAAAAAATGGTCAAGTGGGCGATGGAATTAAGTGAATTCGATATCGAGTTCCCCCAAGATCAACAATTAGGCACAAATGCTAGTTGATTTCATTGTCGAGTTGGCACACAATGAGGCGAGCATCTCCGCACATGCTCGGAACTTGTATGTTGATGGATCGTCTGCAGTGGTGGGCAGTGAGGTAAGAATAGTTTCAGAGAGCTCTCAAGGAGGTAAGTTGGAGTACCCCACGTTAAATAATGAGGCGCTCTTAGCAGGACTTAACTCTGGCCATCGGAGCAAAAAAAATTGTCATTTACAATGACTCACAACTTGTAGTCAATCAAATCTAAAGCTCCTATGAGGCATGAGGGGAAAAATGGCCAGGTATCTCCTGAAAGTGAAAGACCTACTCGATAAATTTGAAAAGTCATCTTTAATACAAGTGTCAAGAGCAGACAACGCCATTGCCGATCAACTGGCTAAATTAGCAAGTTCAATGGTGGCGACCCGGAGTAGGAGAATCACCTTTCTCTCATCAGATAGGATCGTAGTGGAGCAACAAGTGGAAATTTTGACACGAACTTGCTGCCTCCGAGCTGGAAAAAGATATTGTGAAATTCATCATTAAAGGGGTCACACTCGAAAAACCAAGAGAGGCAAAAGCTTTACGAGTGAAAGTAGCTCGCTTCGTAATGACCGATTGGGAACTATACAATCGTGGCTTCTCACAACTTTTCTTGAAATACGTAACTCCCGGGAGTGAAACTACGTCTTGCGGGAAACACATGAAGGAATTTGTGGAAACCGCCTCGAGGAAGAAGCCTTAGTAGGAAAAGTTGTGATACAAGGCTTCTTTTGGCCAACAATGCTCCAAGATGTCCATGAGATGGTAAAATGTTGTCGCGCATGTCAAGAGCATGCAAACATCAATCTCCAACCAATTGCACTAATGCAACCCCTCGAGAGCCCTTGTCTATTCGATCAATGGGGTATGGACTTAGTTGGGCCATTCCAGCAAGTCGCAGGACAAAGGAAGTTCTTGATTTTCGCCATCGACTACTTCACAAAGTGGGTAGAAGTTGAACCCCTGGCCAAAATAATACAAAAATAAGTGATTAAGTTTCTTTGGAAGAATATTGTGTGCCTTTTTGGCATCCCTCGCGCTTTAGTATCCCATAATGGGGCCCAATTCTCAGGAAAGAAACTCAAGGAATGGTGCAAGAGATTAGGGATCAAACAACTCTTCTCTTCAGTTAGTAACCTGCAAGCAAATGGTCAAATCGAAGTCACCAACTAGATGATCCTCCAACACCTGAAGACTAGGTTGGGTTCGGCCAAGGGAGCTTGGGTGGACGAGCTTCCCAACGTTTTGTGGGCATACCGAACGAAGCTAAGGACTGCCACTGGGTAATCTCCTTTTACTCTCTCATATAGGATGGAAGCCATGGCAGCGGAAAAAATCTGAGAGCTCAGCTGGCGAGTAAAACACTATGACCCAACCTCCAGTGTACAAGGCTTGATGATTGGCTTGGATTTCATGGACGAGGCAAAAGTCAAGCCAGGAAACTTTTCAAGTGAGGAATTTGGTGTTGAGGAAAGCCCTTACAAAGTTGTGGAGATCATTAATGAGGGAGCCTACAAGCTGCAACAATTGGACGATAGGAATATTCCCCCTACACATGGAACGTTGCAAATCTCAAGAAGTCTTATTCTTAAGTTCATATAGTAGAAGAAATTTCCCCCTTTTTGTCTGTTACACTTGCGATGGGAGGGATAGAATAGGAGGTTAACTTTCCGTTCCCTTACCTTTTACTTTGAATTTTTTCGTTTTTACATCCCTTAGGAACTTTGTAAGTTTGTAACAACTCTCAAGTAATGAAGTTAATTTCTCCATTGTAGTTTCAAATTTATTTGACATCAAGGTCTCTGAGGTTACACGAGGTCCTTAGAGGCAATCTTTAGTTGCCCTGGGACCCCATAAAGGAACCCCCCCCTGCCCCGAGATCCTCAACAATATTGGTCCGGAAAACTTTGCGCCCCTTGAGGTTGGTAAAAGACCAACTTTAGGACCTAAGCAAAACCACTCCTTGAGGCAACGGGTGTCAAAACTAAACCCAGTACGACCAACTACATAAGATCTAAATAATGTTGATTACATAACAAAACATCCAAATGCATAACCAACTACATGGAAAAATATTAAAATACATAGCAGATCACATGTTGGGAAAAGCTGACTGAAATACTACATAAGCCATGGTCATTCATAAAAAGTCTAGACGCTACACAAAATAATCTAAGTAATGGGCAGAAACGTAATTTATGAAACACCTACATACTATGAAAAACAACTACGCATCGCCCGTCCCCATGGTCTTGGGGGCTCCATCGCGAGCCGCTTCCTCCTCTTCTTCTGACAGATTCAGGTCAAAAAGACTAATATCCTCCTTAGTGACTTGTCCTTTCTCGCGGAAGGCTCGATGGAAGGTACAACGACATGATTGAATCGCATCCTCATAGATAGGAGTAGTCCTATCAGCCACAATAGTCTCGAACTCATTAGAAGCCTGGAATTTGGAGATTGCCTCATTTCTCGTCTTGTTGATGAAAGCAATGCCAGATGCAGATAGGCCTGTGAACGAATCGAGCTCGACACTGCATTATCGAGCTCGAGCTCAAACTCGAGCCGATGAGCTCAACTTAGTTTTAGTATAGGTTTCTTCATTAGCAGAATGCCTTTCTCATTGTTGAAGAACTATGAACTGAAAATGACTAACAAAAACAAACAATCCAGAAAGAACACCAGTTCATATTTAGCTCAAATATGTAGAACCACACAGAACTAATAGAACAAAATCCACATTTTGCATATCACAAGAAACCAAATCTCGTAAAAATTGGGTGTGGGACAAGTTTATTTATCATTCAACAACAGACATTTCTTTGACTTTCTGCAATAGAAAACCCTTCTCTTGAAATTTCTTCCTTTCCCATCATTGAGTGTGGTGAACAATATCCATCAATTCAATCACAAAACAAAAAACAAGAAAGCCATTCGCAAAGCAGAAGAAGCAGAATTTGCAACCAAAAAAAAAATTGACAATCCTGTTACTTGAGAGAGAGAGAGAGAGCAGAAAATCACTTACCCTATTCTGGGGTTGGGGTTGTCGTTGAAATGGATGTTGGTAGAGTCTTAAACCCTTAACAGAGAGTGCGAAGAGGTTTATCCACAAGATGGAATGGAGCATTTCTCACTTTACTACCTCAACTTTTCAATTTTCTGAAAAGGTCCCTCAACTTTCAGAACAAAAAAAATAAGGCTTACTTATTTTTCTATAAGTCATTAGATCATAATAATCCTTAACCATTGATGCAATATTAATCATGCATGCAATGCATACTTTTTGAGCATGAGAGCAAGGGATGCCAAATGAGTCCACTTGCCACGTGAACATACTCGGTTGGCAATTTTGACAACATGATTACTGACTTCATGTCCATATTGGCATTTTGTAATGACCGAAGCGGACTATTGAAACTGATAATATCTCATGATCGCATGCTCAATAGATTTTTCGTGCTAATGTATGAACATCTTGTATGCAAAAATCTTCCGTAGTTGGTTGTTGCTCAACATTACACCACTCTTCGCTGACCTCTCACAAAAATAATAGACAGAACGAGTAAGTGTTATTTTGACTATTGTTGTCACCGACAGGAGGCGAGTCCCTTTCAAAACTCCATTGATGCACTCTGACATGTTGGTCGTTAGAATACTGCATCGCCATCCACCATCATGAGAAGTTGCCCATTTTTTCTTGTCAATCTGGTCTAAGAATGCAAACACTTTTAGTTTGTGGCTCTTATCTTCTTCATAATTCGATTTAACTTTCTGATTTGTTATTCAGAGCCAACTCTCCAACAAGATTCTAGAAATTGCACATTCTTATTACGATTGTTGAAATTAGAAGACACGTGCCTCAAGCAATACTGATGCACTTCATGAGGAGGCACAAATTCTGAACTTTAGTGTACTTCTCTAATGATACCGGGGTAACAGTACAAAATAAGACACATCCCAAGCCGCCCTTTTATAGTATATTTTTTCAACTGTTGAAGAAACCACTTCCAAGATGAATAGGATTCTTCATCGACAATTGCAAATGCAAGAGGGAGTACTTGTTGATTCCCATTCATGATAGTTGCAATCAACATATTGTGAATGTACTTTATGTATAAATGAGTTCCATCTACACTGATGACTTTGGGACAGAATATGAACCCTCCGATATATGGTTTGAACTCACAGATATACACTAGTTGATTGTTGGAAGATTTTGTGCTCCTATTCAATAATAGTTCCTTCATTAAATATTTGAAGGGTTCCCATGAATTTAGGTAGCTTTCGAACTGAGCTCTCTCATATACCATAAATAATTTCATGGGCCATTTTTAAACTATACCATGCCTTTGGTATAGTATATCGAACTTTGAAAGAGTCATTTTGGATCTTTCAGTTTCACAAGTATTGCATTGTTTTTAAAAAAATATATTTTTATGAATGGATAGAAGAGCAATATACGGTCCACGTGATGGAATTATGTTGTCCCAACAAGCGCAATACAAATCTGATGATATTCTTGATGGTGACTTTAATGATGTACTGAAGGCAAAACATGCAGGTGATGCCTTTCGGAACCACTCCCAACAACATAATCTTCGTATTCGTGTGCAACAAATATTAAACCTGATAGAATTTTATGATGTTTATAGGTGAAGAAGACTCATATATGATTGTCATCTTATCACTGCATTGGTGGAGAGGTGGCAATCCGAAATACACACTTTTCACCTTCGTGTATGGAACCCACAATTACCCTACAAGATGTCCTAGTATAATTTAGGCACTTCCAATAGATGGCGACCCCGTGATAGGAGTTGATCTCGACTAAAATACTATTGAATGGCGTGACTACTCCTAACGTATTTAGGTTTCCGGACAGATGCAATACTGTTAAAGGGTTAATGATTGCAAACTAATGCAATTATATCTCACATAGCATAGGTTGAAGTTACCCCCAACACATCGCACGAAATTATCGTACAGTATGCACATGCAATTGCGTTGCTCCTACTGGGTGGAGTGATGTGTCCTTATTCATCAGGAAACCTGAAACTTTTACTATATCTTACAAATTAGAGGATATAGTAGAAGCCAGGAATTACGATTGGGGTAGTGTTGCCCTTGCATTTTTATACCGTAAATTATGCAATATCAACACCAAAGGCAAAGCTGCAATTGGTAGTGCATTGCAGTTGTTATAGGTAACATTGCATTATTAAATTTGTAGACAGATATTTTTTAGAAAATATTAAAGTGATAATACAAGTTTATATTATTTTTGCAGATTTGGGTCTGGTCACGTATCACTTTGCCTTGGACTTGATGCTAAACGTGTATATATGGGTCAAATCCAAATAAATAATAATCGTTTACTTCCAGCAGCACCATATGGTGCGATATTGAACTGTGAGCACAACTTCACCCGAACAGTACGAACAACCATCCAGATCATAAGAGATATATTGGATGGGATGCAGTCTGAAAAGGTCTCTAATATTCAAGACATTACGTACATCTATATGAATATTAAATGCACATTAATTTGCATCGTTTCATTTCTTATAGTTTATTTGGCAGCTGTATGATATGGACTCAAATGTCATTATGGTCTACGCAGTTGATTTTAACCCCTAACTGTGAAGACCAACATGTCCTTTAATATTCTATGCAATAGTGAAAATTCATCATCTCGAAGGGGTCCTTCGCCAATTAGGGATGAGGCAAAATGTTCCAGAAGCGACAGATTCTCGAGGCATGAGCTTGCACAAGATCTTTTGTAAAAATCGTACGGGGCATAGATTGGAACCTACAACACATACAATACATCACTAGATGATACGGATAATATGACATGGTTGTACAGAGGCCACTCATTTCCAACAGAAGAGATACAAAATGAGGGTATTGAAAATGATACAACAACATAATACGTCATTTCATGTCATCATCTACTGACAGGTGTGAAAAAAGCGGATACCAACCTAGAGATGCACCTATGTTGCAAATTGTGGTATGCTATATAATATCATATACTTTATTTTAAACAACTCTCTTTTGACATTAAAAATGATTATTTTCTACATTTTTCAAACAGAAGAGGTAAATGCCCTTAGATGAATTTGTCAATCTACACCACCAGATATTGAGGGTAAATGCCCTTACGTAATGGTTCGCACACATAATACAAATTATCAAGGGAGCCCTAACACATCAACCACAACAAATTGCAACGTCATCCCATAATACTCCCATTACATCCCATAGGCAAGAAAAGTTTTAGCCGAATGTCTATTGGTTCAATTGAACATGATGATATTGGAGTGGATAGAGCTGGTCCTTTACAGTGTATACGCCTTAATATTACTATGTATCTCGACCGCCACAAGATGATTGATTTCCATCTGCTCTATATATGCCAAGCCATGCAGAAGTTTATTCTTTACATGTAGATTTTGACCTTGGCCTTAGCATTAATCAACTATATCCACTAGGGTATAACATTTCACCAATTTCGTTTCCATAACTTAGTGTATATCGTGATTATGTGGAGTCTAATTTTGCAGCATCATTAAATCGGTTGCACAATAATTTCGATGGTGATGATAATGATGAATAAATGAGGCAATAAAAAATATGGGTGAGTAAATAAGAGGGGTAATTATTTAAAAACTGTGAAAAAAAAAAAGAAAAATTAAGGAATTGCAGTGGATTTGGGATGTTTAAGGAATTGAGTGGCACCACGTTTTTAAAATGCGGTGCCTCAATTTTCCTATAAACAAAAAAATTATATGTCATCGCGGTCACTAACCGTAGTGACAAAGTTTATAAAAAAAAAAAGATTTTTTTAAGCCACCGCTTATTTAAAAAAAAAATTAATATCCAATGAATAAAAGCACTGTGAATTCATATTGTAACTTGGTGTCAATTGCAATTGCAAATTGCAATTGTAATTAACATTTGTGAATTGAGCCAATTTAACCCAATTCACAAATTATTTTTTTATTTTTTAATAAATCATATCTGATTAATTTTTAAAATTATATTAATTTTAAAAATAAATAAAACATACAAATGTAATAGTGTATATTTTTCTGTACAATTTTAAAAAAATACAATGAACCATACTAATAAGTTTGCGACAGTGTTGGAACCCTTCGATTGAAACCCGAGGCCAGATTCAAAATTTACAAAAAAATGCAAGTAATTCTTGTGATACTATAAATGTATAAATTGTTATCTTATAAAAAAAGTTAGCAATTTACTTTCATTTATTTTTTAAAATACAACAATTAATGAAGCAATTTATTTTACATTTAACATAAATTATTATTTAAATATAAAATAAATTACTTTATTATATTTAAAATAGTAATTTATCTCTTTGTATATAAAATAATTTATTTTTTAAATATAAAATAAATTAATTTATTTATTATTATATTTTAAAAAATTAATTGCTAATTTTTTTATATAAAATAATAATTTATACATTTATAGTATCACAAGAATTACTTATATTTTTTTCTAAATTCTGACTTTGGCCTCGGGTTTCAATCAAAGGGTTCCAATGCTGTCACAAACTTATCAGTATAGTTCATTGTATTATTTTAGAATTATATAAAAAAATATACACTATTACATTTTCATGTTTCATTGTATTATTAAAATTAATACAATTTTAAAAATTAATTAAATATAATTAATTTATCAAAAAAAATATAATTTGTGAATTGGGCGTTTCATGTTTCATTGTATTATTAAAATTAATACAATTTTAAAAATTAATTAAATATAATTAATTTATCAAAAAAAATATAATTTGTGAATTGGGCCATTCACAAATGTAAATTGCAATTGATACTGTGAGAAAACAACAGAAAATGGGATTTATGATCCAATGTAGCTTGGAATTCTTTATTTGTTATGTTGTTACGTATATAATGTTTATTTATGTATTTAATGAATAAAATATAATACAGATATAGAAATCATATAAAATTCATTCATAGTTTATATTATTAATATATATATATATATAAATGATAAATACGGTTGTAGCTTTTTATTTTTAATAATTAAAGTGTATGGAAATAAATTTTGTAAATAATTATATTTTGTTGATAATATTTTTTTCATTATTTTTATAGATGACAATTTAGAATCTTTGCCCTATTAAGTATTAATCTAAACATTTGATTTTTTTAAAAAAAATATAATTAAATTATCTATATCTATATCTATCTATATTTTTTATATAAAAGTGTGAATCACCTAAAAGGTTTCTTTCTTTTTTTGATTGGACTAAGTCAACTTTGTAATGTCATTTTTTTTTAAGGATAAACTTATAAAATAATATTAACTATTTTTCACATACACATATTTACTCTTATTAATTACTTTTCACATTATCACATTTATTCGTATTTATTGATTTTCCCATTATAATTATTTACTCATATCATTTTTTATTTATTATATTCACAATATAATAGTACTTGATAAAAACTACTCCTATGATATAACACCAGATGACAAAAAAAATCATGAAAATTGAAAGGATTTAATGTTGAGAAATTTTCTTGCATAGATATAAATTAGAATTAGCTGGATCACTTGACATATTAAAATACCAAATAAAAATTAATTAAATAAATTGTCATATAAGATAAATATTTTAAAGCGTGACATAGGTTATAAGAAAAAAAAAAGAGAATTAATTAAATCACTTATCATGTAAAGTGAATCTTTCTTATGAGAAATTTTCTACCATGGATATAAATTAGAATTAGTTAGATCACTTGATGTATTAAAATAGGCTAGATGACAATTGAAAATCAAAATCACTGTCACCTTTGCTCTTGCTTTGCCTCGACTTATCAGTTTGAGCACTATCTTTCTTTGGGGTTGTATGTCCTTTCTCATCTCAAGGCCTTGTGAAATTTGTCCTTGTGGCAAAAACGCTGCTTAGGGAACAGGGCATCAGAATCCTCATGAATTCAAGTAGTATTCCCAGCCATGTTTTCCGAGCTTATCATCCTTTACCAAAACTTCATCCCTCCTATCTTCTTGATATTGGGCCATCCTACACGAGAAAGGATGTAACAGGTCACGTCATTAGTTTGAACTTAAAGAAAGAAAAAAGAAAGACTCTGCTTTAAATAGAGAGCGAGACTCACCTAGCCTGCAAGTTGATGTCACTAATTCCTAATAACCTTACTGCAAGCAGACCAGCATTTGTAGCATTATTTATTGCTACGGTCGCAACTGGAACTCCCCTGGGCATCTAAAAAGTATAGACAAATAGGAGTTGAATATTCATAATCATGCCCGAATGGCTATAACATTTAGGAATAAAAATATAAAAGAGCATATTTCGTGAAAAAGTCTCCGGTTGAATTTTTTATATTGACTCTAGTTTTTAAGTTGTTCTTTGTTCAATGTTTTAAAACAATACTTGAAATGTTTGATTAAGAGAATCTCTACAGCTGTTAACACGGATAAGCGAAACGTAAATACTCTGGGTTGTGCTGGTAAGTTTATCACCAATAGGAGTTTGATGTAATGTTTGGAAAAATGATCAATGCATATGTAATATTTTCAATTTTTAAATCGTGTCTTGTAAGGTAAAACAACATCATATATATATGTATGTATCTTATGTAGAGATGAATTAAGGCATCAATGAATGGGTTCCTACTTTGACTACTATAACAAACAAGTACATTACTTCAAAATAATCTTACAAGTTCACATATCATGGAAATCTTTGGTATCATCAAGTTTATCATCAATAACTTGTAGAACAGCAGTAAAACAACCTTTCGAGATTTGTAGTACTCCTAGAAATCATTGTAGCTGGCTTTTTCTGCAGGATACTTTTGTAAACATTTTTCTTTTCCATATTTAATCCTATAATACTGGAAGAAATGCTTAAATAAGACATTATTATGTGCTAGGAGTAAAAACGGTCATAACCTCCTCACTCCATATAGATATAAAGATATAAAGACCACCAAGTAATATTAATTTTTTCCATCTCCAATGACTAATTGTTATCACATCACACTGCTAAACTTTCACAATCGCCACAGGTATTTTGGTCAGTAACCATTTGTATTGATGTCAGTATTCTCTTTTTAAAATGGTAGGAGGGCTATGTAAACAGATCACTTTCTGTGTGGATCTAAGTGTAAAATTTCAAAGTTTGAGGGAGTAAATTTAATTATGCTTATCTCGAAGGGCTTCTTGGTACATTTATGCATTTGTATGCGCAATTGCTACTGCATCCATACAGCTTGATTGAAACCTGGAGACTGTACAGTACCTCTTATGTCAATTAACTAGTTTAAGTGAGACAAGACAGCAGAAGGTACAAGATGCAAATGCAGGTTCAGCCCCAACGACAATTCAAAAGGCCAGAAATGTTGCAACAACCAGTTGAACACAGATCAAGGTTAACAATGGATCCACTATGCTCACCTAGTTTACCAATAATTTCCTCAGCTTGTTCTGTCTTCTTACATTCCGTTCTTTCCCAAGTCCAATAACAGTACAACTTAATATTGGTCGTTAAGGGCAATTCGTCCATTTATATTTCAGTACAATGTCGTCTTAAAGCCTTGTGTTTTTTTATGTTTACCAAGTTACCAAGTAAAAGCAGCAATTCGAGGTAATCTCTATGGCAAACCATATCCTGACTGTTCTCCTATGTCTTGACACATTGATTTGATAGTTACGAAATTATGCTTTCTTACATAGTTATGTTCTTTTATAGCATTCAGCTTTTCCCTTCCCAAACAATCTTATCAGACTCTGAAGTAAGAAACGCAGCAGTAGGTAACCAGAAAAAAGATAAAGGAACAAGTACCTGTACAATAGACAAGAGGGAGTCAAGTCCATCTAATGTAGATGCACGAACAGGGACACCAATGACAGGCAGGGGGGTCAATGCAGCTACCATGCCTAATTCAAGTGTACAAGGTCACCAAATGTTTGCTGCATTAAATCCGACAAAGTAGACATATCATGTATTAATATAAGAGACCTGGCAAGTGTGCGGCACCTCCAGCACCAGCAATGATAACCTGGATACCACGCTCCCGAGCAGATGAAGCGTAAGAAAACATCATTTCAGGGGTGCGGTGAGCGGAAACTATTCTTACCTGTAAAACAACATTGAATTTAAGGCCAATAAGTGTTGATATTACAAACAACCATCTGTGTGCTGTCAACAAAATCACTAAGTGCAGTTTATGTAACCTCTGCAGGCACATTGAACTCTCTCAGAATTGTGGCAGCATCCTTCATAACAGGAAGGTCAGAATCAGAGCCCATTATGATCCCAACACGTGGTGCAGCTGCAGTAGGAGAATTAACAGTTATAGGAAAGGTGGTCAGAAGAAAAACTGCAGAAAAAAGCCACAGCCACAATTTCATTGAGGACCTCCAGAGTGGTATAAATCCCTAACTCCCCCCCCCCCCCCCCGGGAGGGGGAGAACCGATAGAATTCGCTACAGAAACTTTAGCATCTCAGTAACAGGCATCACCTCCAAAATGTTAGCCCCTGTTTGCCGCATCTACCATTTCCAACATAACTTTACACAGATGTCCATATTTTCCACAAGCAGTTGCATACCAAAATAAGAGACGAAAAGGAAAATATATAAATCTCAAACAGGCAAGCATCTTGGACAGACACAAGGGAAAATGCTATGGGATGTACATGACTAAAGTTAAAGGTAACCATTAAAATGTTTCCCTCAATAAAAATGGTGCCATAAATGATCTTTAACTGCAAAAAGACAGACAATAAACCAATGGAATCTACTCAGTCTTCTCCATCCACGTCATAGATTCAAAAGTAGGACTGCAACAATCCACATATTGTGACTCAGAGAATAGACGTTATAAAGTCAAATAAGATAAATGACCTGGAGGCTGATCATCCTCTGTTTCTTCGCTGAGCATGGATTTCAAACGAGCTTCAATAATGCCCATGGAAGGACCAACTAAGGTGATGTGACCCATCTTCCTCTGCTTCCTCATCTCTGCAAAATGTAGATGATCACTTCACTAAGATAAGCATACGGGTAAATACATATACTATATTCAAGAAATAGTTCAGCACTAACCAACCTGGTTTGTCATACCAATGAACTGATGCCCCTGGTATCCTCAATGCCCTCCCCATAAGTTGGTTAGCCAGAAGGAAACCTGGTTCTCCCTGTTCCAAAATCATGAAGCACAATATGTAAAGACCAATAAAGGCATATTATGGATTTAACGACATTGATTTGACAAGCTGGGACAATCTTGTGCTCTCCCTACAAGGCGGCTAAGAAGAGTAAGCACCTCAGCTTTTGCTGACAGGCCAACAATGTCTTACTCTTCACCATGTCCACATGTACTGAATGAACTCTGTTAACTAATTCTTCGAGGTTTTATTATCCATCTTGAACCATCCTTCAAAATGAGGCAAGGCCAACCACAGAGCGTACAAGTACTACCATCAATAGTATGGTAATAGTATAAGCCAAGCACATTATCTTAAAGAACAAACTAACATTTGTTACTTTATACTGAAGACTAAAGATGATAAATTGGAAGAATAATTTTTTGGCTTTTTTCTAGGTTTAAATAAATATTTCACTTTAAGAAGAATCAAAGTACTCTTTTATCCACCGGATGTTTCATATATAGTGGCGTGTGGAAAAACTAATTAAATCATACTGTTTATAGAAGACAATTCAAACACATTACCTCATCTTCACCAAGTATATTATACATGATAGCTGGACTTTTTATTGATGGATCACCAAGTGGAAGTCCAACAACAGCCCTCAGATGTTGCTCAAATTGTGAAGTAAAACAAGACTCAATTGTGTGATGTCCACTATTATGAGGTCTAGGGGCCACTTCATTCAGCAAGACCTGAGGAGAATGGATGCATAAGCACACAACAGAGACTGTAAAAATGCAAAAGCTATTTATCTAGACCCATGAAGATGTTAGTACCAACATGATGTAATAAAGATGAAACATCAATGAACAACCTGACCATCAGCTGTCAAAAACAACTCAACCGCAAATACACCAGCACCTTCCAATGAACTCACAGCCTTATATGCAACATCTGTAGCAAGTTTCAGAACCTTCCACGACACATTCGCAGGTGATTTAACAATGTGACAAATGTTCTCCCTGCAGATAAAAAAGACTAACAAAATTATTACGATAAATTTTCACAAAGAATGGTACGAGAGAGAATTACCAAAAAAACAAAAGAACGGTAAGAGAAATACTAGATGAAAATCTAAAACGCGGAACAACTAATATAGAAAAATAAAATCCCCAACAAAGGTATCATCTTGCCTGTGGATAGTTTCTACAACAGGATAACACAGCATACTATTATCTCTTCCTCTTGCCACAATTACAGAAAGCTCCTGAAAATTCAAGTCATTTTCCCAGTAAAGTCTAAACCTTGTACAACCTCGAATGTGCATACAAATAAATTAATATATCCATATAAAATGTTATCAATGCATTTGTGCACCGAACAAACTTGTTTTTCTCGATAAACTTAAATCTTACAAATAAATGCCTATGGTCAAATTTCCATCTTAGGGATGCTAGTTCAATTTTAACATTCATCAACACTAAACTACAGTTTACTTCCAGGTAACTCCATCTGTTGTTTTCTTATTTACAAAATCTGTAACTACAACAAGCATTACACAGTTAAAACAAGAAAATAAAAAAAGTCCTGTCTTCTTCTCATTACATGCACTGGAAACAAGAAATGAGATGATTAATATTATCAAGCAAGTGTTACACCAAGTGAAAGCGGGCCAACAAGACAAAAACAACCCAATAGAAGGCCAAGAGTCAAAACATTCCCATACTGAAGGACACTCAACTCGTAAAAATTTTCACTCCCCTCAATTTCAATTCAACAGGGAGCAGGATGAGGATAGAACTTCTCTTTATGCTGCACTTGCATAATCGGGAACCTTACAACGATTTCTTTCTCTTCCACTGAAGTTTGTCTTATTTATTAAGCTTGCCACTCTCACCATGAATTCAACAATCATGAAATAATTGATATCCTGTGGCCTAAAATGGAACAGAAAGTATTCTAGCTTTAAGTTGATAAGAACTTAGGAAGCAAACAGGATTAGACAATATTGTATATAATATAGTCCATTCCTGATTATAATAGAGTGCTATCTTTTGCAAATTGAAAAGCATCACATGGACAGTGAAAGGTGAACTTATGCATAAGTCATCATGACAGGTACATTGACCAACAGGCACTAACCTTCACAAATGGTGCCCATTTCTCAACATATAAACCAGTGTATCCTCCCAGGGCTGCAAAATAGTTAAACTTTCAGTTAAAATAACTGTTATCAGTGAAATTGGCAATATTATAAGTTAAAGTATTCATGCTTACATATTCATATAGTTTGGCATTTCAAAATCAATATTACAAGAATAAGTTGTATGTGATACTCTACTAAATTGGTTCTCAAGTTGAATCCTCTTAAGACTTAATTTATTATTTTTATTATAAAAGATGGCAGGGTAAAATAGACATCCTTACTGTCCTGTGTGTTACATTCTAATAAACTGGCTCTCCAGCTAAATCATCTCCATAGTTAACCTATAATTTTTTATTAAAAAATATTGCATTGGCAAACTTATAGATACCAATTTATAATTGAATTTAGTAATCTAATCATGCATCTTTTTTATCCAAATAATTCCAATTTTGCTTAGAAAATACAGTTAAAATTACTCAATTTTTAACTCAAATAAGCAGAATAATTTTTTGAGGTTTATTTTTCATTTATCAGAGTTATATATTTATTTTCAAAAGATCCTTTCACGTCTTGGCACAAGCTCAAAATTCAACATCATCAAGGCCATTATATTGAGACATTCTAACTCACCTTGAAGCCGAGCACATAGTTTAGTCCATGCAATCTTAAACCAGAGAACTATAATATAAATAGACAGCAAAGTTTTATACATCTGCATGTTCTTCACCCTGAAACTTACCATTTACTGCCATAGGAATCTCATCTTCATTTTTAGCGACAGCATTGCCTCGTCCATCATATGCCAGCCTTTTGCTCTTCACCATAAGAGGATAACCAAATAGGTCTCCAGCTCTTTTAGCACCTTCTAGGTCATCTATCTGCCCCAGACATTTTCCATGGGACAGATTTTTTTGGTCAGATATGAACATATTAATTTTTAAGTTCATATTCAAATTCATCAGTTTAGGTTCAAAATCTTGGCCAATATGTAATTACCTGCATAAACTCAGGCATTGGAATAGCATGCCTAGAAAAATGGACCTTCTGAAGGTACTTATCCTGTTCACAAACATTTTCTCAGTTAGCATACAGTATTAGAATCCCATATATGCGTGTAGAATGAATTGACTCATACATATAGCATGTCATATTGAAAAATTTGATCTCATGCGTTTCATTAAGATGTCAAACTAGAGCTCTTTTATTGTTTTTTCATAGCTCACACAATCAAATAATAGCATCCGCATAATAAATGTTTAAAGTAAATAAGGCAACAGCATCATGCATTCACTTCAATTTACCAATATGGAACATCCTAGCAATAGTATGAGACAATTCTTTGCATGTAACTGCAGGTAATAAGTTATCTTTTATCCCTAATAATTTTTTTCCCACTATACAATGTGGTTCTTGTATCAGGACGCACATATCTGAAGTCACTCAATACTTTCTTCAGCTACACAAGAATATGTACATATCAGGAATTTTTAATGTTCATGAAGCAGTAAACTTTTCTGTAGCTCTTCACCTGCACGCATAGCAATATCCTGACGAAGTAATAGAGATCCAAGTCCCACTAACAGGCTGAATTTATTAGAAAGTTTGTTATTTAAAAAGATTAGGAGTCAAGAAAAAATCACTTGCACTAATAAACCCATCATAAGCATAAAATGATGCTGAGGACAGACACAAAGATTATATGTTAATAACAGAAATTGCGCAAAAATGCTAAGTAGTTCTTC
This sequence comes from Sesamum indicum, assembly GCF_026168435.1. Lineage (NCBI taxonomy): Eukaryota > Viridiplantae > Streptophyta > Magnoliopsida > Lamiales > Pedaliaceae > Sesamum > Sesamum indicum. Next base: position 514,296 of record NC_142669.1, read on the forward strand.
CTTTTTGGGAATTCATGAATATACAACTCCATCAATATATATTAACTATAGCAATAGAAAATGAAAGAAAAAAAATTTACTCCTAAGATGCCAAAGAGTTATCTTTGAATAGCTATAAGGAATAGGAAAAACAAAAACATCTTAATTTCTCATATGCTCATTGCGAAGAATGAAATAAAGCCTTCTCACGTACTTGGGCAAACAAGAAATTGATCACGAAGTAATCACAATACTGTTGAACCAGAAGATCTAGAAGATATCTAATTATGCATGTTATATATCCAGCTACAAGGGTCTGTATGGCTCTCAAGAAACTGCATTAATAGCTAGAAATCAAAACCTGGATGATCCGGATCGTCGAAGCTTTAGGTTGACAATCCACCCCTTGTTGTTCAAGTTTCTCGAGAGTTGCGGTATCAACATGCTCAATTTCGACAGTCAATACTCCACATCTATAATCTCAATCCAAATTAGAACCTCTGATTTTCCTTTTTAATCCAAAAACAGAGCAAGTGCACAAGTTTTATCACCTTTTGGCAAATTCTTCAACTGTAGCACTATCATGATAACTTCCCACCATATGATAATGGCATAAGTTACTTGCTGGACAATTCTCCATTGGATCTAGAATTATCACCTTTATTGCCATCTGAGAAGCTGCTTCACACAACATACGACCAAGTTGCCCTCCACCAAGAACACCCACAATTGTTTCCGAAAGCCCATGGACCTGTAAGTTGGTACTATTGGCACTTCTGCGATCATATATCGAGCAAAAAGAATTAGAGACACTTTCAAAAGTAAAACCCCAGTAGTCTCTCAAATTAAGTTGTAGTATATACTGCATAATAAATAAAATATAGCATAATCCAAATTAAGAATGCAGCATAAAACTTAAACAACTTCAAAAAAAGTAACCAAGATTATCATAATCCAAATTGCAAATGCACCATAAAACTTAAACAACTTCGAGAAAGTTTGCAAGATTGGCTAAGTCCTAAAACCAAAATATTAAGACCACCAATTACATCTCAGCAAATTACAAAACCTCCTTACATGAGTATCAGTCTCAAAAATAACCAAGTCATGTCATAAATAGTCCTTTAGGGCTGGCAACAAGTCGAGCTCGAATATATTTTAACTTTGACTCATATATACATCGACGTACATATATATAAGGTTCTATTGTTTTAGTTTTCCGAATAAATGGATATCTAAAAGATAAACTCTAGGGATTGTAGCATTGCTATTTGAACTATAGGAATGAAGGTGATACTAAACCAATACTCTAGGCACTTGATGGATTTATCCTAGTGCAAACTTCCACTTGTAAAATAAACCAAACATTATATGAAAAGAGTGTCTTAAATCTTAATCTATAACTCTAAAAATAAGTAATAACAAATTAACCAAACTAAAAAGTTGAATTCCAACCACATCCAAAAAATATCCATTATCCTATAATATCTTTTTGTTTTAAAAAGAAACTATTAGGTAAAAGTCCATCCGGCTTCAACAAACTAGGCAACCTAGAAGCACATGTAACACACATGTCGTGAGCAGTCAAACTACATACTTCAGAGAACAATAAGGACAAAGAGAGTCAGATTAAAAGAAGGATAGAATCATAAATACCTGGGAGAGGCCTCTTGAACTTCCATTGAAGCTCTGCAATGAGTTTGTGGAACCTTGAGCAGAGTACCATTTGAGAATTTCACATTTTGGTTCATTGGTATGGAAGAATGTCCAAAAACTATGCTTCTGCTAAGATTGTTGAAAGGAAAGGAAGTTGTAGCAGAAATGATCGACGGTGGATTTTGAGAAAAACCCTTCAGGCACTGCATTCTCTCCCTCAAAACTCAATCTGCAATTACAGTTGTTTCGCAGAGAACTAGTGCAGACAAACTTCAACTTGTCAGGTTGGTGTCCTGGCCAATTAAAACCCGTTCTTCCTATTACCTATCAATGATTAATATAATGACATTGACTCATTTAGCTAGCAAAACATCAAACAAAACTTATAAGACATCTTAAACTGTTATATATTATAAAGCACATACTTAAAAACCCACTCCATACTCATAAGAAACAACAGAGACAGCAGCTTGCCTTTATACAACTGATAACAGCGGTAGCCTGGCTGCCTCTGTACAAGTATTGCAGAGACAGAAACGCTGCCTAGGCCTGGCAACGAGTCGAGCTCGAGCTGCCGAGCTCGAACGCGAGCGACAAACAGCAGCAACAACCAACAACAGAACAGCAACAAGCAACAACAGAACAGCAAAAACAGACTTTTCGTTGGTGATCATTGGCAAAAGCAATTCCAAATATTTTTAGTTTGTAAAACTTCTATAACTTTAGTTTGTAAGATAAGATTTTTAGGATATTTTGCACCAGTCAATTGCAGAAGCAACCGTGTGTCAACAGAGAAAGAAGGATTACCTCGTCGCCGCACTCGTCTCCGCCGACGAGCTTTTCTTGTTGCCGTTAATTTGGGGTCTAGGGTTCTAAGATGTTTGGGGAAGAAATAAGAGAGGGGAAAGAATGGAGGTAGAAAGAGAAAGAGAGAGAGAGAAAGAAAGAAAGAAAAGGAAGAAGAAACAACGAAAAGAAAGAGAAAGAGGGGTTTTTGAATTTTGGTATTATTATTATTATTATTATTATTATTATTATTATTATTTAAAATTATGAGCTCGACTCATAAAATTTTTACATAGATATAGTTTAAATTAATATATGTTCACAATCTGCAAAATTTATATATTTATAAATATTAGTATAACATTGATATAACTATCATCTTATATTATTGAACAACGTGGCTTAATCGGGATATCAAAATTCAGATCAGACCGTTAGATATGATAAAAACAGACACAATATTTCTGATAAAGAGCCACTACACCATTGCATCAACCTTATATGTTACAACTTTAACCATTATATATTTGAGTTTTATATAATTCCATATTATCAACAACTGCATTATTCAAAATATAATAGGTGAAATAGTAGCCTTTGAAATATGAAAAAGAACAAAGAACAAAGAAAGAGAATGCAGTATTAGCATGGCAGAAGGGGGCAAATATACGTGGTGGAGTAGGCACCATCATCTATATACAGTTAGACCTCGACTTGATCAAGCATGTGCCAATTTGCAATGGAGGTTACAGTACCCAAATGTTCGAGTTCTTCACCTCCCACTAATCCATCCCGACCATTGTCCAGTTATCATTCAAATGGATCAATCGATAATGACTATTGATAACAGAAATTGGACCGCATAGCTGAGTTTTAGATCGGTGGTGCGCATGAGGATGATCAAGGCAAACCCCAAAGATTGTAGCAATGCGTTGAGGAACTGAGAATGAAAGAGGAGATTTTATGGCAACAGAGGTGTAAAGCACACTCGAGAACCAAAAGGGATAAAATACATGACTTTTTCATGTTTCAACCACTTATCGACAACATAAGAATGAGATTCAGAAGCTACGAAATAGTCAGGGGGAGTGGTGTAGCGATAAGGAATTTGTTTGGTCAATTTTATTAGATTTTTCTTCAGGGTATACGTACCAGTGAGCATCCACGGGAGGATCTGATCGAGATGGTTGTGAACACTGTCCATCCCACCGTTATGACAGAGATAAAGACTATCTTATCCAGCCATTCACTAAGGAGGAGGTAAAAGCTACAACTTTTGATATGTTTTTCGTATCCCCTAGTGCCGATTGTATGCCCCCTCTCTTTCTAAGAAATTTTGGCCTGTTGTGGGATCAAACATTATTCATTGCGTCATGTCTATGTTGAATGAGGGATCCTTATTGTATAAGATGATTTGACACATTTTGTATTGATCCCCAAATGTGAAGACCTGGAGACTCCTAAACAATTCTGTCCTATAAGCTTATGTAATGTCACTATGAGGATTGCATCTAAGTGTTTAACCAAGCGTTCAAAGCCCATCTTAGATGACACTAGCTCATCTTCCAAATCGACGTTTATCCCAAGCTGTTTAATTACAGACAATATTTTGATTGCCTTTTAATTGAACCATTTTGTTAAAAGTAAAACATGAGCAAAGATGGATATTTTGCTCTTAAACTTGATATGAGTAAGGCTTACTATAGGGTAGAGTAGGATATTATAAGACAAGTGCTTAGTTGAATTGGTGTACATGAGCATTTTGCTAAACTCATTATGACATTGGTTACCCCTATTTCATACTCGTTAATGCTTAACGACTCACATTTTGAATATTTTATGCCACAGTGAGGATTAAACAGGGTGACCTACTATCGCCGTACCTATTCTTATTTGTGTCGGAGGTTCGTAGTTGTCTATTGTATGAAGCTAAATGACAAGATGAGCTACAGGTAGTTGCAATAAGTAGGGCGATTCCTTTAAGGAGAAAGATGGAAGGTGGGTACGGGCCAATCAATATGCATTTGGCGTGATACCTGCCTACCATATGCTCCTAATTTCAGGCCTGTTTCACAACCATGCATACTAAGGACTAAGGCTAAGGTAATAGAGTCCATTGAGTCGTTTGGATGTTGGAGGTGAGATCTAGTGCTTTAGATGTTTTGGGTTGATGAGGCACAAGCCATTCTATCCACACCACTTACTAACGGAACAACTCAAATGTGTGGGTATGGAATTATCAATCTAGTGGCTTGTTTGCTGTCAAGAATGGTTATTTGCTAGAGGTCGATTGACGGGAGCAATATAAGGAGTCTTCCTCCACGAGTTGGCCTTGGCGTACTCTAGCAGATGGTGTGAAACATTGGACAACCATCTGGAACAGTTGCTTGCCACCAAAGGTATGAACATTCATGTGAGAACTTGTGAGGATGCTTGCCCATGACGGAACAACTTGTGGATTGAATGGATGCAATCACAGTGAGTTGTGCTATATGCGGGTTTGAGGAATAATCAACGCTTCATGTGTCGCTGTGGCGCTCATTTTTTAGGCAAGTATGGGCCCTATTGAATCTGTCATGGAACCTAATATCTCGCGACATGGAGTTGGCATGTGAATGGGTGTGGTAGATTTATTCAATTGGAAAACATAAGGGTGACTAGTTTCTGACGGTTTATTGAGCGCTGTGGAAACATCGCAACGGGGCTGTAATGGAGCAAAACATATTAACACTGTCGTAGGTGGTCCAAGGTCCAATTGGTTCCAGTTTGAGTATTTAGCTGCAATGCAAATCCTTCGAGTTTGCAGGCCATCATCCTTGATCACTTTACATTTCGTTAATTATTAGATAAAAAAAAAAAAATATGGGATGTAATTAGAAAAAATCATAAGAAATAAGACTAAATTTTAAAAAAAAGTCATAATATATGAGACAAAGAATGCAATTTTCTCTAAAAGAAGCCAAATTAACCAACACCCTTTTTAAGACAATAACCACAAATCATCTACAAGAGCAGGCGGTTTACAAAATTGTTCTGGTGCTGCACAAAAGCCGGACTGAGATGAGTTTTCAACCTTAGAGAAGTACAATCAATCACCATGAACCAGTATATAAATACACCCCTCATCACCTCTCCATAATCACCAATAGCTCACAATCAAATCCTCTTTTGTGTGCCTTCTCATTCCAAATAAAGAGTCAAGAAAAGAAAACAAGAGAAGAGAGAAAAAAACACAAGAGAGGTCAACAGCAATGGCAAGACTCACACAAGTTGCAATCATCTTGGCTGCAGCATTCTGCTTCCTCTCTCTTGTCGACGTTGCCGACTCCCACGCCCCTAAATTCATCGTTGATGGAAAGGTCTATTGTGAAGTCTGTCGTGCCAATTTCACTAATAGATACAGCGAGCCTATGGCAGGAGCAAAAGTGAAGTTGGAATGCAAGAACGAGGTGACCGAGAGCGTGACATACACCTTGGAGGGTGAGACCAACGAGAAAGGAGTGTACACGTTGACGGCAGAAGGTGATCATGGGGAGGACTTGTGTGCGGTGACATTACTGAAGAGCAGCATGGCTGATTGCGCTGAGGTTCCAGATGAGAAGCCTGCAGCTGAAGTCACCCTCACCCTCAACAATGGTTTTCATGATGAGTTCCGCCACGCCAACCCTCTTACCTTCACCAGGAAGGAAGCCTTGCCTGAGTGCGCTGAGCTCTTCAAAGAACTCGAAGAGGCCAAGAAAGATGAATAGATCTTAGTTTGATGCAATTATGTATGAGCTAATAATTCTTTACATTGTCAATTGCAAAAAAAACATCAACAACCCTAATAAAATAATTAAATAGACATATATTACACATGAAAATGTACGTTGTTTCACATTTGCCAAACAGATAGACCATCTTCATTACTTCCTGGCCTTCTAGGGTTAAGAAAAGTGGAAGAGATGGGGAAATTTGATGCATAATTTTTTATTTTTCAATATTGATTTTTTTTTCCTTTCTTATAATTCATAAATAAGTAAAAAGACATTAATGAGAACTTTTTTATGAAAATATTAATATTCAAACTTCATTATTAAAAATGAATTCCAACTCAATATTTATACATTTGACTCTTTAAAATGGACGACGAAGATTAATCATATCAGAAACTCTTTCAAAAAGCATTTTTAAATTCTATGAAATTTTCTAAACTTATTTATTAATTTTTCTTAAAACTTCTCTCTAACTTTTATATTTATCTAAATATTGCATTTACAAACTTCAATATTTATATAAAATATTCTAAAAAAGTTTAAAATTCTTAATTTTATGTTGCATTTATAGTGACCTCTATACCTTGGTAAACATGTTTAAAATAAATTATTTTGAAAGTTGTTCATATATGCATGTTTCTCTTGATTTTCCTAGAAAAATGAAAAATAAATTTTAATTATTCCTATCAGTTCATGAATTTAAAGTTCAAAAACTCTACTAATGCACATAGTGTAAGAGAGTGAGATGACACTCATTTTTAATTGACTTGGGTATGAAATTAATTATTCATTATAGTAAGACCACGTGTTCAATTCTTTACAAATTTATGTATGTATATTTTACCTTTTATTAAACTCATTTTGATTTTAAAAAAATACATTGATATTTGACTTAGTTTTCATTAAGACAAAAAAATAGGACAATTTACAATAAACTTTCTTGAAATCTGACATAATTACGATTATTCTTTTATTGTTTAAGTGTTTATCTACGACGAATTTTAAATAATAAGGGGATATTCGTAATAATTATGTTAAATCTCAGGAGAGCACATTGTAATTTTTTATATCTTTTTTTATGAAAATTATGTCAAATATCAATATATTTTTTCCAAAACAAAGCGAGTCTAATAAAAGGTAATATATGTATAGCCAAGTTTTGTTTAAATATTTATCTACAATATATTTTTAGAATAATGAGGGAATATTCATAACTAAATTCATGAAAAAATACCAAAGGGACAAAGACCCTTTGAGTCTGCAGCTGTTTTGCTCCTTACGCTCCATTACCTAAGTCCTAACAATTAATGATCATATAATATATATATATATATATATATATATATGATTATGGTTGTATGTTTGATTGTTCTTGCGAATGCGAGGGTAGCATAGAGTCTATAAGCAATTCTTATTTCTACATGTTTAGGACATAAATTCAGGAAAATTTTATTTCGGTCCCATATGTTAAAATCTTTTTCGATTTAGTCTCATTTGATACGTACTATTTTTTTACATTACTTTTTATAAGTTGAATTTTTTCTCAGTGTTAGTGTTCACGTGCATAATTAAAGAAAAATATACGAAAAATGCTAATGGATCCTTTAATTACTGGACGAAAAATGCATGTAATGGCTAAAATTTAGAATCAATTCATTAGTTTACGGGATGCATTATTAGAAAGTTGTGACCAATGGGACTATATTACAGAACACCCTAATATATGGGACAAAAAATGCAATTTTCCTATCAAATTCATCTGAACTTAATTAATCTAAATTCCTCGGGGGCCATCAACATGGGTTTAAGGGTTTATTTTCGTTGGGTAAAAAATAGATGTACAAGAGAAGTCCATTTGGAGTCTTATTTTATTTTGGACGAAAAAATGAACGAATAAAGCCAAAAAGACAAAGAAGTACATCTTTTGTTGTTATTTACTCTATTACTCATATATAATTATTTTTAATTCTTTTATCATTCCCATTGATAATATCGGTACATGATCTTTGTAAAGAAAATAACTAAATCACCAAAAAAAAGTGTTGATGTTTGAATTTAATTTCTTTATTTGAGGACATTGGTAGTAATATTTTTTAACAAACAAAACTCATTTTGACAAATAATTTCATTAATAAAAAAAAATATTCTTGTTATTGTTTGACAAATATTTTTACTTAAGAATTTTAAATTTTCTATGAACTAAAAATTACTTCAATATAATATTGACTTGTTTATTTTCTAATATAAAATAAATAAAATTATAATAGTTAATCAGTAAAATTACAAAAATTAATTTTTTCTTCTTAATTTTATTTTTCTCGTATCAAATAAGAAAAAATATTTAACACTTTCTTCCATTTTAATTATACCAAACAATTTGAAAAAAAACTATTATTCTTTCTCTCTCTCGTATTTTTTCATTTTTCATCCCCCTTTCGCTTTCTCTATCCTCTTCCTTGAAACAAACCAACCCCACATCTTGATAAAATCAAATTGTTGAAATGTCAACTCATTCATTTGGAACTTTTCTCCACAAACAGAAGAGGCAAAATTGAAGTTTGCAAGAATCTAAGTAGGTAAGCCTACTCAGACATTCCTTCATCTTGCAGCCAAATAAACAAAGATATTATCGAAAATAAATTCAAATAAAGCATAAATAAATAAAAACCCAATTGCTAGAGTTCATTTATTTATTTTATTTTTCAAATAAAGGCAAGAAAAAATCTATAATTTGAATCCATCGCCCCCATATATAACTCAAAAGCCAACCTACTCTACATATGGGATGTCATTATTCATGCTCTGTGTCTTGTCAACAATTACAAAATAGTGGAAAAAGAAACCAAAAATTGCAACAATTTTTCCTAAAATTTAAAATAATTACAAATATATTCTTATTGTATAATAAATTATAAATACTCTCTAATTTTAATATCCGTCGGACAAGCCCATTATGTTATCGGGATCTATTAAGTTTTTATTCAATTTTTATAGTGAAGTAGCCAAAATGCCCTATTGAATTATAAGTCATAATTTGATATATTTTTTTAGAATTTTTTAATTTTTTTTAATTATGGATTTATACATACCTTATAGATTATTTACTTTACCCTACCTCATTTTTTTATATATTTTTTCAAATGTTTTTTAAAAAAAAATTAGTAAGAATAAAATAGTAATTTATACCTTATAGTCTAGAGGACTACATAATTATTTTCTTTTGAGGAGGATATTTTTAATTATGTCAAATTTTAGAATATGTGGTTGTAATTTATCCCAAAAGAAAAAAAAAAAAAAGCAGTAGTCATTCAAATATCATCATTCCTCTTCTCCATCTATTCCACCAAGAAAAAAGAAATCATATGATCATGGGAGAAGAACAAGAAGAAAACCCTAATCTTGTCAAGGAGATCCAGTTGATAACCGGGTACGGGTTCCACGACCCGATTCTCTTACAACAAGCGTTCACCCATCACTCCTACGAGGAGGGTTGCTCCTCCTTTGAGTGGCTCGCGCATGTTGGGGATGCAGCTCTGCATTTCTTCATTACCAAAGAGCACTACTTTCTGTACCCGGATTTGGACCCGGCTAGGCTCACCAGACTTCGGGCTGCCAACGCTGACACTGAGAAGCTTGCACGTGCGGCTCTGAGACACCGGCTGCATGAATATCTACGACATAATATACCTTTGCTTGCAATACAAGTATATCATACTTCTACTCTTTTTTTTTCTTTTTTTTTTTTTTTGGAAAATTGCTTTTTAGAGTGTTTTTTAATTTAGTCTAATTTATTACTGTTTTCCGACATTGCGTTACATAATTTGAATTTTTTTTAATTTTAATCCTAACGTGCATTTTTCATCCAATAATTGATGAAAAATATATGTGGGACCACTAACACGGCTCCATTAATTTATTTTATTTAATTAAATAATATAATAAAAATAATTAAGTATTATATATATACATCCATCGAGTGTGGGTCGATTAATGCTAGTATGTAATAATTCTTTTGATAGAAATAAAAGTTTTAATTTGTCCGAACCACCAACTTTTTACCCAATCAACACATAAAAAAAAAAAAAGAGAGAAAGAAAGAAAGGAAGAAAGAAAGACTAACAAAAACCGATCAACTCGAGTTTGCATAGCATTAAGTATAGAGAATTTCATTGCCTGTGAGTTGTAGTTGAGAGATAATGTTTGGATCTGTCTAAAATATATGAGATATAATACAATTAATCATAGTGTTTGAATTCATTTTCTAAGTGTTTTGTTGTGGTTTGTGAAGATAAAGAGAGAGAGAGAGAAAAACACAAAGATAAATAAGTATGTGTTAGAGATAGTATGTATGTTTGGATTTATTTTTGGAGATAATCTAAAATAAGTATTATTATTTAATATTGTGTTTTGGGAGATAAAAATTACGATTCATTGTTAAGTTATGTATTTTTATATATTTATGTATATGTATGTATTTATACTAAAACAATTAAAAACACCTAAATAAAATGTTTGTGTATTATGACAAATATTAAGTATATATATTTTGATTCGTTTAAGAGATCACTTGAAAATGAAAATAAGCATAGTAAATAATTTTTGGTTATTGCATATGTTGTCTGCATGCAGACGAATGAGTTAGGGAAGCAATGGTGGATTATCCTTTGCATTCATCAGGGTTGATTGATGCTCCAAAGGTGCTTGCTGACGTTGTTGAATCCTTGATTGGAGCCATATACATTGACTCCAAATCCTCCATCCAAACAACATGGAAGGTATATAAATTTCTCCTCCATTTTCATGATTGTCGATCTGCAAAATTATATTTTTTTTTTTGGGTGAAATGTAAGTTTCATTCACTCAAGAATATTTACAATGTACTCTGGGCATATCCGGTGAAATACAAAAGCCCACGCTAAAGATTAAGAAACAATGAAACCGTGTGGGAAAAGCGTCCAAAGGACCCTATACAATGTAACCTTGACTAAACTAATAAGCCGCTCGGGGCAGGCCGTTGAGCCCTCAAAGATGACTTCGTTGTGGTGCCTCCAAACCGTGCATGCCAAAGCGAGGTGTCGCGCTTTGTTCTGCACGGAGGAACCTGTTTTCTCCTTCTTGAGCCACTTGACCGCGCTTTGAAGGGTTGACATAGTCCCGGTTAATGCCAAGCGAGTGTAGGATGCGTGACCAAACGAAGTTGTTGAACGGGCACTCAAAGAAAAGGTGCTTGGCCGATTCTTTGGTGTTGATGCATAGTGAGCACAAATCCTCCTCATGGAGGAACCCAAGTCTGTCCCTTGTAGCTAGTCTACTGCGAAAACCAAGCCACAAGATAAATAAGTATTTCGGCGGGATAAAAGCCTTCCATATAGCCGCTTTCCAAGGCTGCCTCGCAAATTTCGGCCTGAAGTACTCATAAGCTACCGACGTTTGGAAACCCTTTGGGGTAGACCATCTCGTCATCTGTTCGATCGCTGCCTCCGAAGACCCAAAATCAGTGACCACCCTGTTGCGGATTTCGGCAAGCCGTTGAAGGAGTGGAGAGTCCCCCTTCTTCGGTTGCCAGTCCCAGATTGATGCACCTCTAAGGTAGACACCGTTGACCCATTGCACCCACAACGTGTCTGCCTTGTGGTGGATGTTCCATAATACACGGGCAAGGAGAGCCACGTTTCAAGACTATATGTGCCGAATACCGAGTCCACCTTCTTCCTTGGGATGGCAGATTTCCTCCCAAGCGACCGGTGCCCTCCTAGAGTTTTATAGAAAATTCCTGCAAAGCCGGTGGATTTTCTCGATGACCGCCACTGGAAGTGAAAAAACTTGGAGCCAAAAGCACTCCACCCCCTGAATAACTGAACGAATAAGTTCCAGTCGGCCTGCATAAGATAAGGATTTGCCCGTCCACTTTGAAATGCAGTTGGCAATTTGATCTACAAGCGGTGAGTAATTGGTGACCCAAAGCCGCTGTGCCGCTAGTGGAATGCCAAGGTATCTCACCGGCATCTCACCTCTCGCAAACTTCGTCCGAGCGAGAATCCCGTCAAGCTCCTCATTTTGAATGCCCGCTGTGAATATGCTTGATTTAGAGGTATTGACAGTGAGGCCGGATGCGTCCCTAAACTCTTGGGGGCATTCCATCAAAACATGGATAGATGGAAGGTCGCCACGTGAGAAGAGCATGAGGTCGTCGGCAAAGAGGAGATGTGTGATTTTCAACTTCTCGCACTTGGGGTGAAAGTTGAAGCCCGAAGTAGATGTTTTCCTCTTGACCAGTCGGAAGAAATATTCCATACTAAGAAGGAAGAGGGTCGGCGACATCGGGTCTCCTTGTCTTAGGCCTTTCTTCCCCGGAAAAAATCCATGAAGGGAGCCGTTCAAAGCCACTGAAAAAAAGATAAATTGCAAACGCATTCCATAATCTAAGATATAATCAGTGGGGGAAAACCATACCCGTGAAGAACTCGGGCGAGAAATGTCCATGAAACTGAGTCAAACGCCTTGCGTAGGTCGACGTTGATAGTACATCGAGGTAAAATCTGTTTCCTCGAGTACTGCCGCACCATTTCTTGGGCCAAAAAAATATTATTCGTGATATTGCGGCCTCCTACAAACGCAGCTTGGCATCGGTCAATCAAGTGCTCCAAAGCAGGTGCGAGCCGGTCCGAGATGATTTTCGTGATTGCCTTGTAGATAACATTGCAGCACGAAATCGGCCGGTAGTCCGCAACAGAGGTGGAATGATCTGACTTCGGCACAAGGGCAATGATAGTGTGGTTGAGCTGCCGTAGCATCCACCCACTCCTAAAGAAATCCAAGACGGCCCTGCAAACTTGATCACCCACAATGTTCCATGCTTTCTTGAAAAAGCACGAGGAATATCCATCTGGGCCGGGAGCCTTGTTGTCGCTAATATGGAATATGGCATCCTTGACCTCCACTGGTGTGACTGCCTGGCAAAGGTCCGCGGTATGCTCGGGGGAGAGTATGGGGCCGCATTCAAACACACCATCATCGACAGGGAGGGTGTGAGCCTCGGTGCCCAAGAGTGATGTGTAGTAATCAACGAACTCTTGGGCAATATCCTCGGCAGCAGTGATAACAGTCCCATCCGCCCTAGTGACTGCCTCGATGGAATTCCTAGCAACATTCCTCTTCACCATGTCGTGGAAGAACTTGGTGTTGCGGTCCCCCTCTTTAAGATGGTGGATCTTGGCTTTCGGGTAGAAGAAGTGTCATTCGGCCTCGGCAATGAAAACGGCTAGTGCCACATCTCCCGGATTGGATTCAAGTTGGTTCTGGGCAACTTGCAGGGCAAGCTCAGCTTCTTTAGTCCTGGCGGAGATGTGGCTGTAGTGCTGCGTGTTGAATGCCTTAAGCGCGCCTTTAAGTGCTTTCAGTCTCCTACAAAGGCTGAATTGCGGCATTCCATCTACGCTCAAATTCCATCTAGCTTCAACAGTAGCTAAGAAATCCGGATGATCTGCCCACATATTGAAAAAGCGAAACGGTTTTGGCTTAGTTGGTGCAGGATCAAAAATAGAAACAATACCCGGAGAGTGGTCGGAAAGGCATCCCGGTGGATTGAAATGGGCACTGCAATGCAAATCGGCCTCAAGCCATTCATTGTTGTAAAGGATCTGATCGAGCTTGCACCATACGGGGTTGCTTTCATTGTTGGAATACCATGTGTAGTAGCAGCCCATAGTGGTAACGTCGAGTAATCCAAGCTATGTACAGCAGTCCACAAAATCCTTAAGCTCATACCAAGTCGGAGCTACTCCAAGCTGCTTCTCCTCGGGAGATTTCATACAGTTGAAATCGCCCATAATAAGCCATGGCATGCTCAGTGATTGACCAAATCAGATAGTTTCTCCCACATGCTCCTTCTATTAACAACAAAATAAAGACCATATGTAAATGAAATATAGAAGGATAGTTGAGAGGACTTATTCGTGACACGGCAGTGAATCACTTGGGGTGATATATCCACCGGATGTATGTCAATGACTGCCGGGTCCCAAACCACAAGGATGCGTCCGCCAGCGATGGTGTCAAAGTTGTTGGTTTGGCACCACCCCGGAAATGAGTGGCTGAGAATCTTCTGGATAGATAATGCTGCAAGCTTTGTCTCCAAAATGCCCAAGAGATAAACCCGGTTATTCTTAATGAGGTAGGCAACCCCATTATGTTTGAGAGGCCGGTTAAAGCCCCTCACGTTCTAAAAACCGATCTTCATAATGATAGAGGGGGAGATTCCCCTCCTGCCTACTTCTCCGGATGGCTATACGTCCCTGCAATCCCATCGGTTTTAATCCCCGGCATTTCATGTTGAGTGGTCGTCGGGGAGTCAGTTGATGAGCTTCCTGAATAAGCTGCTGGTGAAGGAACCTCTTTATCCTTAAGCTTGAGTGGTTGTGGTGCCTTCATGCTCAGCCGACCCTGTTCCACCTTGCCGGCCGGTGGAGAAGTCGGTCGCTGCGCCTCCACTATCGGCTTAGTTGCAGTAGCTGTGGCTTTACCCTTGTTCCTCCTATTCACGACCGTCCATTCACCAGGCTTTGACTTTGTTGCCTCTGCCGGCTTGACAGGTGCAGCAACGGGAGTGGTAGCGGCCGGGACGGCTGTGGGGGGAATGGCCGGTAGACCTTGGCAGGTCTCTTGCAAGTGCCCAAATTTGTTGCAAGCTGTACAAGACTTGGGGGTGAATTCATAAGCCACCGGCTGTTTTCGAGTTATGCCATTTGGCATAACAAACTCCACTTGCTTGATTAGCTTCTTTGATGCATCCACTTCAACCAGGATTCTGGCGTACGAGACTCGTTCCATTTTCATCGTGAGGGAATCCATGGCAATCGGAGTGCCAATCCTGGAGTCAATCTTCCCTAGAGCGTTCGGATGCCAACACTCAAGGGGCAGAGATGGAAGTGTGGCCCAAACCGGCGTGAGCCTGATATCATCTTCTTTAAATTCGAAGCAGTCCGACATGTGCTTCAATAGTAGGGCCGTCCACACACGAAATAGGGACCACCGGCTAGTACTCGCTGCCTATCGTCCTCTCGGGCAAAACGAAAGATTAACCAACCACTTTCGTGTTGCTGGAAGCTTGCTCCCCAAGAGTGGGAAAGTGTTCGTATTACTTTCAGTATAGGGAATTTGCCGGCCACGTAGCCAACGAGGCAGAATCCCAATTTGGCCCGGACATCAAGTAGGTCATCGGACCCCAACATGAGGGGGCCATCATCCACCGCAAATTTTGTGAGCTTATGTTCATCGGTTAATTTGCGGTTGTTGCTAAATAATCCTGCAAAAGAGACTTTATCCGAGCGGGTATTTTCAATAGTGGCCTCTTTCGCCGGCTGTTTTGCCTCCGGCCGGGGACCGGTTCTTTCTCTACATTATTCTTTGCAATAAAGGAGGGAGAAGCCTCCAAGTCAGAAATGAAACCACTGAAATCCGAAGGACTGACCTTGGTGGTGGTGGTGGTGGCATTAGCATGCTGGCCGGCTGGTTTGAGAGGCGGATGATGGACAGTTGCATCAGCAATTTTGTCAGTTTCAGCTGTTGCCGAAAACCGGCCGGAGGGCTGGCGTGAAGCAGCATTTGCAATAGTTTTCAAAGGCTTCTTGTTCTTTGCGATGGCTGATATTTGAGACAGAATGGGGGTGTGCAGCAGTGGCAAAAGTTGCTGCAGAAAAATGCAGCACCAAAACAGGAAAGTGTTGCAGAAATTGCAGGAAACAGCAGGCAGGCAGGGAAAGTGCAGGCTTTGCAGTGCAGTAAGCAGTTTTAGTTGCTGTCAGAAATGGAAAAGACCCACCTACCTCCGGGCAGCTTGGATTGGCCGGCAAAAATGGTGTAAAAATGCACAGAAGCAGCAGCAAAATGATGGCAAAACGAACAGCAACAACAGCAACACAGTGGCAAGCTGCAACCCATGCAAATGGCTGCAAATTGCAGCAGAATTTAAACCCGTTTGCAGCTGATTTTGGCCTGTGAAAATGGAGGAGAAATGCCCAGCTGCAGCAGCAAAACAATGGCAAAAATGCACAGCAACAGCAGCAAAATGATAGCGAGCTGCAGCCCTTGCAAATGGCTGCAAGTTGCAGCAGAAATTCGCCCAAACCAGCAGCAGAAACAGCAAAAACAGTTCTATAACTTTGGTGGGGGCATTTCAGCCGGTAAAACGACCTCAAAACCCAAAACTGTTCGGTAGAAACGATGAGCAGCCGAAGGGAAAACATTTAATCGGTTCGAAATTTGCAGAATCTTGAAGAAGAGACATGGAAGAGCAAAACAAAGATGAGGCACTCTAGAGAGAAAACTTTCTAGAGAGAGAAACCTCTTGACCTCACTGAGAGCTCTTTCTTTTTTTCTAGGTGAAATGTAAGTTTCATTCATCCAAGAATATTTACAGTGTACTCCGGGCATACCCGGAGAGATACAAAAAACCCCACGCTAAAGATTAAGATACAATCAAACTGTGTGGGAAAAGCGTCCAAAGAACCCTATACAATGTAAGCTTGACTGAACTAATGAGCCCCTCGGGACAGGGCGTTGAGCCCTCAAAGATGACTTTATTGTGTTGCCTCCAAAGTGTGTAGACCGTGCATGCTAAAGCGAGGTGTCACGCTTTGTTCTGCACGGAGGAACCTGTTTTCTCCTTCTTGAGCCACTTAACCGCACTTTGAAGGGTTGACATAGTCCTGTTGATGCCCAATCCAATGTCAAATGCGTGACCAAACGAAGTTGCTGAACGGACACTCAGAGAAAAGGTGCCTGGCCGATTCCTTGGTATTGATGCACAGTGAGCACAATCCTCCTCTTGGAGGAACCCAAGTCTATCCATTGTGGCTAGTCTACCGCGCAAGCCAAGCTACAAGATAAATGAGTACTTCGGCAGGATAAAAGCCTTCCATATAGCCGCTTTCCAAGGCTGCCTCGCAAGTTTCGGCCTGAAGTACTCATAAGCTTTCGATGTTTGGAGACACTCTCGGGGTAGACCATCTTGTCAATTGTTCGATTGCTGCTTCTGGAGACCCAAAATCGGTGACCACCCTATTGCGAATTTCGGCAAGCCGTTGAAGGAGTGGAGAATCCCCCTTCTTTGGTTGCCAGTCCCAAATTGATGCACCTCTGAGGTAGACACCGTTGACCCACTGCACCCACAACGTGTCTGCCTTGCGGTGGATGTTCCATAATACACGAGCAAGGAGAGCCACGTTCCAAGACTGAATATGTCGAATACCGAGTCCACCTTCTTCCTTGGGATGGCAGATTTCCTCCCAAGCGATCGGTGCCCTCCTAGAGTTCCATATAAAATTCCTGCAAAGCCGGTGAATTTTCTCAATGACCGCCGCTGGAAGTGGAAAAACTTGGAGCCAAAAGTACTCCACCCCCAGAATAACTGAACGGATAAGTTCCAGTCGGCCTGCATAAGATAATGATTTGCTCGTCCACTTCGAAATGCAGTTGGCGATTTGATCCACAAGTGGTGAGTAGTTGGTGACAGAAAGCCGTTGTGCCGCTAGTGGAATGCCAAGTATCTGACCGGCATCTCACCTCTCGCAAACTCCATCCAAGCGAGAATCCCATCAAGCTCCTCATTTTGAATACCCACTGTGAAAATGCTTGACTTAGAGGTGTTGATGGTGAGGCCGGATACGTCCCTAAACTCCTGGAGGTATTCCATCAAGACATGGATAGATGGTAGGTCGCCACGGGAGAAAAGCATGAGGTCGTCGGTAAAGAGGAGATGTGTGATTTTCAACTTCTCACATTTTGGGTGAAAGTTGAAGTCCGAAGTAGATCTTTTCCTCTTGACCAATCGGGAGAAATATTCCATACTAAGAAGAAAGAGTGCCGGCGACATCGGGTCTCCTTGCCGAAGGCCTTTCTTCCCCAGAAAAAACCCATAAAGAGAGCCATTCATAGCCACTAAAAAGGAAGAGTTGCAAACGCATTCCATAATCCATGATATAAATAGTGGAGGAAATCCATACTCGTGAAGAACTCGGGAGAGAAAAGTCCATGAGACCGAGCGTAGGCCGATGTTGATAGTACATCGAGGTGAAATCCGTTTCCTCGAGTATTGCCGCACCATTTCTTGGGCCAAGAAAATATTATCTGTGATATTGCGGCCTCCAACAAACGCAGCTTGGCATCGGTCAATCAAGTGCTCCAAAGCGGGCGCGAGCCGGTCCGAGATAATTTTCGTGATGGCCTTGTAAATAACATTGCAGCATGAAATCGACCGGTAATCCGCAACGTAGGTGGAATGATCTGACTTCGGCACAAGGGCAATGATAGTGTGGTTGAGTTGCCGTAGCATCCGCCCACACCTAAAGAAATCCAAGACGGCCCTGCAAACTTGATCACCGATAATGTTCCATGTTTTTTTGAAAAAGCACGAGGAATATCCATCTGGCCTGGGAGCCTTGTTGTCGCTAATATGGAAGATGGCATCCTTGACTTTCAACGGCGTGACTGCCCGGCAAAGCTCCACAGTATGCTCAGGGGAAAGTAAGGGCCCCCATTCAAACACACCATCGTCGATAGGGAGGGTGTGAGCCTCGGTGCCCAGAAGTGATGTGTAGTAATCAACAAACTCGTGTGCAATATCCTCGGCAACAGTGATAACAGTCCCGTCCGCCCTAGTGATTGCCCCGAAGGAATTCCTAGCAACATTCCTCTTCACCATGTCGTGGAAGAACTTGGTGTTGCGGTCCCCCTCTTTAAGATGGTGGATTTTGGCTTTCTGGTAGAAGAAGTGTCGTTCGGCTTCGGCGAGAAAAACAGCCTTCTTCCTAAGATCTCCTAAAGAGTTCCGTAGCGCCACATCTCCCGGATTGGATTCAAGTTGGTTCTGGGCATCTTGAATTGCGGCGTTCCATCCACGCTCAAATTCCATCTTGCTTCAACAGTAGCTAAGAAATCCGGATGATCTGTCCACATATTGAAAAAATAGAACGATTTTGGCTTGGTGGGTGCATGATCAAAGATAGAAACAATACCCGGAGAGTGGTCGGATAGGCATCCCGGTGGATTGAAATGGGCGCTGCAATACAAGCCGGCTTCAAGCCATTCATTGTTGTATAAGACCCGGTCGAGCTTGCAGCATACGGGGTTGCTTTCGTTGTTGGAATACCATGTGTAGTAGCAGCCCGTAGTGGGAACGTCGAGTAATCCAAGTGCTACACAACAGTCCACAAAATCTTTAAGCTCATACCAAGTCGGTGCCACTCCAAGCTGCTTCTCCTCGGGAGATTTCACACAGTTGAAATCGCCCATTATAAGCCATGGCATGCTAAGTGCTTGTCCCAAATCAGTAAGTTTATCCCACATGCTCCTTCGATTGACAACAGAATAAAAACCATATGTAAATGAAATCTAGAAGGAGAGTTGAGAAGACTTATTCGTGGCACGGCAGTCAACCGGATGTAGGTCAATGACTGCGGGGTCCCAAACCACAAGGATGCGTCCGCCAGCGATGGTGTCAAAGTTGTTGGTTTGGCACCATCCCGGAAATGAGCGACTTAGAATCTTCGGAATAGATGATGCTGCAAGCTTTGTCTCCAAGATGCCCAAGAGGCAAAGCCGATTATTCTTAATGAGGTGGGCGATCCCATTGTGTTTGAGAGGCCGATTAAAGCCCCTCACGTTCCAGAATCCTATCTTCATGGGGATTGAGGGGGGTACTCCCCTTCGGCCCTCTTTTTCGATGTGCCGCCCAACGCTGCATTCTCCTCGGTCTTTCTCCCAGGCATTTTATTTTGTATGGCCGTCGACGAATCAGTTGATGAGCTTACAGAATCAGCCGGTGAAAGAACCACTGCATCCTCAGGCTTTCGCGGTTGCGGTGCCCTCATGTTCTGCTTCCCCTGTTCCACTTTGCCGGCCGGTGGAGAAGGCGGTTGCTGCACCTCTACTGTTGGCTTTGCTGCAGTAGCTATAGTTTTGCCCTTATTCCTTCTGTGCTCGACTGTCCATTCTGCCGGCTTATTCTTTGCTGCCTCTACCGGCTTAGCTGGTGCAGCAACAGGGGCGGCAGCGGCAGGGACGACGATGGGGGGAACGGCCGTTAAACCTTTGCATGTCTCTTGCAAGTGCTCAAATCTGCTGCAATCTGTGCAGAATTTCGGAGTGAATTCATAGACCACATGTTGCTTACGCATTATGCCATTTGGAATAACAAACTCCACTTCGTCTTTCAGTTTCTGTGATGCATCGACCTCCACCAGGATTCGGGCATATGAAACCCGTTCCATCTTCATGGTCAACGTGTCCATGGCAATCGGAGTGCCAAGTCTCGGACCAATTTTCCCGAGGGCGGTTGGGTGCCAACACTCAAGGGGTAGCGATGGGAGCATGGCCCAGACCGGCGTGAGACTAATATCATCTTCTTTGAACTCGAAGCATTCCGACATATGCTTCAAAAGGAGAGGACGTCCGTAGACAAAGTATGGTCCACCCGCCAAGACACGCTGACTGTCCTCCTCACGAGCGAATCGGAAAATTAACCAGCCACTCTCGTGTTGTTGGAAGCTGGCTCCCCAAGATTGGGACAGTGCACGGATTGCCTTTAGTCCCAGAAATTTGCCGGCAATGTAGCCGACGAGACAGAAACCCAATTTTGTTCGGACGTCAAGCAAGTCGTCGGAACCCAAAGTGAATGGGCCATCATCAACCGCGTATTTGGTGAGCTTGTTTTCCTCGGTAAGTCGGCGGTTGGTGCTAAATAGTCCCGCAAAAGAGACCGTTTTCTTTTCGGCATTTTCCGTCGCCGGCAATTTATCCTTCGACCGAATGTCGGTTGTGTTCGCTGCAACATCTTTCTTGAGAAAGGAGGGGGTAGCCTCCAAGTCAGAAAATAAATCTGTAAAATTCGATGGACTAACCTTGCCGGCGGTGGTGGCGGCGCTGGCCGGTTTTGTGGGCGGTGGATGGACTGTTGCAGCAGCATTTTTGGTAGTTTCAGCCGCTGCCGAAGACCGGCCGGAGGGCTGGCCAGAAGCAGTTTTTGCAGCAGGTTTCATTACCTTCTTGTTCTTAGCCATGGCTGGTTTTTGAAGCAAAAACAGGTGTGCAGCAGTGGAGGAGTTGCTGCAGAAAAATGCAGCTCCAAAATAGGAAAACAGCTGCAGAAATTGCAGGAAACAGCAGGCAGGCAGGGAAAGTGCAGAGTTTGCAGGCAGCAGGCAGTTTTTGTTGCTGCCAGAAAAGGAAAGTCCCACCTACCTCCGGCAGAGCTTGATTTGGCCGTAAAAAATGGCTGAAAAACTCACAGTAGCAACAGTAAAACAGTAGCAAAACGGACAGCAATAGCAGCGAGCTTCAGCCCATGCAAATGGCTACAAAATGCAGCAGATTTTCGCCAAAAATAGCAGCAGAAATAGCAGAATTTCTGCAGAGAAAATGGTGGAAAAATTGCACACTGCAGCAACAAAATGGTGCCAAAAACACACAGCAATAGCAGAAAAATGCAGCCCGTGCAAGTGGCTGCAAATTGTAGCAGAAATACGCCCAAAACAGCAGTAGAAACAGCAGAAAAACAGAAACTGTTTTACAGCTTTGATGGAGGCTTTCCCGCCGGCAAGATGACTTCAAAATCCAAAATCGTTCGGTAGAAACAATGAGCAGCCGAAGGGGAAACGTTTAATCGGTCCGGAATTTGCCGAAACTTGAAGAAGAGGCATGGAAGAGCAAACCAAAGATGAGGCACTCTAGAGAGAAAACTTTCTAGAGAGAGAAACCTCTTGACCTCACTCCATTGAGAGCTCTTTCTTTTTTTTTTTGGGTGAAATGTAAGTTTCATTCAACCAAGAATAACATTTACAATGTACTCCGGGCATACCCGGAGAGATACAAAAGCTCACGCTAAAGATTAAGAACAATCAAAACCGTGTGGGAAGAGTGTCCAAAGGACCCTATACAATGTAACCTTGACTAAATTAATAAGCCTCTCGGGACAGGCTGTTGAGCCCTCGAAGATGACTTCGTTGCGCTGCCTCCAAAGTGTGTACACCGTGCATTCCAAAGCGAGGTGTCGCGCTTTGTTCTGCACGGAGGAACCTGTTTTCTCCTTCTTGAGCCACTTGACCGCACTTTGAAGGGTTGACATAGTCCGGTTAATTCCAAGCCAGTGTCGGATGCGTGACCAAACGTAGTTGCTGAATGGGCACTCAAAGAAAAAGTGCTTGGCCAATTCCTTGGTGTTGATGCAAAGCGAGCACAAATCCTCCTCTTGGAGGAATCCAAGTCTGTCCCTCGTAGCTAGTCTACCGCGCAAGCCAAGCCACAAGATAAATGAGTACTTCGGCGGGATAAAAGCCTTCCAGATAGCTGCTTTCCAAGGCTGCCTCGCAAGTTTTGGCCTGAAGTACTCATAAGCTTTCGATGTCTGGAGACCCTTTGGGGTGGACCATCTCGTCATCTGCTCAATCACTGCCTCCGAAGTCCCGAATTCAGTGACCACCCTATTGCGGATTTCGGCAAGCCGTTGAAGGAGTGGTGAATCTCCCTTCTTCGGTTGCCAGTCCCATATTGATGCATCTCTAAGGTACACATCGTTGACCCACTGCACCTACAACGTGTCTGCCTTGCGGTGGATGTTCCATAGTACACGAGCAAGTAGGGCCACGTTCCAAGACTGTATGTGCCGGATGCCAAGTCCACCTTCTTCCTTGGGATGGCAGATTTCCTTCCAAGCGATCAGTCCCCTCCTAGAGTTCCACAGAAAATTCCTGCACAAACGGTGAATTTTCTCGATGACCGCCGCTGGAAGTGGGAAAACTTGGAGCCAATAGCACTCCACCCCCTAAATAATTGAGCGAATAAGTTCAAGTCGGCCTGCATAAGATAGGGATTTGCCCGTCCACTTCGAAATACAGTTGGCAATTTGATCCACAAGCGGTGAGTAGTAGGTGACCGAAAGCCGCTGTGCCGCAAGTGGAATGCCAAGGTATCTGACCGGCATCTCACCTCTCGCAAATTCCATCCGAGCGAGAATCCCATCAAGCTCCTCATTTTGGATGCCCGCTGTGAAAATGCTTGACTTCGAGGTATTGACGGTGAGGCTGGATGCGTCCCTGAACTCTCGGAGACATTCCATCAAGATGTGGATAGATGGAAGGTCGCCACGGGAGAAAAGCATGAGGTCTTCGGCGAAGAGGAGGTGCGTGATTTTCAACTTCTCGCACTTGGGGTGAAAGTTGAAGTCGGAAGTGGATGTGTTCCTCTTGACCAGTCGGGAGAAATATTCCATGATAAGAAGGAAGAGGGCCGGCGACATCGGGTCTCCTTGCCTTAGGCCTTTCTTCCCCAGAAAAAACCCGTGAAGGGAGCCGTTCAAAGCCACTGAAAAGGAAGAATTGCAAACGCATTCCATAATCCAAGATATAAACAGTGGGGCAAAACCATACCCGTGAAGCACTCGAGCGAGAAATGTCCATGAGACCGAATCAAACGCCTTGCGAAGATCGACGTTGATAGTACATCGAGCTGAAATCCGTTTCCTCGAGTACTGTCGCACCATTTCTTGGGCCAAGAAAATATTGTCTGTGATATTGCGGCCTCCCACGAACGTTGCTTGGCATCGGTCAATCAAGTGCTCCAAAACAGGCGCGAGCCGGTCCGAGATAATTTTCGTGATGGCTTTGTAGACGACATTGCAGCACGAAATCGGCCAGTAATCCACAACAGAGGTGGAATGATCTGATTTCGGCACAAGGGCAATGATAGTGTGGTTGAGCTGTCGTAGCATTCGCCCACTCCTAAAGAAATCCAAGACGGACTGAGAGCTCTTTCTTTTTTTGGGTGAATTGTAAGTTTTCATTCATCCAGTAATATTTACAAGGTACTCCGGGCATACCCGGAGAGTTACAAAAGGACCCACACTAAAGTTTAAAGAGCAATTAAACCGTGCGGGAAAAGTGACAAGAGGAGCCTATAGACAGTGATCTTCACGGAAATAATAAGGCCCTCGGGTTTGGGTACTGCACCCTCAAATATGAGTTCGTTACGATGCCGCCAAAGGGTGTAGACTGTGCATGACAAAGCTAGGTGTCGTGCTTTGTTATGAACTGAGGATCCGGTTTTCTCCTTCTTGAGCCATTTCACCGCACTGTGCAAGGTGGACATACGTCGGTTGATCCCAAGCCATACTCGGATATGTGACCAAACGTAGTTGCTAAACGGGCACCAAAGAAAAGGTGTTTGGTCGATTCTTTGGTGTTGATGCAAAGTGAACATAAGTCCTCCTCATGGAGGAACTCGAGTCTGTCCCGTGTAGCCAATCTGTTGCGTAGACCAAGCCACATGATGAACGAGTACTTCGGCGGGATGAAAGCATTCCAAATAGCTGCTTTCCAAGGCTGCCTCGCAAGTTTTGGCCTGAAGTACTCATAGGCTTTCGACGTCTGGAGTCCCTTTAGGGTGGACCATCTCGTCAATTGCTCAATCGCTGCCTCTGAAGTTCCAAATTCGATGATCATCCTGTTGCGGATTTCGGCAAGCCGTTGAAGGAGTGGAGAATCCCCCTTCTTCGGTTGCCAGTCCCAGATTGATGCATCTCTGAGGTAGACACCGTTGACCCACTGTACCCACAACGTGTTTGCCTTGCGGTGAATGTTCCATAGTACACGGGCAAGTAGAGCCACGTTCCAAGATTATATGTGCCGAATACCGAGTCCCCCTTCTTCCTTGGGATGGCAGATTTCCTCCCAAGCGACCGGCGCCCTCCTAGAATTCCATAGGAAATTCCTACAAAGATGGTGAATTTTCTCGATGACCACCGCCGGAAGAGGAAAAACTTGGAGCCAGAAACACTCCACGCCCTGAATAACCGAACAGACGAGTTCCAGTCGGCCTGCGTAAGATAATGATTTCGACTTCCACTTCGAAATGCAATTGGCAATTTGGTCCACAAGCGGTGAGTAGTTGTTGACTGAAAGTCGTTGTGCCGCTAATGGAATGCCAAGGTATCGGATTGGCATCTCACCTCTCACAAACGCTGTCCTAGCAAGGATTTCATCAAGTTCTTCATTCCGAATGCCTGCCGTAAAAATGCACGATTTGGAGGTGTTAACGGAAAGGCCGGATGCGTCCCTAAAAACTTTCAGACATTCCATCAAGATGTGGATAGATGGAAGGTCTCCTCGAGAGAAAAGCATCAAGTCGTCAGCAAAGAGGAGGTGAGTGATTTTCAACTTTTCACATTTCGGGTGATAGTTGAAGTCTGAGTTGGAAGTCTTCCTCTTGATCATGCGGGACAGGTATTCCATGCTAAGTAGGAAGAGGGCCGGCGACATCGGGTCCCCTTGCCGTAGGCCTTTCTTCCCCAGGAAGAATCCGTGTAGGGAACCATTCAAAGATACAGAAAATGATGAGGTGCAGACGCACTCCATTATCCAGTCAATAAACATAGGGGGAAAACCATACCCGTGAAGTACTCGGGAGAGAAATGTCCACGAGACCGAGTCATATGCCTTGCGAAGATCGATGTTGATAGTACATCGAGGTGAAATCCGTTTCCTCGAGTACTGCCGCACCATTTCTTGCGCCAAGAAGATATTGTCGGTGATGTTGCGACCTCCAATAAACGCAGATTGGCAATGGTCGATAAGGTGCCCCAATGCAGGTGCAAGTCTGTCCGATATAATTTTCGTGATGGCTTTGTATATGACATTGCAGCACGAAATCGGTCGGTAGTCAGCAACAGAAGAGGAATGCTCTGATTTGGGCACAAGAGCAATGACGGTGTGGTTCAGTTGCCGTAGCATCCGGCCATTCCTAAAGAAATCCAGAACGGCCCTGCATACTTGGTCACCCACCACATTCCATGCTTTCTTGAAAAAGCATGAGGAATATCCATCGGGACCGGGTGCCTTGTTGTCGTTTATGTTGAATATTGCGTCCTTGACCTCCATTGCTGTGACTTCCCTGCAAAGTTCATCAGTAATCTCGGAGGAAAGTTTGGGGCCAAAATCGAACACTCCATCATCAACTGGGATGGTGTGAGACTCGGTGCCCAAGAGTGTTGTATAGTAATCGACGAACTCTTGGGCAATTGCATCGGCAGACGTAATGATCGTCCCGTCAGCTCTAGTAACTGCCGTGATGGATTTTCTAGCAGCATTCCTTTTCACCATGTCGTGGAAGAATTTCGTGTTTCGGTCCCCCTCTTTGAGGTAGTGAATCTTGGCTTTTTGGTAGAAGAAGTTTCGTTCAGCCTCGGCAAGGAAAACGGCCTTCCTCCTAAGATCTCCCAAAGATTCCCGAAGCCTTACATTTCCTGGGTTGTTTTCAAGCTGGTTCTGAGCATCTTGCAGTGCAAGGTCAGCCTCTTTGGCCCTAGTGGAAATGTGGCTGTAGTGCTGCATGTTGAAAGTTTTCAGTTCAGCTTGAAGTGCTTTCAGCCTCTTGCAAAGAATGAATTGTTGCGTTCCCTCCACATGCAAGTTCCATCGTTGCTCCACAGTGGATAAGAAGTCCGGGTGTTCTGCCCACATATTGAAAAACCGGAACAGTTTTGGTTTAGTGGGAGTATGATCAAAGATAGTGACAATACCCGGGGAGTGGTCGGATAGGCATCCGGATGGGTTGAAGTTGGAATACCATGTGTAATAGCAACCCGTTGTGGGGACGTCAAGCAGTCCAAGTGCTGCACAGCAGTCCACGAAATCCTTGAGTTCGTACCAAGTTGGCGTCACTCCATGTTGCTTTTCCTCAGGAGATTTCACACAGTTGAAGTCTCCCATAATGAGCCACGGAATGCTTATCATCTGTCCCAATACTGTAAGCTTTTCCCACATACTCCTTCTATTGACAACAGAATATAGCCCATAACAAAACGATATATAGAAGGAGAGTTGAGAGGACTTATTCGTGGCACGGCAATGGATAACTTGCGGTGAGATATCCTCCGGTTGAAGGTCGATAACTGCCGGGTTCCAAATCACCAAGATGCGTCCACCGGCAATGGTGTCAAAGTTGTTGGCTTGGCACCATTCCGGAAATGATCGGCTAAGAAAAGCCTGAATCTTAGATGCTGCAAGCTTTGTCTCCAAAATGCCCAAGAGACAGAGTTGGTTATGCTTAATGAGGTGGGCAACCCCATTGTGTTTGAGGGGTCGATTGAATCCCCTCATGTTCCAAAAGCCAATCTTCATGGGGATCGAAGGGGAGACTCCCCTCCTGTTTGCTTTACCGGTTTACTGAACACCCGTACAGGCTCATTGGAATTGATTCCCGGCATGAAATTGGCCGTCGGGGAATTGGTCGATGAGTTATCAGACTCTGTCAGTGTGGTAGCCTCATTATCCTGAAGTTTGGATGAATGTGTTTCATTTTTGATAGTCCGTTCCTTGTCCGTCGTGATGGCCAGTGGATTTGGTTGGTGGTCCTCCACTGCCGGCTTGGTTGTTACATCAGTTGATTTGCCATTTTTCCTCCTTTGGACCATAGTCCATTCAGTAGCGGGGGCAGTCGCAGCAGTCACGGCCGGTGCATTGGCAAGGGCAGCTGCAGCAGTCACGGCCGGTGCAGTAGTAGGGGCAGCTGCAGCAGTCGCGGCCGGTGGGAGTGTGCCCTGACATGTCTCTTTAAGGTGGCCAAATCTGTTGCATTCGGTGCAAAATTTGGGGGTGAACTCATAGGCAACCGGTTGTTTCCGTGTTATGCCGTTTGGCATGACGAACTCCACCTGGTCAATAAGCTTTTTTGAGGCATCAACTTCTACCAGTATTCTGGCATACGACACCCTTTCCATCTTCAGCGTAAGAGAATCCATGGCAATGGGGTTGCCAATTTTAGAGCCTATCTTGCCAAGCGCATTTGGGTGCCAGCACTCAAGGGGGAGTGATGGGAGGGTGGCCCAAACCGGTGTTAGGCTAATATCATCTTCTTTAAACTCAAAACAATCCGGCATGTGTTTAAGAAGGAGGGACGTCCATATATGAAATAAGGTCCCTCGGACAAAATCCGCTGCCTATCCTCTTCACGGGCAAAGCGAAAGATTAACCAACCGCTCTCGTGTTGTTGGAAGCTTGATCCCCAAGATTTGGACAGTGCACGAATCGCTTTTAGTCCTGGGAATTTGCCGGCAATATAGCCGACGAGGCAAAACCCCAGCTTGCTTCGAACATCAAGCATGTCATTGGGCTCCAAGGTGAGAGGGTCATCGTCAAGCTCAAACTTGCTGAGTTTGTTTTCGTCGGTGAGTCTACGGTTGGTGCTAAATAGCCCCGCAAATGAGGTATGTTCCTTGCCCGACTTCTCAGTTGCATTATCGGTATTCGGTTGCTTCCCTTCCGGCCGGGAGGCAGTGGGCGTTGGAGCATCAATCTTAGAGAAGGAGGGGGTACCATCCAAGGAAGATATGAAGTCACCAAATGTGGCCTTACCGGTATTTGTGGAATCAGGTTGTTGGACGGCCGATTTGCTAAGTGTTTCAGCCGTTTTGGCGGATGCCGTCAATGACTGGCCGGACGGTTGGCCGGTAGTAACAGTGTCGACTTTCTTATGCTTCTTGTTGTCAGGTTGGTGCTCACCCGTCAGACGGGCAGTAGCACCTGCTTTGACTGTTGCAGTTTTGGCCGACGGGTGGTCGGAGGGCAGGCCGGCAGCTGGTTTTCGTACCTTGTTAGTCTTGGCCATAACAGGCAGAGGGACGGCAGCAGAAACGGCAGCAGAAACGGCTGCAGAAACTAATGCACAAACAGCTGCAGAAATGATGGAGAATAATGGCAGCAGTAGGCAGTTTCGCAGCACAATCAAATTTCAAAATTTGAATACTCCGTTCACCAGAGAATTCAGAAATTCAGGCCTTTCTACCACCGATTACAGTCTGTGAAGATGGTGGAAGGTGCGCAGGTAACAGAATTTTGAAAAAAACAGCAGCAGGCACAACCAATGTGGTTGAAATTCGAATTTCAAAAATTCAAAATTTAAATTTCTGACCAAACAAAAGTGGAATCTCCGTCTGAATGTGGCCTGAGAGGGATTGGAAACTGCGCATTAGTGCTGAAATCTGCAGGAAGTCCACCAGCAGCAATGGAGAATCTGCAGCAGCAACAGCGAATTTACAGTAGGAACAGATTTTGCTGGTAGAAACAGCCGACTGTAGAGGCTTTACAGGCGGCTGAAATTCTTCGAAACTCAGAATTGTTCGGTGAAATTGATGAGCAACACAAGGAGAAGTGAATAATCGAACCAGAATTTGCAGAAGATTGAAGGAAAATCGTGATAGAGCAAGACAATGTTGAGGCACTCTAGAGAGAAAACTTTCTAGATAGAGAAACACTCATGACCTCACACTGAGAGCTCTTTCTTGATGCTGAGAGCTCTTTCTTGATTCTATGGGTGGTGGTGCATGGCCGTGCAAAATTATATTTTTGATTCTATAATTTTAGGGTTTTGAGGAATTGACTTTTTCATAACATTCAAATATTGACCTGATCAATTTACCCTATTATGTCTTCGATTTTGTGCAATTTTTAGATTGTTCACTGAAAAAAAAAAAAAAAAATTTCAGAGACTTGATCAAATAAGGCTCACATGACTGAAAATTACGAATTTTGCTATTTCTGATGAAAATTTTGCATAAATTTTGCACGTAAGGACTAAAATTGCAAATTTGTCAAATTTACATGATTTAATCTCATTTTAGCAATGTATTGAAATTACGCAAACTAGGGATAAATTACCACCTTGAGTATCTCGATATCCTGACAACGCCAGTCCCAAAATTAATATACGTAGGACTAAAAAGAGTTCAGTCAGAAGTCCTCACTGTGAAAATAGTAATACGCAAATAATACCCTAAACTAAAAAAGATGCAATATGCCCACCTAAATAATTTTCTTAAAGAAGAGCAATGCGGCCTCCTGCGCAAGGAGGCAGTAAGCTTCTTTTTAAAAAGTTTAAGGGACCAAAGGTGTCGTTCTTTTTGTTTATGAGAGTTTTTGGCTATTACTATCTTTATAGGGGGTAAAATGCAATTAACTCGAACGAAAAAATTGCAGATTTTTCATAATACCATGATATTATTACACCAACCTTAATTTGTAAATTGATGACAACAGGTGGTGAAGAATTTGCTTGAACCAATAATAACTCCAACAACTCTACCGATACACCCGGTGACACAGCTACAAGAACTGAGCCAGCGCCACGAATTCACAGTGAAAATGAGAGACTTGTGGAGGGAAACCGGAGAAATTGAATTCACGGTAGACTGGAGAGTTCCTTGGGAGAGCCAAATACAGTGCCAAGAGAGTTGTGGCCAAATTTAGAGCAACACTCATTTCATACCACAAGCTTGTTGAAAAGCATCTATAATCTTTGAATTCGTTTTTTGAGTGTTTTGTTGTGTTTTGTAGAGATAGAGAGAAAAAAACAAAGATAAATAAGTGTGTGTTAGAGATAGTATATATGTTTGAATTTGTTGTCGGAGATAATTTAAAATAAGTATTATATGTTTAATGTTGTGTTTTGGAAGACAAAAACTACTATTTATTGTCAAATCATTGTGAAATCATATTTTTTATATATATATATTTATGTATATGTGTGTGTATATATATGTATTTATGCTAAAATAGTTAAAAATACCTAAATAAGGTATGTTTGAATGATGACAAATATTGGGTATGTTTTACCTTGTCTCGAAAATAGTTTGAAAATAAAGACAAACATAGTATTCGTCTCTGAACAGTGGCCTGTAAAGTAAATTCCAGGGATAATCATATTTACCCATACATTACTATTCTTTTTTTTTTTTTTTTTGCCTAATTACAGAAACTACTCCTCACAATAAAAAAAATAAATATTTTTATGTAATTATATTAACGTTTTTAGAGTAATGTATGTGTAATCTTTTAAAAATTATGAATAATTTGTATAAAAGATATTGATATTTCTAAAGAGTGTATATATAATTTTCCTTAAAGGTAAGAGTGATTGTGAAAATAGACTAAAAAGGTCAATGAGTGTTAAAATAATTCTTCCTATACTTTATACATACAACCTGTATATATGACATAATGAGTACTTAAATTACACCGACCCCCCGATTTATAATTGTAAGTTACATCAACGCTCATTCGGGAACAAAAATTTATAAAAACACCCTTTTAGGTAAATTACATCCACCATGTGCTTGTAAATTTGCAAAAGAGAGGTTGTTCCTGTAAAGATCTGAATTGTTTAGACTTCTTATACATTGATTTGGTAATTTATATTAATACATGAAGATTGGGTGTTTAATGTTTTGGGTAAAAATACAATTTATTTACTTGTTGCAACACTTACTGTCCGGTATTTCAAAAACTATCACTTACCTCATGAGTTAACGGTCAGTACAATTGACCAATTAACACCATTGCAGTTTGCAGTTCTACACTCCATTGCAGTAGTTTTCTGGTATATTCTATGTAGAAATCTTAATTTAATTTCAGTTCTTCTTTATTATTAGTATTATTTTGATAAAAACGATAATTACATAATAATATCAGTATTTCAATAAATTAAACAATACATCAGTTCAATCAATACCATCGCTATGATAAAAACCAATTAAATAAACTATAGTAAACTCAAATGAAGTGGATACTCGATCAAACTCAAACTCGTTCATGAAACACTTTGGTTCGTTTGTAATTACTTTTTATATCAATTTCAGACACTTTCTACTTTAACAAAAAGTTGTTTTTCGAATTAAATTCAATCTTTTAAGGAGTAGAAATCCAATCAGAAGCCCTCGAGTCAAGCACTACTAAAGCAATAGTTATCATAATTTCTGAGTTATAAAAGACATGAAAGTGGATTCTATTGCAGCACAGCTCTGTGGACATGATTTTGAGCAAAAAGAAAGCCTTAGAATCACAAAATGTACACAAGAATATACAAATTACATAGGATGGTAAGAAGTCCTTCATGTTTTAAATCATACCTGACAGCGCCGTCAAGCCAATGTCGACAAAGCTAAGGCCGTCAAATATTCAAAGCTCATGAATTTTGGCCCACAAACACAAATCAACCAACATAAGAAATTAAGACTAGTTCTTTTGATGTACTGCAATCTGGTGAATATCCATGTCCTTCAACATCACCGACCGCCCGCATGAATCGCATGGCGCAGTTCTAGATCCACAAACGCTCTCATGTTCTGATAATCCTCTAATTCGGTCCCGTGCATCGGTAGCAGAATTTCCTGCTTGAACCATATCTCCACAGAATCGGCATGTAATAAGCCGCAAGGGGCAATCTGAAGACTGGTGTTGCACCTGTCAATAATTATCAAACGTAAAAATTAATACCAACACATAAATGGAAAAAAAGGGAGTGAAAAATTGCCAGAATCTGCATCATAATATGGTATAGATGTTCAGCAACTTCATAGATGTCCTAAATTTTGAGATATTCCCCATTCAACCGCCACCTAGATCAGAGCTGGAGCATCTTCACACTTATGCGGTAGGCAATCATATCACATTCTCAACTTAACAAGTTGCAAAAGTTTTCATGACTTGACTTTGTAACCTATGTACCAGTTTGGCCATAACATTGCATAATGAGGCGCTTCCCTGTAGATAAACAGGTCCTATCCCTATTTAGAGTCCTCTTAATTTTGATTGTGATGAAGCGCCAAACTGGCCTGAAAAATGTCATAGCATTTGTTCTATTACTAAATAAATAATTTATCTATCAAGAAAAGGCAAATGTCCAGAAGACTTTGACTGAGAATTAAGCAAATTAACTGAAAATTATACGAGTAAACCATCACATCACCAGAAATGATTTAAGAAAGATATAATCCAAAAGGTCAGAATTAAGGGAAGAACTGTGGAAAGATTTATACTAACCATCTGCTCCTTCTCAAGAACAATTCCGCAAGAGCAATAAAGTGGCTCATGGAACACTTTCATGTGCTTCTGGATTTCCCCCAGTTGGAAAGCTTTACCACATTTTTCACAGTGGACATGGCTCTCAGCCTCCTCAATCCTAAGAACAACCCCGCAACCAGTATGCTTGCAAATGATATTATGTCTACTACAATAAGCTTCATGAAGTCCAATGGTCCTTGATGGTACATAACGTTTACAGTTCCGGCATTCTACAGTGTCTACCTCAGCAAATGATGAGGATGCAGCATGCTGGCCCAACTTCTGTCTGGAAACATCTTGAACAGTTATTGACACCAGGTAGTTTGATGTCCCTTTGAAGCCATATACAGCAACACTGTAAGTGCCAGATCCAAAATTTTGATCCTCGACACCAAGTACCAAAGCCTTTGAACCCACGTCGTGTGATGACCACATGTGCTGGTGCTGTGTAGGAAACAGAAGAGGATGCTTGGAAACATACAGGTCAATATCTCCATCTTGTGTATGTGACTCTAGATTAACCACAAATTTTGCAACCTTGGAAGAAATTTTATTCCAAGTATCGTCATCTATAGAGAACTTATAGTACACGTAGTTTCCTTCATCAACAACTCCAGACTCAGGCTTTCCAAGGATGAGAGGTTTAAGCACATGCTGGTTTCCTCTTTCTGCAGACTCCGGACCCATAATGTCAACCTCAATATCTGTTTCTAGAACTGATATGCTGGAAGAAGGTTTCAACTCAAGAACGCGCAAATGATATGTCAGGACACCATGATTAACGGTCAGCATATCACCTTGGGAAAGCGTTGCATGTTGGCGAAGGGCCGTCTCCAGGACAGCCTTGTGATTGGGAATGTCAGAAAATCCAAATTCAACCGATTGAAGTTTTGCATAGGTTCCTTTCGGAAGCCAAACATAACGGACTTCTACCATAGCGGAACTTAGAGCAGCTGCAGGGAATAAGTTACTCCAACAGTGCACAGGAAGCGCTACAAAACCCTCTACTGCAGTGAACTCCAGGACACCAGCATGTGTCTTTCTCAACAATTCTTTTTGAGCACTGTCTGCACCCAAATGAGCCTCCTGATGAATCACAGATAAAGAGAAATGCAATGGTCCCTTGTCGAAAGCTCCTTGTTCAGACAATTCAGTGAAACAGGAAGGTGGTAATTTGATCTTATCCCCACTACCCTCATAAGGAACAGCTTCTAAAATCCTAGCAAAGTTGACACCACGACCAGCAAGTAAACTTTCTTCTGCTAGCTGATTTGCCTGAGAAAGACACATAAATCTGAAGTGAACAAATACAGATTTAAACCCACAATCAAGATCTCTTACTCTAAAATGATCCCGTTCTCTTCATAAGTTCCAAATACATACACCATCATACCCATATGTAGAACTTATGCAGTATAAATTAAGCTAAGAAATATTGCTCCAAAGTCTCAAATGATGGGATAATTAAATTCATCACGAAAAACTGAAGCAACAAAGGGCCAAAAGATCAAAGAACGAACCTTCGCTTCGGCTTCAGCGGCGACGAGACGGCGCTCTCGCTGAGCCGCTTCTATAGCTTGGCGCTGGCGAACGGCCTCTTCTTTAGCCTTCCGCTCTCTCTCCAACTTCAATTTCGCTCTCTCTTTCCTCTCCCTCTGATCCTTCTCCAACTTCTCCCTCGCCCTTCTGAACTCGAAATCCATCCCTCAAACTCCAAAACCCTCTCTCTCTCTCTCTCTCTCTCTCTCTCTCTCTCTCTCTCTCCGGATCAAATTAAAATTGGAATCCTTCAATTGAATGTTATTTGGTTGGTGCGATATAAATCGAATTTCCAGATTTCTTGGGGAGAAAGGTTTGCTGATGCCTGTATATAGAGTATACGAGAGGAAATTCTCTACCCAACCCAACAATTGATCTGATTGCTGCGGGATTCATATTTAGACTTCGAGAAGCATCTGGGCTTTTGAAGAAGAAATTCCGATCCGTATGGACTGATTCAAGGCCCATTGTGGTTTCAAAATCCATTTTATTTTAATATTTTAAGATATTCACAAGTTAAACTCTACAAATTAAAATTCCCTCTTTACTCCTATACGTATCCATATTTGAACAGTAATTCCGCTAAGAAAATATATACTTCCACCAACCCACCAGCAGAATCGAGTTCGTATGCCCAACCCCAACCAAACGACAACGCACATGTGGGTTCGAATTTTGTGTTTTTAAATTTAACAAAACAACAACATATTACAAATAATTTTTTTGAATTTTATTGGATATTTTAGGTATAAATTTCTTGCATGAGTCATCTGATTTTTCATTTCAAGAATACAATCTTTTATTTTAGCAATTTTATTGGTGAAATTTAACGCTTTAATCTCCTCTAATGTTTACTTGGGTATTCAATAACTTTAATTCAAGAATTTTTCGATTTATTTTCGAATTAAATATAAAGTTGATAATTTTGATTTGAATAGTTTTAGTGAAACCAATGCTTTGATCTTCCGCCAAGACAGATTTGAGCTTTGATAATGTTAATTCATGGATTTCGCATTACAATCATGAATTAGATATTGAATGTAGATTGTCTCTACGACAAATGTCTTGACTCTTGGCTTAAACGTCGTGAATCTTTCTTTATCTGCCTAGAGCTGCTTTTGGAATGTCGTAAATGCTCTCCTATTTATGCCTTCAATTATATCTCTAATTGTGTCTCATTGTCTCTTGGCTTGCGTCCTTAGGTACGTCTTCTT
The DNA here is from genome assembly GCF_026168435.1 of Sesamum indicum. NCBI lineage: Eukaryota > Viridiplantae > Streptophyta > Magnoliopsida > Lamiales > Pedaliaceae > Sesamum > Sesamum indicum. The sequence goes on from NC_142669.1 coordinate 550,107, forward strand.
CTCTCTTTACTTGTGTGTTCTTGTCTTGTACCTTGAGTTGTGTTATCAATTGAAAAAATTCTATCCCGGACCCGACTCGGCTAAACATGAACTAATTATAGGGCAAACACAATAAACTTGGTCTGTGATTGATGTATAGTTCAGGAAAAGTAACCAATCACACACTTGTTTTGTAATTGGTTTGGTTCGGCCAAACCTAGTTCAAGCTAGAATTTCCCCCTCAATTATTGGAAAAACACCCTTATTTATAGTTGTAAGGTGGAAGACTTTGCCATATTTACTTAATGAAGTGATGCGATTAGATTGGCCCTTCATGATTTGCTTGGCATTTGGTTCCTTAATCACAAGAAATTATCTAGAATTATCAAATAGTTGGTATTTGTTTCCTTTTTTTGGCAAGATAATATTTAAATTACCTTAAAACACTTTAATTCCACACGTAACAGCATTTGATTTTATCCATCAATTAATATGTTGTTTCATAAAAAAATATAAAATTAATGAGAAATATGTTGAACATATCAATATATAATTCACAATAAATTTTGTATGCCTACAATAGGTCTACTCCCAAATCTTTGAAACCCGAAGTTTCTCTCTTTAGATAAATAAACTGGCATATGATGTTTGTATTTAGGAAAAAATATTTATTAAATGTGAAAAAAATATTAAAAGGTGTTATTTTTAAAAGTCTTAAAAATATAGGTAGAACTTTTGTCTAAGACAACGGTTCTGCTATGAAAAAAAAATAGAAAAATTCTATACACGTTAAAATTGGGATCTGAAATCCTGGTTCCGACTATTTTAGATCCCAGTTCTGACACAAAATTTAAAAAAAAAAAAAAAAGAAAAACTTTGACCTGTTGAAATCGAGACCCTAATGTGACACATGCATGTAATAGTTGGTTCTGGCAAAATTGGTGTTACAAAACCCAATTTTATGTTATTTTAACGTGTATAAATACTGCAAAAATTTGTTATTCTTCATCCACAAAAAATTTCATTCTCATGGCTGGGATTAATGAAGATTATACTGATCCATTTACATTCCACCAACAAGATGGCCAGTATTTTGAACTAGAAACAGATACCTTATGTTTGGCTTTGTTTTTGGGCCATCTCAGAGATGGCCCAAAATAGAAGCAATGTTTGTCATTGCTTATTTTGTCATGTTTTTATCTTGTTTCTAAGTATTTTGTCTTGTTTTTAAGTATTTGATTTTTAAATACAAATATATTTTATTTTAACCACTTAATATTTTATATGTAATATTTTCTACATCATTGCAATAATTAAAAATTTTAAAAAATATAAAATAATATAATTATTCTACGCGGCTAATTCATATATTACATTATTTGAATAATGTATTTAAATTTATCACCTCAAATAGAACAACTAACAAAAAATATTGTTAATCCATTATTAGAGTGCATTTAATTATTTTTAAAAGTGTATTTACATAAATTATTTTTTTTCATTTCCATACATGTATAATTAGGAAATAATATTTATTTTAATCCACTCACAACTAAATAAATTATATATATCTTTATACATATATATATAAATATTGTATAAAAGAGACATGATTTAACAATGAACAGTATTTTTTGTCTCCCCACTATCCAACATCAAACATAACATACTTATTTTATATTATCTCCAAAAATAAATCCAAACATATACACTATCTCTAACTTATTTTTATTTATCTTTGTTTTTCTCTCTCTATCTCCACAAAATAGCCAAAAACAAGTTAAAAACAAAACCAAACATAATGATAGTTTCTTAAACAATGATCTAGTGGATTCAAAACCAGACGAGGTTGAAAATGATATAGAAGTGAATTTTTTTAAAATCTTCTATAATGTGACTTTGAAGTTCTATGGTTCATCTTATATCACTTCAAATCTATTTTTTGGTGAACTTGCAACTTTACAACTGAATTTGTCTACTATTATAAATAAGGGAGACTATCACATGACATCAACGAAGATACGTTGCATTTGTTGTGAAAAATCAAGTAAGGATTTTGATGTGTTAAAGTGGTGGAAATCAAGCAGTCCAAAAATATCCCATTCTTTCCAAAGTACTGTAAAAAATGTGTTAGCTATCCAGTTTCTACGATTGCTTCACAGTCTACTTTTAGCACAAGTGGTTGTGTTATTGATGCATTTAGGAGTTCTCTTTCTTTAAAAATGGTGGAGGCCCTTATATCCACCCAAGATTGTTTACGCGCTACTCCTATTATTGATCTTTGTGCAGTAATGGAGGATATTGAGAAGTTTGAAGAATTTGCAAAACATAAATGATTTTCTGATGAAGTCTTAAATAGAGCAGATGACCAGCAAATATAGGTCCCTTCATGTTGACTAACTAACAAGAAGTTAACCGAGCAGGCGTTGCTACAAACAGGAAGCAAAGTAGGTGCAAATTCTGCCAAATATTCCCACTAAAGAATGAATCCAATACAAAATTTTGATCAGCAGAGTGAATGACTTTCCAAAAGAGCAAGTATAAAGAGAAATATGATACTCTGAGTTAACATGGGATCATCTGCTCAAGACTTTGATAGTAGATAGTCATAGACCAAGTATCCCTTCTGGGTAACACTTGATAATCAAGACTCGCGACGGCCTTCAATGTAGCATCCTCATGTTGAACCCAATCGCTATGAATTTATATATGATAAATATGTTTTTAAATAGCCAGCACATTACCTTGAGATTGGGATTGGGTTTGGCCAGCATTTTCATCTTTCCAACCTCTTTGGCGTGCCCTCAGCTCCCACATTGCAGTCAACTGTTTCTGTGCTAATAAATTGGCTTCAGACTTTTCCCTTGCCTCCTCACACGTCTCCATTCCAGAATTGCATTTATCAGCCTCTTTCTGGTACTGGGACGTCATTTTTTTAGCCTCGAGTAGTGCCATGTTAGCACGGTGCTGATTCTCCAAAGCTTTGGCTGATCGCTGCTTTAATTCCTCGGATAATAGCTCTGCAAATTTCTTCTGTGTGTCCTCGTTGACATCTGGATTGTGCTTTGCACAATCTGTGAGATACAAATGGAAAGACAGTAAGTCATAAGATCTAAGACTTTGATATATAAATGACTGAAAACTAATGAAACTTGAGGACAAGTTAATTCATATTAGATCTAGGCTAGTTTCATCTTATTCAATTAATCATTAAAAGGAAGGAAAATAAAAGTTGCAGCGGTCTAATGCACATCAGCAGCAGCACAGATTATTAATTCCAACTCGCTAAGTTGTTGATAATGAACTCAGTGATCAACAGAAAGTACATAACTCTGTCTGAGGGCCAGAAAGAAGATAGGAGTAACCGGAGGGGCTGGAGTCTCAAACGGTCTTGTACTATAGGACTACAGAGTAGATATGCATAAAAAAATCATGAAATATTGACTATCCATAATTTTCATAAGATGCTTATGATTTAACATCATTCAAATTTCAATGTAACTTGGACTCCTCGGCAATGAAGACACCAAAAGAATATGAAGGCATTGGTCGTGGGGTAGTGAATATGAAGCAGAAAAAGAAAAAGAAAAGGAATAGAGAAGAGGAAACCGGGGAAAAATTTAGAAGGAACAAGCTTATAAACAAATCTATTTGGCTTTTACTGTAAATTTACACTGATACTAAAGTAAAAGCATGCAAAACTGCAAACTGATTAACATATGTTGCGTACCTGTAAAGGAGGCATTATTCGGTCCTGTAAGAAATACAAGCAAGTAATTAGCATGTACAAGCTTTGGCCATAGAACCAAATCAAACAAGGAAATCAAGAAGTTAACAAAATGAAAATCATTAAAGAAAAAAAGGATGATCTAGATGGCTCCATATAATACAAAAAAGTTTAAAAAAAAAATGATGAATCAAAGTTACTTGTAACTACACAAATCTAAAGAAAGTGGCAGGCCAAGTATGAGCCAACTCATTCGACAACCAGAAAGCTTCAGTTTCATGGCTACTCCATCCAAGCAGGCAGAATAGTAGTTATGGCATTTTTTGCATACTCATCAATTGCATAATCCTCAGTGAGAATATAAAGCCTTATTATGACTACCCTTTGAACTTCAGTTTCATAACCTACTCCCCAATTACTCAAACCCTTAGTCTCCTGCATGTAATGTCTCCATGTAGTGACAGGGCCCTGAGTACACGATTGTCCCCGAAATTTAGGAAGGATCTCGTCTTTGGAGGAAAGCAAGACGGCTTCGCTTCTGCATTTGTATATTTCCATCGGGGGAATCAGTCTCTATGCAGACATTATAGAAATCAAGCAACCTCAACAATGGAGTCAACGTTATTGCCTTACTATAGCCATCATTTTCTTCCCCTGCAACTGAGACTTTGGAAGGCATTTTTATTAAAAAGTAAATTATTAAAACACTTGCTAACTACTATGCATTGCACAGTTCTGTACCAACTCTGAGTAATACCAATTCAAGTCGATAACTGCTCCTCGAGCTTTATCTTTCAATAAAAAATAATAATAATAAAAAGAACAAGTACAGTTTTACTACTAATTTTTATACCTTTTACCAACTTCTATTTTTGTGAAGAAGTTTGCATAGCAAATGAGGAAAACCAAATCAAACTGATCAATCCTATACGCATTGACGCAATATTGGCACACAAAAGTATAATATTTCAACATACCGATTTTTTTTTCTGTTTGATTCAATTGGATTTTACGCAGTGAACACCCCTACATGAAGCAAATACCACGAACGCCAACCAAAATTCAGTTTTAACACGGAAAAGTGAAAAAATAAAAATGCAAGCTCAGATAATCAGATATAGAAATCACCAAAGTGCAATATCATAACAGATCTAACAACAACAACATTTTTTGATTATGAAGTTGATACCTTGTGCAATGGAGAGAAGCGGCAGAGAATCACAGTCACAGTCACATGGAGGACAAGCGGCGGAGGCGGAGGCGAATCCTTCCATCAAATGCCAATACAGCGGTGGACCAATTATGTACGCCGCAATGCAAACTGCGATCAGCCCCACCACTGCATTCAAAACCCCTGTTCTCACTGTCATCCTCTCTCTCTCTCTCTCTTCCTGGCTGCTTGTCGAAATCTGACTGAGATTTGTTGGTTGGAGCTAGATGGCAGAAAAAAAACAAGTGTGAATCAAAGTTTTCTGTTTTCTCTCAGCTTCCATAACTAAATCCTGCCGGCATTTTCGTCAGCTTATTGAACCAATCAGACAATCACTATTCACTTTTCTCATAAATTGCACTTCCAACCCCCTCAAATTTCAAATTTTTACTATTCACCCAAATTTATAAAATAAACATCATTTCAGCCCTTAAAAACTGCACTTTGCCTCATCAACATTTAGGCTGTAAATTATTCAAGTCCAACAGAACACATTGTTATTTAAATTTATTTGAATTTATATCTAACTTGAAAAATTGCGTTTGAATTATTAATCTAATTACGCTCCGACGAACTTTAATTGCATCAAATATAAATCGAGCTCATGCAATTTGATACTTTTAAGTATATTTTATTATTTTTATACTAATCGAATCGAGTTCGAGCCGAGTTTAATAGCTCATCGAACAAAAAGTTTTATTCAAATTTGATTTGTTAAATTTAAACGAAACTTTCATTAATCGATTTCATCGAGTATCAGGCAGTTTGATTTATTATTATTCAACTTTATAAACAATACACAAATTAAATAAGAAACTTACATATCTCTACTTCTTCCAAATGTGAATATATTGCATTTAGGGCCCATTACTTCATTGATTGACATAATGTGATTAATTTGGGTTAATTATATTTTGCAATCTTTAACTATACATAAAGTATATTTACACCCCTAAATTATAAAATATAACAGAATGGCACTTCATGATATGTACTAATTTTTTTTATGATAAAAATGCCATTACTATTTACGTCCCTGAAATATGTTTGTTACAATCATTTCTCTAAATATAATTTGAATTATTATAATTTTTTTAAATAAATACTATCTACAATTTATGATTTTTATACAGAGTATAGATCTGTATAAACTCTATAAATTTATAATCTTTATATTTTTTACGTAATTGGTAAAATATTTATATAATTTTTGCTTATGTTGTTATATATATTGAATTTTTTAAAGAATAAGTTATTAATATAATTTTAAAATATTACACCGAATATATATGTAGAAACTGAAAAAAAAAATGCAAATCTATAATATAATCACTATATAATATTCTTTATTTTTTTGAGTAATGATATGATATATTTTTATTATGTGGACATGTAACTGAATAAAAATTTATAATTTATATCACATATTTTTTCTAAAATATTATGTGCATTATGTATTTATACATATTTGCATGTACTTTTTAACATAAATTATATACTTTGTATAATGTATTTGCATAAACTGAGGTTATATTTTTTTGTTTCTTTATAACACATAATTTATAAAAAGTTATAAACTTTAAATATTATTTTTAAAGTAAAATTTTAAATCACTATAAGTAGTTCTGGGAAATTTTTTTAATAAAATATATTTTAGAGAATAAAATAAAAAGTATAGGGTAAGTGAGAAGGGTATTTTTATTTTAATAATGTCAAACTATTTTGTCAAGAGTGTTTTTGTTACTTTTCATATTTTGGAGGTGTAAATGCGAGTATATACATAATTTGGAGGAGCAAAATGTATTTTAGCCCTAATAATTTTTATTTGAATGTGTTATAATGAACTATATTTAATAATTCAGTAATTTTTTGTTTATGGAAAATTGCATAAAAACCCCAGTATTATGAAAATTTAACTAAAATCTGTTGTGTTAAAAATATAAACAAAAAAATTCCTATAGTTTTTGAAATTTTGCCCACTCTTCTCTTGTCGTTTGTTTGACTTAACTGTGTTAATCGTTTTTGTGATTTTTTGTTATATCCTTATATATATAAATTATTATTATTATAATGACCATCGTATCTTCTATGATTGCATCAAAACCGTAAGATCTAATCAAATTTTAATACCTATTGATCTTCAATAGTTAAAAATGAATGATCCAAATTTTATTTATTTAAGAATATATTATATATATATATATAAATTTATCATAAGAAATATAATATTTACATACATAGTATATATATTGTATATATGTCGTATATATATATATATATAGAAAAAAATACAAGCAACCCCCTTGTGATATCATAAATGAGCAAATTACCACCTTATGAGAAAAAATTGCGATTTATCTCTCTGTATTTTTTATAATATAACAATTTACCTCCCTATATTTTTTAAAATGAAGCAATATACCTTCCTGTATAAGGAGGTAAATTGCTTCATTTTTAAAAATATAAAGGGATAAATTGCTGTATTTTTTTCATATGAGGAGAACATGCTCATTTTCAATATCAGGCTAAATTCCTATTCAATCTATATATATGTGCTAGTGGAGGGTCCCGCTCCACTTCCACCTGCCATTACTGTCTACATAACTATGCCCTTCACTACCTAGACTTGGGTTGGCAATAGGCATCCTCTCCCATGATGTTGCAGCGCAGATCTGGCCGACGAGTGGTCGGCGGAGATGGGAGCAGCCGAAAAAAGTAGAGACGGTGATGAGGGGAAGTCAGAAAAAGACCGATATACCCTCCGGAGGAGGGGCAGAAATAACCTAAGGCAAAGAGAGGGGTTTGACCAAGTATTAACTTTGTCTAAATTATTAGATAGTTATGGGCAGGGTTAATGCCTTAAAGAACGGACCATGAGGGCATTATGAGCAATCGTGGGAGCAGGTATGAAGATCATGGGGGAGACACGTCAGCTTGTGGATGTGATCAGTATAAGTGGAAGAAAATTGCAAAGAGGGGGTTAATTTTTCTTGGAATAAAAAAGAGAGGTACTTATGGTTAGGAGATTGATTTTTTACAGAGAGGAGAGGAGAGATATCTTCATCATTATTATTGACACTGACTTGAGCGTCGGAGTATCTTCGCCGGGACTTTCCCCGGCTAGATAACGTTTGTTTTTCATTGTCAGATTATCGGTGATCAGGAACGGAAGGTGGATAACGACCTGGAGTGCGATCTGCGATCTCAAGCCTGATCATTTTGGCGCCGTCTGTGGGAACGTAAGTAGGTAACGGAGAGACGTTCTAAGAAGTATATACCGGAAATGGAGACTCCGGTGGAGGACCGAGAACCAAATGTATACTTGACACGGCGAGAAATAGAGACTCCGGGGGATGACCGGGAACTAGCGGTACACTTGACACGACGAGAACTGCAACAGATGATGGAAGAAGCTGGAAGAAATGCCCTTGTAGCATACGAAAAGGGACAGCTACTCCACTTGAGAGGGAGGTAGCCGGGAAAAGGTTGTTCCAGGAAGGAGACGAAGGGCGAGATCTTGAGGGAATGAGTAAAAAGGAGGCAAATAAGAAAGGTCATCCCCCTTCGGAGGTTGGGTCCAGCAGTAAGGCTCCAAGTCATCCAAGGGGACCAGCTATATCTCGAGCTGAGGTAGACAATGTTAGTAAACAGATAGCTTTGTTGGGAAAGCAAATTGATGAGCTCAAGAAGCGGGGGGAAATAGTGGCACACAATCGCAACTCCCCTTTCTGTAACAAGATACTTATCGAAACGGTTAATCCGAGTTTTAGGATGCCAGATCTTCCAAGATACGATGGAACACGGGATCCGCAAGAGCATCTAGCCGCCTTTGATATGGTAATGAATCTATATGGGCAGTTAAGTTCCATAGTTGCTAAATTGTATGTTACCACGTTGACAGGGAAAGCTCAAGAGTGGTTCACGAATTTGCCCTCGGGTAGCATAGAGTCGCACGAGCAATTGGTACAAAAATTCGCATTCCACTTTGCGAGGAAGAGAAAGCAAAAAAGATCGGCCACACATTTATTCACCATTCGGCAAGGGGAGAATGAAAGTTTGAAAAGCTTCATGGGGCATTTCAATAACGAAACGTTAGAGGTGCAGGATCTCAGGATAGATATGATGACTAGTATCCTTATCCACGGGCTGAAAAAAGGAGTTTTTGCATCTGCTTTAGCAAGGGACCCGCCAATGGATACAGAGCAGTTGATGGCATTGGCGCAGAAATACATTGATGAAGAGGAGATGAATGCAATGAAGGATGAGGAATGGAGGGTTACATCAGAGCAGGCAAGAGATGGAGGATTTGGTAGAGATCGAGATGTGCGACCTAAAAGGGAGAAAGAAAAGGAACCACCTTACCAGTCGAAATACAGTAAGTACACCCCTTTAAATATGACTAGGGCCAAAGCTCTCATGTTGGTGGAAAAAGATAATGTATTGATATGGCCGAAGCATACAAGGATCACTCCAGCTAAAAGGTATTCGAACAAATACTGTCGGTTCCACAGAGAGAAAGGACACGATACAGAGGAGTGCTACCAGTTGAAAGATGAAATAGAGCGGTTGGTTCGACAAGGGTATTTCAGGAGACAGAGTTTTCATAATTTTGAAGAAAAAAGACGTGATCGAAGAGGTAGGTCGAGAAGCAGGGATCGCAGGTCCAATTGGGCAACTGAACGAGAGAACCAGAAAGTAGGAGAAAATGCGCCTGTGAAAGGCATCATCCATACTATAGCAGGGGGATCGGAGGGATGGTCGAGAAGAGCTAGGAGGAGATTCGAAAGAGAGAGTAGATTGGAGCGACGCAAGCAAGTGGTAAATATGACGGGCAACCCCGAGATCGTGTTCGGAGATCGAGATGCAGGTGCAAGGATCGTAACAGATAATGATCCGATGGTGATAAGGATGGATATAGCAAATTTCACGGTCCATAAGGTTTTGATAGATAATGGGAGTTCAGCAGATATAATTTCAAAGAAGTGTTGAATAAGATGGGGCTTGATAACATAAGGGTGGAACCAGCAAGTACTCCGTTGGTCGGTTTTGGAGGAGGCGAGGTCGCTTCGCTGGGAAGGTGGATTCACCTGCATCCCTGGGAGAAGAGCCAAAGCGTAGAATGTTGATGGTAAAATTTTTAGTTGTTGATATGCCTTTTGCTTATAACGTTATCCTGGGGAGACCTGGGCTTAATTCTTTCAGGGCGGTAGTGTCAACATACCACCTCAAGATGAAGTTCCCTACTCAGTGTGGGATAGGGGAGGTCGTGTGCGACCAGATTGAAGCTAAGAGGTGTTATAACTTGTCCCTGGGAAAGGGTGAGAAGAAGGAAAAGAGGAAACTTCATGAAGCAAAGAAAGAAGAGTGGCAAACATTGAAGACTGGGAGGTTAGAGCCCGTTGGACACAAAGAGGTGGAGTTGATACAAGGAGATCCGTCGAAGACCACCAAGATAGGACCCAGTCTAGAGCAGTTTGAGGGTGTCATGATCGCCTTCCTAAGAAGTAATGTTGATATGTTCGCATGGGACCCGTCAGATTTTCGAGGTATAAACCCGGAGGTGATAGTACACAGGTTGAATGTTAACCCTTCAATGGGACCTGTCCAACAGAAGAAACGAACCTTTGGAGGTGAGAAAAATACTATCATTGAGGGAGAGGTAAATAAGTTGCTTAGAGCAGGTTATGTGTTCGAGGTTCAATACACAGATTGGTTAGCTAATGTGGTGTTGGTACCGAAACCGACTGGTAAATGGAGAATGTGCACAGATTTCACAGATCTCAATAAGGCGTGCCTAAAATATCTTTATCCATTGCCTAGGATTGACGTCCTAGTGGATTCAACGGCGGGATATGAAATTTTCTCTATGATGGATGCGTATCAAGGATATCATCAAATTTATATGGCAACGGAAGATCGAATAAAGACCTCTTTTGTGACTGATCGGGGTATTTTTTGTTATAATGTTATGCCTTTTGGACTGAAAAATGCAGGGGCAACATACCAGAGGTTGGTGAACAAGATGTTTGCTCAGCAAATTGGGAAGACCATGGAGGTGTACGTGGATGACATGCTCGTTAAGAGCCATAAGCCAGACGAACACTTGGAGCATTTGAAGATAACTTTTGCGATCATGAGAGAACATGGGATGAAACTCAATCCCAATAAATGTACATTCGGTGTCGCTGGAGGAAAATTTCTAGGCTACATGGTCAGCGAGAGGGGAATAGAAGCAAACCCTGAGAAGATAGAGGCCATATTGAACCTGAAGTCACCCACGTCCATTAAAGAGGTCCAGAAATTGACAGGTAGGATCGCCTCTCTTAATCGCTTTATTTCTAGATCTGCAGATCGCAATTTACATTTCTTTAAAATATTGAGAAAAGTGAAAGGATTTGAGTGGACTGATGAATGCGAGCGAGCCTTCCAGAAATTAAAAAGTTACTTGAGGTGGCCGCCTCTTTTGGCAAATCCCAGAGAAGGGGATATATTGTACCTCTACTTAGCTATTTCGAATAATGCGGTTAGCTCGGTACTAATAAAAGAAGAGGGTAAGATTCAGAACCCTGTATATTATGTGAGTAAAATGTTACAAGGTGTGGAGACCAGATATGCTGAGATCGAAAAATTGGCATTAGCCGTGGTCGTGACTGCCAGGAAGTTGAGACCATATTTTCAGTCGCATCAGATAGTGGTAAGGACGAATCATCCCCTCAGAAATATCCTCACGCGGCCAGAGGCTTCAGGTAGAATGATAAAGTGGGCAGTCGAACTAGGGGAGTTCGACATTACTTATCAGAGTAGAACAGCAGAGAAACCCAGATTTTAGCTGACTTTGTGATAGAGATATCCGGCGCCCCAGAGGATCCAGGAACATGGATGTTGCACGTGGATGGATCCTCTAATGCTAGCAATGGAGGAGCAGGGATACTGATCGAGGGACCCGGAGGTATTGAGATTGAGGTCGCTATGCGATTATCTTTCTCTACAACAAATAATGAAACCGAGTATGAGCCCTAGTCCTGGGTCTGGAACTAGCATTTGAAGCTGGAGCGCAGGTCCTTGAAGTCTACAAAGATTCGCAGTTGGTCGCTATGCAGATTGAAGGGGCGTATGAAACCAGGGAAAAGTCTATGACGGAGTATTTGAGGAAATCAAAGGAATGGATGCAGAAATTCTCCAAATGTACTATCCAGCAAATTTCGAGAAGTGAAAATGAAAGAGCCGATGCCTTATCAAAGTTAGGGGCTACGCTGGCAGGGATAAAGGACAGAAAAATCACAGTGCTGATAAAGGAACGATCAGCGATCTCAGAAGGGGCGGAAACTAACATGGTAACTTCAAAATGCCCATGGATAGAAGATATCACAGCGTACCTCAAAGAGGGGGTCTTACCTGCTGACCTCGGGCATGCTCGACGCATAAAGTTTAAAGCTCTGAGATTTGCGTTAGTAGGGACGCAGTTATATAAAAGGACGGTAGAAGGACCTCTTCTCAAATGTTTAGATGATCCGCAGGCTAGGTACGTTTTGCGAGAAATTCATGAAGGAAGTTGTGGGAACCATTCTGGAGCCAGATCGTTGGCTCAGAAGATAGCCCGGCAGGGATATTTTTGGCCAACGCTGATGAAGGATTGCAAGGAATTCGTACGAAGGTGTGAGAAATGCCAGAAATTCGCTTCACAGATTCACACGCATGCAGTGCCAATGACTCCTGTTTCAGTTACGTGCCCATTCGACCAATGGGGTATAGATATACTGGGACCATTCCCTCCTGCTCGAGCTCAAAAGAAGTTTGTTATAGTAGCAGTGGAGTATTTTTCTAAATGGGTGGAGGCAGAAGCTGTCTCAAAAATCACCGAAAGGGAAGCTATAAATTTCATATGGAAAAACATAGTGTGCAAGTTCGGAATACCCAGGGTGTTGATATCTGATAATGGGACACAGTTCCAAGGTAGACAGATAACTGCATGGCTCCAGGAATTGAAAATACAGCAGAACTTTACGGCGGTGGGATATCCCCAATCGAATGGTCAAATAGAGGTAACGAACAGAACTATACTACAGCATTTGAAGGCCAGATTGAGTTCGAAGAAAGAGTGGAGCGACGAGCTCCCGGGAGTACTATGGGCTTACAGAACGACTCCTAGAACTTCAACAGGTGAAACTCCCTTTTCTTTAGTTTATGGTTCTGAAGCTGTAATTCCTGCAGAAATAGGAGAAGAATCGCAGAGGATTATGAGCTTCGACCTCGCGAGGAACAGAGGACAGCGAGCATTCGACCTGGATATAGTAGAAGAAAAAAGAGATGCAGCGCGGGTGAAGATGCTGCACCACAAAAGTCTAATGTTGAGAGGTCATAACAAGAATCTAAAACCCAGATCGTTGCAGGTGGGGGACTTGGTATTAAGAAAGGTGGAGGTTTCAAAGCATGTTGGGAAGCTCGATCCCAATTGGGAAGGACTTTTCAAAGTCATCGAGATTGTGGGAAAAGGGACGTATAAGTTACAAGATACTCAAGGCAAGGAGTTACCACGACCTTGGAACATACAGAATCTTAAAAGATTCTATGTTTAGAATGCCCTTAGATCAGTGCCTGAGAAAGGCTAACTAATTGAAAGATATCTATGGTCGAATAGAATTATCTTGGGAAAAAGTTAATCTGTGAAAGATTACGGATGTTTAGTCTGAAAAAGACCGATGTAAATTATAACCTGTAAAAGGTTAGGCTGTAGCCTGAAAAAGGCAAATAAAGTTCTTTTTTAATTTGTGAAAGATTATTTAAACTCTAGGAATAGCTCTATTATGATTTACGCGAGCAAATTATATTAAAAAAGTGAGATTGAATCTGTGAAAGATCAGTTATCACGATCGCAAATAGTAAGTTCGGAAGAAAAGTTGAACAAGATAACGAAAATCCTGAAGATTGAGTTACATATTCTCAATTTCGTCTAAAAGAACAGAAAACTCATCATTGTCAGCAGCGGGGGTATCGTCTTCATCAAGCAGAGGCTGGAGGTTAGCATCAAGGCAAGGGTTGAGGCGAGAAATGTCAAAGTTAGGGGCAAAGCCATTGAGGAGGGTAGTTTGGGATTTGCAACGATCAAAGCCCTACATCAGATAATCAGCAGCCTTAATTTCAATGGCAGAATCGAAGGTTGGGGTTTTCAGAAAATTCCGAACACCTTGAAGGCGAATCTCTCGGGTTTGCTGCGCGAACTCTTCTGATTTTATAAAGGCCTCGCGACCTTCAAGGACGCCCGCGATCTTTCCCGCAGCATGACCCGCCTCAAAACCTCTTTTTTCTCCATCAGCAGCTACTCTAGAAGCTTTGGAAGCCACTTGTGTTTCGAGTTCTTTGATTCGGGCCTCCAGTATCGACCTCAACCTTGACCACTCTTCTTCCTTAGCAGAAAAAGCGGTAAGTTGGGTTCTCAATTCTCAGTTCGTGCGATCAGCTGCGAGTTGATTTTGGCGGAAACCAGCACATTTCAGACTAAGACCCCGAACAAAGTTGGCCGCCTGAACAGAAATAGTTGAGATCAAAAAAATCTAAGTAAGAGAAAACGAGTAAAGGAAGAAATACCTGGATGACAGAATGAGCACAATGTTCTTCCATCCGAGTGAAGGAAGTTTGCAGGAGAGCGGCTTGATCGCGAGGAAGACAGCTGGCGTCATATAGCTCCCAAGAGTCTTGACCGGATCGGGTTCGGAACACAGAACTTTGAGGAGAAATCTGCCAATCCGGAATCCATTTATCTCCCTCAATATGGGCTACGGGGTGGTCTGGACCTCGGAGGTCTAGTCGGGCAGTCCTCCAACATTCCGTAATACCTCGTAGTACGTCCATACTTCTCATGTCTTCTGACCCGGCCCCTTCAGAGGGTAGTCCTCCCTCACCAGATTGGGATTGAGTTCCCATTAGGTTAGGCGATTTACCACGAGATTTCTGCTTCCGCGAAGATTCAGCAAAATCCCCATCATTAAAAGTGCGATCTTGTAACCTCAAGCTATTGGATCGAACGGTAGGTTGACTTGGGGGAAGGAGGCCCCGTGATTGAGTTTCCTCGCTACCTACCTCAATGGGAACAGGGCCTGGAGGTACATCAGCATCGGGCGTCGAGGAGGCGGCTGGAGCAGGTTAAGAAGGGGATGTGAGCTGTGCAGCCGCTCGAGCTTGAGCTTGAGCCTGGAATTGGGCGCGAAGGCGTTTGTTGATGCGGGCTTGGCTCACCATGGAAACTGTAGGAAGGAAAAATGTCCCGTTAAACGCTGTAAGAGAAAAGGAAAAGAGAGATAGGAAATCGTATCACCTAAAGTACCCTCCACCTGGAGGGGAGCAGGAGTTAGATGGGGGAGCCAGAGAATCTCTTCGACTAAAATCTTCTTTGGATTATACCGGTAGGTGGTAATGCTGCTTATTTGATCCCCATCTAAGCCCTCACCTTCGGTAAGGGGTGTAGGCTTATCTACCTTCCAATCAAGGGAGAAGGGCCATTCGCGACCAGGAGGGGGTTTGACAAAAATGAATTTGGCTTTCCAAGGACCAACATTGGAAGTGAGGGGGTCGAGAAACCTACATTCTTTCCGGGAGGTTAAGTAGAAAAAACCATTATCTCCAGACCGTGCTGAGGTCGTGAAGGAATACAGCGACCAAAAGTTTTCGAAGCTGGGTTCAAACCTATGTACGCGCATGATAATGACAAAGAGGATAATGTGCCGAATAGAATTAGGAGATAATTGCATAGGTCATAAATTCAAACGATGTAAGATCAGTGCTACGCAAGGGGGTAAGGGAAAGCGTAATCCTGCCTCAAAGTGTTGCAGGGAGAAGGAACAAAAATCGGGGGGAGGCTGGTGCATACGGTCGGAGGGTTGAGGAATTACTATTTCATAGTTAGAGGGGATGAAGAATTTATCCTTTATTTTTTGAATTTGTAACCTTACAGTGCTGACTATTCATGTCCAAGGAGTAAGCTGCAAGGGTAGGTGAGAACCCTCGGGAGCAAGAACCTCACCTAAATCAGACCTATTTGTTTGATTACGAGCGCGAGGTCTACGCCTAGGAGGTACTAAATCCCTAAGAAGCATATTGGAAGGAGCGGACGAAGAAATATCAGCGGAGTTAGAACCTATATTAAAAGTGTTAGGGGAAGACATGGTACCTGGAAGTAAACAGGAGGATCGGGAGTTGAAGGAGATCAGCTAGTTGAAGGAAATCAACCGGAGATAGAACGCTTCAGTGCAGCAGCTTTTGAATGAAGTGTAGAACCATGGGGGTGATTTGAAATGGATTTGTATATATATATTTGGGAAGGCGGTTTCAAATTTGACCGTTGTCCAATCCCCAGGCAACATCTGTCCTCCAAAAGAGCTTGAATCGAGGTACGGCTCGATGAAGGACACGTGGAGGGTCGTAAAGACACCGAGATCATCAGCTCAACAGTCGGATAGGGCTGTTCGACTTCTTGAAGTGATGTCACTCAAGAAGTGGGGGAGTAATGATGAGGGGAAGTCAGAAAAAGACCGATATACCCTCCAGAGGAGGGGCAGAAATAACCTAAGGAAAAGAGAGGGGTTTGACCAAGTATTAACTTTGTCTAAATTATTAGATAGTTATGGGCAGGGTTAATGCCTTAAAGAACGGACCATGAGGGCATTATGAGCAATCGTGGGAGCAGGTATGAAGATCATGGGGGAGACACGTCAGCTTGTGGATGTGATCAGTATAAGTGGAAGAAAATTGCAAAGAGGGGGTTAATTTTTCTTGGAATCAAAAAGAGAGGTACTTATGGTTAGGAGATTGATTTTTTACAGAGAGGAGAGGAGAGATATCTTCATCATTATTATTGACACTGACTTGAGCGTCAGAGTATCTTCGCCGGGACTTTCCCCGGCTAGATAACATTTGTTTTTCATTGTCAGATTATCGGTGATCAGGAGCGGAAGGTGGATAACGACCTGGAGTGCGATCTGCGATCTCAAGCCTGATCAGACGGGAAAACGACTCAGAACAAGCAGAGCTGATGGTGAGGCGGAGGACGTGATCCTGCGGAAGACGATGTTGTGCTTCTTTTTTTTAATTTTATAAATTTAATATATGAATTAAATCAATTATGCATTTCCATATTTAAATATAATTATTTTAAAATATTAAAACTTATTTACTTTAATTGATATAAAAATATAATTTTAAAATATATTCAATACAAAATCAAATTAATTAATAATATTTAGAATAAAACCATATATTTTGATTTTTAAAAGCTATAAATATTAAAATAATTCTAAAAATAATTGATATATAATAATTTATTAATGTAATAATATTCTATATATATAAATATATGATGAATACTAATTTTTTATTATTTATAATATATTTTAAGTAAAATATGAAAGAGGTAAAGAATTAATAAAAAAATAAAATCAGGGAATAATTGCATAAGATAGGGATAATTTTACCATTTAAAGTGATCAAAGACTGAAAATAGGTCAAAATATGATCGCGCTCTCATTTTCGAATAACATAGAGGGGTATTATGCAATTTTTTCGTTTGTTAAGGTTGCGATAAAACGTAATTTACTCATGTGATACGGAAAAAAATCAAAAACTCCCTGCGAGTAATATGTCTATCTTCATAGGACTGAATAAGTAATAGGACTATATTTAATTAAATAAATAATTTTGAGTATTATATTTTTTAAGGTTAAAAATTAATAAAATGTTTACCTGATATGATAAATTTGTTTTAAATGCTAAATGACCTCGATGTCTCTCGTTTATTTGCCAGTGAAAAATCGGGGACATAAAGGATATTTGAAGTCTTGATTTGATTGCCTTTATTAGCCCAATAACTCAATCCACCACTTTTGATGAGTTGAATCATGAAGCTTTTCTAGTAAATAGACTCGAGCTTGTGTCATTATACTTTACTTTCCGTCGCTCCAAGTAATATCACACTATTTTATACTATTTTGCTTATGTAAACTAATCAAACAAAGTAAACATGAAAATTGTCATCTGGCCTGCCGCCATGGCAAGTTGGAGGAGGAAAATGATACCATGTTAGAAGAAAATAGAGGAAAATTGGACTACTGAAAAATTTTCCATAATTTAGTATTTTTTTTCCCATGTAAAATTAGCATTTTCATCCCAATATATGGGCTTTGGGATTCTTGCATCTTCAAACATAAAGTAATAGGAAATTGAGCTGGATATCACATAACATACGGCTGAATAGTAATTTACATTCCTGTGATATTAAAAATGAACATATTATCCCTTTATGAAAAAAATATAGCAATTTATCCCCCTATACTTTTTAAAATGAAGCAATTTACCTTCTTATACAGGGAGGTAAATTGCTTCATTTTAAAAAATACAGGGGAGTAAATTATTATATTTTAAAAAGTAAAGAGAGGTAAATCGCTATTTGTTTTTTCATAAGGGGGTAATTTACTCATTTGCGATATCACAATGGGGTTACTTGCATTTTTTCCCATAATATATAGACCAATCAAGTAGTCATAAATATAGGGATAAGTATATTCTTTCTGAGGTTTGGTGTAATTACACATAAATTCCCTATGGTGTGGAAAATTACATTTAACATCCTTGAAGTTTGCTTACGTCTAACAAATAAGTTATTCCTTGATCAAAATTCAACGAATTTGTCACTATTAATAGAAAAAAAACCTTTATTTACCTTCAATTGACTTACTACTGATTTATTGCAGGTCATATAAGTCTTTTAATGACCAAATTACTCTCATACGTCTTCACACGTCAATTCATGTGAGGAGGCATATCGTCACCATTATAAGGGTAGTTTAGACAAAGAAAAAATTATTTGACCTGCAATAAGTTAATAATAAGTCATTCGATGGACTTATTTGTTAGACGAAAGCAAATCTCAGAGCTGCTAGATGCAATTTTTTAAACCATAAAAAATTTAAATATAATTACACCATACCTCATAAAAAACAGAGTATAATTATCCCTAAATATTATGAGTTTAGTGGACAGGATGAAATTTCTAACTGTTTAGAAAGAGAAACATGAAAATAGTGTGCTGAATTCAAGACCCGGACAACCCAACCTAAAAATTTATGAATTTTAGCTTTAGATTCACCAGACTTATCATAATCCTAAAAATATTAAAAATAACTTTGCAAATAATATCATCATAACTTTTAACATGAAAAATAGTGTTATCAATATAAAAGCCTAACCATGTACAAATCTATATGTGGATACTTAATTTTTGGCAAATTGAATCATTAAAACATATTTTTTTATTGTAAGTAATGTTATATTTGGTCCTTTAAGTTTTCGTGTAAAATCACTTTAGTCCCTCAAATTTATTTCTTGACTTTAGCATCACTAAACTTCAATTTTTGTCTCAGTTTGGTCCCTTTGATCATTTTTCGATGAAAATGTGGCCGGAGTTTGATTTTTTAGAGGGTAAAATGATTAATTTAAGTTTGAATGTATCACTTTAGTTTTTTAAGTTTGTAAAATTATCAAATTATTTTTTTTTCAAAAAGGAGACTATTTTTTTTATATTTTTATATATGGTGAATATGATGTAATTATTTTGTACAAAAAATAAAAAAAATTTGAACTCTTCTGAACATAATATTAACATATTGCTTAATTTAAATAAAATAGTCTCTCTTTTTTTATTTCTAAAAGTGACTGAAAAATCAAAATTATAAATAAATTTAAACTTATCAAATCTAAAAATATAATAAAAAAATCTAAGTTGGTTTTTTAATCTATGTCGAATAAAATTAAATCTTAATAATATTATTAAATATCAACAACTACAATTTTGAATAAAAAATTGGTGGAATATACTTTTAATTAGATTATTTGATGGATTTCAAATATATATAAAATTCATTTTAAGAGGTTTTTATAGATTTTTTTCTATAAAACTTAAAATGATTTATATATATATTATATTCACACAAAAATAAAAAAACCAAGTTAGAAAGCATTATCTATACTTATTTTTGTTCGAAAATTCAAATATTTAGTAAATATTGTTAAGGTTTAACTTTTTTATACTTATCTTTAGCTCTTGAAATAAAAAATTAATGACTTAGGTTTTTTTTTTTATTTTTTCATATTATATCAATTTTATAAAATTTATTAACAATTTTGGTAATTTTAACTACTAAAAAAGAGACTGCTTATTTAAGTTAAGTAATATATTATTATTATATTCACAAGAGTTCAAAGTTTTTATTATCAACATATCAATATAAAAGTAAATAAAAAAAGTTATTTTTTTGTGTAAAAAAGATCAATTCAAAAATTTTACAAACTTAAGGGACTAAAGTGATAAAATTAAAGTTATTGACCATTTTACCCTGTAAAGAGTCCAAATCCAGCCACATTTTCGTTGGAAAATGGTCAAAGGGACCAAACTGAGACAGAAAATAAAGTTTAAGAATGCTAAAGTCAATAAATGAACTTTGAAGGACCAGTAATAAACATAAAAAAATATATATTATTAAGAGTTACAGTAAAACCTCTATAAATTAAAACTATATAAATTAATAAACTTTCTAAAATAATAAAATCTTCCATTCCCGATTTGGGCCTTTGTAAAAAATCATCAAATTCGATAAGATAATAAGATAATAATTTTTTGAAAAATTCTTTTATAAATATTAGGTCACATTAAAACTCTAAATTAATAATTCATAAATATTACAATTATATTGTGGTAATTTGCTAAAATATGAAGTTTGTAATGCTTTACGCATTTGATCATTCATGGATGATTTTGCGATGCCTTTTAAATGAGAAGACATGGTTGGGTGTTATGAATTATTTTATTTTCATATTGAGATTTATACAGTATATGTTTCATTCATCATGCATCAATATATTTAATTGGCTAGAATAATTTTAAGTGCAACGAATTAATGTAAATATGTATATTTAAGTAATTTCAATGAATTGATACATATGTCTATAAATATAATAGTTAATTGTATACAATGAATTGATATTATACATGAATATATTTATTTAATTACAAAGAATTGATTGATGCATGAATATAATCAATAAAACATATATGAATTAATTTATTTTTCATACATATGTACTAAATTTGCTGAATTTAAAAAATCTATCTTTTAATTAATAAAATATTAATTGATCAATAAATTAATATCTATCTAAATTAATAAAAATTCATGATTCCAAACTTATTAGTTTATAAAGGTTTTACTGTAATTTTATTTAAAACTGACACCAAGTTCAAGAATCGGGATCCACTGTGATCCTGGTCATTGACACCAAATAGTGAAAGTTCAAAGGTCAAAATGCGATTTCCTCTAACCTTAAGGCTCAAACTGCAAAGAGAATTCTCCAACGATTTTAGTTTAGAAACCTGGAAGAAAGAAACACGCACTGACAGTGTGACTGTGTGGGAGTAGTTGATGAGGAAAGATGTCCAGAATCCCGCATGAGCTAATCCGCCAAGTCCAGATCTCTACCCGGACAGCTGCGGGCCTGTCCGATTACAACCCCTCCAATCCGACCCTGCCCGCTCTGCCATCTCTCTCCGCCGTGATAGCTGCCTTCGATCCCTCGCCGCCACACCTGCGATGCGAGAACTGTAACGGAGGGCTACTTAGAGGATCCGAGTCTATAATCTGTGTGTACTGCGGCCGTGGGCCCCATTACGATGTCGTTCCAGACCCCATCTCCTTTTCTTCCACCATTGGGTATCAGTGGTTGCTCCGCTCTCTTCATCTCGATGGATCGGTATGCTTTTGATAACTCTCGTTGCTTTCTTTTCCGGGCCTAATTTTTGTGCAATGTGCAATGCTTTAAGCGTAGAGTACTTTTTATGGGTTCATGATGTGCTCATATGCATATTTTAATGGGTTTATGTAGAAATGTTTTAGAATTCCTGTTGTGCTATAATCTGGTGAAGTTATGGGAACTTTGCCGTTGAGTTTGGATTGATATGATATTATCGGTTACTGTTTCAGTCTTGTTGTGGATTATGTTGTTGGTTCATGCTATAGGACATCTTTTTTATTTTAAGCGAGTTGCTTGTATCAGAGTTTTATCCATTTCAAATGGCCCATTTACAATACAGAGTCATTTTGGTTGGGTTCAACTGTTGGAGCATTTGAAAATGGTGACTGGTCCCCCATTAAGGGTGGTTTAAGCCATTCTATTTTTAAATGTTCATGGCCAAGGTTGTTTTTGGGGTATCGGAAGGGTTTGGTCTGGGGTGTTTTTGGGGGCAAAGTGGATGCTTGAATGAGGTCAGGGGGTTGGGCCTCATGGGATTCTAGTGGGGGAAGAGGCTGTTTGGGGATGGAGGGGGTGATGGAGCAGGATTGCAACAGCAGTGAGATAAGGTGTTAAGCTGGTGGGCTAGCACGGTTAGTTTGGGATTATATGGGGATGGCTGCAATGGAAGGAGGTTTGCAGCCACGGGTGGAAGGTCTGATGCGATGAGAGCTGGTACGTGTAGGCAGCGGGGATCAGCTGACAATGAGGATGTTGGGAGCCATGGGGTGGGAGGAAATGTACATGGGCCCAGTAAAGGGGCCAACTGGTTAGGTCTTGGTGAGGTTGGGTGGGGGTAATGGAGAAAACAGGTAGAGATTTGCATGGAATCACCACATTATGCTAGTCTTCCTCAGTCCCTATTTATAACATTTTGATTTAATTGTGATGCCTCAAATGCCAAGGAAACTATCTGTGAGTATACAAGTGCATATGCTCCTAGCCAAATGTTCCAAAGATGAATGTAAACAAAAATATTCATTCGTAGTGATCATATTCATATTGATTTGATTAGTTTCCTTTATTTAATATATATATATATATATATATTTCTAGGCGTCCAGTAATTGCAATTCATAGTCAAAAGCTAATAAGTTCAAAATGATGAGTAAGTTTATAGGATAATGATTATTAATCACTTGTGATCTTGACATAAGAAGGACCTGAGCAGATAAGTTGCTTGTAATCTAATTACCAAAGCTCTTTCCTTTCATACTTTCTAGGTGGAGATCAATTCTGCAACCAAGGCATACTTTTTAATTTAAATACCTCATATATTAGTAGTTAAAAATTTCTGCTTAACAAGCATCTTGGTTCTTTGGTTGTACAGCAAATGATCGTGTTGCTAAGATTGTAGGCATTTTATGGAAACTTGAAATTTTTGTTATTGATATTTCTTTTCTTCGGTCTTGCTTTGTTCTCTTCCCCATGCATTGATTGTTTCCTAGAAAAAATAAGTTGCTTAAAGATTCTAATGGATCAAGCCGAAAGCAGAATTTTTCTTTGACGTTTTTACTCATAGAAACTGAAGGATCTAAAAATTGTAAATTGATGAATTTCTTTTGAGTGGTAGCATCGGACTAGGAAGGCACAGGAGGATCATTCATCATGATCAAGACAGTCAAAGTAGGACAATATTATATTTCCTTGTCCTTGGATTGGTTTTCCACTAGCCAGGGTTTCTATTCGTTTTGGTTCTGTAGTTGCCCCCCAAAGAAACACAAAGGAAAAAAATATGTGGGTGTCTTTGTCTTATAATGACCATTACATTCGAAATAACAGCATTCCTTGCAGGAAATGGTCAATCGAACAAACAAAAGTGAGCAAGATCAAGGCCAGAGCTCACCTAAAACTTTGACCCCATTGTCTGATTTCTTAAACTTTAAAGTACAATGGCCAGCTGAAACAGAGAAGGAAGAGAGTAGTTTATCAGACAAGCCTTCTGAAGAGAGTAAAGGATCCTTGAGTTTAACTGGAGTGGCTCCACATAAATTCTTTATAAAATCAAAGAGGGATGTCCTGTCTGATATGCCCGCCGAACAGCTGTTTATGGACAACCAGTTTGAGAATGCAGGAAGAAAAGATATTGCTGCTCCTGACCATCAAAATTTGTTTCAAAATTTTCAATCATCTGATCCAGCTGATAGCTCTTCCGAACACAAGGCTAGTGAAATGTCCTCGAGGTGGGAGGCAGATTTTCAGTCTGCTGATTCTGTAAATCATCATAGTGGTTATGAGTCATCCAAGAATTTCGCAGGTTCCTCAGACAATTCTGGAAATAAAATCCAGGATTCCCAGTCAATTGACTGTTCCACTGATGTGGAGGGTGATCTTGCTGCTGAAATCGATTCTGTGTTTGGACCTGGAAAAGATCAGAATGATGAAAACCCAAAAGACAATCCAGCAGTTACTCCAGCATTTGATGACTTGAATTCACAAGACATGTGGAATAATCTGAGGTCCAATGACTCTCGCTTTGCTGGTGGTTTTGATGCTACTATCAGCAGTAAGGATGCTCCTAAGGATGATCATGCATTAGAAAATTCGAAAGATTTTTCTACTGGTGTTGATTTATTTCAAGACTTCCAATCACAAACCAACTATACAGAGATGACGGAAAATAAGATGAGAAATGAGGACCGGGAGATAATAAATGATGACAAACAAAAAGACAATCCAGCAGTTACTCCAGCATTTGATGTCTGGAATTCAGATGACTTGTGGAATAATCTGAGGTCCAATGACTCCCACTTTTCTGGTGGTTTTGATGCTACTATCAGCAGTGAGGATGCTCCTAAGGATGATCATGCATTAGAAAATTTGAAGGATCTTTCTACTGGTGCTGATTTATTTCAAGACTTTCAATCACAAACCAACTATACAGAGACGACAGAAAATAAGATTAGAAATGAGGACCGAGAGATAATAAATGATGACAAACAAAAAGACAGTCCAGCAGTTACTCCAGCATTTGATGACTGGAATTCAGATGACATGTGGAATAATCTGCAGTCCAGTGACTCCCGCTATGCTGGTGGTTTTGATGCTACTATCAGCAGTAACGATGCTCTGAAGGATGATCATGCATTAGAATATTCGAAGGATCTTTCTGCTGGTGCTGATTTATTTCAAGATTTCCAATCACAAACAAATTATATGGAGATGACAGAAAATAAGACAAGAAATGAGGACCAAGAGATAATTAATGAGGATTCATTTGAAAAATGGAATGATTTCTTTACAGGCTCAAGCAGCTTACAAGTTCCTCCCCAAAGTGCTGGCATTCAAAGTGATTATCAGGTTCCCATTTCCGACCAAAAGTCCTCAGAGATAGATTTACTCAGCTTGGACAATCAGTTCAATGAAGGAAATCTCGGTAGCTTTTCTCAACCAAATCTGTCCTCAGAGATAGATTTACTCAGCTTGGACAATAAGTTCGACGAAGGAAAGCTCGGTAGCTTTTCTCAACCAAATCTCTTTCCCACCTCAACTAGCGATACCGATGCTCTTACAGAAGCCAATATGATTATGCCTGAAAATCATGCTTCAAGCGGGTGTGTACTTATTCTGCTTATACGAGATTCTTGCTTATTTTTACTGTTGGTTGCTGGCTTTTGACTGTTAAAGTAAATCATGCTTCAAGCTGGTGTGTACTTATTCTGTTTATACGAAATTCTTGCTTATTTTTACTGTTGGTTTGCTGGCTTTTGACTGTTAAAGTGTGTCTGTCGAATATGGAGTTCTTTCTCTTGACAAGTAGCAATTCTCTTCTGTTGGATCTAGTTGGGGCATGCAAACCTTTGAATGACGGGTCCAAATACTTCAGAGTGAGTTTGAACTTGTTAAATTCCACCAGAACGCTCGCATAATACCCAATTATGTGATATCAGAATGTTTATCTGCATGAAACAAATAGTACTGTGTTTATCCTCCACTCTATCCACATTGTGCAGTCGTCATACCTCAAACTTAAAAGTCTATTCATTTCTTGGCCGCTTCCATATCAACCTGTCAACTGCTTTTACTTATACCTGGTGCCCTGCTGTCTATGAATTCAGAACTACAGCTTCATGAATAGGGTTTTCCAGATACGGGTTTCATACCAAGGTGTTCAATTCTGTTGTTAGAACTCGTTGTCAAACTCAACCACTCTACTTCTTTACTTATGTTTGAAATATAAGTTTATGAAACTTCTTTCTTATAACCTACTTGTGTCTATTTGATGCACTAGATGATGCAATGTGTCTCGGTTATTTGGATTAATTTGTTAGCTAAACTAATCCTCTTATGGAAGTAAAGCAGTTGATCGCTCTTTGGGGTCACCTCATTGTTCTTAGATCAAGCCACTGATTGAAAGTATATCGTGTTATCATTGAATGGTCCTTCCTAGTCTGCCACAGTAGGTCCGGTCTGGGAGTAATCATTTGCATTGTTATGCCTCTTAACATCTATTGTTAAATCTTTTTCTCATACTCTGATGATGTCTGATCTTCTTGATCAAGGTATTTATATATTAGCTATTCAACTGTATTGGGGGCTCAGGAGGAGGAACAAAATACTTAAAAAGCAAACTGTTCTACTTGAAATCCAACTGATTAGCTTTCATTAAGTCTGAATGATATTTTATTTAATTTGCATAGCAAAAAGTTACCAGAACTCTTGGTATCCAAACCAGAAATTGAAACCTTGAATTTGTGAACCTGGTCCACCCCCTCTTGGAATGTTAGATATAGAGAACAAAAGTTCTCAAGCATAATTCGCCGGAAATTAGCATGTTTTCTGCAGTTTGTTAGAAAAAGTTCCGAGTAAACTTTCTGATTAATAATTACTCTGATGGAGGTATGAAGTGTTGAATTTCTTTTTGTATGACCTGCCAAGATATGAGTTTCCTCTCTAATTCTGGTGCAGCAGTTTACGACATAGAATTTCCGTAAATGGGTGAGACTGGGAATTCGGTTGGTATGGTTTGACCCCCTTAAGTTTAGCTTCTTATGCTACCCAAAACTGTGTGCATGCGTGTGCAATCATTGGTTTATCTGCAACATGGACAAAAACTCGCAAATTTTAGCTGACAAAGTTCTCCTCTTTTAACTTGTCCTGTTTTTGCCTTCATATTCCTTTCTGGATCAATTCTTGTGCTGGATGAGTGTAAAGTTCCATACTGTCTCTTCTTTGCTCTTTTGCGTTCCTCAATGTTGTCCGACTTCCTAATACTTCCGTTTGAAACTGTTTTTCAAGTGATGCTAGCAGCCCTTCTTATGAATCTGGACAAGGTGCAAATAACGGAGATGCTGCTGGAAAATCCCTCGACGATGATGTCAAGATGCTGATTTCACAGACGCATGATCTTTCTTTCATGCTCGAGACCAATCTCTCCATCCCCTCAGGTTCAGAGGCCCCCAAGTCGCCTCCAAGCCCCAAGGATTGAGAAGCTGTGTTAAATCTAAGCGTGTTTGTTGCTTCTATTGTACTTGTCTTGGTATGCCTTTTAAGTTCCGGGACATTTTTTTCATCAAGTCCCACCATTCCTTTACCACCGTTTTTATCTGTATGTCATGGTTCTGTAGATGCAGTATCAGGTACTGAGAAGCTCTAGTCTTTTGGTGCAGAGTTTATCATATTTTGGTAATATTGTCTTAGATTTGTGCTCATTATCTTGTTGAACTGTTCTTTTCTGGTAATTTCATGAAAGGAGAGCACCTCACAGTTCATAGTTAGGTCTCTTACCTCTCATTTGACCTACCAAAACCAACGATGTTTATAACCACCAAGTACATAAAGAAGCAGGAAACCACGAAGATCACCTTGAGCAAGTGGATAAACTTCCCAGCATTTTGAATCTTGTACCATATTTTTCCCGATTATGCTTTTGCAACATCAAGTAGGTGTACAAATTCTCTTATGGTTTTGAGTTGAGCTTCATATTGATCATTGTTGTTGATGTGCAGAGGTTACCTCAACATTGCATCCAGGTCCAGCAGCCACAAATTCAACTTGCACTGAGTTTGGTGGCTATCCCTTTCTCGAAGGTTGGGGTTTCGTGGCCGACGCCCCCCCCCCCCCCCCCACACCCCCAACCCAAGGAAAAAAAAAAAAAGAAAGGAGTAAATTCCTCTACAAGCGTCCTAATATAAATAGTTGATGTGTGGCCTTTTATTGTAATTTACACAATTTATTCTTTCTGTTCATGTTTTTGTACAAGTTCGCAATTTGTTATAAAGGATCCTAACAATCATACTAATCCAACCAAAAGATTATTTGATGTGCGAATGTTGTGTATGAAACGCCAATATGTATCAATCTTTTATCATGTTTTACGATGTTCTTGTCATGTAACAACTATGAAGTTCAATTTACCATAATTTTTAATGTCATAATTGTATAACAACGTTATCCTTTCACATTTCAAGAAGATTGATTGTTAGTTTACTTGATTGATTGGTACGTAGGAACTGAATTAAGTAGGAATAGAGTACAGATGAATAAAAAATTGGATTTGAATAACATTCATATGATTGGTATATGTAATAAATTAAAAAGTAATATAATTATCATTCCTTGGTTCTTAGTTAATTTCATTAATATAATTAATAATTTGAAAAAATAATGTTTAGTAATGAAATTAAATTATTGTTATGAAAAATTTGTTATTTAATAATTTTTTACAAAAATATTTATTCATATTTTCTTGAATATATTGAATTCAATTATATAAAAATAGTATTTTCAAAAATTATTTAAGGTTATAAGCAATTTATAAATCATCTGATATGTTGTTGGAAAAATATATATAAATTATTTATTTACGTAATAAATAATATATTGATTCATTAAACATATAGATAATATTTCTCTGCCAAAATTAAAAAAAATGATTCGAACAATCAGATGGGCTAATGTATTTAATCAATGCATCTATCATTATTTATTCAGTATTCAGAAAGAATTTTTTTGAGTTAGTAAAATAATTAAATATCAAAGTAATATTATTTTTTCTTTATCATGCATACATAATTATTTCTTAATAAAAAATACAAAAAATACTCAAATTTTATAACAATTAAAATTAAATATTAAATTAATACAAGAGAGAGAGAGAGAGGGAGAGAACTTTCATTCAATACATGTTAGAAATAACTAATACCATGTTGACTGAGGAAATAACGAATCCTTTATTAAAAGTATAAGAATTCTGATTGCACCATTCTCATTCTATTTTTATGTATCAATCACACTCTAAGAGTTGTATCCATTAGCAACATTGATGCCACAAGATTTATGCCACTATGATGTTCATTTTCAAAAATGTTATCTGTCGCCGATGTTTTTGATATTCCTTCCCCACACCCATCAAAATCATTCAAAATTTATTATTTGATCTGTTGTTAGTGAATTCTTCTTTTACTTTACTTTCTCTTCTTAAGAAAGGCATTACGATTATTTTATTTTATATCATATATTATTTACATATTACATCAATTTTATTTATTATATAAAGTCATCTCAGATCCAACTGGGAGTATTTTAAAAAAAATATTTTCACTTTTTTTCATAACATTTCTATCTTAAATTACAACTACAAAATTCTTATCTCCTATATTAAATTTTTTTAATAATTATAAATCAGAAAAAAAAATATTTTTTTTTTAAAAATTAAATCAGCAAACATGTCAAGGAAAATTAAGAACAGAATTGCCATAAAATGAATTTTTACTAATAACACGAATTCTACATACTTGAATTTGTGAAGCTCAATTATTTGAAATCCAAACAGTCCCTTAAACCCTCTCTTCTTTCTTTTCCCTCTCTCAGATTCTTACACTCTTCTGCGTATCAACCAAGCAAGCAAAAATCTCCAATGGCGGAACCCAAAACCAAGTACGATCGTCAGCTCAGGTAGTTGCAGTGGATTTTTCCCTGTTTCCATTTCCCTCCCCTGCATTTCCAGTATTCTCGATTTCCACCCTGCATAATATCAGTCACAATTTCGTTTGTGCTTGAAAATTGGTTTTTGCAGAATATGGGGTGAGCAAGGGCAGACAGCTCTCGAGAAATCAAGCATATGCTTGTTGAACTGCGGGCCCACGGGCTCCGAAACCTTGAAAAATCTAGTTCTTGGTGGGGTTGGAAGTATTACTGTTGTTGATGGCTCTAAGGTTGAGCTTGGGGACCTAGGGAATAATTTCATGGGTATAATTATGTTTGTTCTTCCTGAATGTTGGTCACTGTATTTGCATGTTTTTGTCTTTTATGTTAAGGGGTTATGTTTTGATCCTATTACTTTGATATGTAGTGGATGAATCGAGCGTTGGGCAATCGAAGGCGAAAACTGTTTGTGCATTTCTACAGGAGTTGAATGATGCAGTCAAGGCGAAGTTTATTGAGGAGTATCCGGAGGCATTAATTGAGTCCAACCCATCATTCTTTGCGCAGTTCACTTTGGTTGTTGCTACACAGGTTTGATGCATGTCTTTGCATTGTTATTCACTTCCAATTGATTTTTTATTCACTTCCAATTGGAATTTTTGCTGGGCTTTAAGTGGATATTGAATCAATATAGTGTGGGGTTTCACTGTGTTACCTCATGGTAGCATGACTCGTCCATATTTCCCTAACTCAGAATTGGCATGGAGTTAATAGTTACTTATTTTCACTAGCAATTTTCTAGATGAAGTTAGATTGCACACCTGTAGTTTAAGAGAAGGTCTACTTGAAGAAAAGATTCACCATGTGAAGATCTTTTGGGAGGCAGGGAATTATGATTTATAATCAATATTTGCCAGATTATTTGACTTTATACGGCAAGGACTAGACCTTGTAATGATCTGGATTTGACTTATAAGATCTCGGACTATGGCATCTTGCTTCTTTGGTCTAGCTCAAGTAAGCTCGAACCTTTACGAACTTATCCAAATACGAACTTTACTGATACTTGTTAGGTGACAAGAGGAGTGCACCTTAGAGTTAAGTGTCTTATTGATATGGTTCAGGAGATAGTAAGAATCTTCCAGAGGTTAGTTTATGGAAAGTTGATTCTGAAATAAGCCATATGGTTCAACTACTGCTTGTTGTTAAGTCAAGTCAGTCGAGTATGCATATGAGAGCCTCTGTACAAGCTTTCCAAAAGCTTCTGAACTGAAGACTTTGAACAATAGTTTAGTGGCAGTTAGTTAAATGCAACATTAGGTTGATGGAAAAAATATTGTCTTGCCTGCTTTTAAGCTTGCAGGAATTAGGTCTTTTGGCTTAAATTTCTGAATGCCTTTAATCTCTATATTTGACCATCTTTATTATGCATGATAGGATGGATAAAGAGTTACCGGTTGTTCAGTTTTGAATGCTTTTGAATTTTCCTGTGTAGCTTATTCAACACTTGAATTTGAGAGCCTGGACTTTTCGAACATTTGTCTTTCATATTCCTCGAGAACAGTTTATTTGGAGAAGGAAGAAAGTTCTAAACAGTCTAAAAAGACAATAAACAGTCTCAAAAACTTCAAACTAATTATTAGTGTGTGGATTCAATTTAATCTGAAGGTAGAGAAGGCACAAAAGATAAATCCATTCATGGTGCTTTGATACTGATCCTCTTCACTCGATGTCCATGGGTTAATTTTTCCCAATTGCCATTGTTTTGGCATTTTGGTTTGCTAAATATGAAATTTTATGAACTTGAACGATATCATCTTTTGAGAACAAGGTGATAGATAAAAAAAATTGTCTCCCCTGCCATAAGAAAACATCTCTTTTATTATGTGAAGTTCATTATCCATATAGCATATTATTACCCATCGTTTGCCTTTCTGCATGATTTTGTGTTATGATCTGTGGATGATAAGTTTTCTAGTTAAAGTCATGCCTTGTTTTCTTCTTCAGCTTGTGGAAGACAAAATGATGAAACTGGATAAGATCTGCCGTGATGCTAATGTCATGTTGATATTTGCACGTTCTTATGGCCTCACTGGTTTTGTTCGGATCAGCGTGAAGGTAATTTCAGGACATGCCATTGTTCCTTCGTTCTGTCTTGACTAGAACAGTATTTGATACGGAATAGCTCCAGGAAAAGAAAATTTTGTTATAGTAAAAGTAATTCTTTATATATACATACTGAAGAATGAGAACTTCACATTTTTGTGGGTAAGGACAGTAATCTGACTTTTCCTGCAGGAACATGCAGTGATTGAATCAAAACCTGACCATTTTCTGGATGATCTTCGATTAAATAATCCATGGCCGGAGCTAAAAAGGTTTATCGTCTATTTTACTGTATAGTTTATATCTATGTCTGTTATGACTTACAGTATACTTCTTACATTTTGTGAACTGCATCATATATTCCCCTAAAAGCTAGCAACTGAATATTTTTCACCAACAGGTTTGCAGAAACATTTGATCTGGATACAGCTGATCCTATCGTTCATAAGCACACTCCTTATGTCATCATTCTTATTAAGTTGGCAGAGGAGTGGGCAAGAAATCATGGTGGAGTTCTTCCATCAACAAGGGAAGAGAAAAAAGAATTTAAGGTGCATGATAAGCTTTTTGCCATTATACCTTATTGTTTAGCATTATTCTCTTTCTGTTGTCTTTTGACGGCGGTCCCTGCATTCTGGTTGGATGTCTTAGGATTTAATCAAGGCCAAGATGATTGCATCTGATGAAGAAAATTATAAGGAAGCCATGGAAGCTTCATTCAAAGTCTTTGCCGCTCAAGGAATTAGTAAGTTATCAATGTCCTCAAACTCCTACTTGAAGGAAAAGCTTAGTCAATCTTTGTTAACACTGAGTTTCATAATTTTTGATAGATAATTAATGAATAAGTTTGGCTCTAGAATATCAACCTTTTTCTCACATAACTAGGAACAGTTGTGACATATATATTGATAAACTACTCGATTATATCTTTCTAAAGTAACAAATATAATCACTTGAGTTGTGCTGAACATCTCCCTCTTTATCATACTAGGTCCAAGCTTACAGCAGATAATTAATGATAGCTGTGCTGAAGTTAATTCCCTTTCATCGGATTTTTGGGTGTTGGTGGCAGCTCTTAAGGTAAATATGTTGACATATAAATGTAACAGTTGGTTGAACTCATCGCTTGAACTGTACTCTTAATGTTCAAACTTTTTTGATAGTCATAGTCCTATTGTGTTTCTTATGGCAATGAAACAATTAATCTTTGAATTAGAAAGACACTGTTACATTTATGTTATGTGTCAGTATCAACTCATTATCTCCTGAATTTTAGTAAGAGTTAGTTCACTGGTTCTTACATAAAAGTAAAATTCATTCACCACCTTTCATTTTCTTTTCTGCTCAACTTCCAATCTAGTAATCGCTAAATATTTGGGGGAAGCATTAGTGATTCATGGAACTAAAATTCATTTGCTGCATTTCGTTCTCTTTTTCTTCTCAACTTTTAATTGAGTGAAAAGATCCCCAAATGTTTGGGGTAGCATAAGTTTGCCAAGCTTAGGATGGTTAAAGTTGGACAGTATTGTGATTTGGCCTATTGGCATCAAATCAGAACTTTAGGACCAATAGATCAAAAGCTTAAGATTTTGAATGGATTTTGATTCTTGTTTTGAAAGTTTATGGACTGTAGTTTTCATTAAAGCTTTATATTTCTAGCAGAACTTATGAGCTTAGTATGAGTTCTTACTCTAGTGAACATCTTTCCCAACCAAACAGCCCAAGATACACTAGGCCCTGTTTGTACATGATTATATTAGGCCCAGGAGCATGCTATGCAATTTAGGGTTTTGTAGGTTGCACGGCCCACCAGAAGAATGTTGCATGTAAAGTTTTTGTATGTTGAAGGGCCATGCACCCCTTACAATTGTGGACTATAGAATCTAGTTCATGTTAACACTTGATCTATATCAAAACTCTACTGCTTGCATTTTCCAGTTCATGCCGCTTACATTTCCTCTTGAAGTGATAATTACCTTTTTCACTGTGTGGTGGTTGGCCAGGCGAATACTGGTCATATAAATTTGGACATTGGCTTGTTTTTCGTCACTTAAGTGAAAGGGAATAGCATGGGTGAATATTGTCTAGATTAATGTGGATCCGTATTGCTATTTCTTCCAACTATCATGACTGCATGTTTCTCAGCAGTTCATTAGATTGCAAAAGTTGAATTTTCCACTTGATTATTGACTGCTTGAGATTGCTACCTCCAATGTTTTAAAGGAGAAGGCACGGAGCAATAAATTGCGTGTTCCTGGAGGCAGGATCTTGATGCATGGACCTAATGCCTCATGGAATTTTTGATATTTTTAGAATTTCGAAATGATGTTAAAAGTTGTGATAATTAGCATAAAAGATTATGGAAGAAATTCATATACTGAATTTTGAAGACAAAAACAAGGAAGAACAAAAAGAAAAGGAGGTTTAAGCTTTCTCATTATTCTTATTTTTGAGAACAGAAGATGAGTATAAAATTGTGAATAATAACAAACCTTTAGAAAAAAATGGTATATTCTTTATAATAAAAAAGCTGAATTTATGCAGAATGTCTTGAGGTGTGGGACGACGAGGTTCTTAATGTCTTTTGGTTCTTGATTTTGTTCAAGAATTTATTTTACAATCAGACTCTTTCATTTATTAGCCTCAATGAATTGTAGGCCAAAATCTTTAGTTAGAAGAGCATGTGAACCAAATTGCATTTCAGCCATATGTTCTCTAAAATGGATCAAATCCAATCCAAGAAATAGGAAAACTTTTGGTTTGAATACTAGGCTTTTACACAAGCTAAGGTGCATGACAAACTTCAAGGCAGTTGCTCCATGCCATTTTGCACACGGTGCGCCCAAGCGGTTAAATGCTACCCCCCCCCCCCCCCCCCAACTAATACAAAGGGGCCCAGGGCAGGCGTCGAGAGTGCCTTTCCTTCTTGCACAAGTTTTCTGTATGCCTCGAGTTGATGTCCGAGGCTAGATAGTTATCAATCATTACATGTTATCTGATTTTTCATTCTTTTGCATTTTCTTTCCACACACTTCAGGAATTTATAGCTAATGAAGGTGGTGGAGAGGCACCTTTGGAGGGATCAATCCCGGACATGACATCTTCTACTGAGTGAGGGACTAGTTCTTTGTGTCTCAGTTTGCCCTTTTGTGTTTCAAGGAGACTTATGCCAACATCTGTATTGTTTCTTGAGCCTGCTGTAGGTTATATGTAAACCTGCAAAAGATCTACCAGGCTAAGGCTGAGGCTGATTTTCTTGTTATGGAGCAGCGTGTTAGGAAAATCTTAAAAAAAATAGGTAGAGATCCAGATAGCATATCAAAGGCAACCATAAAAACCTTTTGCAGAAATGCACGGAAGCTCAAGGTTATGCTCAAAATATTTGTCTTCTTCTCTTTGCTTCTCCCAGGTTTAAATCACATAACAGGTTTCTACATGATCAATTCTGCATGTGGGCTGCCCATTCTGTAAATTTTACAGTTTATTGCATTTCAAATGTCCTGTGTCTTTTATCCTATTTAAAAGGTTAACATATTATTTTGGCTTATTTTTTGTAAAATCCCAAGTAATGAAATTTTTGTAAAGAAATTTTTATTTATTAAAAATGGCATCCAAAATCAATTATCTTTATCGAAGTTCATGACAAGTGTATCTCTCTTTGGTTTCTATCCCTTTAAAATGTCTTAGGTATGTAGATATAGCTTGATGGAGGATGAGTACAATTCACCAGTTCAATTGGAGTTACAAAAGTATCTGACCGATGAAGACTACAGGTAGTTTTTCTCTTATGCTGTCAACATTCAAGAATTTCATGTGGAGATATCATTTTGGTTTTTCACTATGCGAGTTAGGGGTTCCAAAGTTATGAGAAGGATAATTAAAATCAAAAAGGCATGTGAATATTGTTTGCTGAAGCTGCGCTGCTTGAATTAGTTAACCAATTGTGTGAAGACGTGGTTTTAGTACTTGGAATGCCTTACAGTAAGTTCCAAAAGCTGGAATTGCTCATTAGGTGAGAGTTTGACCTAGTGACTGAAACACTCAAAACAACTTTTGGAATTTAATTATAGTTG
The DNA here is from genome assembly GCF_026168435.1 of Sesamum indicum. Taxonomy (NCBI): domain Eukaryota; kingdom Viridiplantae; phylum Streptophyta; class Magnoliopsida; order Lamiales; family Pedaliaceae; genus Sesamum; species Sesamum indicum. Next base: position 585,898 of record NC_142669.1, read on the forward strand.
CAAGTCATAATGGTGTTTGGCAACTTCAATTCAAGATCACTCTGTCAATTGTCATCTTGAAGTTGTTTGGCAACGTAAAGTGTAATTGTTTTTGGTTTGTTCAAACACTATAATATGGGTTTTGAAAGTTAAAATTTGAAGCTGTTGGCTAACTCTGGTTTATTTAATCAATTATTTCAAATAAACTTTTACAGAATCAATTACCATCAGAATCAACTAGATGAAAATCAGTTCTTCTATAACCAGTTATTTAAAAGCTGGCCCTAAATCAAGTGCATGTAACTTGGAGTCTGTACCACTCTTTCAAGAAATCAAACTTTGAGAAACAGTACAAAAGTTTACTAGAACAGAGGTTGTGGGCATAAATCGTGCTAGGGTTCTCCTGATTTCTGATTTTCAGATTAGTGGAATGTGTTTTTGTCGGTAGAAATATGTTTTGTTTGTTTTACTTTTAATTTGATAAATTTATTTTAGTATCTTTCTCTTAGTTATTAATTTCATGAAAATATAATAAATGTTAGTAACAATTTACTCCAATCATATAAATGATAATCAAATAACTGCATAAGTACTTAACTAATTAGTTCAATTAGTCATTAACTCTTAACAGATGAAAGTGATATATATTTTCATTTTAACTAATCAAGTCGCTTATAACCAAATGATTAATTTTTGACCAATCGGGTAATTGATAATTTAATATAACTCTTTTTCCCCTAACCAAACAATTCAAAGTGATTATTTCAACTATTGATTAATTATTTCGAATGAATGAAATAATGAATAATTGATACCTGTTAAAATAAATTTCCATTTAATTTGTTTGTTTCTGCCCCTTTTAGTCTTACCCCACCCCCCCTCTTCTTGAGCATACATCAACCCCTTTTCCCCAAACCCCATATTCTCCTTCCCAGCTCCCCTCACCCACCTCTCTCCACCACCAGTTGTACCCTAACTCCAACCTTCCCAGCCCCTGGTAGCCAACACCTAAACCAGAATTCTCTGGTTGCATGCATCTATATATATATGTGATTTTGTGTGCATTTAACCATGTGTGAATAGATATGTATGCATGTCCATTTGGGGATGATGTTGTGTATGTATATTTGTGTGTCTGGTCTAAGTATTTATATATACAAGAGTGTGTGTGTGTGTGTGTGAGTATCTACAAAAGATAGAGAGAGAGAGATGTGAGAGAGAAGAGAAAAACAGAGGGATTTTAAAAATTTGAAATTTAAGGTATACTTTTGTCCACACGATATTTTAGTTTTTTGGTAATTTTTACTTGACTTGTTTAACGGAGAACCAAGAATGACATTTGGTACTTTTGGCCAATTTTTTTATTGCAAATTAATGACAAGGGATGTAATTGCAATTATTCAGAAATTGGTGGTTTCTGTGTCTTGACCATTTTGCACGGGGTCTTACTGTAGTCATCTCTAAATACTATGATTACCTCACATGTGACTTGAGCCATATGCTCATTCCCAAAATTTCCCATTTTACTCCTCTTCATTCCCAAGGATTTTTCCAACTTATTTCCAATAATCCAAGACCCTCAACTTGAAATATGAACAAAACTAGGTTGCATATACCCAAAATCTGTATATCAAAAGAATGGGTTTTACACCCTAGATTATAAATTTCGATGGTGGCCAGCAGTCAGACTTGTGACCCAGATGTGGACCAAAGTGCTACTATTGGGAGCTCTTTATTTTTCAAATCACTTTCGTTCTACTCTTATATAGGCTGTTAATATCTTGGTAAATTAGAAGGTGGTGGTGCTCCAACCAGACATGGTGGAAAGAAGATACTGAAACAAAGGCTGGGAAGAGGGTGATGAAAATTAATGGTAGGTGGTAGTGATAGAGGAAGAACATGAGAAAATAAAGAGAGAAAATAGGTGCTCAGAGTTTGAAGAAAAACTGAGAAGCGCATTACCCCATAATTTGGGCACCCATATCAATCAATAGTCTCTGCGTGATCCAGATGAGCTTGGACTGTATCACTCATGATTCTCTTTAATTCCCAAAGTGTGTGCTATACACTATTTGTGTGAACGTAAAATGGGAGAATTTATGTAGAAAAAGAGGGAAGCTACTTGTTGTTTAACAGTAACTGATCAAGTTCCCTCCAATCCAATGCCTTTTAACTTATAACGAATTAGTACGAGGCAAACCATTTTTGTACGACAGTGAAAGTAGTACTGCTTGTGTGCATAGTTAGATAAGGCGCCCCATGGTGCGTGGAGCAAGCTCAGTGCCATTTTTATAAAGGTTAACATAATTTTGTGTTTATGTTAAATTGTTTGTGCATTATTGATGTTAAAAGATATTGATGTATCATGTATGAATATATAATTTAGCGGCTCCGCGGCACCTTTGAGGCATGATGCACCATGCACCTTTAACAACTATGCTTATGAGGTCACTTGAGGAACTAAAATTGTTAAGGGGATTCCGGAAATGTCTCTTGGGCTTTTGATATGGTGGTGATCATAGAGCGTGGGTGATGCATTGGAAGGAAACTTCTCACTGTTTAACTGACTGAGAAGTTGAAATTTTGAGGACACAGAAGCAAAACTCATTGTCGGATCTGCTGAATGGGCCGCTATGCTTTAAATGAGAGATTTTCTCTTAGGATTGTCAAAGCATTTGACAAGAGCCTTTGAGTGACTGGAAGAATGAAAGGAAGAAGTGAAAATTTTGGAGAAAGTCATTTCAGCTTCTTAACCTTTTCTTCTCTACTGCTAGGATCCCTGCCCATGTGGGGATTATTTCCTTTCTGGGACCAAGAGGGTTTGAACATTTATATTGACTGTAGGAACTCTGTTGTTTGCTTGAATATCTTGACCTTTTGTGTCATAAGTGGGTTTATTGCATTAAGTTCACTAACTGATGGCATTTCGATTTTATGCTGCAGTACTGCTGTGGGATTTTACATTCTTCTACGAGCTGTAGATCGTTTTGCTGCAAACTACAATAGCTTTCCAGGGCAATTTGATGGGTAGAACTTTAAGCTATTGTGGCCATCTAATCATTCCACTACACAGTTATCCTGCTGACTAACTGTGATTCATATTCCACAGTGAGATGGATGAGGAGATATCAAGACTGAAAACAACAGCTGTCTCACTACTTGCTGATTTGGGATGCAACGGATCAAACTTAACAGAAGACCTTATAAATGAGATGTGTCGTTATGGTGCTGCAGAACTTCATGCTGTGGCTGCCATCATTGGTGGAATTGCGTCACAGGAGGTGATTAAGGTTGGTTTTTCATTCTAATCTTGAAATATATTGTTTAGTCATAACAAGAGTAGCTGAGCCTCTTTAATAAAAAGATCTTTAAACAAGGTATTGTCACTTTCCGAGATTGTAGCATGAGTAAGAGGCTGGTAGCATCTATTCTAAGTTTAAGCTTGCAATTTGGGTAGCCTGGAAATTAATTCTTACCGGGACAAAAATTTAGAACAAAAGAGTTGGGTATAATTCCAATGCTTCCGCGGCGGTTAAAATAGTTACTACCTATATTATTGACCCATTTGAAATTACAAAAGTCTCTACTTCACGTTTATAACATTTACAATATTTCCCCTTTAATGTTCAAGAGATAATATTTTAAAATTTGTTGAGAAGTTAATATTTTACTTTAAAAAACATGGTATAATTTTTTGTATCTAATGATTCTAATCCCATAAAGAAGGTGATGTAAGATTTTCTTTAACATAGAAACCTTTGTAAGGGATGTTTTTGCAATTTCAAGAGCAGGGGGTGGGGGTGGGGATTAAAGTCAATAATTACATTAAGTTCAGCAGATGGTTGCTTGAATTAATCCAAAGAGTTATTCACCTCTTTCATGTCAAAGCGGGGAGATGAATTTTCAAATTTGAGGCGTTTAATATGAACTTATACAACAGGAACTAAACGCTATACCTTTCGGAAGACGCTAAGCATACATGTTTGACTACAATCAACAAAAGTATACCCCACCTTTTTAAGTTAACCTACACCTTTAGGCATCAATTACAAAGGAAATATCACAATCACCATCCTCTTCCAGTACGATTAAATTTAAGTGCTTGCGTATCTGTTTGTAACTGCGATTCGTGGTGTTACTTTGAACTGCAGCTCATCACAAGACAATTTGTTCCAATGAGTGGGACTTTTATATTCAGCGGCATCGATCATAAGTCGCAGTTGTTGTTATTTTAGGATACAAAGAAAGCAACATGGTACGTTATATGTGCTTCCTCTAGTCTCAGGAACTTGTTTCATTCACCTTCAGGCACTGATAATACTCGTGGGCTGCATGTAGATTGCAGTGTTCTTTATGATGGAGCTCATAAACTGGTTTTGGAGAAATCTTGGATCCTATACTGACAGAGCATGCAGAAGAAATCGTTCATCTTGATTAGAATAGTAGCTTCTGTACGAATGTTCATTAGCTATGAAATGACATTCAACACAGGTAAGAAAAATACGTAATTTGACTGTCTGTGAACGCAGTGAGATATGCTCATGATAGCTTGTCTACATTGGGAAAGAAAATTTTCCTATTGGTTTGAAGAATGGATAGATGATGATGCACGCTAATTATGGCCAGAGTGATACTGATCATCGATCTTTCTCTAATCTTCTCCCATTTTGTGCGTTGAAGAGTTTGAATTGACTTTTGAGTACTTGCATTTTGCCCCCATCTACTTACTCTCTTCAACGCAGACGTCGCTCCATCGATCCGTTGTCTTTCGCTTTGCACCCTGCAGTTATGCAGAATACTTAAATTCGAGTTTTCTTTACTGTTGCAATGAAACATGCCAAATATGCCCAACATATAATGTTCTTGGCCACTTTTCTTTCATGCTGTCTTTATATCACCTTTGGGGGCATATTTGGTAGTTTATTTGCAATATTTTGTAAAAGAATTTGGTTATTTAATATTTGAAGGGGAAAAGTATATATATAATCTTTTTTGATGGTTAATAAGTGGCAAAGTAATGCAGTCGAAAGATATAGTGTACTTTCTTGATTGAAAATAGTGTCCAAGTGGCAAAGTGGAATATACCATTTAAAGTGTAAGTTAACATTGTTATTTTTAAACCTTAATTTATATAATCTTTTGGAATTTAGAAAATGTATTAATATACTCTTTTTTTTTTTTTGTAAAATAAGACTATAAGTTTATTGTATTATTAAACATCATTTGCAGACGTGCATAATTGATCTAACTATTTATTTTATTTTTATTGTGTAGGAGAAAAGAAAAATAACTTCATGGTATAAGTAAAGAAACACAACTTTCAGATATTTGATAATAAAAATAAATAAATATTGCAATGGAGGATTTTTACGATAATTTATTTTGTTATAAGCTTTTTTTTGGGTTCATCTTTATAAAAATAGTTTATGTAAGTTGTAGTTTACTCATAAATATGTATTACATGAATTTGAGTTCAGACTACAAGGACAACTTAAATTATATAGAAGTGATAATATTTATTAAGATAATTATACTTTCCTCCCTCGAGGTTTGGTGTAATTATACGTGATCTTCTATATTTTGAAAAATTACATTTAGCACCCATGAAGTTTGCTTCTGTCTAGTAAATAAGTTTATCCGTTAGTTAAAATTCACCAAATTTGCTGACATTAATAAAAAGTTTGAATAAAATTGATATTTACCATTGCTTGACTAATTGCTGATTTGTTGCATGTCGAATATTTTTTCTAACTAAACTATCCTTATAATGGTGAAGATATACCTCTTCACATGTATTAACTCGTGAAGACGTATGAAGGTAATTTGGTCTAAAAATATTTATTTGACCTGCAATAAATTAATAATAAGTTAATTAGAGAATAAATATAGATTTATTTCTATTTTTTTATTAATATCAACAAATTCGGTGAAGTTTAACTAATAAAGGGATTTATTTGTTAGATGAAAATAAATTTTAGAGGTGCTAGATGTAATGTTTCAAATCACAAGGAATGTATGTGTAATTAAATCAAACCTTATGAGAGGAAAGCATAATTATCCCTATAAGATATATGATAGAGTGCTATGAATAAATTGGAGATTATAGAAATGTAAAATAACTAAGGTGTTCACAGTTGAATAAAATCGAACAAAAACAAAATAAAAATTCGTACATAACGAAGCTAAACCAAACTTGAGTCTGCTCTCCGTCATAGTATTTTGGCAATGAAAATTCTTAGTTGTAGTGTAATCAAGGTCAAATTGTATTTTACCCCATGTATTTTTTAAAATTAGATAAAACTATCCTATATTTCAAAAATAAACAAAAAACCCCCTATAATTTATAAACTCAGCAAAAAGTCCTCTTTCCGTCAGAAACTAACGGAAGATGGGTTACACACGCGAGTGTGAAAGTTGGCATGATTTTTTTTTTTTTTTTATCTTTTTTTGTTATTAATTGATAAAAATACCCCTATATAGTATTTAACATTACTATGATTAAATATACTTATTTTAAACTTGTTTTCAATGATTTTCTTTATATTTTCTATCCCTCCTAAACAATAAATAACTTTATTTTTAAATATATTTATTTAAATATCAAAACACAATATATATATATTTACAAATTTATAATTTAAAAAAAGAAATATTAAATTGATATGACAATACAAAATATAATATTCTAGATTCAATTTTTAAAATTTAAATATTTATCAATCTAAATGTTTATAAACAAAAACAATAATATTTTTTAACTAATTAAATTAATATTTATTTCAAAAAAATAATAAATTATTTATTATAAATAATTTAAATTTTACTAATATATGTATTTGTAATGAACATTGAGTATTTTCTTTTACTATTTTTAAATTTTAGAAATTTAAATAAAATTTTCTTATCATTTTTAAATTTTTGCATTTTTCTTGAATTAATTTTTAAATTTACTAAAAACGTTAAAAAAAAATCGTTGTCCAAAATTACTCTGGGCGGTCGTCCAAGTTGACATCGCCGCCCTTTGCCTTGCAACGTTGCCGTCGCCCCCTTTGCCTTGCAACGTCGTTGTTGCCCTTCTTGGCGTTGGGTTGCGACGACACCCCCTTGCCTTGGGCGGCGTGAGAGGGATGGGGTGGACGGAGGGTGGAAGAAGGAGAGGGGCTTGGTGGCAGGGGTGGGGAGGGGCGACGGGACGAGGGGGGGGGGGGGAGAGGGGCCTGGTGGAGTGGGGGTGGGGTTTATTTTGTTTATTTATTTATTTTTTTTTATAAAATAATAATTTATATTTTACAATTATAAATCTAATAGTTAAATCTTAACCCTTAATAATTTAGATGTAACAATTCAAATGTATTTAAAATTACTATGATTAAATGTACTTATTTTAAACTTGTTTTCAATGATTTTTTTTTATATTTTCTATCCCTCCTAAACAATAAATAATTTTATTTTTAAATATATTTATTTAAGTATCAAAACACAATATATATATATATTACAATTTATAATTTAAACAAAAGATATACTAAATAATATGAAAATACAAAAAATAATATTCTAAATTCAATTTATAAAATTTAAATCAATGTAAATGTTTATAAACAAAAACAATAATATTTTTTAACTAATTAAATTAATATTTATTTCCAAAAATAATTAATTTTTTATTATAAACAATTTAAATTTACTAGTATATCTATTTGTATTGAAACTTTTAATATTTTTTTTTACTATGTTTAAATTTTTTTCTTATCATTTTTAAATTTTGCTTTTTTCTTAAGTTAATTTTAAATTTATAAAAAACGTTAAAAAAAAAAATCATCGTTCAAAATTATCCTGAGCGGTCGCACAAGTTGACGTCGCCCCCTTTTGCCTTGCAATGTTGCCATCGCCTTTCTCGGCGTCGGGTTGCCACGTCAACCCCTGCCTTGGGTGATGTGAGGGGTTGGGGTGGGCGGCGGGTGGAGGAGGGAGGGGGGCTTGGTGGTGGGGTGGGGAGGGACGGCGAGGGGCCTGGTGGGGTGGGGTTGGGGTTAATTTTGTTTGTTTTTAGTTTTTATAAAATAATAATTTATATTTTATAATTATACATTTAATATTTAAATCTTAATCCTTAATAATTTAGATCTAATAATTCAAATGTATTGATTAAATCCTATTGTTGTTATGCAATAAAAAATTGAACGATCATGAAAATAAAAAGTAATATATAATAGATAAAGGTATAACAATCTTTTGATAAAAAGACTAACGTCGTTAACTTCAACTAACAGTGAGGGGCAAGTATGTTATATTTAAAAAAATAGAGGGTTTATTTTTTTACTTATTTTTAAAATATAGAAAACTTTTAGCTGATTTTTTAAAACACATGGGTTAATATGCAATTTGGCCTATAATCAATGCATATTATACAATGGAAAACATCATTGGAATCTAATATTATATTTTTTAAAAATTTAGGGTTGATTACACTTAAACGCCATCTAAAAATAAAAAATTATGTTTTTTTCTCTTTTTTTTTTGAAATTATATTTACACCTCCTCTAAAAATTCACTATTTACACTTGATCCCTTTTTGTTAGGATTTGGACGAAATGTTGATGTTAGCCAAAAAATTGCATGAATTTTTAATTTTACTCCTCATTTAATATTTTTTAAGAATAATTTTTGTACTTATGAAGGGAAAAAGAATATAATGATGTTAACTTCATTCCATATATATATAGTATATTTATCTCTTTATAAGAACAAAAATATATATGGGAATGTTCAATGAGGGGCAAAACAAAAAAATTATTTATCTTTCTTCTTTTTTTTGTTGTTTTTAAACTTATGTCAGTATCTTTCGTTCGTCAGTATTTGTCAGATAGAAGCAAACTTAAGAGTTGCTAGATGTAATTTTTCAAACTACAGAGAATTTAAGTATAACTACACGAAATCTCGAGGGAGTGAGTGTAATTATCATTACTTAATATTGGGGCAACAACTTGTCGGTACTTTGATAATATTGACTTGATAAAAGCAGGGTAAAATTTTAGCTATCTTCTTTAAAATTTGGCATAATTAAGAATACCCCCTCATTACTTAAAATATTACAAAATACCCCCCTCAAATGAAAAATAATTATATAGTCCCTAAACGGTGAGACTGATACTACTAATTTACTCTTGCTGAAATTAAAAAAGAAAACAAAAAAAAATATTTTAAAAAATAAGAGTGAGTAAGATAAATAATCCATATAGAATATTAGTCCATTAAAATATCTTTAATTTATTTTAAAAATATAAAAAATATAATTCATGATTCAAAAGAGTATTTTAGTCATCATAAAATTTGAACGAAAACCTAATAAAAGCTAACAAAATGGGCATATTTTTAAATGTATTTATAATTTTTTAAACATTAAAAAATATTTATAATTATGTCAAATTTTAGGAAAAATAATTATAATTTACCATTAAAAAAAAAAGGAAATTTAAGCAAAAGGTGTGGAGAAAGTCAAGAGTTGAAGGAGTGGAGAGTTGACCGCCCATTTTTATTTGTCCTAACTGACAATGGAGAATGAGAAATCTCATGCTCTATTTTGCCCACAATCAATTATTCTTCACTTATTTTATTTTATTTTTTATCTGCATATTTTCTATATTTTAAAAATTATTTTCATTATAAATAATATTTTTAATTTTATCATAATTATTTTTCATTTAATAATTCATTATGCCAATTAAATACTTTTAAAATTACCTAATTAACCATAAAAATAAGAATAATTTCAAATTTCGCATAATCGACATTAAAATTGTGAATCCAAACAACATAATCATTTCTTTCAAAATAATTATTAATCCAACATCAATTTTCTCATAATTAATTATCTTAAAATCAATTATACAGTCGTTGGACCAACTCGCCTCTATAAATATAAAGATGGGACCAGCTTCGGTGCAAGTCACTTCAGAAGAAATATAATTTTTTTGGTCATATTCTAATTATCATAGTTAAAGACAAGAAAATGCAACGACAATTAATTAACCACAACTGCGTAATGAGTATTAGTTATTGGTTCGCAAGCGAGACAAACGGATCACCCTTAACTAGAAATCATTACAGATGTTTTAATCATAACTAAAATTATGATAAATATTAATTAACTATGATCAAAGTTTTAATTTTTGTATTGCTTTTGCTTGATTTATGATAATAATATTCATCTATCATATTTTTTGTGTCGTACTCATTTATAATACGAGGAATAATAGTTCATACTTTTTTTTAGTGCTAATTAATAAAAAAGGACTACTCTTATATGAAACTTATATAATTCCTGGGAGATGTTTGTTTTTGGAAAATGGCTGTCGAAGCCAAAATTAGTCAATATTTATACAAAAAGAACCAAAATTAAAAAAAAAGAGTGATTTTTCACATTGATTAATTATATGTTATCAAAAGAAATTCAAAGAAAATAATTTTTCTCGTAGCATAATAAATGAATTTTTTGTTTACTCTCACGCATCTAAAACACACTTAAAATTAAAACACGAAACACGCATTCAAAACACGTATAAATTCAATCACAAAACCTCACGTAGGGAAACTTTGTACTTAAATCATTGAATTGTCCCTTAAAACCAATAAGTGATTTTTTTTGCACTCATGCAACGAACATCCACATATATATATATACCAGAAAAATGCAATAAACCCCCTTATAGATATCGTAAAGAAGCAAATTACCCTCTTATAAAAGAACAAATAGCGATTACCTCCCTATATTTTTTAAAATACAATAACTTATCTCTCTATATTTTTTAAAATGAAGCAATTTAACTCTCTGTATAAGGAGGTAAATTGCTTCATTTTAAAAAATACAGGGGATAAATTGCTATATTTATTTTCATAGGAGGATAATATGCTCATTTTTTAAGGGGGTAAATTGCTATTCATCACCCTATATATACCCAAAGTTTGAATTCAAAACATTTTATAAAAAAGTTTTGTGTCCGAAGCATTGGGACCATGAAAATGATGAGGGAGGGAAGGGTTCCGGGAGAATAGGGGCGGTGACTTTCAAGAATCAGTCGACCTCAATTCTTAAACAGCGCGTAGCCGTCTGTTCTCTTCTCGCTATGCCCCATTCATCGTCTTGACTCTCTCTCCCTCTCATCAAATTATTGGTCCCGGGAGTGTTTAATGTAATGAAAGATGACTGATAGAACGAAGAAGGTCTAACATTTGTGAGAAAGACTAAATAATACATCTAGAATTTGAATGTAATAGATTAATGAAATTATGTCGAAGCTTGTTGGTTCAATTAGGAAAAATGAATTGCTTGCAATTAAATGATTATGGGTTCGATGGTTTGTTTCTCGATGTGGAAATTGTATTGGTGCGTAATTTATAAGTATGTTTACAAATAATTTTAGAGATAATTATATTTTTTTTTAAAGATCGGTGTAATTATGTATAATTTTTTTGCGATTTGAAAAGTTATACTAATATTTTTGAAATTTGCTTCCATCTAACAAATAAGTTCAGAATTTATTGAATTTGTCGATATTGACAAGAAAACTGGATAAAAAATTATATCTACCCGTAATTGACTTATTACTGATTTATTGCACTACTAGAAAGAAAATGACTATTGGCTACAATTTTAATAGCTATGAACTAAATATCGTGGTAAATATTCATTGCAGATACCACAACCAACAACTGTTGTATGGCCGTGGTCAACGACTATGTGCTACTACTATTTTGTGTTTAACCATGACAAAAATAAATATTGTATTTTTTTTTAATGCATATCAAAATAAATCTTTTTATAACAAAATTAACCTTTAGCTATATGCATGTACGAGGTATATTTTCACATTTATAATGACAGTTTAGTCGAAAAGAAATTTGACCTGTAATAAGTTAGTATTAAGTCAATCAAGGGTAAATACCAATTTATTAACTAGAATGACCTATTTCTTATTCGGAAGCAAACATCGAGGGTACTAGATGTAATTTTTCAAATTACAAAAATTTATGTGTAATTATATCAAACTTCAGAAGAGAATAGTATAATTATCCCATAATATACTATTAAGGGCATATCTTGGTTCATAATGATAATTGAAATCAAAGCTACCCACTCTTTTTGTCTATCAGAAAAGAAACTGAATTATTATTATCTTAAATTGAACTTTTTGAATTTATACAAGTCTCATCAGAGATTGATGGGATGCTAACTTTATGCATAATTGTTGCTAGAAAGATGACAATATATATAAGGTCTTTTTTGTTTTGTAAATGTCAATATATGTAGTATTGATGTTAGGAAGAACAATCAGATTCGATTTTTTGGGTTTTGACTCAGACTCGCTCTGAATGAAATGAGTTTGATATTCATATTATTGGGTTCCGGGAGGGGTGGGGGGGGGGGGGGGTCCCGGTTCAGTTTCTAAAATATTAGACCTGGCCGGGTCTGGGGATAACAAATTTTGTACTGGATCCCTCCAAACCCGCTTTGCTTTATCTTTTTAATATTTTTTATACGTAATACATTATTAATATAAAATTATGATATTATAGGTAACTTTCTAAATAATTTTGTATATATCCAACTTTATACATGAAATACCGAAAAAATAGCTGAATATGTATTATTTGTATTATATAATTTATTTAAAATAAAACTATGTTAAATAACCTAAATTTACAAAGATACTTAGTATTACTTATAGAAAAAATTAGTTAAGTGTATTATCTGTATTATATAATTTATTTTACATAAAATTATGTAAATTTTTTTAAATTCATATTTACTTATTGAGGAATTAAAAAATTAGATGAATGTTTTGTTTATATTATATAATTCGTTGTACATTGAAAATTATGTTAAACTACCTAAATTTAAAATGATATTAGTTATTGAAATAATAAAAAATTATTTGATATTTTTGTATTATATAATTTATTTTAGATCAAAATCTATGTTAAATTACTAAATTTAAAATGATATTATTTAATAAAAAATAAAAAATTGGTTGAGTGTATATTTTGTCTTATACAATAAATTTTAGATTGAAAACTCTATTAAAGTATTTAAATCTAAACTAATATCACTTATTGAAAAAATAAAATATTAATTGAATATATTCTTTGTATTATATGATTCATTATAGATAAAAAAAAATTATGTTAAATTACTAAATTTAAATTGATATTACTTAATTAAAAAAAATTAAATCGGGCAGGACTGGGCCAGGCCGAGATTTTAAGGGGAAGGGACGGGGTACGGGGATGGATTTTATTAAAGATTATAATACATAACTAAGTTTCTGGTTTTGTCTATCCCAAATAAAAAAAAAGTCGAAGGTGTCATTCCACCTTCTCTTGTCACTGATGGATAGTTCGCCTCTGCATCCACTGCTTCTTCGGATGCTTCTCCCACTAGAAAGGAGGAATGAACTGAGTTTCGACTCGAAGTGGAATCATTCGATCGGTCTCGGCTAATTGTTAGACGACCATTAAAATCAGGAATTATTGATAATTTTTCAAACAATGAGAGAGTATTCGTAATTATGCCAAACGTCATGGGAGGTTGTTCTAATTTACCCTAAAAAAATTAATAAGATGTATAAATGTGCATTTTGCCAGATTGCGTATTGAGAACTATTGAAATATTAGAGCTTGATTTTTTTTCGTATTTTCGTTCTTCTTGCTCTCGTTTTTTGTTTTCAACAATATATATAACAAAGATAAGTTTGTAAATAAGAATTGCAAAAGAAATATTAAAATAATAAAGAGTTAAATGTATTTTTTGTTGGAAAAATATTTGGTTTCAAGCAATCGAAACGACGTTTTGAAATATTACAATCGGATTTGAGAAATCAAAAGCAAATAAAGCCACGTTGGAACAAATAACATAACACAATTAGAAACGCTATTTATAATAAGAAATTTAAATCGAAAACTAACAACGAGAATTTTATCATATTAATTCTCAGTCCAATTTGAAGTCGTTAATTTAACTGAATTGCAGAATTACTGCTTGCCTTGAAGAAAATATACGCCCAGTATCAGCAATGCACCGGGTCCAACGTAATTTCTCCCAGGATAAGACGATTACAGTTCTTTCGGTTTTAGCACTATACTGAAAAACACCTCGATCAAACACTCAGAAGCTTGTTATCGAAACAAGAGACTCAAATATTAGACACAATATAGAAGCCGAAAGAGGGAATTAGAGAAAACTCAAGAATCAGAGTTTGTTGTTTGTGGTGTGTCTCAAATGAAGAATGGACAAGCCTATATATAGGCTTCCAAAAATTTTAGCAATAAAGAAGGACATAATGGCAGTAATTTCCCCACATGAAACCGTCCAAATGAAATGAAGCAGCAATGAAATTTGGTGGCAGTTTTTCTTTCTCAATAAATCACATTCAAATGCAGACTAAACCAAATTCAAAGTGAATTCAATGGCTGTTGCTGTTACAAATCTGTGGGTTTCTGCTTTTGAAAATTCAAATACAACAATCCCCCACAAACACATAAATTTGAACTCAAGTTTCTATGACTTGCTTTCAATAATGGTACATTCCGGTTTGAACCACTGTCTAAGTTATCTGACATCAGTTATCAACATGTTAAATGGAACTAAGCCTTGAATTTAAGCCTGTGAGTGTGACAACGTCTGTCAGTAACAACAAACCACCAGCTTTGTGTTGATCTTTAGGGTTGACACTTAGGTTATGTGTCCTGATCCTATTCATGAATGCTTTCAGGAATAACCCAATTCCTTAGTTGCGGCAAAACAACGACATTCACTTAGTTGGGCGTCTCCAGGGATGCACTGCTAGCATCTCGTCTTATAAGACATGACCCCATTCAGAGATAAACTCTTATTATACTTGCAGTAGCAGCACCTTCCAGAATTTCAGGGGACAGACTCCAAATACAAAGTATCAGTCTATTTGGTGCTCTGACATACCCTTACAACTTGTTGATACCACATTGAACCTTCTTTGTGGGATCTCCACTCAAAAGGTTGGGTTGCCGTCGTAGATATATCACTGATGGGTTTTCAGTCCCATCCCCAATCTGGACTTATAAACTTGTGACAGATTCAATCCTTTCGTCAAAGGATCAGTCACATTGTCCTTTGTTCCCACAAAAGTCAATGCCCATTACTCTGTCTGACACTAATGCTCTTATAGACTTCAATCTAACTTGGATGTGTCGTTTGGTCTTTTGATTGTATTTACAACTCATCACCTTTGCTATTGTGGTTTGGCTATCACAATGTACAACAATTGGTGAAAGAGGTTGACTTACAACGGGAAGTTGCGGTAACAACCCAAATAGCCATTCTGCCTCAGTACCAGTCGTATCTAACGCACATAACTCGGCTTCAAATGTAGACCGGGTTATTAAAATCTGTTTTGCAGACTTCCAGGAGACTGCGCCCCCACCTAAGATAAAAACATATCCTGAGCACCCATTACTCCCGGAGTTTTTGGCTATCCAGCTAGCATCACTATATCCCTCAAGAACAACAGGGAATCTGCCATAATGTATGGCCAGTGACACCGAGCCCTTTAAGTACCTTAGTACTCTATCCAAAGCACCCCAATGAGTTTTGTCAGGACAACTAGTGTATCTAGCCAGCTTAGAGACAGAAAATGATATATCTGGTCTCGTGCCATTTGCCAGATACTGTAAGCTCCCAATAATTTGGGAATACCTTAGCTGTGCAATCGGAACACCACTTTTATTTTTGAATAAAGCTACAGAAGGATCATATGGTGTTTTAGCAATTCTACTGTTTTGATAACCAAATTTCTCAATTATCTTCTCAACATAATGAGATTGAGAAATGGCTATCCCATCAGTTGACCGAGTCAACTTGATGCCAAGAATCACATTAGCCTCACCCATATCCTTCATTTCAAGCTTATTTTTTCAAAAATGACTTGGTTTCGGTAATAATATCTAAACATGATCCTATTAATAAAATATCATCTACATACAGGCATATAATTATCATTTTATCTCCTTTAACCTTGCAGTATATACATTTA
The DNA here is from genome assembly GCF_026168435.1 of Sesamum indicum. Lineage (NCBI taxonomy): Eukaryota > Viridiplantae > Streptophyta > Magnoliopsida > Lamiales > Pedaliaceae > Sesamum > Sesamum indicum. The sequence goes on from NC_142669.1 coordinate 601,944, forward strand.
TCATTCTCATTTACAGTGAAGCCAAATGCAAGAATAGTTTTATCAAACTTTTCATGCTACTGTTTGGGTGCTTGTTTAAGTCCATATAGTGACTTAACAAGTTTACAAACTTTATGCTCGTTACCATGAGCTACAAACCCCTCAGTCTGATCCATGTAAATTTCTTCCTCGAGTTCACCATACAAGAAGGCTGTTTTCACATCCATCTGATGAATCGGGAGATTATACACCGAAGCAAGTGCTATAAGCACCCAGATTGTAGTCAATCGAGCTACCGGAGAATAGGTATCGAAATAGTCTATTCCCTCCTTTTGTTTAAATCCTTTAGCCACCAATCTGGCTTTAAACTTATCTATGGTCCCATCAGGTTTCAATTTTCTTTTAAAAATCCACTTACATCCAATAGTAGTACACCCCGGAGGGACATCAACTAGCACCCATGTTCCATTGGAAACAATGGAGTCCATCTCACTTTTGACAGCTTGTTTCCACTGCTTGGCTTCTAAAGAAGCCATAGCATCCTTGAAAGTTATCGGATCATCCTCGATGTTATAAGTGACAAAGTCACTTCCAAAATCCTTGACGACCCTAGCTCTCTTACTCCGTCTAGGTTCATCTGACTCCTCATGAGTCTGATTAGAACTACTAGGACCAACCCTCACATTCGACATCTTTTCCACATGTTCAGGAATAGATGTGGAGGCAAGTGAATCATCAAGCGAAACATTAGAAGGTATTCCTGTTTTTAAAGGAAATACATCTTCTAGGAATACAACATCACGAAATTCGACTATTGTGTTGACCTCAATGCCTGAAATTTCTGATTTAATAACCAGAAATCTTAAGGCATAACTTGTCTCCACATAGCCCAAGAACACAACATCGACAGTCTTAGGACCCAATTTCTTTCGTTTGTGTTCTGGGACTAGGACTTTTGCTAGGCACCCTCACACTCGAAAGTATTTCAGGCTTGGTTTCCTATCTTTCCACAACTCGAAAGGAGTACTCGTATTGTGTTTTAGAGGGACTCTATTCAGAATATGACAAGACGTATTCAAAGCCTGTCCCCACAAATACTTTGGTAACCCGGAGGTTAGTAGGAGACTGTTAATCATATCTTTGAATGTTCTATTCTTTGGTTCAGCCATTCCATTAGACGAAGGGGAATATAGAGGAGTCTCTTCATGAATAATGCCAAAAGTTTGACAATATTCATTGAACTTACTCGACTCATACTCTCCTCCTCTATCGGACCTTAGTATTTTAAGTTTCTTACCAGTTTGGGTTTCTGCTTCATTTTTAAACAAAATAAATTTGTCTAAGGCTTCATCCTTATTTTTCATAAGAAACACATAACGGTATCTACTGCAATCATCTATAAAGGTTATAAAATATCGTTTGTGGTCCCTGGTCAAAACTCCATTGAACTCACAAATATCAGTGTGAACTAAATCAAGTATTTCCGAATCCCTTTCAATTGACTGATAGGGTTTCCTAACTTGTTTAGCTTTTACACAAACTTGGCATTTGTAATTTCGTTCAATATTTTGACTAGGAATTAAATTCAAATTCATCATTCGTTTGATCGAATTGAAATTTAAATGACCTAACCTACTATGCCACAAAGTAGAAGATTCCACATTCAAAATAATAGAATCAGAAACATCAATTTTATTATTATCAACTCGAACTTTGAACAAGCCATCGTCTAAGTAGCCTTTACCAACAAAAATACCAAATTATTGAATAACAACTTTATTAAACTTGAAAACCAATTCATATCCCTCCCTAACTATTACAGAACTACTAATAATGTTTCTTCTGACAGTGGGTACATGATGAACTCTTTTCAGCGACAGAATGCGCCCTGAAGGAAACTTCAAGTCCACGCTTTCTATCCCAAGTACTTCAGCTGTACTGGAGTTCCCCATGCTTACTGTCCTTCCACTGATGGCCTGATAAGACACGAAGAGAGATTTATAAGCACAAACGTGCACATTCGCTCCAGTGTCAATCAACCAATCATACGGTTTGTAAATTGTCAAGAGTTCGGGTTGTACAGATACATACCCACCAGTTGCTCCTGAGGTGCTAGCACTGCTAGAACCTCCCACAACCATGTTTACAACTGCCTGCCCAGTCTTGGCCTTTTTATTAGGACAAAGCTTGGCCCAGTGTCCAACCTGCCCACAGTTCCAGCATGGTTTGTTTAATTTTGGTTTCTTATTTTTGGAGGCCTTGCTTTTATTGATGGCTTTTGAATTCGAGTTAATCTTATTCACTTTCTGTTTTCCCACTATAAGATTGGCCCTTGGTTGATGTTCAACAGGCATCTTGTGCATTTGATTTCTATGTTCTTCCTCAATGCTGATAGCAATCATAAGATCATCTAGAGACAATCTCCCTTTCTGATGCTTGAGTGTCATGCCAAAGTTTTCCCAGGATTTGAGAAATTTGTCCACTATGGACATGACCAGAAACTTCTTGGGAAGTTTCATCTCAGCATCAGTCAGAGCATGTTCAAGGTTGATAATCTCATGAGTCTGTTCAGCAATAGACCGGTCCTCAACCATTTGATACCTCATGAACTTGGAAACATAATACTTTTCGAGCCCTTGCTCTTCAGTATTATATTTCTGGTCCAACTCATCCCACAGAGACTTAGCAGTGTAAGAATCGAAACAATAGACATCGAAGAGCGTATTTGACAGGGCTGACAAAATCGCTCCTCTCCATATTTGATCCCTTTCTGTCCACTGCGCTATCTCAACAGTTTTGGGATCGGTATCAGTAGGTTCAGGTCTGATCACCTGAATCACTGACAAAAGTCCTTTCATCGTCAACCAAATTTTCATTCGCTGTTGCCAGCGTTTGAAAAATTGGCCTGAAAACTTGTCCGGTAAACCGGTCAAGTCGACCTTTTATGTGATCGGAATTGCAACAGAAATCGGCTCGGCCATCTTTAGTATTTTTGAAAACTAAAAGTAATGTATCAAATAAAGAATTTGAAAATAGCATTTTCCAAAACAGTTCCAACGACAAAATTCGATTTTTCAAAACATGTATATTTTCTTCAAGACTGTTGGAAAAATATTTAGTTTCAAGCAATCGAAATGACGTTTTGAAATATTACAATCGGATTTGAGAAATCAAAAGCAAATAAAGTCACGTTGGAACAGATAACATAACATAATTAGAAACGCTATTTATAACAAGAAATTTGAATCGAAAACTAACAACGAGAATTGCATCGTAACAATTCTCAGTCCAATTTGAAGTCGTTAATTTAACCGAATCGCAGAATTACTGCTTGCCTTGAAGAAAATATACGCCCCGTATCAGCAGTGCACCGGATCCAACGTAATTTCTCCCAGGATAAGACGGTTACAGTTCTTTCGGTTTTAGCACTATACCGAAGAACACCTCGATCAAACACTCAGAAGCTTGTTATCGAAACAAGAGACTCAAATCTTAGACACAATATAGAAGCCGAAAGAGGGAATTAGAGAAAACTCAAGAATGAGAGTTTGTTGTTTGTGGTGTGTCTCAAATGAAGAATGGACAAGCCTATATATAGGCTTCCAAAAATTTCAGCAATAAAGAAGGACATAATGGCAGTAATTTCCCCACATGAAACCGTCCAAATGAAATGAAGCAGCAGTAAAATTTGGTGGCAGTTTTTCTTTCTCAATAAATCACATTCAAATGCAGACTAAACCAAATTGAAAGTGAATTCAATGACTGTTGCTGTTACAAATCCGTGGGTTTCTGCTTTTGAAAATTCAAATACAACATTTTTGGCCCTGTAATTTTAGCATATTGATATATTAATTTATCCGTTATCTTTTTAGAGTTACAAAATAGTCCTATAATTTTATAATATTTAAATATTTTGGCTCTTTTGGTGCCAAATTTTGAAAAAATCACCAAAATTAATCATGTGTCCTTATTTTCAATCACCAGATTCTTTTAAGGTTTTTCGCCAACGGGACCTAGTTTTGTTGGTGAAGTTGAGGTCTCACGATCTTAAAGGTCATGGGTTCAAACTCCATCTTATGCATGGGATGTTGTTTCCACTAGAATAATAAGTGTGTTATTTTTACTAGAATAATAAGTGTGTTGTTTCTATGCATAATAGACGTTGGTTCCTCCGTAATAGTTCATTTAATTCAATCAATAATAATTCATAATTCTTATTAAAAATAAAAACTTATAAAGAGACAAGGGAAGGAGGGAACGAATAACTTTTCTTCCTTTTCTTAGTCAGTAATCTGACGTGACATTTAATGCACGTTATTTTTTTTTTTTTTCTAAATTTTCATTCATATTGTCAAAATTCTACTAATCAAAACAAAAAACCCAAATTTAAATGAAATGCGTGAAGGGCACATGATTTTATTTCGACGACTTTTGTAAAATGCAACACTAGCTAGAAGAATAAAAATTACGAAATGTTAGAAAAATACAGATTTATTTTACAATTTAAAAAAGATAAAATTATCAAAATACTCAAACTATAGCACCAAGATATATTTTACCAAATAACAATTGTTTTGTTCCTCCATTAAATTGCACAATGAAAAATTGCTGGACAAAAGGTTTGAAATTTGGCATGCACGTTATAACTTTCAGCCAAAATTGGCAATTTTCAGCCACAAATATATCAATATGTCATTTTTTTTTAAAAACAATTATGATTATTCATTATCAATTGAATTTCAAGTGAACCAGAAAGTGTTATCACTCCCTATTTTATAGGATAGAAATTACAATTTTTTCAATGTCATACGCATAATAGTAAAAAATCACGATAATGTTTGAATTCGTTTTCTTAGTGTTTTGTGAAGATATAAGTGTGTATTAGAGATAGTGTGTATATTCGGATTTGTTTTTAGAGATAACTTAAAATAAGTATTGTATGTTTAATGTTGTGTTTTGAGAGACAAAAATTACTCTTTATTGTCAAATTATGTCTTTTTTATATATATGTGTGTATATATATGTATGCATTTATGTTAAAACAGTTTAAAACACCTAGACAATGTGTTTCTAAATGATGGCAAATATTGAGTATGTTTTGACTCGTTTCGGAGATAACTTGAAAATGAAAATAAATATTATACACATTTTTGGACCCATATGTTAAAACTTTTTTAATTCAGTCTCATTTATTACGAATTCATTATATTATATTTTATAAATTTTCTTTAAGTCCTTACGTGACTTCATGATTAATAATTAAAGAAGAAGTCACAGGATTGTTAGTTCAAATCCATGTTGGACTACAATCCCGCGATTTCGATCTCCATAATTGGTTATTGAACGAAAAAATCACGTGAGAATTGAAAATATAAAAATTTCTAATACGTGATGCAATAGAAAATAATAACAGCTGAGATTAAATTATTTTTCTCACATAATACGTATATATTTAAAAATTAAATTGAATAAAGAAATAAAAGAAACCGACAAACAAAACTTAAAACTTATCTTAATCCTCTCTCGTCTCACCTTGTATTTGGTCTTCATTCTCTAGTCTCAATCTTCCCATTTTATTGCCGAGTCATTTGCAAGACTTGCCACTTTCTCTATCTCTTCCTTCTACCATATATGGCCAAAGGAAGTGGACTCTCCTTTGATCCAGATCACACTACTCTCACCACCCCCACCGCCCCAAAACCCACCACCACCTCCTCCGTCTAACAAGAACGACGTCCATGGACTCCTCCGCCCGATCGCCCCCCACCTGCATCCAGTTCCCCGTAAACCTTAACTGCACCACCCATGATCACCCTGATGATCATCATAATCTCATAGACGACAGACGGAAAATCATTGATGAGATGGACTTCTTCGCCGACAAGAAAGAAGCCCGCCGCTGCGAGCCCACTTCCGATGATGGTGCCGATGGGCCCTCGTCGTTCATGGATTTTAATGTTAATGTAAGTATGTCCATAGGCAATATTAATTAGTGCGTGTTGTGTGTATGTGTGTGTTTGCGTGTTTTTATCTCTTCTTCTCTGAGTTTTATTAGTTGGTTTCTGGTCTGAATTACGCAGACTGGTTTGCATCTTCTGACGGCTGCAAACACCGGCAGCGATCAGTCAGTAGCAGACGACAGAATATCTTCCAACGCTAACAATAAAAGAGGGAAAACTGAGGTGAGATATATAGAGCATTTAAGATTGACCCTTTAGAAATACGCACTTAGTGTGTGTCTGTGTGTGTGTGTAGAGAGAGAGAGAGAGAGTTGATGAGTAGTGGTATTGATAGAGGAAATTTATAATGGCAGCAGGTGGGATTTCTGAAGACTGAACTGCAAAGAATGAACTCAGAGAATCAGCGATTGAAGGAGATGCTGAATCAAGCGACAAACGACTACAAAGGCCTGCAGAGGCATCTGATGACACTGATGCAAGAACAGCAAAGTGATAATAACGGTGGAGGCAGTGCACAGGAACGCAGAGGTTGCAATGGAAATGGGAAGGTGGTCTCCAGACAATTCATGGATCTTGGACTGGCAGTGGCACCTGACACTGATGATGTTTCGTCCGAGGGGCCGATGGCAGACAAGGAAATCCGAGGAGGGGAGGATCTTGGTCCTGATAACAAGATTCCTAAGCTCAACAATCGGTCTCCTGATACAAGTGTTGATCAAGCTACTGAGGCCACCATTAGGAAGGCCCGTGTTTCGGTTAGAGCCCGCTCAGAGGCTCCCATGGTAATCTATATATATATATGTCTGCGTGTGTGTTTGACTTTGATTTCATTATCTTTGTGTTTGAATGATCATCTTTCACTTATTGAGGATGTTTGATTGATTTCTTGCATTGTAGTAGCATGTAATTCGATGTTGTTTTGGCTTGTGAATGATGAACAGATGACAGACGGATGCCAATGGCGGAAATACGGGCAGAAGATGGCGAAGGGAAATCCATGCCCTCGTGCATACTACCGTTGCACCATGGCTGCTGGTTGCCCTGTCCGAAAACAAGTATGGATGCTTTGATCACTGTTAAAGCTTTTAGCACCATCAGTCTTGAGGCTTTGATCATTCTTGCAAAGTCCTAATTTTATATATATGTAGAGTAATTTTTGATAATTAGGGGGTCTAGGATGTCGACCCTTTTATTTCAAATCAGTGTTTTATCTAGTTTTGATGATCATCATAGGTTTTCTATAATATCTTAGTAGGATATCACTATAAAATTCTCTACACTAACATAGTCGTCTCAACTGCAGGTCCAGAGATGTGCAGATGACAGAAGCGTCCTAATAACAACCTACGAGGGCAACCACAACCATCCACTGCCTCCTGCAGCCATGGCTATGGCCTCGACAACATCATCTGCCGCGAGAATGCTCCTCTCTGGATCAATGCCGAGTGCTGACGGCCTAATGAACTCAAACTTCCTAGCACGGACGCTCCTCCCTTGCTCCTCGAGCATGGCCACCATCTCTGCCTCCGCCCCATTCCCCACCGTCACATTAGACCTAACACAATCCCCCAACCCCTTACAATTTCCGAAACCTAATTCACCTGCAGCCCTCTTGCCCCAAATCTTTGGCCAGGCGTTGTACAACCACTCCAAGTTTTCCGGCCTACAAGTATCTCAAGAAATTGATCAAACGACTCAACAACTACCACCTCTAATTTCTTCCATGAAACAAGGAGTCCAGAACCAGTTGAACGTCGACACAGCAAATACCCTAGCAACGGATCCCAACTTCGCTGCAGCTTTAGCAGCAGCCATAACATCGATCATGGGTAGTTCGTGTCCGAACAACAGCAACAATAGTAGCACCAATAACATTAGTGGTGTGAACACTAGCGACAATAATAGCAATGGTAATAATAAACTCAGCAGCTCAGGCTATCCAGTTAACTGATACTCCATCCATGCAATTAGTCCTATTTTTATGTATGCCAATGTAGTATTTTTGGTTTTTTCTTGGAGAGTTCTCTTTTATAGAAAAGATCGAAATCACACATCTTACAATTCTTTTTCTTGCCTCATTGATTTCATTGATGTAATAATCCGAATTGATGTAAACAGCTAAAGAGCATTACATATGTAAGCTATAACAAGAAATACAGAAAAAGAGGTGTTTGTTTTTGTACCGATCTGGAATTTTGAAGATGTTTTGTGGATTTTGTCAAATGCCCTTTTGCGTAATTGTCCGTGCATGTCAATAAGCAAATAGTTCGGAAGAAAAGACATTAGCAAGAGAGGAAATTTATGACAGGGTTGAACTATTCTTGACCTGGAGTGTACGGCGTGATCCATGCTTGAAATAATATATATATATATATATATATATATAATATGTTATATTTGAAGTCCTATTCAAATGGAAGTGAAGGAAGGAGTCAAATTAGTCAATAGAACCTTCCCAAAATTGTCTACAAGTTGGAACACTTCAGAGGAGGAGAGATTTTGATTTATTGTCTTATTACCTGTTTGCTCGTGTCTGTTTGATCCTGCGATTGAATAGATTAAATTTAGGGCAAATTGCAATTTTCGTTCAGTTTTTTAGGGGTGGTAGCGTTTCCAGTCCAGGTCTTTTTCAAAATAGAATAGTAGAACAATAATTAAAAAAATTTGGCAATTTTAAGACAAATTACCCTAAATCAGTCGGAATTGTGCACATGGGGGGCACGTGAGCGTCTGAAAGTTGGGGGAAGCTCACGTGTCCGGTTAAATGGCTTAGGTGTAAAAAAAAAAGGGGCAACAAGACGTGGCAAAGCTAACGTGGAAAAAAAGGCCACTTAGCTTGCCCATAGATTAAAACCGCAAGTTTTCTTCTGCAAAAATCATTGACAAGTTACCCCCAATCTTTGCTATGCAAGAACCCTAGTTCGCTCCCAATCTTTGCCACGCAAGAAAAAATTCGCTCCCAAGACACGATTTAAGGAGAAATTGAGCAAGGAATTGAAGATGAGCAGTGTTTCATATCTCGTCGATTGCTATTGTGGAAAGAAGGCAGTGCTTCGGACCTCATGGATTGAGATTAATCCTAGAAGGACATTCCATTCATGTAAAAACTACAATGTAAGTTTGTTTTTCTTTTTTGTTCATCTCCACTTTGCTGAATTTTCTCCTCATTATATTTTTCTTATTTTCTTAACTGATTGTAGATGGGTCGGTGTGGTTTTTTTTATTAGGAGGACCCTCCAATGTGTAGAAGGGCGCGTACAATTATCCCAGGTTTATTGCGCAAGAAGAATGAAATGGAAGCTGAAATTTTGAAACTAAATTTCATGCATGGAAGACTTTGGGTGAGTGTTTGCATAATGTGCATTTGGGTGAGTGTTGGATTGTGTTTGAAGAAGCAACAAGAAAAATGTAGGGTGTAGAAGATGAAGAAGATGGTTAGGCTTAGTTCATATTGTACTATGTTTAGCAAGTGTTTGAATGTATTGTATTTGGTATTTTTGAAGTACTTGTATCACAAAATTCATATGTACTCATTTGGTTATGTGTAATGGAATTTTCCCCTGTTTCAATGTAATGTATTTAGTATTTAGTCTTATCTTTCAATTAATTGTATTACAAATTCATATTTAACCATTTGGTTATGTGTAATGAAATTTCTGCAAACAGAATTTAAGTGAACTTGGACTGTGAACTCATAATTTCTGCAAGTACCTGGACTGTAATCTCATACTTTCTGGCAAAATTTCTGCTAACCAAAACTTCAACAATGCAAACAAAAAACAAAACACTTAAATACCCCTGCTTCATGACATTTCACTTCACTTGCACAATGCAAACAAAAAACAAAACTCATAATTTCTGCCAAAAATTCTTACATTGCAATGTGTTTGACTTCATGACATTTCACTTCACTTGCACAACTAAAAAACACTATCCACAAAAACTAATAATTTGACTCTATTCCTACCACCATAAACTATCCACAAAAACTAATCATCTGACTCCATTCCTACCACCACAACACAAAAACCGATCCACAAAAGCAAGTGCACAAAAACTAATCCACTACAAGTGTGAAATAGACTACTTTTGCCCGTGATTCTCAGAACTTTGGGAAGGCCATTTAGAGATGTCAACCCACTTTCTCCCATGCTCCTTCACTATTGTCTTGGAAATAGGAGCTGTTGGCCTGCTTGAAAAAGAGGGCATGAAACTGGTACCAGTCATTGGAGGAGGTGCCCTGATGTTGAGTCTCGGTTGCAATGTCACTTGGGGTTGGAAAGATATGTTTGTCTTGGCCATCTGCAATTGTTCATACATCGTAGGCCCTTGAACACATGGTGGAGTGGGTGTAAGGCCAGGTTCTGTCAGTATTTCTGGCTCGACATCATGCTGCATTGGCTCATGTTGTTCCACAATTGGAGGTAAAATTGATGGTTGATCATTTACTCCACTATTTGTAGCAGGTATAGTCACCTAATTGAATAGCATTGAACACACTGTCAACCAATTTGTACAATAGGATTAGACACCCATAAAAAGTGAGCATGCTTACCCTATTTTCACTTCTTGGATGTTTTTTTTCCCTGTTTTCTTGCAATCTTCGTATTAGATATTCCCTTATCCATTCTAGAATTGTAAAAATAGGCTTATCTCTTGCATCCATTATGTTTGCATTGAAGTTTTCACAATAATTATTAAGTAACATATCACATTTTGGCAATTCAGTAAAATGTGACTTACTCCACTCACTTGGGGGCTTCTCATTCAACCAATCAAAAGCTTTCTCATCTAACTTCTTTACCTCTTCCATTCTTAGTTTGAACTCCCCCACTGTGCTTGCTCTTGCTGCCTTCCACATTGTATTTTTATATGCAAGACCCTAAAACCCGTATTCTTGAAATTATTGTGTACACAAAACCTGTGTGCAGCATTAGGAAAGACACTTTGAAAAGCCTGTATGAGTCCTTTCTGTTTGTCTGAAATAAAAGTGTATTCACTGTCCCTCTGAATACACACATCCTGTTTCAGCATCGTTAAGAACCATTCCCATGTGTCTGTAGACTCCCTCTGGACCACAGCATATGCAATGGGGTACAAGTTATTATTCGGGTCCAGCCCTACAGCAGTTAGCAATATTCCCTTATGAGGTCCCTTCAAATGACAAACATCTACACATATAACAAGCCTACAACCTCCCAAAAACCCCTGCTTCGAAGCACTGAAACATACATAGAACTTTTCAAATCTGTTCTGCCCATTTTCATCATTAATCCCCAATATGACAGTTGAACCAGGGTTTGTTTTCCTAAGCTCCTTTGCATAATCCCACAGTTTTGTGAATTGATACTCCGGGCTTCCTTCCAGTTTCTTTAAAGCTTCTCTCTTGGCCCTGTACACTTGATCTCTAGACACATGACATCTAAGCTCATTCATGATGTCTACCCTCCACCCCTTTACACATCTTTTTGGATTATACTTGAAGTCCTGAAGATATCTTTCACTTAGCCAACTAGTTTTCACATTTTTTACTTTGAATACTTGTGGGCATGTGTGCTCATCCTTGTACAGATTAACCTGGAAAGTTTGTTCATTCTTCAACTTTGTTGCATGTATTTTCCACTCACATCCCTCCCTAGAACACACAGCATAGACCCTGAGGAATCATTCTCAGTGAACTTGACAGTTCTCTTATTTTTTATTGCATGTGATTGCACTGCTTTTTTGAACTCTTTTTTAGAACTAAAAATCATTCCCAAGTGCAGGATCATACATTTGATCTGGATTGAATGCAACAAAATTAGGCCTTTTCTCCTCATCATCTGACTGCCTATGTTCATCTAGATAATTCTCACTAGCCACCATATCAATTGATTCATTTTCAAAGTTGTCTACCTCAGCATCATTTGACCCACTAACAATACCTATATCATTTTCATTGTCTAAAAACTCTACATTTTCTTCAAATATATCCACACCCCCTGCCTCAGTTTCATTATTAATCTCATCATTCTCCAAACCCCCTTTTTCAGCATTCATGTCATTTCCTCCTCCTACAACTCCCAAAATCACTATGTCATCATTCTCCACTACTTTAGTCTTCCTCTTCTCCTTATCCATCACCTTCCCCTTTCCCTTTTCCTTTCCCTTCCCCTTTGCCTTTGTTTTACCCTTTTCCCCCCTCACTGGACCAGTTTCAACAGCAACCTCATTAGGTTCTGGAGGCGTATCTTCGATATATACTGTAAATTCCCTAGTTTGCATGTGATTAAAAGCTTGTTCTAGTATATCTTCATCACTGAACAATAGTTTAAAGCCACCATTTTTATTATGTAAAACCTTATTCCTTCCCTAGAAACCCCACATTTTTCAACACAAAGTTCAAGATTTTGCCTGTTCATATGAGTCACATTAACATAATCAAATTTCTGTACTTTCCCACCAGTGCAAGCTGCAACAGGCATGTTTCTATGTTCACCCCCCTAGAACACAACTACAGTTACGGATTCTATTTCAGGGTCTATAAAAGAGCATAAAAAAAAAGAAACATAAGCAACATAGCAATAACAACACACCATACCAACACCAACATTATATTATTATGATAGCAATTTCATGGGGGACGACATTTCCACTTTACAAAATAGCAATACAAAGAAAAAAAAAAAAACAGACATACACAGACAAAACAACAAAGAACAATCATCTTTATGGGGACCATGTTTTCCCTTTTCACAATAGCAAATTTATTTCCTTTAAATACTATTCTGAGAGCACTAAGCATAATGCGAGCAAAATAACAAAAAAAAAATGGAGGAACCACTTACGATAAGCAGGCGGAGGCATATTCACATACCTGTCTACGTGAATGACGACCATCTTCCCACAATCGATTACCGTAGTAAAATTTCCTTTTCCTTCGTGCTAGAGTTCAGTAATTTCATTTTTCACTCTTTTTGTTTCTTTACATTGAGGGATTTGGCTGGGGATTTTTACCCCTCTTTCTTTACCCTAGCCTGTAAAACAGGTGAGAAGACAACAACACGTGCTAAAGATGTGCTGTCTCTTTTCCCTCCAACGATGTCCGCGTTGGCAAGTTGATGCGGATTTTTTTCCACGTCAGCATTGCCACATCATGTGGACCTATTTTTTTTTTTTTACACGTAAGCGGTTTCATCGAACACATAAGCTTCCCCGAATTTTCAAACGCTCATGTGCCCCCCCACGTGCATAATTCCGGCTGATTTAGGGTAATTTGTCCTAAAATTGCCAAAATTTTTTAACTACTGTTCTACTATTTTATTTTGGAAAAGACCTGGACTGAAAACGCCACCGCCCCTAAGAAACTGGATGAAAATTGCAATTTGCCCTTAAATTTATGTGTAAATACAATTTCTTTTGTTGCCTGCTGCATTTTCAGTAATTAAATTGTAAGTAACTTATTTTAAACTTAGATTTTGATAAAACTTATAATCTGTAATTCTACTGCAATTATTTATTTTATTTAATTACCCGTTATGCCTATTAAATAATTTTTTAATAACATTTTCTAAAACCAATTATATTATAATTAATTATGCAACTCATGTGGACCAAAATGTGCCTTAATTGAATCCACACTACAAAAATATTATTTTATATATAATACAATTTTTTTTAACGATCATATAAATATTTTGTAATAGTTTTTTATTAATAGTAACGACTATTGTAATGGCAGCCTTCCGCGGCTTTTGTGAGCGTTACAAAATATTTGTAATGGCTTAGCTAGCGGCCATTACTACTTGTAACGCCTGTGAAACCGTTACAATACTTGACCAGATGCAAAAAAGTGAGTTTGGACCTGTTTTTGGAATTGCCAAATTAAATTTGATATATTACTGGAACGGCTAGTGTAATACATATAGTTATGAGATTGCTTCAATTTGAAAACAATCTTTTGTACTCCCTTTGTAACTGGCGTGCATTATGTTGTAAAGATTTTTATCACGAGTTTTGTAATACTTTTTTCAGCACATGTTACAACGGCCTTTGTGGCTCTTGTTGTGAACGTTGATTTAGTTTTGCATCGACCTTTGTCACTTTTTCTTATACTGCTTTAGTAATGATTTTTTGAGAGGCCTTTTCAAAAATTGATAACTCTATTTTATACGGTCTTTGGAACTGTTTCGTAATTATATGATAGTAATTATTATTCAAAAATTGTTAAAAAAGCCATTACAAAGATAAAATATTTTTTATATTATTTATTTGTGTTTAATGTATTTTAATATTCATTTTTGTAAAAATAAATTATTGCATTTTTTGTTATATATAGTTTAATTTGTTAAATGTAAAATATTATATTGATAACATTTCATATAGGAAGAAAAAAAATAATTTAATTAAAAAAATAAAAATATTGTATTTTTATAAATAAAAAGAAATCATAATCTAAATCAGCTTCCCGCGATCGATAGCGTCTTTCTTGTCCTCGTCGTCGTTGTGGGTGTTGGGGGATCAGTTGGAGGCTAGGACAGTTGGGACGGCGGAGGAGCGGGCCAAGTGGTCGCCATTCGCTGCATCCACTCCTCTAGCGTCGTGACCCCATCATCAAGGTCGGGGCGTGGCGGTTGTAGTGGCAAGGGCGATGGAGCATTGGACGAGCTAGGTTGTGATGGTCCAACAATCGTGTTGTGGGCCTTCGAGCCGTGACTGGATACTCTGCCACCTGCAGCTGACAACCACAACAGTTGCTCGGTTGGGGCCACCGAGCCTTGAGAGGATGATGGAGGATCTTGATCACTGTTTGGCTGGGTCTGATGTTCCTCCATCATCCTCAGGAACAACTCCTGTGAGTAGATTAATTGATTAGTAAAATTAAAAAAAATAATTTTAAATTAAAAAATTAAATTATAACATACTTCCTGCGATGTTCGCTTCCCTTGGACTGCTCCATTAGTCGTCTTACTTCTTTTTATAACACTTTTCGAATACCTCCATCTGCTTGATAAGGTGTTCGAGTTGTGCCTCCTGTTCAAAAATCATTTAAAAAAATAATTAGTAAATTAAAAAAATAAATTAAATTAAGACTATAGTTCAAATTACTTACCATTTTATGCTTGTGCGCCCCTAAGGAGGACGAGCCCCTGCAGTGGACGGTAGCAGTTGCGTCCAGCTTGTCTGCCCGATTGGCCTTATTTTTCGTCGACTCTGACTGGAAATTTGGGCTCGCCTAGTAAGCAAGAGCTGGGGGTATACCTCCTCGGCTAGCCACAGCGGTCGGACCAACTGATTCCAGTTGTTTGTGAATCGCTTCTGCAGAAACTTATCTGCCTATGACTTGACGACCTTGAACATCTACTCGTCACTGTAGTCACACCAATAAGACAATGGAAAATTTCACATATTAAAAACAAATATAAATATTAGATAAAAATGTTAGTATTACATAAAAATAAATACTATTCTTCTCTTTAAATTTAAAACTAGAATAACTGGTGTTCTTATGGGATCTGCGATATGGATCCCCAGGGATGCGGATAATGTCTGCGGACCATACCATTAATCGTAGATTGAAAATCTTAGTCTAACCCAAAAAACTAATTAAATATTAAAAATAATAAAAAATAATAAAATTATTAGAAAACAATTAATAAATTTTGTTATGTTGCCTCGCATCCCGGAGACTGATATAATGTCGTTGAGACACTGGTGGTAGTGGTGGTGCATCCTACGGCTTAGGGGGTTTATGAACTGCTCGGCCGTGCTGCAAGTGACCCTGCTGTGGTGGGATCTGCAACCATGGTCGGCGGCAAGAATGCAGGCTCTGGTGGTGGGGGTGCATCTAGTTATAGGACCAAAATTGTGATTTTTCCTATAAATTACACCAACATATTTACATGTATGACACATTTTTTAGAAAGGACATGACAAAAGCAAGTTGTTAGGCCAAGTATGAGGGGCTGGCAATTTTACTCCCAGTGTGCAGAATATTGGCACCATGAAGTTATAGGAGCTCCCATATATGCAGTCACCCAAAGTTAAAGGCTCTCAAACCTGTATTTCAGGAGCAGTGGTGGAAGAAGGGGAACCTGACGCATAATATACAACTTGTGAAAGGATTCTTGGAGACGGCACAAACTTTAGCCAACTTGAATAGACAAGATGAGCTGTTCATATTCTTGGAACACTGCTGTCGCATTATTTATTCCAAGACGGTCAAATTTGAACAAATTATGCTACAGCAGTGAGCTAAGATGGAGTGGATGAAGGGAGGGGACCAATGTTCTCGCATGTTTTTTCGCAAAATTGCACAGAGGCGGACTGCGAGAAGGATTCTTCAAATTAATGATGTTCATGGGACCACTCACATGGAGGCGAATGCTGTGAGCCATGAATTTGTAGTTTATTATCAGTTCTTGTTGAGAGGAGTTCGACGCTGTGAGGTTATGGATTTTCGATACATGAGACCATGGGCACAACATGTATTATTTGATGAGGAGGCCTCACAGCTTGTCTTGCCCTTTACGCCGGAGGATGTGAAACTTGTGATATTGATATTGTTGACGACAAAGCTCCGAGGCCTGATGGTTTTTCTTCAGGATTCTTTAAAGCTGCTTGGCCGGTGGTGGGGAGTGAGGTCACTAATGCTGTTATGAATTTCTTTACAACGGGGAGGCTACTGAAGCAAATTAACAGTACGCTTTTGGCACCTATTCCTAAGAACACTCCCCTATGACTGTTGCTGATTTCTGCCCTATTTCGTGTTGTAATGTTTTGTATAAGATTATTGCAAAACTACTTGTCCAAAGATTGAGTGTGATGTTGGACAAGTTAATTAGTCCCTGTCAGGCTGCATTCGTACCTGGTAGAAGTGTTGGGGACAATATTATGTTGGCACAGGAACTCTTTACCGGCTACAATCAAATGCGGTTACCACGGAGGTGTGCGTTAAAAGTGGATATTCGCAAGGCCTATAATACAGTAGAATGTGATTTTTTATTAGTTGTGTTGCAACTATTTGGGTTTCCAGTGGTATTCATGAAATGGATTGAGAAGTGTGTCACCACTATCTCATTCTCGGTGGGGATGAACGGAAAACCGCATGGTTTTTTCACAGGTGCCCGGGACCTTCGACAGGGTGATCCACTCTCGCAATACCTACTTGTACTTGTGATGGAAGTGATGCACTTGGTATTCTTACAGATGATCGACCAGGACGGAGGCTTTACCTTCCATTGGAAATGTGAGCCTTCTCGTCTTTTTCAGTTGGGGTTCGCTGATGATTTCTTATTGTTCTGCCGTGTTGACATTGACTCCATTAGAGTATTCAAAGAAGGATTAGATCGGTTTGGGACGTGGTCAGGACTATGACTTAATGTGGAGAAGAATCATCTTATTATCTCCCGATCTGCACAAGGACTGAAAGAGCAGATGTTAGCGGTTCTTGAATTTCAGGAGGGGCTTCTACCGATGAGGTACTTAGGCTTTCCCTTAATCTCTTCTAGACTGTCTATTTCTGACTGCCAAAAGGGGTTATTAAGAACATTTAGAAGCGCCTGCGGACTTTCTTATGGAAAGAAAAAGGGAGCAGTGGTTACACCAAAGTGGCGTGGAAGAAGTTTGTAAACCACTGGTTGAGAGAGGACAAGGGCTGAGGGATATTAGCACAATGAACCCTACTCTCATATGCCAAAATTATGTGATGTTATCCGGTGTGATAGGACTTCCATTTGGGTTGATTGGCTATACCAAAGGCGACTACATGATGCTCCAATATGGACAATCCCTGATCATAGAGGCTCGTGGGGTTGGAAGAAAATGGTATGTCTGCGAACGTGGCTGGGACCAATAGTGGAGTACCATATTGGAGATGGAGGTGACTTTTATCTCTGGAAGGACCTATGGCATCATCTCGGTCCTCTTATGGAAAGATTCATGAGGGGGCCGATCACCATTGGTCTTCATGAATCCATCAGACTTAGCTTTGTCATCCAGGGAGGTCAGTGGTAGTGGCCTCTCATTACCGGCATAGAGTACTTGGAGATTACTCACACGCTTCCACCGATTTATGGGGATAATGATCGAATTATTTGGAGATTTTCAGGTGGAATCCCTACGATCCAGGCTCTATATCGATTATTTGATCCACCAGGCCCGAAAGTAGGTTGGGCTTTACTACTTTCGGGCGCTTTAAGATACCTCACCACATGTTTATCTTATGGCTTGCTATATTGGAGAAACTACCTACGATGGACAAACCATGGTTATCTCACTTAGGTAGATGTGTATTGTGATGAGGATGAGGTGGAGACACACACACACACACACACACACCTATTCTTCCGATGTCGATACAGTCGCCAATGCCTTCACGCTATTAGACGACTTGTACGCTTTGCGTGGCCTAATAGAGATTGGATGACAGATGTTGAGTGGGCTGCAAGGAAGTGAGGGGTAAATATATCGTCAATGTGTCCTATCACGCATTACTAGGTGCGTGTATCTATCATATATGGAGAGAGAGAAATCTTAGGCGATTCGAGCATACTGAGCGGAACCCGAATATTGTAGCTAGCTTAATTGTGGAGGATGTTAGACAACATACACTTGGCATTACTTTAGCTAGCTCTCTTAGTACACATGCGCTTTATAGATTGTGGTGTATCCCTTGGCCTGTCGAAGGAACACTAGTTGATTCATGATTGTTGTATTATATCTTTTTCTATTTATGAAAATTACATTTACCGAATTTTTTTTTTGCTCCTGTTTGAATTTAGTTTGAAAATTAAGCCCTATAATTAAGAAAGGCACATTAAGGACAAAATTCATTGAACATTGCAAATTTGACCAGAATTCTGCATTTGCCCCTCATGCGAGTCCCAAATTTTGGCCGATTGCAATTTGCGGTAGATTTTGACCTTAATGTTCCAATCTTTTAGATTAGGGTTTAATTACAAAGTTGCATTCCAATAGGACTAAAATTGTCACCCCCATTAATTTTTTATGAAAGAAGTAATGATTTGTTTCCAATCCAAAATCAACAACAAATACAGAAGTCATCACACAAAATTATAGCATAAGAAAACTGTGTATCTTTTCCATGCACACCAAAAAAATATGATCATCATAATCGAAATATACATGCATGAAAGATCCTAAACTACCATTAACCCGTTTTCCACTCAGTAGAGACAACTTATATCTTACACAACTTGACTAGCTCACACTTCTTGATATTCATTCAACATAGTCAATGCTTCCATGAGAATCTGCAACGACCCATTCTTTTTAATTCCATCAATCTCTTGTTTCTGTTATGCCATAAAGACCAAAAAAAGCATGAAAGAATGATAACTCTCTTCATTCCCCAACACCAAAAAAGTTTCAGAAACCTAGTCTGCAACCTCCTCTCTCTATTTCGAAATTACACTTCATGGGAGATGACTAAGACCCTAAATCTATCTCGCAAAAGGACATTCAAGCATAATATGCTTAATAGATTTAGTCCCACACAAACAGATTGAGCAAAACACATCTACTCCATGTTGCTGCCTCGATAAATTCTCTGTTGTTGGCAACGCACTATAACACAACCTCCAAACCATCACACGTACCTTTAATGGAACACTCATGTGCCACAACCTTTGTCAAAACTTGTCCCAATATGCTGGAATGTACGACAATGAATATGGCGATGATGGCACACTCGTTCATCCCATTTCCATAGCAAGACGAGAGGTACTTTTTATTGAAAATATACTATTTTGATAATACTGGCTGGTTTTCCAAAAGATGAAAGACAATCCAAGGAAGACGCAGAAATCAGTTAGAGATCTTCATATGTCTTCTCATGATTCCCAATCAGCATCATAGTAAGCAACCAAATATAGAGAAGCACCTGTAGGAAAAAATAAACCAGTGTTAGGGGTGCCTTTAAGATATCTTAGCAAATGATGTGCTGCATCCCAATGTTGTTGGCATGGGTGTTGCATAAACTAACTAAGTTGTTGTGTTGTATGGGAGACATCTCGCTATGTAAATCTCAAGTAAAGAATCCTCCCAATCAACCATCTATAGAACTCAGGATTAGATAACAAGTACCCTGTTTCAGCTGAAGAAAATTTAATGCCAGTATGAAGGGGAGTTGAAGTTGCCTTAGATTGTGTCATCCCTTGCATCCAAAAGCAAGTCTTTAATGTACTTAGTTTGTGTAACTACAACCTCTTCGTTGGACCGAGCTATCTCTAGACCAAGATAATACTTGACTGCTCCCGGATCCTTTATAGCAAACATGTCGTTGAGATAAGTTTTAACTTCTTGGATAGCAGATGTTGATTCTCCTGCAATGAGAATGTCATCGACATAAACAAGTAAACATATAAAACCTTTAATTGAAGACTTAGTGAAAATGCAATTGTCATGTTTAGATTGTAAGAAACCAAAAGCTTCAAACTTTGAAGTAAATTCCACATTCCACTATCTTGATGCTTGCTTTAGCTTATAAAAGGATATTTTTAGCTTGCAAACATAGCCCTCTGGAACTTCATATCCTTCAGGAGGCTGCATGTATATGTTTTCTTTCAAGAAACCATGTACGAAAGCATTATTAACATCCACATGGTGCAATAGCAAATTTTTTAGAAGTTGCAACAACAAGAAGAATCCTAACTATTACAGCTTTAGCTACTAGGGAAAAACTATCTATGTAATCAATCCCTTCTATTTACTTGTATCCTTTGGCAACTAATCTAGTTTCATACTTATCCATTGAACCATCAGCCTGAAGTTTAAGCTTATAGATCCAATTGCAGGCTATTGCCTTTTTTTTTCTTTGGGCAAGGGAGTGAACCATCCCAACTATTATTTTTATGTAGT
The DNA here is from genome assembly GCF_026168435.1 of Sesamum indicum. NCBI lineage: Eukaryota > Viridiplantae > Streptophyta > Magnoliopsida > Lamiales > Pedaliaceae > Sesamum > Sesamum indicum. The sequence continues at coordinate 622,742 of NC_142669.1, forward strand.
GCATCTAATTCAATCTCCATTGCTTGTCTCCATTCTTGTGATTGACAAGCTTGTTTATAGCTCTTAGGTTCCTAAAAATTAGATAAAGAAACCAAGAAACAAGTATGCAAGGAACTAAAGGAAGTAAGAAAAGGAGTAAAATCATTAGAGTTAGCATAAATACAGTAAAAATCTTGCATCCAAGCAGGTTTATTAGTGACCCTGGAAGATCTTCTCAGGACAGGTTCATTGCTCAATTCAGTTTCTTATTCAGTGACAGGCAATTCCACTGAGTTATTATCTAGACTGTCTTCAGCGATTTCTTGAGTTTTGGAAGGCCCAAAACCTGCATCATCCAAGTTAATAGGCAAAGCACAAGTAACAAGGTCCAATTATTTTTGTGCATAAGGAAAAACTCCTTCATGAAAGACCACATCCCCAAAAATAAATAAGGAATGTGTGTTAAGATCATAGAACATGTATCCTTTTTGTCCAAAAGCATACCCCAAAAACATTGCGTTGATGGCTCTGCAATAAAAGAATTCGTCTTATGAAGCTACATATTAGTAGCAAAACATAATGTTCCAAACACTTTCATGTGTTCATATCTTCTATGTAAAACTTTGATTCCAGTTTAATACCTGTGTAGGCAATCTATTATTTTTATAAGTTGCAGTGAAAAGAGCTTCATACAAAAACATAGTAGGCATATTGGACTGAAACGTAAGTGCCCGGAAAATTTGAAGCAAAGTGTTTATGTTTAATTCCAACTATTTAATTTTATTGTGGGGCATGTGTGCAAGTTCTTTGGTGAATAATGCCTTCCTCCATCATGAATTTCTGACATTCAAGACTACAAAATTTTGTACCATTATAACATCTAATAGTCTTAATTATTTTCTCAAATTAAGTAAAAATCATTTTATGAAGAACCTTTAAAACAGACAAGGCTTGAGATTTATATTTCATTGAGTATGCCAATATACTTCTACTATGATGATCTACTAAAGTAAGCATAATAAGTACAATAAGATAAAGAAGGTTAATTGTATGATCCCCATATGTCCATAGGTATAAGATCAAACGCATTTGCAACTTGTTTATTATTAAGAGAAAGAGGTAATCTAGGTTGTTTTGCAAGAGAACAGATTTCACACAAGTCAAGTGATGGCTTTGTCTTATTTAAAAACTTTAGATGATTGAGTATGACAATAGATGTGTGACATGATCTTTTATGCCATAGATTTACATCTAAAGTTCTAGCAGCGAGCCCTTGTTCTTGAGAAAGTTCCAGTGAGTCATTGATGGTGTCAATCTTGAAAGAATTTGCATCCAAAATGTACACTTTTCCTAGTAGCCTTCCTACTGCCACAATTTGACTAGTCCTGTGGTCCTGTAAAACAAAATAGAAAGGGTAAAATTTGAACTCAACATTTGAATTATCACATAATTTTCTAATAGAAAACGAGTTAAATTATAAGGAGGGCACATGTAGTACACTGGCTAAAGAATATTGTTTGGAAGTTGAACATTTCTCACAGTATCTACATGTTGTTTAGAGCCGTCTACTAGATGGATGCATAAATCAGATTTAGGTTTCTTAGGATTTTGGAAAAGAGACACATCAGTACACATGTTTGAAGTAACTCCACTGTCAATAACCCAAACTTTAGAGCATTCAACACAAAGTTAAGGACAGACTTACCTAAAAAAATCCTCAAATTCATCTATTCTTGTTCTTTCAAAGGTACCAAGTGCAACACCCTCCATAAATTTCTTTAGTTCTCCTCTTATGAGTTCTGCCACTGCTGGTTCATCTATGGAACTTTGAGTTGATTCCTACCCAGGAGTGTGACTGTCAACTGTGCTCAAAATTTTGTTGGAACCAGCTCCAGCCTTTTTCTTTTTTTCTTTTTCCAAATTTATAAGTACCTTATACCAGTCAGGATACTTTAAAAGTTTAAAAAAACTTTAATTTAGGTGCCCAGACTTCCCATAGTAATAACATATATGTCCTTTCTTTTCTTGTGCAATTCTTTTATTGAGTCGATTTTTGGCCCCATTTTCTTTTCCTGTCTGGAATCCTCTTACTTGCATTGCAACATTATGCAAGGAGTTCTAAAATATTGAGCTGATTTCTCTTTGTCTTTATTCTATTAGGACCACTGCATATGCTTTAGATATAATTGGCAAAAGCTCCAGCATTAGAATTTGTCCTCTAATGCCTTCAAAGGTGTGATTCAGACACATTAAAATTGCATCAAGTGATCTATTTTCCCTCAATTATGGCAACTCCTTAGAAGCTCCACAACTGCATGAAGTTGTTGTCACCAAATATTCCAATTTATCCCAAAGTTTCTTTAATTTCTCAAAATACGCTGACACTAAAAGTGTCCTTGAGTGGTTGTGGTGATATCTCTCTGTAATTGATGTAGTAAAGGGTCATTACTTACTCTATATCTGGATTCTATTTCCAACCACAACTCCCTTGTAGTGTCAATACAAAGAAAGACTCTATTATATCTTTCGAGATAGTGTTCAAGATCTAAGAAATTACCAAGGAATTTGTTTTAATTAATTGCTCATATTCTTTAGAGTTTTCTGCCGGTCTGGGGCTACTGCACGTTATGAACCCCAACTTCATCTTGGTTCTCTTGATGAATCGAATCCACGGTGGATAATTTGTTCCTGACACCACATTTGCGACCAAGATTGCACCATGATTTTCAGTGATCTGCATCTGTAAAAGATCCAAACTTTCTTCCCCTTTTCTCCTAGTTTTGTGGGTCTGGTCATGATGGACTCTATTGTTATAGGTTGATTGTTGATCGTCTTAAGGATTACTTTTACTGTTGAAGAAATGAAGTGAGAGCATCAAAAATCATCAAAAGATGGCTCTGATACCATGATAAGATAGAGGATGGAAGAGAGTAGTACACTCAACCATGGAAGAAAAATGTATAGAGAATGAACAGAGTAGTGCTTCCGGATGAAGGAAAAATCTATAACAGTAGCAAGTTCAAGTGAGATATAGCTGGAGTCAACCAAGTGCCACTTAAATAACTAAGCAAGTGACTAACTGCTAAAACCGAACTAGACTAACTAACTAATAAACTGCAAGCTGAATGACTAACTAAACTAAAACTAATTAGTTGCTAAACAAAGAAAACATGAATATCAAAAGCGTGTATAGTAAAGCACGGTTACTGCTTATAATGAATATAATGAAATACATTGAAGTTAACAGACTCCTCCTCGAACATCTGCCAAATAACCCGCCTATAAAAACTTATGAGCATTTATAATACTACACCAAGTCAGTAATGGTTAGCCCCCACTCCCGCTTCAAAAAATGTTGAAGACGAAAATATTTTGCCTTCAACACTCTACTCAACAAAGAATTCAACCGCGAAAGCAGGTGCCACGTTTACTTAGCCAACAATGCCACATCAAACGCCTTGAAACAATGAAACTCGAAACCTTCTACTGCGGTGCCATGACACAATTTCTTCCAAGTCGCCCAATGTACATGTTTGTCCCTTTTGTTGTGCAGCATAAATCTGCTAATGTTGATTCAATACTTCCCAACACATGATTCGCTAGTTTGAAACACGATACTGCAAATGTGGGCATCGACCAAATGACAGGTTTAATAAGTACCTCTTTTCCCTCTTATGACAGCAACTTTATGTTCTAGTTGTGAGTATTACTCTATATATGATTCCGAATACTTAAAAATAATTCTGCCAGGGACATTCCTGCTACCGTCGGCAATCCCAAATATTTCTTATGATCATTCACCACCCTCACTCCCAAATAGCTGCCAAATGCAACAGAATAACATCTTGCATCTTAGGGCCCACAACATGCTCGACTTACTAAAATTTATAATCTACACCGACATCATAGCATACAAAGCAAGAATCCTCCTAATCTCCACCAACTCAGTCTCCTTTGGTTAGCAAAATACCATGTTATCGACAAACAACAAACGTGAGATTCATGGGGTACTTTGAGCAGCTGCTACTCCTGTCAAATGACTACAAGTTTCGGTTTCCTATAGTAAGCATGAAAATTTCTCAACGCAACAAATAAATAAATAAGGTGATAGAGGATTACCAGATGAACACCACATTGTGGCTTAAAGAAACCAAATGAGGAGACATTAACATCAGCAGATATGACAAAGTAGTCACTAACAACATAATAAGATCCACAAAAAAAGAACAAAAACCTAACACGAGAAGAACTTGTTGAAGAAAAACCCATGCTACTATTTCATAACTTTTGCTCATGTCAAATTTTAAAGCCACATAGAAAGCAACACATCGTTGGTAATAAGATGATTAGGAATAAAATCAGAATGTGTTGGAGAAATAATACAATCAAGGTATGGCTCAAGCTAATTGGCTATGTGTTTTGAAGCAATTCTCACAACCACATTATGTAAACTAATCAACTATCATTGAGACACTATTTTCTGTGCACTACATTTAGGAATGAGAATGATATGGGCATAATTTATTTTATTCAACATACTTGATCATTCAAAATATGAAGGAAAAATTTAATAACATCTCTACAACTATATGCAGGAATATTTGAAAAAATAATGGAGACATACTATTCAGACCTGTAGATTTAAAAGAAAACATACTAAAAGTAGCAAGCTTTACCTCTGCGGTATTAAAAGGTTCAACCAGGGAAATTTTCTTTTCATTGGTGACCTACAGGGTAATTGACGATAACACCTCATGCACTATTGATTCTGATGGTTGATTGGATGTAAAAATAGATTGGAAGTTATGCATGAGGATAGATTGAATTTGATCTTCATGATATTGCTACACACCATCAACATTTTTCAATTTTGAAATATTATTATACCGCTATCAAGAAGATGCTCTAGAATGAAAAAATCGAGTATTTTTGTCCCCATCTGTTAATTAGTGTGCCTTACCCCATTGTTGCCACTTTGCTATTTCACGAGCATGCAATTCAATAAGTTTATTGTTTATCCGCTATATTTTCTAAAAACCTCACCATCAACCATCCTGGCTTCTAACCGAACAAATTGATAGCTTTCAACTGTCGAGTTGTTTAGCTGAAACACAGAGCATAGCAATCTACGTCGCTGAATTTTTCAATAGAGCACCTCATGTGCAGGGAAACCCATGCATTTGCCACTACCTCACTACACTCGTATGATTGAAGCCACTTTGATTCAAAATAAAAAGGTTTCTTCTTTGGTTTTCATCGTTCAATATGGTTCGGATCCAGATTAACTCTAAGCATCATATGCTCAGAACAACTGTTGGTATATGATCAACAAAAGCATGTGGAAAATGAGCTCGCCACCCTGAATTCACGCATACCCTATCAAGTCATCCGCACACTATGTGAGGCATCTGCCTTTGATTGCTGCAAGTAAACTTCCGACCCTGAAATCCCAAATCTCATAAATCACATTTATCCGACATTGTTTTGAAATTCAACAATTGCGCTAATGGTCGTGGAGCACCCGTTTTCTCATGTTGATAAAGGATCTCATTAAAATCCCTAGTGCATATCCACGATACATCAAATTGGCGACTAAGATACATTAATTTATCATATAGGAACTATTGTTGCACAACGTCACCCTCCCTACCAGAATCTCCAATTTGCACTTGCGCCATCTAATAATACATCTGTATTAATATGGTGTTTTGAATAAGACTGGAGTTGAACTACAATCTCTTAACTCATAAAAATCCTAAACCACCAAACGTACCTACCAACAACACACTGACCCTAATTAAACCAAACCTCTGATGTAAATGTTCAAAACAATTTGATTAAATTTGGTCTCAATAAGAAAAATCAACAAAGGCTTTTGTTCTCGTAAGAACTCTTCAAGCTTACAGACTGTCCAGGTAGTCCCAAAACCTTGGTAGTTCCAAACTAAAGCGATCATGGAGACTGACAAGGCAGTAAAATAGTCATCGTTGCTGCAAGTACAACATTATGAGACACAAAACATTATTTCTTCATTCTATGTCTCTGAGCTGAGCATACCCTATTTCCATTTATGAACCCCGCTAACATGGCTTATTCCACCCCTTGACGAACCTCACAGAAAGTGAACAAGAGACATACCTACATTGAGAGAGATTGGGACCGTAACCAGTGTATCATCTGCATGAGTAGCAGCCAAGTGAAAGGGACGTACATCAGACTGCAAGGAATATGTATTCAGGTCTGAATAGTTGGGTTTTGGTAATTCCACAAATGTGGGTTGGTTAATATGTTTGAATATGTAGGAACAATGGGTTGATTGATAAAGTTTAGGCTTGAGGGATTAGATGGTGGATTGGGCTCTCGTTAGTGGGTTCCTGATTGTGGAGTGTGATATGTTACTTGAGTTCCTAAAATAGAGTGTGGATTATGCCCCTCAACACTATGGCCCTAGTGAATAGGTATGACAATTACTTGCTTATGTCCATGTAAAACTGATGCCCCCCTCATTGTCCACGTTTCAACATTTTGAGGTAATTGAACAATGATAGGATCACATTTTATGCTTATTTAATGTGATATCTTGACCTATTTTGTGACCAAATTGGTCCTAATTAAATATTATTTTGCAGCATTAGAACAAATGAAATGAAAAATAAGGAAAAGAACCAAAATGAAAATTCGGACAAGACTCAAACTCGATTTCTGGCAAGAATTTGGAGCTACTTGGACTATCTTTTGATGAATGAGGAGTTTAACTAAGATAATAATTTTATTTTCATAGTCTTTTAGTTCAATTAGGAATCTACCTTTTAATCCTAGTAGAATTAGGTATCTAGTTATTATATATATGACGTAATTTACTTTAAGAGCAACTTTTGAACTCTTAATAATTTTAGACCTTGAATTCTCGTCTCTCTATTTCTCTACGTTTTTATGATATTTTCTTACTTTGCTTTTCATGCTTTTTTTCATGAGCATGTCTAGCTAGTTCTCTCATTTCAGTTGACGACTTGGTGAATGCTTAAATCCAACAAGTTGTGAGATCTAATTTATGCTTTCTACTTTCATTCATATTGGTATTTGTGTTCTTCTTTGTGCTTTTATTACAAATAATTTGATTTATGAATGATAGGTACCGTTATTTATTGTCAAGAATATTTGCCTAGCCAATTGAACTTGTAAATCCGTAATTGTTTGTTTAGTTCAATAACTAGTGGTAACATAGCATAATTGATTATGTAGAGGGGATGCACAATCTAACATAAATAAATCCTTGTAGGAATTTATTGGTTAGAATTGAGTCTTTCTAGTTCTTAATACTATCGGTAAATTAAATCTTGAAAACGTTCCCAAGGTTGTTTACTGATTAAGGAATTAGTCAACGGACGTTCGTTGACTATCCACAAGGTAAGGAAAGGTGAGGTCATTAGGTCGTACTAATGGCCATAACCAATTTATCTATCATGATTGATTGTTATCTTTGCATTTATGATCGACCGTGGAATTAAGTAGGATCCTGTCTTTTACTGGAATACTCTTATCTTATATTTATCTCTTATAATTTAATTAGCTCTTTAGTCTAATTTAATTTTTATTTTTATTCTTCTTCACAATAAAAAATCCCCCTAATTATTTTTATTTTTGAAGGAATTAATTTAAAATCAATCCCTATGGATTCGACCCTACTTACACTTCTACAAAAGTGTTCGTAGGAATTATTTTTGATGGATTCAACACCCATCACAACAATGTTCCAACTCAGTGGAACATCCTGCATACCTCTATACTAGCCCCTCGTCGGACTACCCCCATGAACGACCCTTAACGATGATGCCCAACGTCATCCGAAGTTCCAGAATCCCACTCAATATCCTTGACCTAGACAAAAGAAAATGATGCACCACAAGGGACTCTCGAAGCCACGACCCATACGGAAGATCAGTTCTCAACTGTGATACCTTTGTCTAGTGTTTTTGCACAATCACGTAAGATATGACCCATTATGCCACAACCAGAATAGAAGTTTTATAATCATTAGTATGTGACAACATCGTCAACTTGTCACCTGTAGAGGTACGAAGCTTCAAAAATTGAGTCAACGGGATTTTATATTTGCATTCAATTGATTTATTACTAATTTATTATTGGTCAAATAAATTTTTTTATAACCAAATTATCCCTATATATTTTCATATATTAATGCATGTTAAGAGGTATATTTTCATCGTTATAAGGGTAGTTTAGTCGGAGAAACTTTGTTTGACGTACCATAAATTAGTAATAAGTCAATCGAGAGTAAATATTAATTTTTATTCAATTTTTTTTTTTATTAATATCAACAAATAATGGATCTGTTTATTAGATAGAAAAAAACCTACTTGATGTAATTTTTCAAATTACATAGAATTTACATGTAACTATACCAAACCTTATAAGAGAGGAGTATAATTATCCCATGTGTTAATTATTTTGGAATCCACGTGACATCCCCGTAATTACGCACTAAAATTGCAAATTTTCCTATATTTCTAGGTATGACCTTGATAAACACTCAATGGGTTAGTTACATTAATTTGATTACTTCCTATGAAAACAATAATAGGCACAAAACTTCCTCACACAAAGATAAAGAGTAGGGGTTTTTTTTTTTCTTTTTTTCTTTTTTCATCAATAGAAGGCAAGAAATGGGTGATTGATGCAACAAGTTATAAAACAGCAGGGAAGAGACGACCAATGCAGCAACCCTAATTTTGCATGATCTAAAGAGTCCCTCACCACTCTGAAAAATTGTTATTGAATTTTATCTAATATCTATTTCAAGAGTTTTCAAGAGTTTGCTGAGCTTCTTGTGCATCAATATCACTACCCTTTTTCCCATCATTTACTAAAACAGTGATCTCATTGTTGCCTATTCTAGCAAAACCACCCATCAGAGCCATCGTTACTCATTGGTCTATAAGGCGTATTCTCAAAATCCCTATATCTACAGCTGTAGCAATAGGAGCATGATTTGATAATATTCCAATTTGACCACTATTCATAGATAAAATGAATTCTTTCACTTCTGAATCCCAAACAATTCGATTAGGGGTCAGTACACAAAGATTTTAAGGTCATTTCTTCAAATTGCTCTCCATTTCTAAGTTCATAGCCTTCGCGGTAGCTTCATCAATGTTACCTACCAAATAAAAGGCCTGTTCAGGAAGACCATCTAATTCTCGCAAAAGAATCAATTGAAACCCTCTAATGGTTTCTGCTAGACCAACATATTTTCCTGGAGTCACAATTCTTGTTAGCTGCAAAATGAACCAAGATCAATATTCGTAATCAAATTATTGACCTAGAAACATTCTCCTGTGGCCGGGCTTGTCTTTCATTAAGATCTGTCAATCTTTTTCCATTGCTACCATATAAAAGTACTCCATCCCAACCCACTACTCGTCAATTTCTTCTTTTGTATGTTTGTAACAACACAACTCAATTTATTGCTTCAAACAAGCATACAAAAGATTATTCCTTATATTTTAAATAAATACGATATAAAAATCATGAAAAATTAATATCGATGGTTGAAATCAATATTTGTCATAGCCTTAACTATGTCCAAATTATTTACCATAATTATTATGTGTGATCAAAGTATATATTTGCAATGATTTTTAACTATGATTAGTATTTTTGCCTTACATGTTGAAATATTTAGCAGTAGTTCCTTAGCTGTTGTTTTTATGGATTTTTATTTTTGATTATAATAATTTATTATGACAAAAGATCAAAGTCAATCGATTAAATTATTACCAATCCTGAAATCTCTTTGAACTAACATATCAATCTGGACAATATATAAAACTCCCCCTGTGTTTTCTAAACCTCAACTCAATCACTCCCTCTTTGTTAAATCTAACTAACGGTGTTAATTTTTTTTTATAAATGACCGTTATACCCTTACTTAATATATATTATTTTTTATTTTAATGACTGTTGGATCTTTTTTGATCAAGTATTGATCGTTAAATCTAATTAATTAATCTCAATCGTTATATTTTAAAAAGATGAAAGGTTCATATTCGATAAATTATTTAACTTATATTATGTATAAATAATTTAAAATTTAAATAGATTATATATATATATATATATATAAACTAACCACCCCACCCCCCCTTTCCTTGCTGCCCCCACCACCCCACCAACATTTCAATCGCGGTGGTGTGGATTCTTAAAATCGTCGTATCTCCGCAAATGCTTTACCAAAATGAGTGAGGTTTGTCTCGTTAGAATCATCTTGAAGAGAAGAGTTTGATGGTGGTGGTCTGAGATCGAGATTCGATCGAACGGCGATGCATCAATGGAAAATATGTCCGGCGGACGTGGCTTGAACCCAGTCTCTCCAATTGCCAAAAACTCAAATTAAAGGTATGAAAATGTTTGTTTTGAAGAGAGGATTCAAATGGTACTACTGACCGTCAGAAAATTGTCTGGACGGCGTCGAAAACTTAGAAACAAGTTTCCAGCAAATAAGGAGTGAAAATCATTCAGTTTTTTTAAATTTTAATTAATTTTAATTATATTAATCAAAATATATTTTAATTAATTAAGAAAATTTTAAATAATTATATAATTAAATATGTTAGCTAATTAAGAATAAATATAATAATAATTATTGCAATTAAATATATATTTTAGTTGATTAAAAATAATTTTAGATTTAACAATTAACAATTATAAAATTGATTGAATTTAAATATAATTGAATTTAATATTTAATATTAAATAAATTAAATATAATTTAATATTTTAATTTAAATTAAAAAAATACAAAACTAAATAAAAAAAGGCATTTTAGTAAAAAGCGTGTAATGCAACTTCCCTTAATTACTAATGGAAGGGGTGTTACTGAGTTTTACAAAACATAGGGGAGTTTTCAGCCTATTTTTAAAATAGAAAAGAATTTTTAGCTGACTTTTTAAAATACACGAGGATTTTACACATTTTGTCCTATAAATCTATATTATTACCAGGCTTGAGCTTAGAGGGGTAAACGAGCTGAGCTCGAGTCCGAGTACACCATTTTGAGCTCATTCCAATTACTTTTCTTTTTTAATTCAACTACGTAATATATTAATTTTAATAAGGGATTATTTTACTTTTCACATCCGAAATATACCCCTTCATTTTAAATACCTCAAGATTTTTGTTTTCATCCGCTTGAATACCTTCCATTAAGTTGACCGTTAAAACAAACGGTCAACCCACTTGTAGAGGAAAAATTAGGCGGGAGTTTGTCTATGTAAGGACATATTTGGCTGTCATTTTATTCAACACATGAAAAAAAATTCTATTTTTGTTCATTTTGATTTTAATTTCATAATCGAGGGCAATAATTTAAAATAAATATATATTTAATTCATTTTTATCAAAAAATACTAATTCAAATTGTTTTGGAAATATCAATTTAAATATTTCCTCTGAATACAAATTGTTACGAAAATAAAAATGCGTATGAAATGCGGAGAAATGTAGAGATAATCGATTAGTAATAATTCAAAAAACTAACATAGTCATATGTTCAATCAACACTCGCATTGTTTGCGAAAAAATAAACAAATTAAAATTGAATAAGCCACTCAAAGGGCGTCAATGTACTTCAATATATTGTTGATTATGAGTCGAATAAAATTTTGTATGTATACTTTTATATATTATACTATTGTTTGTGCACAAAATAAGAAATATATTTCAATTATTGTTTTTGGCCAGGAGAATTTTATTTATAAATTTATTAAAGCTTTGTATTTCACTAGCCATCCAAAAAGCCATAAAAATTCTTTTGTTAAAAATAATTAAAAGAAAAGTATGAAAAATAGTATAAACACTCGATAAATAGAATACACATTGACAACATTTCCATTGTAGCTTGTGCTTTTTCCAGTGAAATTGGTATTGTTTTAGAAATTGGATTAAATATGTTTTATTTTATATTATTGTCCTTATTATAGACAAGCTAAAATCGAAATAAATCGAAATAAAATTTTCCTGTGTGTTGAATAAAATGGCAGCCAACATGCCCTTATTATAGACAAGCTCTCGCCTGATTTCTCCTCCAAAATTGGATTGACCGATTATTTTAACAGTCAACTTAACTGAGGGCACTCAGGCAGATGAAAATTAAAAATTTTGGGTACCAAGTCTGATGACTTGGAAATTTAGGGTACTCAAATTAAAAAAGGGGTATACTTTGAGTACGAAAAGTAAAATTATCCTATTTTAATAAAATAGCTAAACATAAGTTATTTTCTAAAATTAAAATAAGAATGATCATGAATTTTTAAATATGATTATGGTAATTTAGATTTTGATATTTTTCAATTATACAAAAATAAAAAGAAGTATTTGTTAAACCAAGCATGAATTAATCTCATTTAGACACATATATAATGCAATATCAATAATAAAAAAAAAGAAGTAAAATGGTTAAACCATCATTGTTATTATTATTTGTAGATTAATTTATTGGGGTCATTAAATTTTCATATAAGTTTATAAGTAGGGGTGCCAATATTTTTCTTTTTCTTTAAGGGGTGTCAATATGGGTTAAGAACCATGGGTTCAACCCTGATTTTTTTTATTAAAAAAATATATATATATGGGTTCAACCCACCACAACTAGCTTTGAGTTAGATCGGGTTGAATTTGTTATAATTTAGAATGGATCGCCATGAAAGGGATTTAACTAAAATTATATTTTATATGATATGATTTCAAAATAAGCACAATATGAGTTGTTAATGGGTTTAAAATGAATTATGTATTCAAGCCATAAAATAGATATAAAAATAATTAAAATAAAATAAAAGATAATGCATTTTTTCAAAAAATATTGCTATTTGACGTTGAATCCATAATATTTCATATGAAAATTTAGAGAAATTCACATTATAATAATTATTCGAATTATATAATAATGAACAAATTCATTAAATCCGTGATCTAAATACAATTTTATCTCCTATAAGTATATAAGTTGCTAATTAAATTTATTGTTAATAGAATAAGATTTATATATTATTTTAAGAATGAAAATTGCTAATTATTTATTGACAATAAAATTAATTATAATTTTAATGGTAAATAATTCGTAATTTTTGTTATCTACACAATTTTTATGATTTTATTCTTGACATAAAGGCCTTAACATACTTATATTACTATTAAATTTCGAGATACTTTTAATTTCTACAGTAACTTAGGATTTTTTTTAATTTTTTTGTATATTTATTTTTATTATGATATATTAATGGCATTATTGGTTCTATAACAGTTAACCAATTAATTTTAGACTCCTTCATTTAAACTCATTTTGACCCGAGTCATTTTACATCCGACCCATTTAGACCCAGCCCCAATCTAATCCAACTCATTTGCCATCCCTATCTATAAGTAGTAAAATAGCAATACGACGTACTATTTATCTTGGTACAAAAATAATATTTATATATACAAAATTGCACATTGGAATTGAAATATAACAATAATATTCACATAAATTACATTAAATAGTTATTTATAAAAAATTATAATAAATAACTAAATTATTGATTAAGCTTATATATATAAATATATATGATGATGATGCCCCTGAGACATTTAAGCCCGTAAGCAATGCATATCGACTTAGCTGGTTAATAAGTCCAGCTAGTCAATTAGTTGGGAGATAAGGCCCATAAGGGGGATAATTATAATTTTAGTCCTCATACATTATCACTAATTCGTTTTCAATCTCTAAATATTTTGAAATACTATTTTACTCCTTCAATTTTTAAAATATTAATAGTTTTGATCCTTAGGCCTTGGTGGCTATTTTGCCCTTTCAAATAAAACATATAATCCATCTACCTATTCTCTATGTTCATGATTAGGCCCAACATGTTCCCAAAAATAAAATTAAACCTCCATAATTTCATACCTTATTTGACTGTCTTGCTCCCAGGTATTCCAAGTACTCAATTTTTCGAATTTCTTCCAACCATAATACCATAGCAGATGGTTCGCACGCAGTTGTCTCCTCCTATAGAGGAAGAAGCATCTATGTAATATTTTAACTTTTTTCTTTAATAAAGTAAAGACTTCTGTTCAACTTATCTATCCAAAATTTTACTAAGACTCTATTCTGGAATACGTCTACTCCCTAAGGTAGGAAATAAAATAGGGTTGTGTTGATTATGAATCATCTGATGCGCTAGTGTGGTTGGAAAAAGTTCATAAAATCGAGAACTTGCAATACCCGAGAGCAAGACGATCAAACAAGGTATGAATTTATGGAGGCTTAATTTTATTTTTGGAAACATGTTTGGCCTGATCATGAGCAAAAGGAATAGATAGTTGACTCTATGTTTTATTTGAAAGGGTAAAATGGTAACTAATTAGGCCTAAGGACCGAAACTGTTAATATTTTAAAAGTTAAAGAACTGAAATAGAACTTCGAAATGTTTAGGGACTGAAGACGAATTAATGACAATGTATGAGGACTAAAATTGTAATTATGCCTCCATAAAGTTATCTCCCTTTTACTTTACTGAATTGGCAAGCCCAAGAATCAAGCCAATTCCAGCCAAATGCGTCATCATACAACTAGACAGACACATCTTACAACTTGCCAACACATTAAGACACATCATTCTAAAATATCTCTAGGTGGCTTTTAGTAGATTGACGACAAACGAGCTGGTAATCTACAGGAAATCAATTTTTTTATTTTCACGCAGATTTTGCCAAAACTTAATCAATCTGGTGTATCTTAGTCAATTCAAGTTCCAAACCATGCACAAGTTTTTAGATTAGTTAGCTAATTAAAGAACTTTCAAATGGTATAGGAGTCTCTACAATAAACTCCCATATTGTGCTCTATACACGCCTATAAATAGGGGTCTTGTGCAGTTATTCAGTAACATCACTCATTACGCTCAAACTCTCATTTATTCTCTCAAATCTCTCTCGTTTTTAGGTTGCTTTAACTTTATATGTATTCTTGTTTTGATTCAAGTTTTTATTTCATATTTTTCAATAAATCGTTACTGATTTAAGTATCAAAGTACTAACTTTTGTTTTGCGGTATTAGTCCCACTGATCTTTGCTCTACTGATTCTTTAACCCTTACAGTACGGCTAAAATATGGTAGACATCAAAATATATATATATATATATATATTAGATAACATAAATTAAAATATCATATTCAATTGTTATTTAAAAATTAAAATATAAATATAATTTTAATGTATAATAAATTTTAAATATAAACTTGATATGATATTAAATATGCAGCAAAGTGTTGGATATAATTCCTACAACTAAACTTAAATAACTCAGCTTGGATTCCATATTTTGTTTGCCGGCCACTCAGCACGACTAGAGTACGAAAAAAGGTATATACACTATATTGCCATTACGCAGAATCTTCAAATTTCAAAACAATGAGATAAAAAAATATATATATTCCAGCCACGTCTTCTCTAAATTTATTATAACTATAAATACTTATTCTATGAAAATTTATAATTACTTTTCCAATTTTAGACCACTTTGATCAACAAGTGTTCAGTTAATTTCCGTTAGATTTCCATTCAAATTTTGCAGTGAAGTAGCCGAAACACTTTTTTTGGATTATAGATTATAATTTTATATATTTTTCAAAATTTTCTAAAATACTTTATGGAGCCCTAAGGATTATTTACTTTACCTACTCTAAAATATTATATATATATATATATATATATTCAAACGTTCTTTTTAGGAAAAAAAAATTAATAAGGACAAAGTAGTAATTTATATCACGGCCTATAGACTATATATAATTATTTATTATTTAATAAAATATTTATAATTTTTTAAATAATAAAAAAAAATATTTATAATTATGTAAAATTTTATGAAAGTAACTCTGACTTTCCCTTCGTATCAAGTCGAGTCATAAGAGAACCCCTCGATGAAAGGAACTAAGACCGGAATTCCACGGGTTTCAAACCATGATATGGTTATTTTTAATGAAATCACGATTCATTATATTAATATTATATTATTTAAATAAATTATATTGATATAATTTATTTATATTTTATTAATAAAAAATAAATAACCTGAAATTCCACATCATCATCGTCTGGCAGCCATCATTAAATATTCTCATTCTCGGACTCGTTCAAATTGTTGACACTATAAATAAGGTTATGAAACAAACATACCACACAAAACACAACTACAAATCAACATTACTTCCATTTAAGCTGTCTTAAATTGTTAGATATATATGGCATCCAAATCAATCATCTCTTTTCTTCTATTTGTGATCATGGCATTGATCACATATTCTAGGGCAGACCTAGCCCACTCCAAGGAGACTAAAATGACCCTCTACTTCCAAGATTACTCCGGTGGGCCCAATGCCACCGTGATCGAGATTACGGGCCATCCCGACGGGCTTCTTGGCTTCACCAGGTTTGGAGCCATCTTCTGCACTGACGATCCAATAACAGAGGGATTTGCGGAGAGCTCGGCCCAAATTGCACGGGCTCAAGGTTTGTACGTGACGTCTGCTTTGGACGGGTCCAACACTCACGTCCTGATATCGATCGTGTTCACCAACGAGGAGTACAAAGGCAGCACGTTGGAAGTACAAGGTAGCAGCGCGCAATTTGAACGGGTGAGGGAGGTGGCGGTGGTGGGGGGCACCGGAAAATTCCGTCTGGCCCGTGGTTACGCCACTTTTGAAACTATTCATTACGATCATACACTTTATTATGCGGTCATCCAGTGCAACGTTACCGTGTTACATTACTAAGCATACGTACATGTATTTTTTCGTTCTAAATTCATACGAATAAATTTAATTCAAATATTACGATTTTTCAGTATTTTGATCATTGTAACGTTGACCTAAAATGTGAAAGCTATTGCTCTTATTATATATCCATAGTTTGGATTTGGGTCGACCCGAATAGGGTTCGGATCTTTTTAGATGACCATTGGATATGGATCCCAAATGCTAAGATCCAATGGGCGTTGACCTATTTAATTGTCCAACACCCACATTGAATTATTCAAACATCATAATTAAACGGTTGAAGTGGTTGAGCTATTTTAAGGTTTCAAAGCGTATAGTACTACACATTACGTGAGGAAATTGATTTATCTATACTATTAATTAAGTATTGGGGCTTATAATAATTATCATTAATTGTTAATAAATATATAGACTAAAATATTCTCAAGTATACATATTTTTTCTACTAAATCTTGAAATTAAATTTTCTTGCAAGAATTTAAAATTAATTTATTTAATTAGTTTTGGGTAATTAGTTATTCATTTTACTCTATTTTTTATTTAATTAAATAAATATATAAAATTTAAATAACCCACGTATTTTAAGTGTGCTTTGATCACTAATATTTCCATAAATTGAAAAAAGAATTTTATTTTATTTTTTATTAAATAATGGACTAAAATGTTCGTTAATTTTGGAAATTATAGCTTTTCTCTATAATAAATAAATGTCAAAAATTTCACTGACTATATATAAAAGAGTGTTTGCAAAAGCTTTTATTTTTTTTTATTATAAAAAAGTTGGAGTACAATTAAATCAAAAGTTGAAATGTTAAAAAAAATATTGAGTTTCATAAAAAAGCTAAATTGAGACCTGTTTGGGAAAAATAAATTTTAAAAAGAAGTTAGTAATTAGAATTATTTTGTTTTAATCGCGTATATTTGTTAAATATTTAATTATATTTTTTATTTCATTTAATATATACACATTACGTATTCTGTTTAAATAAAACAACTGCTGTCATTAATTTTATTTTTGTACTTAATAACTTGTATATATAAAATAAAATAAAATATATAATATAATTTTAAATAGAAAATTCAATCCCATTTCCAATTCCAGCTTACGATAAGAGAGGAAAAGAGCATGTGCAATATTAATCATAAGGGGGACCCATTTGTTCTTAAAAATTGTTATGAAATATTATTTTCAAAAACTAATATACTTTAATTAAAACTAATATAATTTTTAAAACAAATATATAACCACTAAACAGCTTAAAAGATTGAAAAATAAGATTTTAAAAGCTACAAAATTCTTAAAAAAGAAAATTAAGGATCCCAACCTTTTAAAAATGTTAACAAGTCTGGTTTTTTTTATTTCAAAGTAATTATAAATTTATCATTAATAATGTATTTTGAGCTCTGTAATTTTATTTATCGAAACCTTTAAAAGCTTCTTTTTAAAATAATTTCTAACATTTTAAACTCGAAAAAATATTTTATCATATATATATAAGAAAATATGAGATCTCGAAAACGAGTTTAGCCAAACACTCTTTCAAAAAGGTTGTAATAATTAACAACTACTTTTAGTTAGTTATCGTTTTCACCCATACTATCGCAAAGAATGAAAAATTTTAATCCAAATCAAGTTTTATTAAATCTGAACAAGTTATACGGAAGTGAAATATACTTATCTTGTGATTCTTCTATAGTTAAGGAAAAATGATCAATAAAGAAATTTTTTTATCTAAACCAGATTTGGCGGAACCAAACGAATTACATGACAAGCGTTATACATTTGTTATATATATATAACTGGTCACTTTCCTTAAGTTGTACAGTAATCACACAACAAGTGTATTAGATTTACCATATAATTTAGATTAGAATTTGCATTACATAAAAAGTGTATTATACTTGTTAAATAAGACGAAACATAATTTAAATAAGAATTTTTCCTCAAAGAACAGCCACACAGAAAACATTAATCTCCAACACAAGATCTTGTATTAATCTGACTAGATATATGAAGAAATATCCCCTGCAGATCTATTGAAGAGTTAATATATATTTGACCGGTCTCCATCACTCTCACTTTGTGTGTGTTTTGTATGTGCTGTGTGTGTGTGTGGTGTCGGTAGGGTACAGAGCTTAAATTAAACCAGAAACTGATCACTCCATATCTTCATTGACTTCTCAACGTCCAATTTGTATCATTTAATGCTCCCGCCACTTTCCCATCTGTTCAAACGCGTCTGAGTAACCATACACAGAGTACACATTAATTATGGCTGAGGGGGAAGATCTATTGGGAAGTCATATATCCATTATTAATGGCAAGTTGCTTGTGCATGCCTATATATTGCTGGGGTTGGGCCCAAGATTAGCATTGTGGAGTGAAGTGAGAACTGATTAGCAATGGGTTTATCTGGGAAATGGCTTTGTGCATTGGTCTTGCTCTTGGTTGTAGTGTTGAATTTGAGTGCAAAAAGTGTTGGTGATGACAAAGCTGATAAGTTGGGTTGGAGGGGTGATGATGATTGTAGGTTTAGCAGGCGGGGATGTTATGGTGGTGGCCGATATGGCCGTGGGCCACGAGGGGGTTATGGAGGTAGGGGTGGAAGGGGAGGGTTTGGAGGAGGTCGTGGAGGAGGTGGTGGTTTTGGTGGAGGAGGAGGAGTAGGAGGTGGAGGTGGTTTGGGTGGTGGAGCGGGAGGAGGTGGAGGGTTAGGTGGTGGGGGTGGTGGAGGAGTAGGGGGAGGTTCGGGTCATGGTGGGGGATTTGGTGCTGGTGGAGGAGTTGGTGGTGGTGGTGGAGTTGGGGGAGGTGTTGGAGGAGGTGGTGGATTTGGTGGTGGGGGAGGTGGTGGTGTTGGAGGGGGTTCAGGTCATGGAGGAGGCTTCGGAGCTGGAGGTGGTGTAGGTGGTGGTGCAGGTGGAGGTCTTGGTGGGGGTGGTGGAGCAGGAGGAGGAGGAGGTAGCGGTGGTGGTATCGGGGTTGGTTCTGGCTCAGGAGGAGGATTTGGTGCCGGAGGTGGTGTTGGAGGTGGTGTTGGAGGTGGGGCAGGTGGAGGAGGAGGCGGTGGAGGTGGAGGAGGAGGAGGTGGTGGTGGTGGTATTGGAGGAGGATCCGGCCATGGAGGCGGATTTGGAGCAGGTGGAGGCGTCGGAGGTGCAGGTGGAGGCGTTGGCGGAGGTGGTGGTGGTGGAGGAGGAGGTGGAGGTGGGTTAGGTGGTGGCTCAGGACATGGGGGTGGATTTGGTGGAGGTGTTGGAGGTGGAGCAGGTGGAGGTTTAGGTGGTGGTGCTGGTGGTGGCCATGGCGTTGGTGGTGGTGGAGGGTTTGGCGTTGGGATCGGCATTGGGGTTGGGGTGGGAGTCGGAGCTGGGGCTGGCCATGGTGTTGGAGTAGGAGGTGGATCCGGTGGTGGAGGCGGTGGCGGTAGACAATGATGATCATTTTGTTGCTAAACTATATATTTATCAAGTGTTCTTATGTTACTATTCACTAAATGAGTATGTTGTAACAAAAAAGTTGTGTTCAATAATTTCCTCTTTTGTGTATTGATATAATGCTCTTCTGTATTGCTTTCTCAACACAAAGAAGACAAAGAATGCAGTTCCCTCCATGCGCATGTTATGTGATTATTTATCATCTATTTTCCAACGTAAGTTCTAATATTTCACCAATATATGCCTTCTCCACAAGATATGGTTCTTTTTACTTTTATTTTTGAGATAATATTTCTACATTTTAAAATAGAGATTATTTCTTAAACTTTCTTTTAAAACACATATCAAACAACAACTTTTACGTTGGACTAAAGGTGATGCAGCTGAAGGAATCCTTAATAGCAATAAGGTTTTGAATCCAAGGCAAATATTCAAAGTCTATATATAGGATTAGAGGTGGCAACGAGTCGAGTTCGAGCTTGAATTTTACCTGATGAGCTCGAGCTCGTTAGCTGGAGCTTGAGTTATAAGTAATAAAATAAATTTCATAATGCATACTATGTTTGAAATATATCAAAATATAGTATGATATTTCAATTTATTGTTATAAATATAAACTATTAACTAGTTTAGTAGTAATATAATTAGTAAAATATATCCAAAAAATCCATACCGAACAATTTAAAATTGTAGAAAAGTATCCATTATTTGGAATAATGCAATTGAGATACATAAAAATATTTTATAGTTGAGATTAAAATATGTTCACAATATGCAATAAATTTATATATTTATAAATGTTAGTAATACATTCATGTAACTATCATCTTACATTGTTAAACAACATTAGTTAATCAGACCATCAAAATTCAGATCAAACCGTTAGATATGATGAAACTTACAGAAAAATATATTTTGTAAAATTTTAGACATATTGGATATATAGATGCCGACATATCGTACTCGAAACATAAGATTAATCATTCAAGACGTTGTATTGTTGAATTAGGCTATGTGATTTTAAATCATACCGTCTGATATGATCTAATAGACACAGTCTTATATATATTTCAAGACGGTGTATCGTTGAATCAGGTGATGTGATTTTAAATCATACCGTTTCATATGATCTAGTGGACGCAGTCTTATATATATATTTAAATTTGGTATGAATCAGGTGTCTGAATTTTACGATATCGTAATTATTTATTAAACTTCTTGATCTCGTTCTATATATATATATAATAAAATAATAATAAGTAAAATTGTTCAACCATCATTATTATTATTATTATCATTATGTTTAGATTAATTCATAGGAGTCACTAAAATTTTACATAATTTTATAAGTAATAAAATAAATTGCATAATGCATAGTATGTATCTTGATATAAATGTAAAACTAAAAAATAGATGAAATGAAAAATCATAACTGAATTACTTGTCAATTTAAAAAAAGTATAACACAATAAAAATATATATTAAAATATAACATAAAATTTATATGTGTCATATTAAATAATTATTTTATAAAAAATATTTCATTTACTAAGTTTGATGCGTGTGATTTTAGCCCGGGTACAAAGATCTTGGATCTTGACGATAGATTTAGGCTAATTGAGTGAAGCTCCTTAGAAAGAGGACCTGTAAAACAAAATGTTAGCACTCCGATGCTTAAGTTAGTTCCAGATTTAAGAATAGATAAATATAAAAATAAATTATGACAAAAAATTATAATAAAAGTGACAAGTTTGTATGTACGAGCACAAAATTAGAGTAGCAGAGTATCAGTACGGGAGGTTCTTGAGTGTGGAGGGAGACTGTCTGTTAAATGGTAGCCCCCTTATTTATAGAGGAGGAGTCCCTCTGTAACTGGAGTTTCGGTGAGGGGGATTCGCATACCCAGCAAGGAAGGGGGGGATTCAGGAGGGATACAGTGGCACCATATCCGTTTCTTAAGCAGCAAGTCTTCGAATGAAGGGGGACTCCTTCTTCATGCAGACTTCTACCTGGTGGGAAGTCCTCTTAGGCTGAAGAGTCCATCCCCTTGAGGGCACCTTCCTCCTTTCGGGCTGGTCTTGAAAAGATGTAGCAGGCCTTCGTACTGAGCTTCCTTTTTAGGCTAATCTTGTAGGTTTCATACTTGGATGGATTCTAGAATGGGGGGCTCCTCCTTGGGTCGAGCCCAGCGAGCCTCCCTTTTGGGCCGATCATAAAGAAACAAGCTTCCTTCCTTTGCCAATCTATTTTTTAGGGGGGCACCCGCCAAGGTCGCTTGCCTCTCTAGTTTCCAGGGGGCACTTGCCAAGGTTACTCGACTGTCTATTTTCTAGGGGGCACCTACCAAGGCCGCCTATCGAGTGTTTTTGGATCTCTCATGATTTGGGTCTCTCATGACTTGGGCCTCCTAAAATGTTACGGGCCTCTCGTTTATTTCTTCTTTTTGTATCGTTTGGGCCTCTTTGGGCCAACCTTTATGCACATCAAAGTTGTTGATTAAATTTGTTTTTGAATAAAAATTAAATGTATAAATAAAAGTATCATAATTTATTATTATCCAAAATAAAATTATTATATTGATTAATAATTATAATGTATGGTCAATTTTGAGTATAAAATTGATAAAGAATTGAATATGGAATATACAAAAAATTTAAAGATAAAAATAAAATAAAAAAAGAAGCTCGCGAGCCAGACATAAGGAATTGAGCTCGAGCTCGAATCGAGCTCAAAATCGAGCCGACTCGCGAAGCGCATGAGCAGGCTCGACTCGCCTGCCACCCCTATATACAATCATGTTAGTTGTAAATCTTATCCATGAAATAATCAAAGCGTTAGATGTTGATTTAATAATATGAAAAATGAGGGTGTAAATTTAGTACAGTTGGAATTTAATTTGACAATTAAATTTTGAAATTTACAAAATTAGCACATTAAAGATCAAATTCGCAGGAAATTAAAAAATCTTATTTAAATCTTATAACAATTAAAAAAATCCGATTACAGTTGCAATCATCGTGGATTAAAGTACATGACAAAATTGCATCTTTTCCGAATGAATTACTCGGAAATATGTATATGTTTGGAAAACAATTACAAAATAGAAACAAAAGCAAATTTCATGCAGGTTTTGTTCTGTGCCTATTGTTTGTAATTATAGGACGTAATTACCGAATTGTGGATTAAAATTGCAAAAATTTTATAGTTATTGGACCAAAATTATAGTTTGTCCCTAGTAATATATAAGATCGAAAATAATATGTTTTTTTTTGTATTTTTATCTAAAATTTCCATTTATGTCAAATGAATTATTTGGAATGAGGATGATAGTTAAAATTTTTTGTTTGTACTTTTATTTCAAGTTTTTAATTTTCAATGTAAAATATCTATTTTCAAATTTATATAAATTTTTGTATGAATGAAAATATATTTTGATTAGTTAATGAATTATATTTTATATTGAATTATGGTGATAAATTAATTTATTTGTAATGAGAATACGTATAAATAAATATATTTTCACTTTAATTACTTTTAAAAAATTGTAAACTGGAAATGGAAACAGAAACAAACAAGAAAGCTCCAATTGTTCATGGAATTCTTGAAAAGAGTCCCAAAAGTTCACAAAAAAAAACTCTTATTAAATAAGTGATCAGAAAGCCAATTGGATCAACAACTGTAATAATATAGTGATGAATAAAGTATTCAACAATAGCTTAAATATTTTTTGTGCTTACTACCAATTTTGAATAGCATTTCAACGACACAACGAATGCCCACAAATCGAATTGTTAAACCCATGGAGTTGGCCTGAGCATAGGTTGGTGGCTATAAAAGCAACTTATGAGGGTAAATTTGAAATATTTTAAGTCGAGAAACTTGAGACATGGCATTGCGAGTCCTACAAAGACTTCCACTAAGCATTGCAATGCCATATTTCATTGGAGGAAGAAGTAAGTAGTTTATGCAATTTTAGTGGGGCAGTTGGCAAGGTAGTCGATTGACTGAACTGACTCGGGGGAATCGTTCTATGGAAGATTTAAAGGCTTGATTGGTATGACTCTAATTCTGGATTCAATAGTACAAATTAATCCTCGGATTTGAGGA
Source organism: Sesamum indicum (assembly GCF_026168435.1). NCBI lineage: Eukaryota > Viridiplantae > Streptophyta > Magnoliopsida > Lamiales > Pedaliaceae > Sesamum > Sesamum indicum. Next base: position 647,106 of record NC_142669.1, read on the forward strand.
ATCATGACAGTCAAATGCACACAAAGATTGTAGCTTGAATTTGGTGAGAGGTGACTGCATCCCAAGAGATGGTCATTATAAGCCTTATCCAATGCAGAGTATGTAGCGAGGATGGCGGATTCCAAGAAAAGATCTATCCCTTCTCAGTATATGATAGCAAGATCTCCTATACGGTCTGAGATAGTTTAAACTCTTTAAGTCTATGGTCATAGCGATTGAATGAGTAGGTTTCCTACATCGTTCAGTAGAGTAAACACATTTGGAGTATAAATCCTAGATACTTAGTTAAGGATTGGAAGCGACACCCAATTCTATCCCCTAAACTAAGGACGAGAGACGATTGACAGCAGGACCATACCTGTATAGACCTTGAAGTCAAATGTTCATGCCCTTATTCACCTAGTCTTGAGTACCATGGACTGTTGCTATATATACGACCACCCATGGTAACATGCTATATCTGGTTATAAGATAATCTAAAATAATTAATTTAATTTAATTTAATTAATTGTGTTGATCACGAGCCCAAGTCTAGCTGAGGATGAACCTAAATAGTCACACGCAAATCACATAAAGTGATTGGATAAATTTAGAATTAATTCCGAAATAGGAGAATTAATTTAATTGGATCAATTTTTTTTTTTTTTTGTAGAGCATAAAATAATTGGATCATTTATGGTGATTATCCATTGGATGGATGATCCAAATTTAGTTAATTAGATTGACTGAATTTTGGATTTAGCCTTTTAAATTAATTGGATTAAACCAAAGACACTTGGACTAATTAAGTGGATTGAAATTCATCAATTAATTAGTAGATGGACTTGCCTAATTAATGAATTGGATTCATTAATTATAACTGGGCTAGAATAATTAATTGTATTAATTATTATTTTGATCTTAATTAATTAAGTGAATTTAATTCATTGATTAATTAAGTGCATTTTGAGCTTATGAATATTTAATTAGGTTAAATATTTACTTAGGCTTTTTTAACTGGATATTTTATTTAGTTACATCAAATAATTAGTCCAACAGAATTAGTATATGGGCTCAATTTAATTTGTTGGACAAGTAATAGAGCCCAGTCCAAATGCGTGTGAGTCCACATTGATCTTTTCTAGGTGAAAGGTTAATTTTTCCTTGGTTAAAGAAGCTGATTTAATGGGATTTCCTCATTGCTACCTTGCAGCTCTTTGGATTTCCTAACAGGCTTATTCACTGGGTGGAAGAATGTATTACTACTACCTCGTTCTCTTTTGGAATTAATGGAAAACCATATGGTTTCTTTGCTGGTGCTCGGGGTCTTCGCCAAGGAGACCCCATGTCCCCATATTTATTTGTCTTGATTATGAAAGTTTTGAATCTTATTTTGCAGCAATTAATTGATCAAGATAGGAGGTTTGTTTTTCACTGGAAATGCGAGTCGTTGAGATTGGTTCAGCTTGAATTTGCTAATGACCTATTACTATTCTGTTGGGCTGAGCTAGAGTCCGTATGAGTGCTCAAGCAGGGACTTGACTTATTTGGAGATTTGTCCGGCCTTCAGGTCGGCGCTCGAAAGAGTAACTTTATTATCTAACGATCAGCTATGGGATTCGGGATTTGCTTATTGACCAACTCCACTTCCAAGAGGGACTTCTGCCAATGAAGTATTTGGGACTTCCTCTTATCTCATCACGGCTCAATATTTTGAATTGTCGACCCTTACTGTTAAAACTGGATCAGCGCATTAACGGATGGGAAGGCACAACTTTATCTTATGCAGGACAAGTTCAGATTATTAAATCTGTTCTTACTGCTCTTAGTATCTATTGAGCGTCTGCTTTTATTCTACCCAAAGGCATCATTCGAGAGATAGAAAAATGGTTGAGGACCTTCTTATGGAAGGGACATCTGCTCGAGGGTATGCAAAGGTGGCATGGGATTGCATATGTCGTCCTATTGATGAAGGTGATCAAGGGATTCAAGATATTACTACTCTTAACCGCGCACTTATGGGACTCAAATTGTGGCAGATTATCCACGGCAACTGAGCTTCTATTTGGGTTAATTGGATATATCACACACGCCTGTAAAAGGTTACTATCTGGACGGCCCCTGAGCGAGGGGGTTCTTAGGGTTGGAGGAAACTCCTTCGCTTACGACCACTTCTCTGGCCTTTTATTCATTATTTCATAGGAGATTGAACTACTTTTTCACTATGGCACGATCCTTGGCATGATCTTGGTCTGCTCATCCAGCAATTTCCGCAGGGCCCTCGACTTACAAATACTGTGGAGACGGACAAGGTTGCAGTTTTCCTTTTAGATGGGCAATGGTGTTGGCCCTCTATCACTGGCACTCACTCCTTACAGCTCTTGCAGTCTCTTCCACCCATCCATGGAGGGGGCTGATCTTATCCTTTGGCGGTCAAGAGATACACAACTAACAGTTGCTATGATGATTCATTCACTACAGGGTGAAGGGCCCAAGGTAGGCTGGTCTTCACTATTGATGGGCCGCTTCAAAACCCCTAGGCATACTTTTGTATTATGGCTGGCGATCCTTGGTAGACTCTCTACTATGGATAAGTCTTGGTTGGCTCATATTAATAGTTCTTGCTTACTTTGTTCTAATGGTGCTGATGAGACCCATGATCATCTTTTTTTTTGCTGCACTTATTCACGTGGTTGCTTGACGGTGATTCGAAGCACACTTCGATTTGATTGGCCTAACCGAGCGTGGGCTACTGATGTCTTATGGGCTGCTCGCAGATGGAGAGGCAAACACTATGTTTCTATGGCCTACCGCGCTCTTTGGCCTCGTGTGCGTAGCATATCTGGCGTGAGTGCAACATTAGGCGATTTGATGGAGTACATAGAGATACACGCATTGTGGGTGCGCTGATGGTTCGAAATGTGCAGCAGAGGATTCTTAGTGTAGAATTATTTACTGCTATTAGCACTTGTGCGCTTTATCGTTTATGGCGGATTCCTTGGCCTGTCGAGGAAACCGCTTAGATTAAGCAAGATGTATTGTACTATTATACTTTTTTCTACTTAATGAAATTTACCTTTACCAAAAAAAAAGAAGCTGATTTTCAGCCATGGGGTGCTAAAATGTGTCTATATACAATATATTGGTAGTGGAGAGCAGTTGGTATGTTAGAAGTTATCTTGGAGGTTGAAAAGACTAGATCATCCTTCCATATCTCCAACTACATTCCTATCACACAATAACTATCCGTGTTCTTGTATTTCTATTTTTATTTATTTATGCAATTTACCTTTATCGAAAAAAAAAACTATCTGTGGCAGAATTCTCTCTCTGACACAGGGAAAATTTGGAATTTTGCTCCCAAAAACCCTACCCAACTTCTCCTCTCTCAATTCTAAAGTTCTTGGTTTAGAACCAAGTGAAGAACAAGGTCGATTGGACATATACTGATCAATAGTCTAGTTCTCGATCCCTCTTCTTTGTTGTCTTTGCTAGCACAAGGACAAATCTAGGCTTCCCAGTATGGTGTGGACGGTTTAGAGGGACTCCTATGTTGGAGTCTTGCATGGACAAACACTAGAGAGGAGATCAAATCACATAACCGATCAAAGGAGAAAACGGGAAAGCTAATCTCATTTTAATGTGTTCTCATTTTCCTTCCACTTTATTCCATAGGCTAGATCGTAGATCTAATTTGTTTTTCTTATTCTCTGTGATTTATACATTTATAGCCTCGGAACGTTCAAGAGTACACCTCTTGAACACGTTTAGTGCTATTATTTTCGCTTTTTTCGCACTTCCAACATGTTCCCAGGCTGATCCACTCCCTTTCAATTATATCAGAGTCCGAATTGGTGTATAAGGTTATGCATCTATGTATTTTACATGTTTCGAACATGTTCGATATGGTTAGGTTGGCTAGAAAGCATGTGGTTTATTGCTTTCTATTCTTTACATAATTATTTGTGTAAATTACATTTTTAATCTGCTAATATGTTATGAATGAATTTTTATCATTTTAGAAGACTTGATTTCATGTAAATCTAAAAATTTATTTCAGTTTTTGTATGCGGATTTAAAAGAAAAAAAAAAACTTAACAGGTTACTGTAGCACAACCACATCATTGGCGCCGTTTCGGGAATACATTACCCAGACCAAATCCTGAGCTCGTGACGTTCATGGGGTGGACACTAATCGAGAAGCACAAGCGAATGATGCAGGTCAAGCCCCATTTAATGGAGAATTCCTACTACCCTATGAACAAGCCCAATTTAATGGAAAAGTACTACCACCCCGTGAATAAGCCCCACTCCCCACATGGAGAATTACCCCCCCCCCCTCCCCCGGTGTTTCACCCCAAGAAATGATGATACCGCTAATGTAAGAAGCCTCATTTGCCCTAATCCATGATGCGTCCACTCAAGCGACTTTACATGCGATGGCACAATTAACAACTCATCACGCTATGAACCAACCCCTACTTCCCCTCTTCAAAGTCAAGAAGAGTCTTCGTCTCTCGAGGGGAATGAGCAGAGGCGAGAAGACATGAATAACAAAGTCTCCAGATCGGAGGTCGCTCAGGAATAAGACCAACGCCCCCCCCCAATCAAGATAGCCCACGACACCTATACTCTCAAGGGGATTAAAGGACCTTTATCTACCGTTTGCCATAGCTCCGTCGAGACGTAGCCATTTTTGCCCTGCAATCCTTGCCGAGGACTTCTAGCGGGTGTGAAAGTGTCAAACCTTTCAAAATACGATGGAGCGGGAAACCCACAGGAACACTTAGATAGATTTTATGCTAAAATTTAATGGTGTGACCTGAGTGATACCGCCTATTGCAAGGTCTTTTGCACCACGTTCTCAAAGCATGCTCTAGTATGGTTTAACCAACTGCCCACCGCAACTATCTCCATCTTCGAGCAGTTCACCCAATGTTTCTTGCATCACTTCTCCATAAATAAGAAAGTTCCAAAACGGCTGGATACCTTTTCACCATTCATCAGAGATAAGATGAGTAGTTGAGAGAGTACATCCAAAAATTTGTGGAGCTGTGCACGAGGTACCCCATGTCAATCATGAGTTATTGGCCAACGTCATTCAACAAAACTTGCTCCCAGAAAGGTTCAAAGAATCTATAGCAGAAAAGCCTCCTAGCACTTTAGAAGAGTTGCTCCTCCAATAGCAAAAGTATATAAGAATAGAAGAGTCCACGGAGATGAACCCTACCTCTAGTACTAAGAGGAAGGGTAGAAACAAGGAAAATGTGCTGAAGAAGAAGGAAGATGACACTTACCTCCTACTAGATTTATGCATTACCCTTGAATATCGGTAGAGGAAATATTAGTCGTGGCAGAGAAAAAAGGGTTGATTAATCAATGGTCAAGAAAAATGAAAGACAGTCCCAAGAGGCTAAAGTCCGACAAATAATGTTGCTTTCACCTTGACATGGGGCTTGCAACCGAGAAATGTCTCACCTCCAAAATGAGATAGAAAAATTGATCCAGTAGGAACACTTTAAGAAATATATCAACCACTATCCAAAAGGACACCAATTTGGCTGCAGGTCTAGTGTGCCGCCTTAATAGCTAAAATCAAACTCAATTCCTCATGATGATAATCTTCCCACAACAAGAGTCATCTCATGACCTCAAGAGGACTAGCAGGACGAGACTCCCTCACCATGAAGGAGTGACCCTAAGTTCGCGTAGCGGAAAAAAATATTTTTTGGTTGTTCACTTGTAAAAAGAGAAAGCTCGAGTATCCTTCTTCCGTTTGATTCCTCCTAAGACATTGTAATGAGAATTTTAAGTTATGGAGTTAGATTTCTTCTTATAGTCTTAATAAATAAAATCAATTAAGATGTAGAGATCCCAAAAGTTTCAAGAGGACCCTAGAGGCAAAAATCATCATTGCCCTAGAGGCAAAAGTCACTATTGCACAAGGACCCCATAGATGAAACTTCATTGAGACCCCAGTCAAGAGTATTGCCCAGGAAACTTTGCATCCCCTTGAAGTTGGTGAAAGACCAACTCCGGAACATAAATAAGTATCCTTTGAGACAATGATTTTTAGTAAAAAATGTTGCCCCGAAAACTTTGCATCCCATTGAATTTGGTAACAAACCAACTCTAGGACACGAATAGGTATCCTTTGAGTTAGCATCACCTCAAGAATCCTTTGAGGTAACATCTCCTCATCAAGAATGTTGCTCTGAAAACTTCCCCCCTCCCCCTAATGAAATTGGTAAAATATCAACTCCAGAATATGAGCAAAATCATCCCTTGAGGCAACATCAGTAAAAATGAGTCAAAAAACACAATGCTATTTGAAAAAAGGGCAACAACTACGCTTATAAATACTAAACATATAGTCGATTACATCCTAAAATATCCGATTAAAGAGTCGAGCAAAAATTAGCTAAAGTGCTAAATATTGCAAAATTACATTCCAAAATTTTTGACAATATGCATCTAGAGAAAATCACTCCCGGAGACAACATCCGTATAAGTCAAAAATAAATAAATAAAATATTGTGCCCCTCCACCTTCTCCAAGGTCATGGAGGCTTCAACACCACAAGTAAGAGTTGTCTACTAATCTCATCCACCTCAAACCCAAGAAGAAGCAAACCCCTCTAAAAAAATTTACACCCCAAGTAGGGATAGAATAAAAAAACCTCCCATCATTGGTAGATAAAGATAACTTAGCGACCAATTGCACATTCCACAGTGCACGAAAATCCTCTAGTGTAATGGGGAGTCTCATTTGACGCCCTAAAGATTTATATACATAATGATGGGGATAATTGGTAAGTCTTTATGAAACTTAGTTAATTAGTAAATAAATTATAGGTTGAAATTCAAAAATATTAAAATTTGAACTGAGTAAATTGGAATTTATCATAATATCTAAGAACAAATTATATTAATTAAGAAATTAAAAAAGACGTAATGGTAATTATAAAAAAAATATTTAAATATAATTAAAAAAAAAAAGGAGAAAGGAGTGCGGGTGGGCTATCACCTCACCTACCGCCTCGCTTTCTTTCTTTTGCTTAATGAACACACACACACACACACACACTCATATTTATTTACACACCGATGCACACATATTTATGGATGAAATGAGGTAAGATTTTGATTTTGATTTTTATTAATTTATGTATTTATATTATTTAGTTAGTCGGTTTATTAAATATTATTTATATTGACCGATGTACTATTTAATCGGAGTATTCTACGAGTTGGCTATTTAAATTAGTGTCGAATTCAATATCACATTTGATATAAAAATAATATAGTTGGTTAATTAAATTATTAGATTTGTTAGATTTAAATATTACTATAGTTAATTTACACAGTTCCATCGGAATGATTAACCAAATACGTAATTCTATGTATTGTTATTTAATTAAATTATATAGTAACATAAAATTGATAGAAAATTCATAGAAATGTTCCGAAAATTATATTTAACAAATATTATGTTATTAAAAAGGAAAAATGAGGTTTCAATGAAAATCTAATTTAGGGATGATGTTAAGAACCATAGTTATAAATTTATAAGGGCTTTGATTAAATGAATTCTTATAAGTTAGTTGATAAATTAAATATATACTTGGGTAGCTTAGAAACTGTAGTTATTTAAAAGAAAATAGAACAAAGTGTTGAACTTCAATACAAATGAAATATTAATGATTGGTGAAAAACATACGAACATTATAAAATATTTTATTTAAAGTTTGTGATATTCTATTGATTACACATATAATACTTTATTATAGGACATAACGATAAAATAGAGGGTTGAGCAGTTCTTTGTGTTAACCAAAGCACTTTAAGATTTAAGGTAAGTATAGCTAATTGGTTTATATATATATATATATATATATATATGTGTGTGTGTGTGTAGTATTTTATATATTGGGTCCTTATATTTGACCGTGAACTTGAATTTATATTTATATATGAGGATTCTATCTATTGGTTTTTTATATATTTAATTCTTGACTATTTATTGGATTACCTTAATATCAGTGGAATTGTTACTATGCAATATATGTGATTGTAATGTATGGACGTGAGAGGTATGATTATGTGATCGTATAATTGATTGTTGCATAAAATCGAATTGAAAATTTATTACTGAGAAAATATTATTGAATTGAATAATAAAGTTAGTGATATTGTAGCTGGGAATTGAAACAAAAGATGGTGCTTACCTAATTGGGAATATAGTCAATAGTTTATGATAATGTGATTAATGATGATGTGGTTGATGATGTGATATGAAAAATAAATGAATTAAGCTAGGTGCCATGACGCGTAGGGTACCGGAGTATTTCAGGTAGCAAGGAGTGTCCTGTGTTGTTAGCTACACACTGGGATGGTGTTGTGATGCCATGTCTGTTGTAATGTCTTGTGCTGATATTGTTTCACACTGGGATAGAGAGTGTGAGGATATCACATACAATGGGTGTACTGTGTTATATATGATATGACATTGATTGAGATGATGATGATGGCCGGCAAAAGTATTGACTGATGTACTCCAATTAGAGTAAGTAGGGCCCTTAGATAATAAACAATAACGTCAAATACTATGTCGTGGACAGATTTACAGTTGTGGGTATGTATTATTCCTTGCATATGATGTTGCTTTATGATGAATATTTGTTAGTTGATGTGATTGCATTGTACGTGACTTGCTGCTTGTGTGTATACATATAGACTGGTTAGTTATACTTACTGAGTAGGCAGCTCAGTCTTTGCCACGTACTTTTCAGAAGATAGGTCACATTGACTACCTACACTAAACTTTTAGCCGCGCCATTGTTATTATTAGGTGGATCAGCTGTGACATCTGAAGCTAAGATTTTAGGCTGTTTGGTTGTTAAATATTCTAGTCTTTTGTCGGGTTTGTGTTTACAATTTTCTACCTTTGGCTGTTATGCTATTTTCTCTTGCAGGTTATGTATATAAAGATATCGAGTGAGGGTAAACATAAACTTTTGGCAATATCTATTACCACTTCTGAAATTTATATATTATATTGATAAAATAAAATTTATTTTACGGGTTGAAAGAAAGTACTCATAGAATGAGTTGTAATTAACGAAAGGGTGAAATAGTAATAATTAAATGTAGTGAGTAGGGAGTCTTACATCTCATCTCTTAAAGACGACGTTAAAATCCCTCAGAACACATCAAACAATTCAGCATAAAAAAATAACTAAAACAAATGCATAACTCTAAATAACCTCTACTAATAGAGAGCGAGGTGAAAAAGAATAAAAGATACTTGGTGGAGTGGTTGAAATTCCATTTTTCCATACTTTTGACTTGGGTTCAAAACTCAACGGGCACGACATTATGTGCCTCCTCTCAAAAGCGCATGGGGTAGCTAGCGGCTCAAGGGGCTCGAGCTCACACCTCAAGCTAGACTCGAGGCACCACCAGTTCGAGGTGGACTCAAAAGCCCGCGGAAGGCACCTTGAGCTCGCGAGTTGACCAGCTCGAGCCACCTCCTCAAGCTCGAGCTCACGCCTCTTACCCTAGTTCTAATAACTCACCTGAGAGTGGGGAGCTATTCGATGTATATGTTGGCAATATCCATACATGTACAAAGGTAAAATAGCAATTTTTTACACGCAAGCCATATAATAAACACATATACCCTATCATATTCTGAAACTCCAAATGCCACTATAAAATACCCTATATATTATTTTTTAAACCAAGTTACTATTCATTGATTAGACCACTCACTACATCCTCTCCCTAAAGAATTCTCTCACGCGACATAATTATACCTAGGTGTATTGTTGTGTTACTATTCATTGTTTAGACCACTCACTACATCCTCTCCCTAAAGAATTCTCTCATGCGACATAATTATACCTAGGTGTATTGTTGTGTTGAAGGTAAATTTTCCATTTCATCCCTTAATCAAAATCACAATAACATTAGTGATGATATTAGATGTCATTTAATTTAATGGTACATGGTTTGTATTATTGGAGCATGATTATGTGGGATGCATGATTGTGCATTATTTGAATTGGATTAACAAAAAGGACAATCACAAAGCCCTTTGACGTTTATTTTTCTATTGTGTGGGCCTGCTTGTCTCTTATTTTCTTATCTCTCTCATTTTTAACCTTGTTATTAGAGCTTGCTTTTCTCCCTATTTATGTACACCTACCAACATCCGTTTGGAATTTTTTATTTTAAATTGTAGTGAGAGTAGATAGGTGAAGAGGTTTATTTTATTGTTGTGAATAAACCATAAAGAGCAAGCTAAGGCGATGGAGGCCTATGGAGGAGACAGTAGGTTGGCCCGCATAGGATCCATGAAGAAGAGGCTGAAGGGCGGACCACATGATAGAGAGTCCAAGAAAATGATGTAGGCTTCATAATGGATTAAAAATCTTGTAATAGTGTAGGCTTTACTACAGATGATTAGATTAAATAATAAGTCCAACAGAATTAGTGTATAGGCTCAATTTAATATGTTACAGAAGTTAATTGAGTCGGGTCCAAGTACATGCAAGCCCTAGCTCACGTTGATCTTTACTAGGTCAAAGGTTAACTTTTCCTTGGTTAAAGAAGCTGCTTTTCAGCCATGGCAGTGCTAAAATATAATGTATGTGGTAGTGGAGAGTTGTTGGTAAGTTCGAAGTTACCTTAGTAGTTGAGAAGACTTGGTCTTCTTTCCATATCTCAACAATTACATTCCTATCACACAATAACTCTCCCTAGCCGAGTTCTCTCTCTATGACACAAGGGAAATATGGATTTTTTTTCCCCTCGAAAAACCCTAGCCGACTTCTCCTCTCTCCAATTATAGAGTTCTTCTTGGTTTATAACCAAGAGAAGAACAAGGTAAATTAGAAATACACTAATCGATAATGTAGTCTTTTATCCCTCTTCTACGAATTTGTTGCCTTGCTAGCATGAAGAGAAATCTAGGTTTTTTAGTGTGGTTGGCTAGTATGTTGGAGTCTTGCATGGACAAACGCTGAAGAGGAGATCAACGCACGTAGCCGATCGAAGGATAGAACAAGAAAGGTAATCTCATTTTAATATGTGTTCTCTTCTTCCTTGCTCTTTCTTCGATAGCTTAGGTCGTATATCTTTCTTTTTTTCTTATTGTCTGTGATTTTATACACCGATAGCTTGGGAATGTTCGAGGGTGCATCCTTTGAACATAGTTAATGTTTTACATTCTCCTTTTTCGCACTTCCATTGTGTTCCTGGGCTGATCCGCTCCCTTTCAACTCTCACTTTCAGTCCTCCTACCAATGTTTATTAGGAATTTGATGGAAAAAATCACTTGCAAGTCATATGATTATTTTCTTTCATTCTAAAAGGATAACCGTATATGACTTGCATGTGGTTTTTCTCGTCAAATTGATAGGAGAACTAAAAATGAGACTCTTGGAAAGTCATAGAATTACTATTTTCCCAAATCCCATAAACAATGGAACATAAAATATATCATGCCTAAATTATAAGACAAAAAATACAATTTTCTCTACGGGTCAACATTTACGGTGAAATCTTTAGTGTAGATCATTAATATATGGATAAGAGATGTAGTTGTAATTGACGAAATGTAAAACGTGGTATAAATTTTCATGTATATCTTTTTCCATAGTCAAATTAGGTAAAGAAATATAGAGGTGATCAATAGAAAGAAAGAAGGTAGTATCACAGGAATAGTGGATATATTATAATTATGTGAATATTTAGAGGTATTGTTATAAACTTAGAAAAATTTTAAGTTTATTGGCCTATCACTCCTAATATAATATAAAGAAAACAATATATCGATTTTCCAAATCACTTTTTTATTCTCTTCAAAAGCTATTTACAAATGAAATATATGGTGGTATTTATAGACCACCAAAATTGTGGTTACAAAATACACCATAACTATTATAATTATAAAACATAATGGGGGGATACAAAAATGTATAACATAATGGATATTAAAAATGAATATCAAGAGGTGTATGCATTCATATACACATATTATATATAATACTCCTCGAATGCATACCTCTTTATCATATACATCCTGCCTCATTAAAAACCTTACCTGAAAAAACTCAATGGGATAAAAACCAAGGCTAAGGAAAAGAGTACAGTTGTATAATCTCCCCCTCAATTGAAGCAGATATCTTTTAGGTGTCGCATGTCAATATTATGTACGAGTTGTTTGAACACCTTTGCTGGTAATGCCTTTGTAAACAAATCTGCTAAGTTCTGACTTGATGGAATTTGTTTAACATCAACTTTGCCTTCCACTTGAAGCTCGTGAGTGGAGAAAAATTTTGGTAATATGTGCTTGGTTCTGTCGCCTTTAATATAACCATCCTTGATTTGGGCGATACATGCCGCATTATCTTCATATATTACTATGGGACTTTTCTCAATCGATTCCAGTCCACATGATTCATGCACATAATGTATTAGTAATCTAAGCCAGACACATTCACGCCTAGCCTCATATAATGCAATTAATTCTGCATGATTTGATGAGGTGGCTACCAAAGTCTGTTTGGTTGAACGCCATGAAATAGCAGTTCCACCATACATGAATACATATCCAGATTGAAATATAACTTTATGTGGATCAGATAAATACCCCGCATTTGAATAACCAACTAATTTGGTTGTTTTGGCATCATCATGTCTTTCAAAATATAGTCTCATGTCACTTGTTCCACGTAAATAACGTCGAACGTATTTAACACCATTCCAGTTTCTCTTTGTTGGTGTTGAACTATATCTTGCTAGTAGATTAACTGAAACGATTATATCTGGTCGAGTATTATTAGCAAGATACATCAATGCACCAATTGCACTGAGATATGGTACTTTTGGACCCAAAATCTCATAATTATGTGCTGGAGGACAGAACGGATCTTTATTAACATCAACCGATCGAACTACCATAGGTGTACTCAATGGATGAGCTTTGTCCATATGAAAACGCTTAAGGACTTTTTCTTTATAGTTCAATTGATGAATGAAAATTCCACCCTTAGTATGTGGGAACTGCAGGCCAAGAGAATACTTTGTAGTATCTAAATCTTTCATCTCAAACTCACTTTTTAAGTAATCAGCTGCTTGTCGAATCTCTTCGGGAGATCCAATAGTGTTCAAATCATCAACATACACAGCTATGATTACAAATCCCGACTCTGTCCTCTCTATGAATAAACATGGACTTATTTGATTATGGCAAAATCCTTTCTTTATTAAGTACTCACTAAGACGATTGTACCTCATACGTCCTGATTGTTTAAGTCCGTACAAGGACTTTTTCAATTTGATGGAGTACATACGATGAGACTTTGACTGTAATTCTTCAGGCATTTTTAATCCTTCTGGGATTCTCATATAGATATCTGTATCCAATGACCCATACAGATATGCAGTTACCACATCCACGAGCTGCATTTGCAGCTGCTCAATTACTGATAAACTAATTAAAAATCTAAGTGTGGTTGCATCCACTATAGGTGAATATGTTTCAATATAATCAATTCCGGGCTTTTGAGTAAAGCCTTGGGCCACAAGTCTAGTTTTGTACCTTACAACTTCATTTCGTTCATTTCTCTTTCGTATAAATACCCGCTTATAGCCAACAGGTTTGACACCTTTTGATTTTGGAGTTATTGGTCCAAATACTTCTCGCTTATTTAGCTACTTTAGCTCATCTTGTATGGCCCTTTTTCAACTTTTTCAATCATTTCGATGTCTACATTCCTCTATAGTTTGAGGATCATTTTCATCTTCATCCATGATTTCGACGGCTACAGAATAGGCAAAAATATCGTTCATTTCAATTTTTTTCGATACCAACCTAAACTGTTATGAGCATAATTAACATACATCTCGTAACTATGCTCGAGATCTTGCTCATTACTTTTAGAGTCTTCAGATAAAATCGCTTCAGGGATTTTATCCTTAGAGACACTAGTGGTCACATTAGCAACGTCATTAATTGAGACAATATGTTCCTTTCTCTTTCGAGTATTTGCATCTTTAGAGCAAAGTGGTCTACCACGCTTCCGGCGTATTTGTGACTCAGATGCGTTTGATTTATTAAGAATCGCTTCAGGGACTTCTAAACGAGCTGGAATATTTTCAGCCGGAATATGTGATTTTGTGACCCTTTTAGTATCTATCAACGCTTCTGATAGCTTATTTGCAACACTTTGCAAATGTATGATTCGTTGAACTTCAAGCTCATATCATTTGTCCGTGGATCCATAAAAGAAATAGATGTTGCATTCCATGCAATATCTTTCCTTTTAATCTCCTTATCTACTCCCTCTAATGCCGGGAATACTGTCTCATGAAATTGACAATCCAAGTACCTAGTAGTGAATTGATCACCGGTCATTGGTTCAAGGTACTTAATAATTGAGGGAGACTCAAAACCAACATAAATTCCCAGTCTTCGTTATGGCCCCATTTTAGTTCGTTGAGCAGGGGGTATCAGGACATATATCACACAACCAAACACCTTTAAATGAGAAATATTTGATTCTCTTCCGGAGACCAATTGTAATGGAGAAAATTTATGGTAAGCGATAGGTGTAAGACGAATTAGAGCTGCTGCATGCAAAATTGCATGCTCCCATGCCGATGAAGGTAATTTTGACCTCATCAATAAGGGTCTAGCTATTAATTTATAATCACTTAATTAACGTTTCTGCCAGGACGTTTTGAGTATGTACATGAGCAACTGGATTCTCTACAACTATCCCAATTGATTGACAACAATCATTGAAGGATTTAGAAATAAATTCTCCCACATTATCTAACCTTATCCTTTTAATAGGATAATCAGGAAAATGAGCCCTCAATTTAATAATTTGGGCTAACAGTCTTGCAAAAGCAACATTTCGTGTTGACAACAAGCTTACATGTAACCAACGTGTTGATGAGTCAATCAACACCATAAAATATTGAAATGGCCCACATGACGGTGTTATTGGCCCGCATATGACTCCTTGAATTCGTTCAACAAACATAGGAGATTCTACATTCACTTTTGTCATAGATGGCTTTGTAATACTATACATAGGAGATTCTACATTCAATGATCCTATACATCATTGTTTTATCTAGGTTGCCAAGTATATCATGCCACAAATTAAAAATACTTTGATCAACTAACTTCGGGTTAGTGATACTATGTGTTTCAACGGAGCTTATCAATGTGCCATATAAACCAGAAATATATGTTCTCATTCTTTCTAAAACTTGCTTCTGGCCAGTTTTATATGTTGTAAGGTATAGATATTCGATACCATTTTCATTCATGGTTTCAATATGAAAACTATTTTGTCGAATATCATTGAAACTCAATAAGTTCCTTTGTAATTTACTAGAATATAAGGCATCATTGATATGTAATCTTGTTCCTTCAGGTAACAAGATAGTAGCTCTTCCGGAGCCTTCAATAAGATTACTAACTCTTGAAATAGTACTCACATTTGTTCTTGTCATTAACAAACTTGAGAAAAATTTCTTATTTCTCAAAATTGTATGCGTAGTGGCACTATCAACAAGACAATGCTCCTTGTCATTGAGATTTGTAATGGCTTGTCCATTCTATATATATAAAATAGACATATAATAAGTAAAAGACACTTCATTCATAAAATATAAAAATATTACAAGATTAAAAGAAATTTCCTACAAATGAAAGTAAATATGACTGAATAATAGAAACATACTGATAACATATGAGACAAAACTAATCAACAAACATGTTGAAATCCTCAGTAATGTCACCAAACTGTAATGGCAGCTCAGGGAGATTTTTATCATCATTTTTAATGGACTGGAAAAAATTTGAAGCATCCATGTGTGTATTATCTGAGATTCCAACCTCAACAAAATTAGTCTCAATTTCTTTACCCTTTACTTTCACAGAAGCTTGGTATAATTTGACTAGATGTTGTGCCGTACGACAGGTACGGGACCAATGTCTAGACATCCCACATCTATGGCAAAGATCTCTATTTGTAGTTTTCTCTTGTTGATTCTTTGCCTTGTTTCAATTGTTCTTCTGAATATTGGGATTAATCCATGTATTACCACGACCACGACCACGACTGCCACGGCCATGACCATAAGAATGGCCCTACGGTGGGCCATGGTATCAACAACGCCTCTTTCGTGAAGAAGTAGCATTTACTTCAGGTAATGCCGTTGAAATTTCAGAAAATGGTTTGGAATCAATTAATCGGGTGTGATGGTTATTCAACAAAAGGTGATTATTTTCTTTTGCAACAAGCAAGCATGAAATCAACTCTGAATAGGTTTTGAATCCACGTTCCCTGTACTGCTACTGGAGTACAAGGTTGGATGTATGAAAAGTAGAAAATATTTTTTCCAACATTAGTTCATCCATCACATCTTCCCCACATAACCTCAATTTTGATACAATTTGAAACATCTCAGAATTATATTAAGCAATTGTTTTGAAACCTTGCATCGCAATTGTATCCATTCATATCTTGCACGTGGTAAGATTACAGTCTTTTGATGGTCAAATCGATCCTTTAAACTTTTTCAATGTTGAAAATGATTTTTGACTGTTAAATATTGAAACTTCAAGCTCTCATGAAGATGATGACGAAGCAAAATCATTGTTTTGGCACAGTCTTGCTCAGAAGCACTAGTATTTTCTTTTATTATTTCTCCCAATTTATTTGCCAAATGTAGTTCGGCATCGAGAACCCATGATAGGTAGTTTTTTACAAAAACATCAAGAGCAACAAAATCCAATTTTGTGAGATTGGCCATTAAGCTAGAACAAGTTAATATGCACTTTTAACATAATATTCAACATATACATAAAAGTAAAATAATATGTATTACACATGATATAAAATAAAAATGACATAAAACATTACTAACATTAAGATACATATAAGTTACTATGTAATTAGTTTGAATTATTATGGCATGCATATATACATGAAATTCAATATATTTAAGTTTAGCTTAAAACTTATAATGTTACAAATAGAAATTAAATGGTATTCATGCCAAAATTATTTTCTTAACAAATAAATTTTGTTGCATATAAATATATTAGCAAAACGTGCAAGATACATACATGGGCATATGAAAGAGAACTATGTGGGCAAAGTAAGTTAATAAAATTAATTTCAAGTTAGTCATATTTTATTAACAATAGCTATACTATGTTATCGAAAAAATTCTCACGAATCAAACAAATAAACAAAGAAGCATCGGGCTTCTTGATCAAGCCATTATCTGAGAACACTTCAGGTGGTGAGAAAATAAATATTGTACTTATCATCGCTTCAGGAATGATATTGCACATAATTAGTACAAAATGTTTCACCTACTGGTGGAGATGATTTTAACTCATTACTTACTTCAGGAAGCAATGAAATTTTATAGATTACATCCACTTCAGGGGATTAAATCAAGAATTGTATGCCTGTTTCTGGAGGCAATATCACATCCACTTTAGAGGATAAAATCAAGACTTATATGCCTACTTCTGGAGGCAATATCACATATGATAGTACTTATATATATATATATATATATATATATAGGTCCACTTCAGGAGATATTGAAATATATATAATATAATTACTCATATTTTATTATGAAGAATCAAGAATAAAAGTAACTATGATATTGTAGAGGTAAACAAACAAAGAATAAAAATTATACCAGAAAAATTAACATTCTACCTTGATCGAAACGTCACGTCATGCTGATGACGTGTTATAAACTTATAAAAATTTTAAGTTTATTGGCCTATCACTCCTAATATAATATAAAGAAAATAATATATGGATTTTCTCAAATCACTTTCTTATTCTTTCCAAAAGCTAGTTACCAATGAAATACATGGTGGTATTTATAGACCATCATAATTGTAGTTACAAAATACACCATAACTATTATAATTATAAAACATAATGGGGGGATACAAAAGGGTATAACATAATTAATATTAAAAATGAATATCAAGAGGTGTATGTATTCATATACACATATTATATATAATAGGTATGTCTTTTTTTTTTTTTTTTTGTGGGTTGGGGGGAATAAAAAGCTAGTTCATTAATTATCATGATCATGCAACATCATGGGGATAAGAGAAGCGAGAAGGTCACAATCCAAATGTTCGTAGGAAATAGACATTCTAACGAGGGAATGAGCGACCGAATTTGCATCTTGAGAGACATGATTAATAGAAATTTCATCAAATGATGAAAATAAAAATGTATGTCTTCAATGACTAGGCCAATCCAAGAAGTATTCTCACACCCAGCTTGAAGCTTACAAATGACAATTAGGCTATCTCCTTTAAGAACTATCAAGTTCCAACCAAGTCTGAGGATCATCGTCGTAGCCACTTGTGTAGCGAAAGCTTCAGTGTGCTTAGCTTTCATAGTGCCACGCAACAGCCTGGTTTCTCATTGTACGCACTGCCCTTGGAAGCCACTTGCAAAAACTCCCGCACCAACAGCAATTTGTATGGTGCACCGTTCTATCGAAGTTAACTTTGATACTACCCAGTTGAGGAGCACTCCATCTTTGCACAGTAGGAGGGCGATGTTAAGGAATAGGACTCTCCTGAGTGACAGGGAATATCGAAAGGAACCTGCGAGCAAAGATTGCACAATTGTCCCCTTCCAAATTGATTAGGCTCCACCAAATTGCTCAAATCGGCACCAAGAAGAGAGAAAACTATTCCATATTAAGTTCAGCAGCAACCTTGCGAAGCAAACCCTCCATATCCTCTTGACTCTGCAAAATCACAACAGACGGAAAATTAGAAAGGGCCCAAGTTGTCGTGCTACGATGCTCTCAAGAAGAATGTGTTTGGTATCGTCAAAATCAAACAAACAATTAGGACATCCAATAGACTAGAAAAATCCCATTTAACGAAAATTGATCCCTATAGGGATAGCTTGAAGACAGACCTTCCATGCTAGAGTTTTCACTTTTGCCAGAGCATTCGCTTGCCAAATAAAATTCCACCCTTGAGTATCTATCTGTTGAACGTCCTTGATCATGCTGGTCCAAAAGATTTGACAACATCTCAGCATGTACTATGAATCTCCGATTTTCCCCCTTCGATCAAAATGCAATACAAGATGGTCTCCACCTCAAGTGTGCCCACATGGTAATGCACATACGAGATCAGCATCCATATCTCAAAGCATATCCTTAATTAGTTATGTATTCCATCTCAAAGGAGCATGTAAAATTAATCACTTGTCTGAACACTACTTGCCATATTATGTTCTAAAGTTGGACAAAAGAACAAAGTATTATCAATAAAGAGTAAATGAGAAATCTCCAGAGCATTGTGGCAAATACGAATACCATTATAACTCTCTAGAGCAATTTATGATTCAATAAAGCAAAACAACATTAGTATGTAGAAGAAACAAATATGGGCACAAGGACAACCCTGTCAAAGTCCCCTTTATGGCCTGAAAAAACTAATATTCACCGATTAGCATATAAGAATACGAGATTGAATAAACACACATAAGAACAAGGGCGACCAAATGACTATCAAATCCCAATCTAAGCATAACAACTTCCAAAAAAAGGACACTCGACTTTGTTATAAGCCTTACTCATATCAAGTTTAATAGCTGCCAAACCATCGCCACCTCTAATCTTTGTGCAAAAAAAATGATAAATTTGAATGCAATCAGAATGTTGTCCGAAATGAGACGACCTAAAACAACAGCTGACTGAAAGATGGAGATAATATCATTATGGAAAGGTCTCGACCTATTTGCTATATTTTTTTACACTAACTTGTATAGGACATTACATAGACAAATAGGTCAAAATTCAGTCAGAGATTAAGGTTTAGAGCATTTCGAAATTAAGATGATATTCATATGATTAATATCTTACGGCATGAAACAATTATTGAGGATCTTGAGAACTAAATTTATAACACCAAGCCCTATAATATGCCAGAAATCCTTATAGAACATTAGAGGAGAGCCATCCAGCCCAGGGGAATTAAGGGGAGACAAATGAGATAGAGTGAAAAACCTTCTCTACAGTAAATGGACTCATAAGATTAGCATTGATCTCAGAACTCACTCTTAGTGATAACAATTAAATAAACTCCTGAAGGTCAGCTCTTTATAGATTGTCGGACCCAAAGAAGTTGGAGAAGAGATTGTGCACAATATCCTGCATATGCAGCATACACTCAGTCCAAACCCCATCTAAATC
This sequence comes from Sesamum indicum, assembly GCF_026168435.1. Taxonomy (NCBI): domain Eukaryota; kingdom Viridiplantae; phylum Streptophyta; class Magnoliopsida; order Lamiales; family Pedaliaceae; genus Sesamum; species Sesamum indicum. The sequence continues at coordinate 667,382 of NC_142669.1, forward strand.
ATGAAGACCTGTTATTCAATTTTTGCAGTGATGATTAGATGCTCGAGCATGAAACAATTTGGTACTAAGGTCACCCAATATTAACCATACAAATTTAGTACGCTGCTACCACTTAATTTCTTCACAAGCACCAAGTTCTTCCAATTCATTACAAATAACTGATTCATGTAGTTTTGCTTCTACTGTAATCTGTCTGTCTCAAATATTAATAATTTCTTCCTCCAAATCCTTCCTTACGTCAGTAAAAACTTTAAGTGTAGCACTCCACGCCACCAAACCCTCCTCACAATTCTTCAAATGACGTTCAGTGTAGCCACCAGAATTCACACACAAAGTATCAGATCAAGAGGAGGCAATAACATCTTCACATCCATGGGAAAGAATCCCCTAAACCTCTAAGCGAAAAGGTTTTTGAGAATGGAAGTTAGGATGCGAGGGTGTTGCACCAAGTTTAATTAGCACCGAGGGAGTGATCAGAACAAGGGCATGATAGAGGATGTGGGAGTGTCTGGGAATTGAACTCTCCATGAAAGACTAGCTCCCGATCTAAATGTTCATGAATCGTGTGAGGAGTTTCATAATTATTAGACCAAATAAATCGGAATCCCCGAAAACCAATGTCAAAAAGACCGTTGTGACTCAATGCATTAGAGAATTCCATAATTTGCCAATTTGGCGTTGGCATCCACCACTTTTCTCTTCGTGACTTCGAATTTCATTAAAATCTCTCGCACAAAGTATTGGAAGAGATGATTGGGTATTCAACCTTTCTAATAAAAGCCAAGTAAATTTGTGGAATTGAACGTTTGGAGCTCCATTAAAACCCTTAAACCTCCAAGTAGAAGCGGGCAATTCATGCTGAAGAATGATGTCATTATGGCGTCTGGACATCGAAAGAAGTTGAACATCAATTCCCCGATGCCAAAAAAGCGCTAGTTACCAAAACATAGCAAATTTTTGTTAACAGCTTCAATTCGTGATGTCCGACAGAAAGACTAATGGAGGATTATGTAATCATATCAAAGTACCAAGATGTTGAAATTGCCAGGTATCCCATTAGACCCTGACAATTTCGAACAGGGGGATTCATAATTCCCGATGGTGCTGCGAGGCAGCCTTTGCCAAAATACCTAAATAGGAAGGAATGGAGTCCACTTGGAACCATTTTGGGACAGAAATAGATTGTGCACTCAAAGATAACTTTTGTTTATGGTCCCGACATCCTCGAGAAAGAGTAGAAGAACGTCCAGGTCGAGTTCCACAATAGATCAAACCTAGAGGGTATTGTACAAAAGTAGGAGATAATTCAGACTTGAGAATTCAAACGATATATTCACAAGGCCTGCAAGTGGAAGAGAATGACTAGCCACATCCTCCGACTAGTGATCTTTGGTGGTTAGAGACCCCCCAACCATAATCATGTGCAAGTTGCCCAAGGGAAACAAGGGGAATAGTTGGTACCGCATTGCAGGAGATGTAGAAACTCCTGGTGAACTAAATCCCCCAAATATATGCTAAACCAGGAGAATCGAACTAGATCGCATTGGTGCAGGAGAGCCTAATGAATATGACAAATTACGACCCTGGCCTGCGACTCATAGCTAAGGTGTTAGGAAATGGATCGGGTTAAGATGGACAATAGCTGAAATATGAAGGCGATAAAAGACACACGAATTTGTTAACCCAGTTTGGATATAAATCCTACGTTTGGGGGCAATAGCAAGCCAGGAGAAAACACTCAAAGAGGAGGAAAATTGAGGAGTACAACGCACACACACTAGTATGTAAGTCTTCACCACACGTGAAGACAACACTCACTCTCGTCTCAACTCTTTCTCTCGATTATACAGAGAACCTATATGTTTTTCTCTCTACTCTACTCTACAAAACAATGCTAATAAGAGTAGTATATATAGTCATGACTTATCCTTTTCCAACTCAATTTGGGATTTCTAAGTTGAATCGGGTTATCCTTCTCCAACTCAACTTGGGATTTCTAAGTTGAATCGAGTTATCCTTCTCCAACTCAACTTGGGATTTCTAAATTAAAATCGGGTTATCCTCGACTTCTTCAAATCAATCTTCACAACTTAACATAAGGATCGTAAGGGTTGTTTGGAGTCGGATCAACAAAGTCTTTTGCATAACGAAGTTCACAAATTGTAGTATTTTTTAGGATGTAACACCCATTTCTTTTGGCGCCTAAGTGGGGCAGCATCAGTGTATGCTATATTTAGATAGAAAATTTTAAATTTGAGTTTCAAGTCACAGAACATCGAAAGAATTTAAACCGTTTGATTGTGTTTTCAATGAGATTTTTTTTCACTTTTCACTATTTGGGTAGTTGGGATTTTTTTTTGTCAAGCCATTTTTATTGAGAATGCATTCCTATTTTAATTCTCAATCTCTTGAAATTATAGGTCACATGAGTTTGTCATACTTATCTTATCTTGTCAGTATGTCTTTTCTTGTTTCAAATCAATTAAAATTATTTCAAATGGCAAGACTCATTTTGATTATTTTATACTTTCACATATTCAATCAAGTTGGTCATCTGTCATATAAAAAATACATATACCTATATTCAACATTCTCACACCGATATACTTATATTTGGAAACAACTAATCCAAACATCTTCTCAATTTTCACACAAAAATCAATAAAACATTTCTACATATTTTCAATTCTTGAAAACTGAAAATGAAAATGAAAACACAACCAAACGGGCATTTCACAAAATATTACTGAAAGCATAAGTCGAAGAATTTTGGAATCTTTTTAGTTTAGAAGGGAGAATTACACTTTCCGTCCTCAAACTTTACCACTAATTTTCGATTGTGATTCTAAAACAATGAGCGGTGACGATTTTAGTCCTCAAACTGTCAATTTTTTAAGAATTTGGTTCTTTCTCTTAGGTGCCCGTTAAAAAGTCGTGTTCTTCTTGACTGGTGTTGCGATCTAGCTTTTTTTGTTCTTCATTGTCAACACCTTCTACAAGTACATTAATTTGTGTACTCCTAGTTATGGAACTACATACGATAATGCAACAAACTGAACAATAAATTAATTAAATGACAATACTAAATTACTTCGTAATAGTTATGAACTTCAAACTTGAATTTGAGAGGAAACAACAGAACGTCGTAAAATGAGACCAATAGATTTACTGGGTAACCTAAAACTCCAAGGTTCAATAATGATTTTTTAAACAAAACAAACACCATAATACCAGAAATGGAAATTTAACTTTGGATAACAAAATCTATATAACTTTGCAGAGGTAAATGCATTGTAATAAAAATGTCAGAAGCGACCATATATTGAATGAATGACTTGATTTAAGATCGATAGGTCCTACTAATGAGTTTAATAGCAGTTTCTCAAACTAGATCATCTATCGTATTAATCTTTATCTTGTCATCTGCACGAGGAAGAGATATTCAAATATGGCATCAAGTATGTGTTTCATAACTACTATGGAGTAATTTGATATTGCCTTTTAAATTGATTTGTTGTTTAATTTATTACATCATTTTCAATTTCATGATTTAGGAGTGCATTAATGTATATGCAACTGCTGCTGATGACTATGAAGATCAAGAAAACACGATAGCAACACGAACCGAGGAGAACACGCCGAACCCGGCTGTGTTCCTCCCGACCAACATTTTTCGTCTCATAATTAACAAAATGGTCCAAATTCGTCAAAAAATTTACAATTTTCGGACAACCGAGGAGAACACGCCGAACCTGGCTGTGTTCCTCTCGACCAACATTTTTCGTCTCATAATTAACAAAATGGTCCAAATTCGTCAAAAAATTAACAATTTTCGGACCAAAGTTTTCGCGTCTGATTGTTTGAGAACTGAATCAAATTAGTGGTAAAATTATCCAAATAAATCCACAGAATTTGGTATTAGAAATCTGAAATCCTTGACTCCAAATCTATCAATTCAAATATAGCCTTACAGAAAAATATTAGGATTGGCTCAACTCAACCAATACACAGCAGGATCTCATTTTAACATGCCTACAATCAGCAGTGAAGATTTGACAAGAAAAACTTGTCAAAATATTACACGGGCAAGAATGACAAAGAAGCTCACAACTAGCAAAAAGGCATCAAAGTCACAGATATCTCTAGGACAAGAGTTGTAATAATACAGGGCTAGCATCTTCAAAACCTTTACACGGAGCAGACTGAAGCAAGTACCAAAACGGCAGACATCGCCAACTATGAAATTGTAAGTAATTTGCTATAACTAAAAGCTAGAAACATGTAACATCTCGGGTCGAACTCCAGCTTGTAAGCAAGAAATAGACGAAAATAGGAATAAAGCAGCTTCAAGCAATTGGTATAGAATCTAAGATTGAATATTTTGTTAAAACTCTTTCAGAGCTACCAGTATAAATTTGAGAATCAACAACAGTCATTTCGAACTCGTTGGCTTGAGATCAAAATGAAGAAGCTGCAAAAATGCAACTTGATGTATGGTATTAGAAGATAAAAAACAGCTCCAAACAAGTAATGTATACCGTCGCCGGTAAAAGATATCACAAGGCAACCAAGAAACTTCATACACCAAAATGCAAGGAATATGATCGAAACCAAGAGTCATAATAAGTCTTTGATGAACTCTAGGTTTAAGGTGTCGCGTACAAGAAGGAAAATCCCAAGGACTAATACCAGCATGATGCCAGATGACATGATCCGTTGCTCTACTTCCAATGGCAGCTTTCTCCCACCTCTAGCTGCCTCAATGAGGATTAGTGCCAAAGAACCACCGTCTAAAGCAGGCAGAGGAAGCAGATTTATCACTGCAAGATTAAGGTTTAAAACAGCAGCGAATTGGAAAAGGCCATCAGCGTTCGACTTTGCAACTTCAGCCCCAACGGCTATAATGGCAACAGGACCCGAAACCTTACTGGCAGATTGAGAGAAATTCATAAATGTCTGTTTCAAACTGTCTAGTACATTTGATGTTAGGCCCCAAAATTCACGGCCAGAGAAACGAAAAACATCCAAGAGATTCTTCGGCTTAGTTTTGGAGAACTTCACGTTTGGTGATAATTGGACCCCGATTCTGCCAGTACCATCTGTGTTCTCATCAGGGGTGACATTGATTTCCACATTCTCTTCTCCCCTACTAATCCTAAAGAGTACCTTTGTTTTGGGACTTTTCCTAATAACATCAACAACTTCAGAAACTAAACTTGGGCTCGTTTTCGAAAGTTCAACATCATTAACACCTAAAATAACGTCTCCAGGCAATAAACCATCTCTTGAAGCAGCTGAAAATGGCCTAACATCAGGAACAAGAACCCCAGGAAACGATTCTTGAACAGGCAATCCAACAGATAGCACTTGAACAAAAACTATCACATAAGCAAAGATTATATTAGCAATCACACCAGCAGAGATAACAACCACCCTGTCAAAGATTGGCCTATTTTTCAGTAAATTCTCATCATCAACTGGGATATCACTATCAGGATCATTATCAGGAAACCCCACAAACCCACCAAGAGGAAACGCCCTAATCGAATACTCCACATTATTAGAATTGAACTTAGCCAAGACTGGACCAAAACCAACTGCAAATTTACTCACATGAATGCCCTGAAGATAGGCAGCTAAGAAATGACCACTTTCATGAACAATAATGATAGCAGTCAAGACGGCGGCTGCTTCAAGAACTGACTGAGCGCTCTCAAACCCACCAAAATCAAGCCCAGCTACAGCCAAAGTTGTAAACTTTTTCCTCCTTCCTTGACTAAATCTCCTATTCTTGAGTAGAAACTGGTTGTTCTTCCAAAGTCTTGAATATGAAGAAGCTAATAAAGGTTTACAAAAATGGGTCCTGGTTTCTGGATAAAAATCCGGAATTGGTCTCTTTGAATTGATGAATCTAATAAGTGAGTGAGAGGAAGAGGATGAGGAGAGGTTTATAAACATTCTGACAATTTCCACAGATTGAATGTGTAGAGGATTACTGATAAGAAGGATGTGTTAAGCTTAATGAAGGTGGCATGGTTTTCTTGCATATAGTTGGGAATTGGGAGCTAAAGATTTGAAGGATAAAGGATAATTGGTAATTTGGTTTTGTGGAGGTGAAGAGAATGAGATGTTTCTATCCATTTCCACAAGTTTTTTTGATGTCTTTCTTCTCTTTCTTTTCTCTATTTTGGGGTAGGCCGATGTGTGATCCAAAAGAAGAAAGGCCCAAAGGGTGGATTGGAGTTTGTTGGATTCTTGTCAAGAGACGAAAGTACCTCTTAAGGATAATTGTCGGATAATTATATTTTTAGTCCTCAAACTATATAGTTATTACATTTTCGGTCTTCAAACAATTAAGAGTGAACAACTTTAGTTTAATTTTTTGTTGATTTGATCTTTTCTGTCATCTCAAATATAAAAAAACATTTCACACCAAATGTTGGATTCTTGTCAAGAGAAGAAACTATCTTTTAAGGATAATTGTCGGATAATTATATTTTTAGTCCTCAAACTAATAGTTATTATATTTTCGGTCTTCAAACAATTAAGAGTGAACAACTTTAGTTTAATTTTTGATTGATTTGATCTTTTCTGTCAAACATTTGGATTCATGTTTTTGTATTTTTTTAGACAAGATAAAACACACTTAATGTTTATTTTTGTGTGTTTTTACACCTATTTTGCGTTTTTTTTTCATTTTCCAACTTTATATATATAATATATATATATTTATATATATACATAACATAAAACAGATATGATTTGACAATAAACAGTAATTTTTGTCTCCAAAAAATACAACATTGAAAATAAAATATTTATATATATACATATTTATATATAAAAATATCATTGACAATGAACAGTGATTTTTGTTTCCCAAATCCCAAACCTACACCACTTATTTTAAAATATTTTAAATTACCCCAAAATACAAATTCAAACATATCCACTATGTTTGTTTTTATTTTCAAGTTATTTTCGAGACAAGTCAAAATATATCCAATGTTTACCATCATTCAAAAACACCTTATTTAGATGTTTTTAACTGTTTCAGCATAAGTACATACATATATATATATATACACACACACATATACATAAATATATATAAAAAAACACATGATTTAACAATGATTTTCAATGAATAGTAATTTTTGTCTCCCAAAACATAACATTAAACATATAATACTTATTTTGAATTATCTCCAAAAACAAATAGAAACATACATACTATCTCTAACACACACTTATTTATCTTTGTTTTTCTCTCTCTATCTCCACAAAATTCAACAAAACACTCAGAAAACGAATCCAACTATTATGATCATCTTTTTTCAAGACATACTTACTTATCTTTATTTTTCAAAACAAAACACTCAAAACACAAATTTAAACATAAGCTATATATTTTCTAGTCTGAAAAGTGGCCCTCTTCAATATTTAGAAAAAAAAAACTCATATTTGCTTATTTTCATACATTGTCGGAAGCAACAATAGAGAGTATTGCAAAGAAAAACCTTACAAATGAGTTCAAACTCTTCTTCTAGAAATAAACATTTTACTCATTCTCAAGTAAACTCAAAAGTTCAGTCTCCATTGTTTTATAATATTGGATTCGAATTCTCGTTGTTGTTATCTAAGGGTTGCAAATGAGGGGGGATTTGGTAAAATTCGAAATGAATCCAGAATGAGTTGAGCTGTAAATGAATTGGATGGACTTAGTATAAATTATTTTATTAATTTGAATATAAAGATTTCAATTCAGATAAAATATATCATGTTTGTCCAAATTAAGGAGTAAGACTTTCAAAATTTTCTGCTCAAATTACGAGGATTACGCCGTTACCTCAATAGTATAAATTTGTAATTTGACAAATGATTTATTGGATAAGATTTTTAGTACCAAAAAATTGTGAAAAACCCATTAAATTTTTTTCTTAAGGTCCTAATATCTGATGGATATTAGAAATTCAAAATATTATCATTTAAACAGTGGCTAATGCGGATGTATGTCTACTAGTGTAATAATTTATTGGTTTTTTGTCTAATTTGAATATATTTATTAATTTAAATTATTAATGTATATATTGATGAAAATTGGTTTTTGAATTTAAATATAATGACTTTACTATATATTAAAAAAACTCGAATTTGTGCTACTTCCTAACGTATTCTTGTAGGGGTGTCCAAATCGGTTAACCGAACCGAACCGAGCCGAATTTTTGGTTAATCGAAAATTCGGTTCGGAGTTTTGAAAAATCGAAATCGAACCGAATTTCATCGGTTCGGTTCGGTTAAAACCGAACCAAATTCGGTTTTTCGATTTAAAAACAAAAAAAAAATGGTATTTTTTCTTTTTTTTTAAATAATATATTTTAATATTTTAAGCCGAAATTGTAATATTTTTTCAATTTTATCCAAAAATACAAATACCAAAATTAAATTATAATTTAATAGTACAAGTCACAAGTGTATATATATTAATAATATAATATTAATATATATAATTATATAATATTAATATATGTAAAAATATATTTTATTTATTTTATTATTTAAAAGTTCAGTTCGATCACCGAAAGTGATCAAAAAACCGAACCGAAAAATTAAATTTTTTTTTCGATTTTCTGCACACCCCTATTCTTAAGTAAATTCTTCTTCAAAAGAAAGCATAAGAAAACATACGAAAATGCCCTTGCTTGGAAACTATTCCAAAAAGAAAAGAAAATGTCAACGGACGTTTTTTGTCCGATTCCAAGATTCACTGCTCCTCTAATTGGTTCCATAAGCATTAAAAATGTGTGATTCAAATTAGAAACGTGCAATTTTATTTTATTTTAATTAGAAATTTTGGTATATACCCCAATTTATGCTAGAAAAAAAATTATACATGCGTGCGACGACTGTCAAACTAATTTGCGAATATATGTATTAAATTAAATTTTCAATTAAATTGTTTGATTCCTATGAAATACCCAAAGAAATCATACATTGGGTATTGGATGATGCTCTTTGGGATAGTTACATTCTTTAGTGTAACTACACATACATTTTCTGTAGTTTGAGAAATTATATCTAGCATCATTGAAGTTTGCTTTTGTTTCCCTCCATTAGGCAAATTTCATAGAATTTGCTGATATTAAAAAAAAAAATCTTTATGAACCCCTGGTTGACTGATGATTGACTTATTGCAAGTCGAATAAATCTTTTTATTATAATCAAATTATCCTTACACGTCTCCACACATTAATGCATATGTGAAATATATCTTTATTGTTATAAGAGTATTTTAGATTTAAAAAAAAAATATTTGACCTATAATAAGGTTATCAGTCAAGAAAAAAAATTAATTTAGAACGGCTTTTGTAACTGCTTGGTTTGAACTAAATGTCATTAGAAGGCTTTTGTAACACGTTTAGATATGATTTTGCCAGATACTTGGAACGGATTTTGTAATACTCTTTATAACTGTTTTGTATTATACTTGTATCTGTTTTTGGCATTGCATTTGTAACTGTTTCTTTCACTTATTTTTTAACGGTTGTTGGAACGGGCTAAGTTTTATTTTGTAACTATTTTTGACACATTCTTTATAACGGCCTGACAATTATACATTTTATTGGTGATTACAAAAGCCGTTACAAATGCAGTTTCAAAATTTATTATTTCTTTAATATATTTTATTTAATTTTATTTTAAATTTGTTTTATATATTTTAAAATTTATTTTATTTAATATATTTTAAAATTTATCTTTATTTAATATATTTTAAAATTTAGTTTTGTAAAATTAAGTAAATAAATTTATATAAAACACACATAATATAACAAAAAAAACAATGATTTAATTAAAAACATTAAAATACTATTACAAAATTGAATTTTTACAAAATACCCAAAAAATTTCTAATCTAAATTATTATCCACAGCGGCTGCGTGTTCGTCGTCGTCGTCGTAGTTGTCGTTGTTTTTGCCGTTGGATGCTAAGGAATCAGCTGGAGGCTCGAGCGCTAGATAATCGCGTCAATTGGGATCGATGCTTCTGATGTAGTGCTCGAGTACCAACACCCGATGTTGGGGTGATGCGTCTGTGGTGGCGAGGGTGAGGGAGCAATTAATTGGGTCGCCTCGGATGATCTAGCAATTGAGTGGTGGGCCTCAAAGCCAAGACCAAATACACGGCCCCTTTTCCGACAACCCGCTGCTAACATCCAGACATGTTGCTCATCTGGGACCATGGAGCCTTGAGAGGACAATGGAGGCTCTTCATTGTTGTTTTGTTGTCTCTGGTGTTCCTCTATCATTCTCAAGAACATCTCCTACGAATATGTTAAATAATTAGATTAAAAAAGTAATATGAAATTAAAAGAATAAATTACATAATTTATTTTAATTACTTACCCCGACCTCCTCTGCCCTCGGGCCGCTTCACTGGTCGTCCTCCTTCCTTTTGTAAACCTTCTCGAACACCTCCATTTAAGTGATGGGGCATTCGAATTGTGTCTCGTGTTAAAAAATTAGTATAAAAAATGATTAGAAATTAAAAAATAAAATTAATAATATAATTTGAAATACTTACCATCTTCCGTTTGTGCACCCCAATGGATGACGACCCCGTGGCAGACAGTCACAGTTGCTTCCAGATTTACTGCCTGGTTGACCTTATTTTTGGCTGACTGTGCTTGAAATTCTGAGCTCGACCAGAACTCCAGGAGCTAGCGCCAAATCTCCTCGGCCAACCACAATAGTCGACCCAACCGGTTCTGGGCGTTAGTAAACCACTTCCGCAGGAACTTCTCCGGCTACGACTTTATGAGTTTGAACATGTTCTCGTCGTCGCAGTTCCACCAATACAACATCTGAAATAATAATTATTTGATAATAAAAATATAAATTTCAATTAAAATATTATACTTACCTTCAACTTTTGAAACCAGATAGCTGGTACTCATGTGGGATCTGCGATATGTTAGCCCAAGGATGCGTGTAATGACCTTTGTCTGTATTATTGATGGTCGTATGAAAAGTGCGGTCGAACTTGAAAATAATAATTAAATATTAAAATCAATTCAAAACAAAAAAAAATATTAAATCAATTAACTAAATTATTATACGTACTTCCCGAAGGCTAATGTAACACCTCTGGGCCTGTGGGGGAAGTAGCAATGCTGGTGGTAGTGTGGCGGTGGTGCATCCCACGGTCGGGCCGGGACCTATGAACTACTAGCCCCCGCCATATCTGACCCCATTGCGCCGGAGTCAGCGGAAATCGACAGGGACTGGGATATAACCTCCGATGATGGGGCCGCTAGGGCAGCCATAGTGGCTTTTCACGGGGAGGGCCACTATCGCGAGCACAATGCGGCCCCAGCCACGTCCTCGTCCCGGGGGAGGCGGTGCACCAATCATCATTATCTAATTTTAAAATTTTTTAAATTTAATTGTTGATAAAATTTTAAAAAATTTTATTGCAATGTTAATATTTCAACAAAATTTAACATTAAAAATACATAATTGCATTATAGTCCATAATTTTGTAATAATTTTATTAAAATTCCTATTTTTCAAAAATTGTATTAAGATCATCTAATTTCCTAAAAGTTACATTGTAGTCTATAATTTTCTAATAATTCTATTAAAATTCCTATAAATTGTATTAAGATTCTCTAACTTCCTAAAAATTTTATTTGGTGCATAATTTTTCTAAAATGAGACTAAAACCCAACAATTATCCTAATTCCTTGTCATTTTTCTTAAAATGAGACAAAAATCCACAATAATCCTAAAATGTAAATACTAAATCTAAATAATTTCCTAATTTTTCTATTTTTTATTTTCTGAATTATACTAATTATACTAAATTACTTTATGTTATATTTTTTTTCCTAAAATGCATAATTGTCCTTCAAATTGCATTCAGGTCCATATTTTTTCTAAAATTATCGAAATTACATAAATTACAAAAAATAAAAAAAAATCAGAAATTAAGAAAATTTTCGAATTTTTTTTTAAAAATTACATAAATCAACAACATAATTTCAGAAAATTAACAACATATTTTCATAAAACTTTATAACATAATTTTAGAAAATTTAACAACATAATTTCAGAAAATTAACAATATATTTTCAGAAAATTAACAACATAATTTAACAAAATAATTTCAAAAAATTAAAAAAGTAATATAAAAAAATGGGAGGAAGAGGGGAACCGAATGGTGGGTGGGTGGGAAGGGGAGAGAAGGAACAGAGGGGAGGGGGCCTACCTTTTTCCTGCGATCCGCGGTGGGGAGGCAGTGGATTGGACAATGGTGAGAGGCGGCGACGGCCGACAAGAAGAGAGAGAGAGAAGAGGAAAGAGGGAGAAGAAAAATCTACAAGTGTTTTTTTTTTGGGTGAAATGTAAGTTTCATTCATCCAAGAATATTTACAGTGTACTCCGGGCATACCCGAAGAGGTACAAAAAAACCCACGCCAAAAATTAAGATACAATCAAACCGTGTGGAAAAACGTCCAAAGGACCCTATACAATATAACCTTGACTGAACTAATGAGCCCCTCAGGACAGGGCGTTGAGCCCTCAAAGATGACTTCATTGCGTTGCCTCCAAAGTGTGTAGACCGTGCATGCCAAAGCGAGGTGTCGCGCTTTGTTCTGCACGGAGGAACCTGTTTTCTGCTTCGTGAGCCACTTGACCGCACTTTGAAGGGTTGACATAGTCCTCTTGATGCCAATCCAATGTCGGATGCGTGACCAAACGAAGTTGCTGAACAGACGCTCAAAGAAAAGGTGCCTGGCCGATTCCTTGGTGTTGATGCACAGTGAGCACAAATCCTCCTCTTGGAGGAACCCAAGTCTGTCCCTTGTGGCTAGTCTACCGCGCAAGCCAAGCCACAAGATAAATGAGTACTTCGGCGGGATAAAAGCCTTCCATATAGCCGCTTTCCAAGGCTGCCTCGCAAGTTTCGGCCTGAAGTACTCATAAGCTTTCGACGTTTGGAGACCCTTCGGGGTAGACCATCTCGTCAGTTGTTCGATTGCTGCTTCTGGAGACCCAAAATCGGTGACCACCGTATTGCGAATTTTGGCAAACTGTTGAAGGAGTGGAGAATCCCCTTTTTTGGTTGCCAGTCCCAAATTGATGCACCTCTGAGGTAGACACTGTTGACCCACTGCACCTACAACGTGTCTGCCTTGTGGTGGATGTTCCATAATACACGGACAAGGAGAGCCACGCTCCAAGACTGAATATGACGAATACCGAGTCCACCTTCTTCCTTGGGATGGCAGATTTCCTCGCAAGCGACCGGTGCCCTTCTAGAGTTCCATAGAGAATTCCTGCAAAGCCGGTGAATTTTCTCAATGACCGCTGCTGGAAGTGGGAAAACTTGGAGCCAAAAGCACTCCACCCCCTGAATAACTGAACGAATAAGTTCCAGTCGGCCTGCATAAGATAATGATTTGCTCGTCCACTTCGAAATGCAGTTGCCGATTTGATCCACAAGCAGTGAGTAGTTGGTGACAGAAAGCCGTTGTGCCGCTAGTGGAATGCCAAGGTATCTGACCGGCATCTCACCTCTCGTGAACTCCGTTCGAGCGAGAATCCCGTCAAGCTCCTCATTTTGAATGCCCGCTGTGAAAATGCTCGACTTAGAAGTGTTGAGGTGAGGCCGGATACGTCCCTAAACTCCTGGAGGCATTCCATCAAGACATGGATAGATGGTAGGTCGCCACGGGAGAAAAGCATGAGGTCGTCAACAAAGAGGAGATGTGTTATTTTCAACTTCTCACATTTTGGGTGAAAGTTGAAGTCCGAAGTAGATGTTTTCCTCTTGACCAATCAGGAAAAATATTCCATACTAAGAAGAAAGAGTGCCGGTGACATCGGGTCTCCTTGCCGAAGGCCTTTCTTCCCCGGAAAAAACCCATGAAGGGAGCCATTCATAGCCACTGAAAAGGAAGAGTTGCAAACACATTCCATAATCCATGATATAAATAGTGGAGGAAAGCCATACCCGTGAAGAACTCGGGAGAGAAAAGTCCATGAGACCAAGTCGAACGCCTTGCGTAGGTCGATGTTGATAGTACATCGAGGTGAAATCCGTTTCCTCGAGTACTGCCGCACCATTTCTTGGGCCAAGAAAATATTATCCGTGATATTGCGGCCTCCAACAAACGCAACTTGGCATCGGTCAATCAAGTGCTCCAAAGCGGGCGCGAGCCGGTTCGAGATAATTTTCGTGATGGCTTTGTAAATGACATTGCAGCACGAAATCGGCCGGTAATCCGCAACGTAGGTGGAATGATCTGACTTCGGCACAAGGGCAATGATAGTGTGGTTGAGTTGCCGTAGCATCCGCCCACACCTAAAGAAATCCAAGACGGCCTTGCAAACTTGATCACCCACAATGTTCCATGCTTTTTTGAAAAAGCACGAGGAATATCCATCTGGGTCGGGAGCCTTGTTGTCGCTAATATGGAAGATGGCATCCTTGACTTCCAACGGCGTGACTGTCCGGCAAAGCTCCACAGTATGCTCAGGGTAAAGTAAGGGCCCCCATTCAAATACACCATCGTCAACAGGGAGGGTGTGAGCATCGGTGCCCAAGAGTGATGTGTAGTAATCAACGAACTCTTGTGCAATATCCTCGGCAGCAGTGATAATAGTCACGTTCGCCCTAGTGATTGCCCCGATGGAATTCCTAGCGACATTCCTCTTCACCATGTCGTGGAAGAACTTGGTGTTGCGGTCCCCCTCTTTAAGATGGTGAATTTTGGCTTTCTGGTAGAAGAAGTGTCGTTCGGCTTCGGCGAGAAAAATAGCCTTCTTCCTAAGATCTCCTAAAGAGTTCCGTAGCACCACATCTCTCGGATTGGATTCAAGTTGGTTCTGGGCATCTTGCAGGGCAAGCTCAGCCTCTGTGGCCCTTGCGGAGATGTGACTATAGTGCTACTTGTTGAATGCCTTGAACGCGCTTTTAAGTGCTTTCAATCTCCTACAAAGGCTGAATTGCGGCGTTCCATCCACGCTCAAATTCCATCTTGCTTCAACAGTAGCTAAGAAATCCGGATGATCTGCCCACATATTGAAAAAATGGAACGGTTTTGGCTTGGTGGGTGCATGATCAAAGATAGAAACAATATCTTGAAAGTGGTCGGATAGGCATCCCGGTGGATTGAAATGGGCGCTGCAATACAAGCCGGCTTCAAGCTATTCATTGTTGTATAAGACCCGGTCGAGCTTGCACCATACGGGGTTGCTTTCGTTGTTGGAATACCATGTGTAGTAGCAGCCTATAGTGGGAACGTCGAGTAATCCAAGTGCTACACAACAGTCCACAAAATCTTTAAGCTCATACCAAGTCGGTGCCACTCCAAGCTGCTTCTCGTCGGTAGATTTCACACAGTTGAAATCGCCCATAATAAGCCATGGCATGCTAAGTGCTTATCCCAAATCAGTAAGTTTATCCCACATGCTCCTTCTATTGACAACAGAATAAAGACCGTATGTAAATGAAATATAGAAGGAGAGTTGAGAGGACTTATTCGTGGCACGACAGTGGATCACTTGGGGAGATATGTCAACCGAATGTAGGTCAATGACTGTCGGGTCCCAAACCACAAGGATGCGTCCATCGGCGATGGTGTCAAAGTTGTTGGTTTGGCACCATCCCGATAATGAGCGACTTAGAATCTTCGGAATAGATGATGCTGCAAGCTTTGTCTCCAAAATACCCAAGAGGCAAAGCCGATTATTTTTAATGAGGTGGGCGACCCCATTGTGTTTGAGAGGCCGGTTAAAGCCCCTCATATTCCAGAATCCTATCTTCATGGGGATTGAGGGGGGGACTCCCCTTCGGCCCTCTTT
The DNA here is from genome assembly GCF_026168435.1 of Sesamum indicum. Lineage (NCBI taxonomy): Eukaryota > Viridiplantae > Streptophyta > Magnoliopsida > Lamiales > Pedaliaceae > Sesamum > Sesamum indicum. The sequence goes on from NC_142669.1 coordinate 683,251, forward strand.
TTCGATGTGCCGCCCGACGCTGTATTCTCCTCGGTCTTTCTCCCAGGCATTTTATTCTGTATGGTCGTCGACGAATCAACTGATGAGCTTACAGAATCAGCCGGTGAAGGAACCACTGCATCCTCAGGCTTTCGCGGTTGCGGTGCCCTCATGTTCTGCCTCCCCTGTTCCACTTTGTCGGCCGGTGGAGAAGGCGGTTGCTGCACCTCTACTGCCGGCTTTGCTGCGGTATCTATAGTTTTGCCCTTATTCCTTTTGTGCACGATTGTCCATTCTACCGGCTTATTCTTTGCTGCCTCTGCCAGCTTAGTTGGTGCAGCAGCAGGTGCGGCAGCGGCGGGGACGGCTACGGGGGGAACGGTCGTTAAACCTTGGCATGTCTCTCGCAAGTGCCCAAATCTGTTGCAATTTGTGCAGAATTTCGAAGTGAATTCATAGATCACCGGTTGCTTACGCGTTATGCCATTTGGCATAACAAACTCCACTTCATCTTTCAGTTTCTGTGATGCATCGACTTTCACCAGGATTCGGGCATATGAAACCCGTTCCATCTTCATGGTCAACGTGTCCATGGCAATCGGAGTGCCAAGTCTCGAACCAATTTTCCCGAGGGCGGTTGGGTGCCAACACTCGAGTGGTAGCGATGGGAGCGTGGCCCAAACCGGCGTGAGACTAATATCATCTTCTTTGAACTTGAAGCATTCCAGCATATGCTTCAAAAGGAGAGGACGTCCGTAGATAAAGTATGGTCCACCCGCCAAGACACGCTGACTGTCCTCCTCACGTGCGAATCAGAAAATTAACCAGCCACTCTCGTGTTGTTGGAAGTTGGCTCCCCGAGATTGGGACAGTGCACGGATTGCCTTTAGTCCCGGAAATTTTCCAGCAATGTAGCCGACGAGACAGAAACCTAATTTTGTTCGGACGTCAAGCAAGTCGTCGGAACCCAAAGTGAGTGGGCCATCATCAACCGCGTATTTGGTGAGCTTGTTTTCCTCAGTAAGCCGACGGTTGGTGCTAAATAGTCCCGCGAAAGAGACCGTTTTCTTTTCGGCATTTTCCATCGCCGGCAATTTATCCTCCGACCGAATGTCGGCTGCGTTCGCTGCAACATCTTTCTTGAGAAAGGAGGGGGTAGCCTCCAAGTCAGAAAAGAAATCTGTAAAATTCGATGGACTAACCTTGCCGGCGGTGGTGGCGGCGCTGGCCGGTTTTGTGGGCGGTGGATGGACTGTTGCAGCAGCATTTTTAGTAGTTTTAGCCGCTGCCAAAGACCGGCCGGAGGGCTGGCCGGAACTAGTTTTTGCAGCAGGTTTCATTGCCTTCTTGTTCTTAGCCATGGCTGGCTTTTGAAGCAAAAACGGGTGTGCAGCAGAAAAAATGCAGCTCCAAAACAGGAAAACAACTGCAGAAATTCCAGGAAACAACAGGCAGACAGGGAAAGTGCAAAGTTTGCAGGGAGCAGGCAGTTTTGGTTGCTGCCAGAAAAGGAAAGTCTCACCTACCTCCGGCAGAGCTTGATTTGGCCGGCAAAAATGGCTGAAAAACTCACAGCAGCAACAGTAAAACAGTAGCAAAACGGACAACAACAGCAGCGAGCTTCATGAAAATGGCTACAAAATGCAGCAGATTTTCGCCAAAAACAGCAGCAGAAACAACAGAATTTCTGCAGAGAGAATGGTGGGAAAATTGCACAGTTGCAACAACAAAATGGTGCCAAAAACGCACAGCAACAGCAGCAAAATGCAGCCTGTGCAAGTGGCTGCAAATTGCAGCAGAAATACGCCCAAAACAGCAGCAGAAACAGCAGAAAACCAGCAGAAAAATAGAAACTGTTTTACAGCTTCGATGGAGGCTTTCCCGCCGGCAAGATGACTTCAAAACCCAAAACCGTTCGGTAGAAACGATGAGCAGTCGAAGGGGAAACGTTTAATCGGTCCGGAATTTGCAAAAACTTGAAAAAGAGGCATGGAAGAGCAAACCAAAGATGAGGCACTCTAGAGAAAAAACTTTCTAGAGAGAGAAACCTTTTGACCTCACTACTACTAAAATCTACAAGTGTTGTATATATATAATGGTTGTTCTAAAAGTAGTTCCAACATGTGTTACAAAATTCAAAAAACAGTGTAAGATATCTGTTTGAAAAATCGTTACAATATAATGATACAACGACGTTTTGGTAAATTATGTTGCAAAAATCGTTACAAAAGCCGTTATAATTAATTAATTAATTTCATCTAAAAATTATTAAAAAAAGATGTCGTTTTGGACAATTTAATGTTTTGGAAACGAATCATCGTACTAGAATAATATAATTGAAATATATTAAAAAATAAAAATTTTTATTTGACATTGATACATGTACGCAGTATGCAATAAATTTGTATATTCGTAAATGTTAGTATTTTGATGTAACTGTCATCTTACAGTGTTGAACTGCATGGGTTAATCGGGCTGTCAAAATTAAGATCAAACTGTTAGATATGATCAAACTTATCAAAAATTCTATTCGGCCAAGTTTTTGCCTTATTGGATATACGAATTTCGACATATCGTTCTTGGAATATAATAGTAATCATTTAATGATTTATTTTTAAATCAGGCCATGTGATTTAAAATCACACTGTCTGATATGACTTAATAGACACATTCTTTTATACGTTTAAATTTGGTATGAATCAGGTGCCCAGATGTAAAGATATCATATTTTTCAATTTGAATTTTTGAAATAGCTTATTTTTTTTAACTGCTTTTATGATGGCCAGTGTAATTTCCTTTGTATCGGCCTTTGTAAGAACATTTGTAACGGTTAATCGAATTTAGAATTCCCCCATTTTCAATTTTGATTTCAAAATTATTAATTGATAACGGCTATATGAATTGGCCATTACAAATACCATTTCCCGCGCATTTTTCCCTCCTCCATTTGGAACGACCATGTAATGGTTTCTTATTTGTTTGGTTGTTCCAAAGATTAAATTGTTTTTTATGCTTTTGTAATGGCTTTTGGAACTCTTCATATTCCGGTATTTTATAGCGGCTTTTGTAATGGCTTCTAATAAAACTCAGTTCCAATTGTCATGGTTTTTGTAATATTATTTTTTTTGTATATTTTTCTGCGTTTTTTTCTACTGCAATTGTAACGGCTCCTTATTTTACCTAAAATCATTACAAAAAAAACGAGCCATTATAAATACAGTAGCAAAGTAGTAACGGCCAATAAATTGTAACGGTTTTACACACACCATATATTTGTAACGGCTTTAGTAGCGGTTGTTGTCGTTAGAAAATAAATATATTTTTATCACCCCTTCAATGACGTTAGCACGTCCAGTCCGTTACAAAACTATTACAGCGGCAGTTACAATTGAAACGGTCATTACAAAAAAGCCGTTATAAATTCCACATATTTTTGTAGTGATGTACATATCTTCAACTTCCAAAATGATATATGTTTTAATAGCGTCGATGAAGGTTTAGAGGTTAATATTAAAAGCACTAAATACAATATAAAATTAAAAATATTAAAAAAATGAAATTATTTAATATAATAGAGAAGTATGTAGATGCAAGTTTTTAGACAAATACAAAAGTTGAGAGAAGTTTTAAGAAAATTTTATATACAAGTTTAGAAACTTTTATAATATTTAAAAATATTTTTGAAAGAGTCTATGAAAGCTTCTGAACACTCCATTAAGATTAATCTTCACCGTCCATTCAGAAAGGCAAATGTATAAATATCATGGTTGTTGTTCATTTTTTATAATAAAGTTTCAGTATCCATATTTTCATCAAAATTTTCTCAATAATATATTTTTCTTATTTTCATATTATCTAAGATTGAAATAAAAAGAAAAAAAAATTAGATATTAAAAAATAAAAGATATATATAAGTTTTGAAATTTTATAATATTTAGCTCCATAAAAAATAAACATTTAGAAGCATATATTTTCCTCACTATCACATGTAGTCTCTTACCATAGAGGCTCCTCATCGGTACAAATATTTTAAGCGTATAATCAATACTTCAAAAAAATTTGTATTTGTTGCATCATAAACCACCAACATGAGTGAGAAGTGGCTTTGTTTTCATGTACTACCCATCATGGTACGAAATACTTCATCCATATAATTATATACCTACGACACGGATTTTAAAAATAAAAAGCAATGTATGAAAAAAAATTAAATGATTACTATGAGTGAAAATAGAGCGTAAATAAAATAATAGTAGTAACGATCAAAAGATAAGTAATTATATTATTACAAATATTTAACAGTATAACTGATATTTTAAATTTTAGTGCAGACGCAAGTTAGGAATGAAAAGTGACTTTCTTTCAAAATTAGTATAGACTCAAGGATTGCACTGCCCTCACTTTTCACCTATTATTATTTTACATGTGATTCTATAATATTTAATTCCATAAATAATTAACATTGAGAAGAATACATTTTTCCTCTTGTTCATTACATATGAAAGCCACAGAGGCTCCACATCTCATACAGTTGCATCATAAAAACAATCCTAATAGTTGGCTAATTATAGGTTTTAAGTTTCTCATCCACACACATCTTCTTTCCAAAAACTGCTTCTTCATAAATCCAAAACCTAGCATATAATTTAGGACACATATATGTTGAAATGGTTTTCAAGTCATGCTGTACATACCCTTAACTCAACTTTGTCCAACATCAATTGAGATTAGCTATGTAAATCATTGAGATTTAACTGGGTAACCAAACATAACTTCTAACCCTACTACTTTTCCTGTGTATATAAGCTGACCTTTTTTCTTTTCCCCTTTTTAGCTTCGTATTAAACTTCTTCTATTGGGCCATTGTTTAAAACTTCATCAATAACTGACCATTTCCAGAGCATATTTCGGTACCAAATATATTCTCCAGTTTTAAATGTACACTCATCCGACTTTGGGATAATTTTGATTTTTGCATGTATTCATCTTTGAAATAATTGTTTTATAATGATAATAATGGGGAAATTTTAGTCTAAACCTGATTCGGCCGAATCTGAACTAATCAAATGGCAAGTGCAATACACTTGGCGTGTGATTGGTATATGATTCAGAAAAAAATAACGAATCACATAACAAGTATAATACATTTACTCTGTGGTTGGTTTGACTCGTCCGAACTTGATCTGAATAAGACTTTTTCAATAATAATGAGGCATTAATTTTGATTGATCGGTCCACCAGAACATTTCCATTTTGTTTATTGGGAAATTACATTAACACGCTTAAATTTGGTGTTTTTGATCCCGTAACTTAATTTATTTGGTATTTTTGTTTTTTAACATTCTAGAATAGCATTTGAGATTGTATTTTTTTAATTTTTGCAATTTTAGTTATTTTTTCATCGGAGTTCACCCTTTTGGCCATAGACAAAAATGACCAAAATTGCAAATTAAAAAAATATAGGACCAAAATACTACGTTAAAAAATTAAAAAATGAAAAAGTCCAATGACCCTAACTTATGGGATTAAAATGCATGCATTTCATCCTACATCGACATGCATATGTGATTAACAACTAAATAATAAATTACATAAAATAACATAACATAAAATAATACCCATATCACGTACCATATATTTAGATAGCCTGTTTGAATTTTATTTTATTATGCAAAAAAGTATTTTTATTCTTATTTATATTTAGATAAGTGTAAAATTACTTGTGTTTTTATCCAAAAGATCTTCAGTAAATTTTTTTGTATAAGATTAGTTAGTAATACAATTTAAATTCTATTTTGATGTCAAATAATACTTCAAAAATTGTTTTCTATTTTCCATTTGAATTTACATAAAATTCCCATTGATTATCTTTATTCAAAAGATTAATCACTCATTTTTCTAGGTAAATTTGTAACTTGAATTTATTTATATGTTCATCATCTTTAGTATTTTTATACTTATTAATTACTTTAATATTATCTATCATTTATTTGTATTCTAAAACCTAAATAATTTATAATTACACTTATTTCTTTTTCAAAAAATATAATTTTCTCACGTACCGACACATTAATTGCTAATTTGTATTTATGATGCTTATTCATGAAACCTCAACTTTTGATATACGTACCAATAACCCTTTTCTCTTTTGTCCATTAAAAATTGTATCAGTTGGCTAGCATCATTTTGATCCGCCTTCGTCTTGTTACATCCACAAATGCAAAGGCCTCACGAGCACATAGCTGGTGGCATGCGGCATAATAGCTCATCCCATAGCTATTTCAGTTTAGTGTAGTAACTGGTTACGCTCATATTTCCTTGCGAGATGGAACTGATTTCACACTGCAGCTTATAGAGGAGAGTTCCATCACATTCATCATATCTAGCTTCAAGCTCTAGCCAAAGATCTTTGGAAGAGCTCGAGTATAGATATGCATTCAGCAAGTCCTTCGAAATTGTGTTCAAAATCCAGGTTCGTACCATACAGTCCGTAATCCTCCACTGTTTGTGTTGTGGAGTTCCAATCGCAGGCCTTGAGTCTGTGCTGTCGATAAACATTAGCTTGTCCTTGCTTTCTAAGGCCATCTGCACAGACTTGCTCCAAAAAATCCAATTACTGCCATTAAATGGGGCAGAAACCAACACCATGTGGTTATTTTCAATTCCTGTTGTCGTGAGCGGAGCTGCGGGCGTGTTTGTTGATGAACTCGCCATTTTCTCAGGTGTAGAAAATATATTCACTTCGAATGCAAAGCCATCAAGATGATGGCTCTAATACCATGATAAAACTGAATATGAATCCCATGGATAACAAATTTACAGAGCAAGAAATATGGAGGACCAAGAATCCCTTCATTCATACTGAAGAATTGGTACAGATACAGTTTAAATAAGTATACAGTGGTGAAGAAGAAGCAACTGTGTAACAAACTAAAAATAGAATAACAAATTGGATCCAGCTCAGCTGCCACCTAAGCTACTAAACTAACTAATGAAAGTGCAAAATACAACTGAAGAAAAAACGTAAAATCAAGAAATGCAATTCCTTGCTGTAGCAGAAACTGGAGCAGAAACAGAGCCAAGGCCAGAGACTGATGATGCAGATGAAACTTGAGCTGCTGACTTCAACAACGTACACGATACGATTAGCCTTGGAGGGGTTTTTGTGCTTATTTCTTATTTCTGGAGGGGGGGGAAGGATTGACAATTTTTTACAGTAGAAGTTCTTGCTGAAACTAGACAAATATAAGAGACAATAAAATAAAATACATATGTGGTACCAACAATCCACTTACTGTAAGAATCGATAAAACACAAAATTGAGTCGCATTGACTTTGGAGATCGTGATACTACAACGAATGTCCATTAAATGATGCTCTTCATCTGAAGTAATAAAAAAAAGTACAAAATCCATTTGTTTTATTCATCACAAGAAATACTATAGCAGACAAAAACTTCAATATTTATAATCGAAATAATATACTAAATATGATAAAAAAAGATAATAAAATTTATGATGGAAACTGCAATTCGAATACCCACAACAAAAGCTAGGAAAAGAAGTGACAAAACGAAATGGAGAACACACACAAAAACAAAAAAGAAAAAAGAAAAAGAAAAAAGGGAAAAAACGAGTGGTGGAAAATGGGAAATCTTGAATCCAGACATGCATGTAATGATCAACAGTCAGTATGGATGTGTGCACGAAAATGCCATAATGTAGTGCGTCTCTTTCTCAATAAATGCAGAAGACATTTTCTTCATTACTTCAACAAACATTTTTCACATTTTACACTGTTCCAATCTTTTTCCATCTTCATGTTCTTTTGCTTTTCTCTCACTTTTCTCAGTCCCATCAGAATTAGATTCCCTTCATCTTATTCCTGCAAGAAATGAAATTTAGTTGCTGTTTGGTCCGATGGTTGCATAATTAATTATGAAAAAATTGATTTACATGATTCGATTTTATAATTTTATAATTAATTATACCGATTCTTGTCAAATTTTAAAATGAACTCCATTGAAAGAGTTATCGAAGAAATTAAAAATTATGTAATGAGTATAATAGATAATTAAATAAAAATTAGGATAAATTACAATGACATCTCCTGAGGTTTGACATAATTACGAATACCCTCTTGTTGTTTGTAAAATTATCAATACCCCTGATTTTAATGATCGTCTAACAATTATTCAATCCATTAGGTTTCCATCTAATTTTCATGGTGCAACCAAATTGACCTTGTGGACTAAAAGTTATAATTTTATTTACTTTTTAATTTTTTTATTTTTTTATTTTTTTATAGACTAAGTGGATAATTTTTTTAATAATTTTTAAAAATATTCCACCGATCCTGTTCGATTTTTTTTATAAGTTTTTTATTTTTTTAAAGAACAAATAAAAAGATACAATAAGGGCAAAGTTAAAAATTTCATACCTCCATTCAAGGATGACATAATTTCATCAAGCATTAGTGGAGTATTTATAATTTTTTAAACAAGTATTCGTAATTATACTAAATCTCAGAAGAGGTTTTTGTAATTTACCCTAAAAATTAATTGCAATGAATTATAAAGTTACAAATTGTAGCATTTATACTTTTGACAAAATTTGACAATACAAAATTATATTTACGCTTGAAATACAAATTCAACAAGCTGGATCACATAGGGAAATAAGGTCTCAAGACCTGCATAATGAGTAGAGTAAGGTGGCTTTCATGCTTTTATTCCCTCAGCCATTCATATGACTTTCTTGATTCATGTTGTGGGATGCTACATTTTCTGTTGTTCTTGAATTAAAGTTCCCTTTTTTGTTTTTTCTTCCATAATTGCAAAGTTTGGGAATGACCCACAAGATTTCTTCTTGAGTTTGGTGCTGATTTTGATTCTACAAAAATGGAGCTTACTGTCATGGCAGTTGGTTCTGCTGTTTTAGTGTTTTTGGTGCTGGTTGTTAGACCTCTGCAGTGTGAGCAACCTGCTGTTGTGAAAGTTGGTGCTGTCTTTACCTTTGATTCTGTGATTGGTAGAGGGGCGAAGATAGCCATGGAAATGGCAGTTGAAGATATAAACTCAGACCCAAGAATCCTGAATGGGACTCAACTGAGAATGGTTATGGAGGACCCAAAGTGCAGTGCGTTCATGGGCTCAGTTAAAGGTTTTTCCTCTTTTTTTTCTTTTTCATGTATTTTTCTTTAATGGTTCTGTTTGTTCATTTCTGCAGCTGATATTGTAATTTCTGAAAAAGAAATGATCTTTTTTGGGGATTCTTGTGCTGTCTGCTATAAATTGCTAGGAAAAAAGAGTATATGGTAAAGGGTCTTTTTAACTTTTCCAGCTTGTATCTATTTATATTGTTTTTGAATTCATGGGGAAATTGAGAGGAGAAAATAGTGAACAACTGGGAACGTACCTGAACAGAGTTTATCTCTGGGAGCCAAGTTCACAGACCAATTTGTGCATGAACAAATGCTTGATCCTCTCTGTTTTTGGTTCTTTTGTGAGATATAGTCCCTCCTGATGTAAAGATGTCATTTGAATTCATTCTAGACATGTTATCAAGTTCATAGCTAGAATTTACGTTGATCTGTATGCCTCTTGGCTGCAATGGCTTTTCAGCACACAGTTGTTTCAGGTATTGTATTTTCCATAGAGCAACTACATGTAACTCAAACCTTTTGTTATCAGCTTTGCAGATGATTGAAAAGGAAGTGGTGGCCATTGTTGGTCCGCAGTCCTCTGCAATAGCTTCTATAATTTCTCATGTTGCCAACGGGCTCCATATTCCGGTAATTTCATACGCTGCCACCAGCCCAACACTATCTTCCCTCCAGTTTCCTTACTTTCTCCGGACAACAGCAACTGACTCCAACCAAATGGCCGCCGTTGCTGATATAATAGACTTATATGACTGGAAAGAGATTATTGCGGTCTTTATGGATAATGATTACGGGAGAAATGGAGTAACTGCACTAGGCCATGAGCTTGATAGAAAGAGGGCAACAATTTCTTATAGACTTCCTTTGTGTCCTGAATACAACATTAGTAAAATCTCTGATGTTCTTAACAAATCCAAGGCACTTGGGCCTCGTGTTTATGTTGTGCATCTTGAACCTGATCCAAGTTTGAAATTCTTTAGAATCGTGAAGGAACTCGATATGATTACTAGCAACTACATTTGGCTCACAACGGACTGGCTTTCATCTACTTTAGATTCATTACCAGGAGATAGAGATTCTTTAGAAATCCTTCAAGGGGTAGTCACACTTCGTCCGTATATTCCCAACAACCCCAAGAAAAAGGCCTTTACGGCTCGTTGGAGAAATATGCAGCTCAAGGCAAAATTCACCACATATGGACTCTATGCTTATGATACAATGTGGCTTGTTGCATTTTCAATAGACAGATTTCTGAAAGAGAATGGAGGCTTAACATTTTCCTTGAACAATAAGTTGCAGTTTGGGAATCTTAAAGTTTTTGATGGTGGAGAACTTCTACTAAAGTTTATAACGAGCTCAAATTTTACGGGTTTAACAGGCAAGGTTCAGTTTGATGCTGATCGAAACCGTAGAGGCATTGATTATGAGATTATTAATGTTGTCAAAGGGACAGCTTATAAGGTTGGTTATTGGTCAAATGTAACTGGTCTATCTGTTCAAAGCCCCGAGTCTCACAAGGGAAATAAAGGTTGCTATTCCCCTGAAGCTCAGAAGCTTAGTAATATTACTTGGCCTGGTGGGGACGTTGAAAAGCCGCGTGGATGGGTGATAGCCACTATGGAAAAACCGTTGATAATTGGATTTCCGAAAAGTGTAGGCTTCAGTGAATTTGTGTCAGATCTGAACTACAACCACAGTGCACAAGGTTACTGCATTGATCTGTTTGATGAAGTGCGGAAGCTGGTTCCTTATGAAGTTCCTTTCAGATTTGAGCCATTTGGAGATGGCCTAAAAAATCCAAATTATGATGAGCTTGTTAGATTGGTTGCAGATGGTGTAAGTACGACATGTTCTTGCCTCTTAGAGTCACTTAGTCGAACTACAATCTGTTATGGCATGTCTTAAAGTCCTAGGTCCAGAATCAAGACACCTGTTTCCTTAACATTGTGACGGATTTTACAAAAACCATCCCATCAATGCCCTTGCCCATCTTCTTTCTTCTTTCCAGAGATCATTGAAAAGCATTTGTTGTTATTCAACATAAGTTTTGGAATATGGAGTTCAGGTACAGTATTACAATTAGGCATAAAATATTTTAGTAAGAGCCCTTGAATGACAATACATATCTGTCCTCAAGTGTATCACATATTTGATTTACCTTCTTGCTTTTAGGCACACATTTCGTAGTTTGTCTCGTAATTTCCTTACAAGCATATGGCTTATCTATTTTGGGTGAATATCTGCAAGTAATTTCTAGAAGAGAACTTGTTCATTGTTCGCAAATATACATTCAGGTTTTCGATGCAGCAGTTGGGGACATAACTATCACGACCAACAGGATAAAACTTGTTGATTTCACTCAGCCTTTCTTCGCAACAGGCCTCGTCGTTGTAGCCCCAATTGTAAATTCAACATCAGGTGGTTGGGTGTTTATCAGACCATTTACTCTTGAGATGTGGTGCTCCACTGCAGCTTCATTCGTAATAATAGCAGTGGTTATTTGGATGCTCGAGCACCGTGTCAACGATGATTTTCGTGGCCCTCCTTGTAGACAGCTAAAAACTATGTTCTTGTAAGCTGATTAGTTTTTAGGCATTTCAGTATTTACTTTTTCAGGTTTGAATTCTAGTGCTCTTCTTGCATTGAAAGAGATTAACATAAAAACCAACTGGTCATGCAGGTTCAGCTTCTCAACACTGTACAAAGCAAATTGTAAGTCATAAATCTGTCATACACTAATATGATTGAAGTTAAACATTTGTATTAAGGGATAATTACATTAACACAGCCTGAAACATAGTGAAACATGCATGATTACACATACAGACACCACCAGGTTGTTTGTGTAATTATGGGTTGTTTGTGTAATTTCACTATACTTCAACGGGTGTCAGCGCAATCTTCCATGTATTAAAACTCTAGTCGAGATAAAATGACACTTTTTCCTGCATAGTCCATCTCATTTACTGAATATCTTTATGAAATCAAATTTAGCATGTTTGTAGTAACTTGCTACTTCAAAGAATTTACCTTCTGTTGCTATATGACAGATGAAAATCCAATAAGCACACTCGGAAGGATCGTAATGGTGGTGTGGCTATTCCTGTTATTAGTGATCACATCAAGCTATACAGCAAGCTTGTCATCCATTCTCACGGTCCAGCAGCTTTCACCAGGTATTACAGGAATTGACAGTTTGATTTCAAGTGGACTACCAGTAGGATATCAAGAGGGATCTTATGCTTATAACTATATGAAGAACAATCTGAACATACATGCGTCGAGGCTCATTTCTTTAGGCTCCCGAGAAGAATATGAGACTGCACTGCGACGAGGGGCGACAAATGGAGGGGTGGCTGCTATTGTCGATGAGAAACCTTATGTAGAATTGTTTCTGTCAACGCAGACGGATTTTGGAATTCTGGGACTGCCATTTACGAAGAGTGCCTGGGGTTTTGTACGTTCTTCTTCCTCATATTGGACATAAATCTTGTTTGCTATTAAATAATCTAAAGTTCGTATAGCAGTTGGATGATGTTGCTTTTTCAACTCTTGCTCACATGACAATGATTTCAACAAGCTGCACATTCTTGAGCTAGGAAAGGTCTTGGTCCAGCTTATACAACGTGATATTCTTCCTCCTTAGTAACCTCTTTTTTGGGAGTTGTTTGAACCAGTGACAAGCTGGTTTTAGAGCAAAACTGTACTGGTGTTTGGTGTGGGACCAGTGTGTGGGTACTTGAGGTAAGGGTGGCCCAAAGAGGGGTCGACACCAAATGAGGCTGACCCATACAGGGCCCGACCACTCGCCCACGAATACATTTGGGTTCTTTGCCATACTTATATAGGATGATAAAAACTTGTGATAACATGTTTTTCATGCTCACATGCTTCTATATGATTGCTTAGAACATATATCAGCATAAAGATAGTGAATGTTACTCAAGTTAGCTACTTCCGTAAAGGCGTGATTGTGGAGTTTTGAGTTAAGAACAAGCAGAAATAGCAATGTAGCTATCTACATCTCTTTCGCACCTAAAACAAAACATGGAATTTTTTTGAATTCTTTCATCTTATCTTTCAGGCGTTCCGAAAGGACTCTCCCCTTGCTGTCGACATGTCCACAGCAATCCTAAAGCTTACAGAGAGCGGTCAATTTCAGAGGATCAAAGAGAAATGGTTCTGTAAGTCCGGCTGTTCAGACGAGACAAGACGAAAGTCAGAGCCTAATCAGCTCAATCTCAGCAGCTTCTGGGCACTCTACTCTCTTTGTGGCACATTTGCCCTCATGGCTTTCTTTCTCTTCCTAATCAGAGCCATTCGCCAGTACATCAGATATAAAAGGAGGCAGATGGATCTTTCTTCTCCCACACCCTCAATCTCATCCAGCTTTGTTTTCTCTCAGGCCATTCACAACTTCTTAAATTTCATTGATCAGAAAGAAGAAGCCATCAAGAAGATGTTCGCTCAACCTGCCATACCTCCGACTCAAGTAAGTCAATAAATGTACATTAAAGCCAAGATATATGTCAGGTATAGGATCCTATCGTGAAAAGGGATCGACAATTTGATTTGTAAATATTGTTAGGCTAGATCATAAAACACAGAACTGAGTAGCTCATTCTTGTATGCTTAAACTCTTGTTCTAGAGGTAGGAGGCTTACGGTTTGATAGCTTCTCTTGTTTGTACAAGATGCCCACAAGGGGCACCTGTTTTCTGTCTTGCTGCAAAATTACATCATGTCGATTACAAACTTGATATTAGCGTAAACTCGGCTTCTAAACTACATTGTTCCTGTGCTATTTATTTTGGATCGTTTTGTCGCTTTGCTTCTTAGACCAGTCGATTAGCAGAAGACGGCATTGTAAATAATCCTAGCTTTTGACGTTTTCATCGATGTTAAGTTATTTTCTGGTGTACTTTGGTAGAGTTTGAACTCTGAAGTGTGCCATCCTACCATTGTTTCTGCTTGTAATGAGCCCCATTTCTGGTAGCTATATGTTTTTTGATTGATCTTTAGAGCAACTTTTGCTCAGTTTTCCAAGAGGAGCATATTTCCATTATTATGACTTCCCACAACATCTTTCCATCTTCATCCCCACATAACAATCAACCTTATTTTTCCACCCCCTCCAAACGTTACTTTTTCCTCCTCCATCCCCTTTCCCTTCTTCTCCCTAAAAAGCGCCGCCCCACAACTCGCCCTCTGCCCCGACGAAACTTCCACAACCCGCTCAAGAATTCATCGTCGAGCATCGCACACAGCTGGTTGACGCTGTCTATGTCCTTTTTATTAATTAACCGAGTTAACTGGTTTAAAGTTGTCGGTTTTCACCGGCTTTGACGATTTCTGACTGGTTCGTATGGTTTGACCATACCGATTTTTATATCTATATCCGGGCTGGTCCCAGGTCCGGTTACCGATCAAACCGGTCGGTCTGTGTGGGTTTAAAAACATTGTTTGTAAAGAAGGATAAGGGTGTTTGAGTAATTAGATTTAATTTTGAGGGTGTTAATATAATTTACTCATTTAATTATATTTTTTCATACTCAAAAGTGACATGTGTAATTGACATTAAAATGTGATAAAAAATTCCAACCGGTAATTTAATGTGTCAATGATCAATTGCGGCAAAGTTACGATTGACGTCCGATAACTTATCCATTTGTGATTTTGGTTTTATTGTTTTGCGATTTGACCAATTTAGTCCCACAAGTCCACAAAAATTGAAATTTATGTCCCATTAACCATTTCCGTCAAATTGTTAATGAAAGGAGCACGTGTTGCAATTTAACGGAAATGGTCATTGACACATAAATTGCAACTTCTTTATACTTTGGGATGAAATCTGTTGAATAGTAAAATAATGAGATCCAAATCGCAAATAAAATAAGTCATGAGACGTAACTTACAATTTTTTCAATCATTGCGATGTTTGATCAAGTCTTGAACTAGGTGCTTATAGTGAATCAATTTGATTATAACAACTCTCTTGGACTAGACTCTTAAAAAACTTGTAGTATCTCTATATAATACAGACGAGGGGAAATAATTATAAACGTATTGAACCTAACTAGTAATATTCATTTTTTACTGATATTATATAGATTTTATAAAATAGTTGATGAAATATTATTTTATTTAGTAAAATTCTTATATTTATTTAAAATCTAAAATTATATCAAAATTATGTATTCTTAATAATAATGTGATACAAATAAAAATATATTTGCTCATACTTAATAAAATGTGTTGTAATTATAAATTAAATAATACAGTTTTAAAATAAGTTGTACTTTTTTTTTTCTCTTCAAACTATTCTCTTATGCTCATATTTTGCTTGGATCTCAACAGATTTATATATTATTCAATTTTATGTTTTTGGACTCAACTTTTTTGCAGTAATTTTGGACAAAAACTTATAATTTAACCGTTTGAATTAAAAAGAGAGGGAGAGAGAAAGTTCATAAGTTTCTAATAACTTATCTTTCAGCTTATAAGTTATTGGGAAAAGTATTATTTTAGTCCGTTAAGTATGCCTAATCTTAATTTTAGTTCGATAACTATGTCTATTTTGTTTAGGTCAGTAACTTACGAAATTGCTTACTTTTAGTCCTCT
The DNA here is from genome assembly GCF_026168435.1 of Sesamum indicum. Classification (NCBI taxonomy): domain Eukaryota; kingdom Viridiplantae; phylum Streptophyta; class Magnoliopsida; order Lamiales; family Pedaliaceae; genus Sesamum; species Sesamum indicum. The sequence continues at coordinate 699,013 of NC_142669.1, forward strand.
GGGAGATTTTCGGACAATTTTACCCCTGTGAGTGCAAATGGACTAAAACTGCCTTTCAAAAATTGCATAGGGTAAAATTGTCCGAAAATCTGCTAGAGGACAAAAAGTAAGCAATTTAGTAAGTTACTGGATCTAAATAAAAATATACATAATTATCGGACTAAAATTATAATTAGGTATACTTAACGAACTAAAATAATACTTTTCCCTAAGTTCTTTTACTTAAACTGCTAGCTTTGTGGAATAGGTATTAGAATTACGTTTTGAAAAAATAATGGACCAGTATCCATCAACACTACAAAAAAATATACCATTACCTACCATATAAGAATTGTAGAAAATGATAAAAAATTATAGCAAAAAGATTTTTGCTACGATTTTTGGGCATAGGGAAGATTGGCGTAGCAAATACTTCCCTACGAACAAATTTCGTAGTAAAAAGTTATTTGCTATGAAAAATTTTCTTTTGTTATACAACTTCATATTCATAGAAAAAAGAGAAAAATTGCCATCTTTTGCTACGATTGTCGAGTCGTAGCCTGTACATGAGTATGTACTATGAGGATATAGTTTTCTTCACAACGTCAAATTTGTTTAAAAAATAACCCAGAAAATCATAACCTTTTGCTACAAAGCTCTATTTGTAGCAATAATATCTTACATCAACTTTTACTACGATCATTTTTTCATAGCAATGAAACTAAAATTTGATTTGCGTTTTTTACAATTATCCAGATGGTAATTTAATATTAATATTTTTATTTTTTATAACTTTTATATTGATGTTGAAAGTATTATTAAATTATCATAAGATAACTTGCACATGATATACAACGAATATATTTGTACCAATACTGAATTACACAATTAGTCAACGTACATATATATACTAGTATATATATATATATATATTATAAATCTTTGTGTTAACCTGACAAAAAGTACAATCTTCCAATTCCATCATGTACAACCCCTTACCACTAACTACATTATTGGACAAAATGCATAAAATTCCCCTGTGTTTTAAAAAGTCTGCAAAAAGCACCTCCCTGTTTTCAGAATAGGCTAAAAGCTCCCATGTGTTTTGTAAACTCAGCTCAATCGCCCCTCTCCGTTAAATTCAACTAACGGTGTTAATTTTTTAGAAAATGACCGTTATACCCTTACTTAATATATATTATTTCTTATTCTAATGACCGTTGGATTTTTTTGATCAAATATTGATCGTTAGATCTAATCAATTAATCTCAACCGTTAGATTTTAAAAAAATAAAAGGTCTAGATTCAACATATTATTTAATTTATATTATATATAAATAATTTAAAATTTTAATAATAATATATTAAAAAAAAATAACTAACCCCCTCCCCCCCGCTGCCCCCCACCCCCACCCCCACCCCCACCCCCTTTACCCCGGCTTCCCCCCACCACATATCGTCGCCGGCGACAAAGATTTCGCTTAAATCATCATATCTCCATAAATTCTTTACCAAATTGAGTGAGGCTGGTCTCGTTAGAATCGTCTTTAAGAGACGAGTCTGATGGTGCTAGTTTGAGACCGAGATTCAATCGGACGGAGACGAATCGATGGAAAATATGTTCGGCGATCGTTGCTTGAGCCCACTCTCTATGATCGATGAAAACTCAAATTGAAGGTATGGAAATGTTCGTCTTGAAGAGAGGGTTCTAATGGTACCATTGGGCGTCGGAAATTCATCCGGACGGCGTCGGAAAATTGTTTCGAAGTTTCCGGCGAAAGTGGGCGAAATACCAGATTTTCTTTCTTTCTTTTTTTTTTAATTTTTTAATTAATTTTAATTATATTAGTTAAAATATATTTTAGTAAATTAAGAATATTTTAGATAATTATAATAATTGAATATTTTGGCTAATTAATAATAATTATAATAATAATTATTGTAATTAAATATATATTTTAATTAATTAAAAATAATAGTTAGATTTAATAATTAACAATTACAAAATTATTTGAATTTAAATATAATTTAATTTAATATTTCAATTTAAATTTAATATGCCAAAATTTAATTTATTTTTTAAGGTGAGAAATGACAAAAAGAATACACAAAACAAGCAAAAAACCCCTTTGTGTGTTATATAGACACATAGAGGGGTATTGTGGTCAAAAAGACTTAAATCACAGAAAAAGACTACCAAACGCAGCAGACGCGCGTCTTCTCCACTTCCCGTTAGTTGCTAACAGAATGGGGGGTTTTTTGCTGACTAAAACAAAACATGAGGGGGCTTTTAGCCTATTCTAAAAACAGGGAGGTGCTTTTTGCATACTTTTTAAAACACAGGGGGGTTTTATGCATTTTGCCCTATATTATTCTACAAATGATATCACACAATTCTTAATCGTCGTCGTTAGCCAATTATAAAAAAGCTTAAAGTTGCATATATATATATATACACACATATATATATACTAGAACACAACATACATACGATAGGCAACAAGTAGCTTCTCATCTTATTCAAATTTCCATAACCTGAAATACTCTAACCACAAAATCGAAATAAATACAAAGAGAAAAAGTGTACTATTGTGGAAACCCCTTTAGTAGTGAGCCCAAGAATAATTCTAACCAACTATTATAATGAATCGTAGGTTACAAAACCCCTTAATATTACAATCCAAAACTACAGAAATATTAATAAATCTATACAGATCTATAACAACAAAATTTATGTAATAAACTATAGATCAATGAAAGCAGTAAATACATAACACAAAAATAGAATAAATGGCTTCGCTCAGGGAGTAAAATTCGAAGAGAAAAGCCCACAACCACTAAGGCCAACAACTTTTCACAGTTGCTCAGTTGCCAACAACAACAACCAGAAAACTCAGGCCATACAGACCCACTAAAAAAAATCAAAAAGATTTCCACACAGGAGATTATTCACAAAGAACATTTAATCAGAGCAAGAGAAGAAAGAGAAGAAGATTTTTCTTGGTTCGTTTCCATTGAGCTCGAAACCATAGGAGGTTTTTATAGAGGTAGATCATTGAAGGAGAAGAGAGTGAGATGCATCAAAGAAAGAACTTTGAGGGCAAAAGAGCAGCGAAGAGCAAAACCAGAGAGAGAGAGAGAATAGATGAGAAAGATGAGGAGTCGGTGAAATAAGGGTTAGAGTTTCACCTGCCAGAGAAGGGATATAAATATAATGGAAATGGGGTCAGGTGAGTGGGTTGGGAGTAGAGAGCGGACTAAACCAACAAGTGGGCTGAGAGGTGGAGTGGGTTGAGCCTTCCAAATGAGAGGCTTGGGAAATATTGGACTTAGGTCTACCAATAAGGTCATAGGCGCATATTTTCCCAACATGTACAAAGTTGCATGTTGAAAGGAAAGATATATTTTCTTACATTCACAAACTTCCAATAGACACATTTGTTAACAACTTCTCCAATGGTAGTAACATCTCTACTCAATCGTTGTAACTTCTTATTAAGAATGTAAACTTTCCAAACATACACCTTCACAAATTCAAGTGGAACTCCCATTTGGCCATTCTTACCAGCAACAACACCTTCAGCAACAATTATTTTTGGATATCTGATGACAAAATAAATGAACTCGTGCCCCAATCTGCATTTAAAATGATTCGATAACAATTTGATGATTTTTGATACATTAATGCTGAATCTTACACCGTTATTCTTCAAAGACACGTTCAAAGTAATACACTTACATTAAAAGCCTTAGTAGGATCATCAATAAGTTTTTTTTTTCTATCTTTCACCAACCACTTGCATTAAATGAAGCATAAAAATTAAAGTAATAGAGAAAATTAAAAAGAAAATTGATAGATAAATAGAGTACTTCTTGTTCTTTGAAAGACAAAACATATCTGAATCCACTCAAAGTTAGTTTTTGTAAGCTTGATGTACCCCGAACCTATGGATTAATTGAGAGGAACAAATTTATATATATGTATTAATAAAATAACTTCTAGTTACCTACTTAAGTAGTCATTATTAATATAGAAGATACACTAGGGAGCTGACTGATGAGTACTTTCAATTTCTGACTTAATGAAGCTAACTTTTCATTTTCCAACCTTAATTGCTCTTTCTCGTTATTGAATTCATCTTGTTTTTTTTTTTTTTCTCTTTCCTCCATGAGTCCATCCTTAAGCATTTTTATTCTTCTATCTTGTGTACAAAGCTCATGGATGCAATTGCATTTTTAATTTTTCACTTCTATATGTTATTTTTTGTCATTTTTTCTTTTATTTCTCCTCTCCCATCGCATTCTTGAAAATTTGCTCTTTCTTGTTTCTTTCTAACTCCGGCTTCTTAGACAACTCCCTAATGAAATGTGTTTGAAAAGAAGTATTACATTATTCAAATAATAAGGATCACATAGCAAAAAAACTGAATATTTATACAGCAAAATACAACACAAATGATGAAAATTAAACAACAGAAATTTCTGCAGAAGAAAAATAGAACTTCTAGTTGTAGAAATTCTATTTTTCTGCTGCAAAACACAACTTTTTCCCTGTAGAAAAACAAACCATATTTATGCAGATACAACAATATTTTTGCTATCAAGCTTGCAACATATAATAAAAAAGATGACCATAAAATCAACAATAAAAAAGCAATGACCGTATGCTTAACATCACAAATATCATAAACCCAATAAAACAAGCCCATTACAAGACTATGCAACACCATTGCCAGTACTATCCAACAATAATCATTCAAATCCAATATCGCCATATCAACCAACCAACAACAGTCATTTAAATCCAACATCGCCAAGATCATCCAACAACAATCATTTAAATCCAATACAATAACAATAACACTCCAACCATACAAGTCCAAGGAATAAACTTACATGTAAATCTAGTGCATGTATCATCATCCTCAATCCCTTTTCCAAGGGAGCAAGACTCCAATCAAATATTGAGTGTGATTGGATCCGTCCCTTTCATCATCATCTATTAAACCATGGTGAAAACAATAAAGTGATATGAATACAAAAATAGTAATTTGAAGTTAAACACATATAAAATAATGAGGATTTAGTTGGGAGGAAACCATACCTCTTGTTCCATAACTGCAATGAAGTCCTCCCAATCCTAGCAAGAGATTGCTTCTTGAAAACATTTACTGAATTGTTCCTAGCATATTTTTCGTCAAATAACCTGAAAATAATCATGACTTAAAATATTTTTTTTATATTCTTAGGTTAAATGGTACATGTGACGTAAATTTACTTGCACATTCTCATATGTCCAATATATCACCAGTTCTTTTCATTGATCTTGTTCTACACGCTCAGTTGGCGATTGTGATAGATACTCAGGGTCATCAATGTGGCGTAGGAAGTACTTCACTTTAATCTCATGCTTCCACCTTCTCCATATATCCTTCAGACCTTCGAACACTACATTCTTCGCTTTGCGAAGTAAAGTGGTATTATGCTAAAATAGGATATTTTAATGATTAGTATACAAATTGAATGTTCACATTTAACAACATACAAAAGCATGAAATTCGAAAATTCACGACAATAAGGGTCTAATCTGCACCTCCTCCCAGCCATATCTCTCAAATATTGTGGTATATGATTGAACTCCACATAGATTAGTGTCAATTTAACACGTATACGAGCCATACATCAAATTGTTGAAGCCCACTTACTCTTTAATTTGCATCTTGTGTACCTTTTAGTTTCTTTATCATGCCCCATCCTTTCGAAAATTGAGTAGCACCTCTTCCTTTTTTGACAATCTTCGGTCCTTTCTCAGTACAATCATTATGTACTATAAAAGAAGATAAAAGAAAAGAAAACATTAATCAAAACAACAATAAAAATTAGGAATACAATAATAGAAGAATCATAAAATGCATATTATTCTTCAATACCATAAAACAAATAAATACATTTGGTCCTTGAACCTGCGGAGGTATTTGGTTTTGATGGTATTTCATACTGTATTGTTAGACTACTTCAAGTATATGATGTGAACATGTATGTGGCCTACTAGGAAAAGAGTAAAACTGTTGTTGAGAGCATGTTTTAGCCCTACTCAAAGAAGAATTCAACTGTTGTTGAGAATGTGTCATGGATCTACTCGGAGAGTGTTGAACTTGAGAGAAGGAGGACAAGTGTTGTTATGAACGTGTCTGTAGCTTGCTTGGAGAGTGTTTCACCTAAGAAGAAGAGGGCAAGTAAAACATTTTCTTCTAAGTGGTACTCATGGTGAATGATGAGGCAGACAAATATTACCCCTGACAAGTCTTGGGATTAGGTGTAAAAAACTCTAAATGTTTATAACTTAGAGATCTTACCTTGTATTGATGTTGTATTTTGTCTTTGCTTTAACACCTAACAAGGTAAAGAGTATATTTTCGCACACATTTTTATTCATCGAGGTTGACCATAACATGCTGACTGTGTAATCCTTGGTTGGGAATTTATTATCTTCACTTATATGTAATGGAGTGTACATCTCGCCATGGTAAGTCTAACTTGTATATGTATGATCAAATCCATCCCTAAGACAATGTAACATCACATCTGCACGAATCTTGCTAAATTGATTTCAATATTTACACCACAGACAACAAATTCTAGAACCATATTTCTTCCCACAAAATGTAAATTCTAATAATTTTGTAACTCCGTGTACATATTCATCAGATAGATGATTAGCGGCTCCAGTCTAACTTTTATCCATTTCAAAGGATTTTTCTGATACCGCTAACAATATCTGCATATCAAATATAAATAAAATTTGTTACATTAGTTATAGATAAGGACATATTCTTATTCTTTATCCATATGTAAGCTTATTACTTCTACTTTTCTTGGGAAAAAGAATTGGATAGTCCTGTATTTATGTCCAAAAATTATTTTGTTCCTTTTAACTTTGACAATAGTAGTTTTAGTCCTGTATCTTTCCATTTTGCTTTTGCTTAGATTTGGCCCTTCAGCCAATTTTATGTTCATTTTGCCCCTTTTGATAATAAATCCTAATAGTCCATTCTAATGCTCTAAAAACGACCCAACATGCTTCTGAAATAAATTAAGCCCACATAAATTTGTATCTTTTCTCGATCGTCTTGTTTCCGGGTATTCCAAGTCCTCAATTTTATGAATACCCTCCAACCACACTATCGCCTAAGATAGTTCGCATGCACTTGGCTCCTTCAGCAACAAACATCACTGCTCTATGTCGTTTCCTACCTTAGGGCGTCGAAAACATTCTAATATAGGGACTTAATAGAAATTTTGGACAACAAATTGAACAGAAGCCTTACTTTTATTGAAGAAATATATAAAATATTACCTAGATATTATTTCCTCCGCTGGAGGAGATAACAATTTAGCATCTCATATGAAAGAGGACTCGACTCTTAGGGGAAACCCCCATAAACTGAAAACTTAAAACTACAAAGATTTGAAAGACTCAAATTATTATGCTTTCAAGAGTTGGAGAAGTTTTCTGATGATCCTTATCTGCTTCATAGCTTCCTTATTTATAGGCATTCGCGGACTTGAAATCCGGACTCCAAACTTATTTTTTGATGACATCACTGCATTCGTCATCCTATTTCAGATGGCATCACTGCATTCATCATCACTGCATTCGTCATCACTGCGTTCGTCATCACTACATCTTTTTCAGTTGTTGGTCATAATGGTCTGTCGGTCATATGATTGCTAGTTGGGTTTCCTGTTGTGTCGACTGTTGGTCTTTGTTGTTTTCTGCCGATAGTCTTACTTTTGATTTTTTACTTATTTTTATAAAAATTCTTTCTTTTTTCCTTGACCTAGTTTGGTTCGGGTTTCTTTTATGTTACCCGATTTTTGTTCCAAACAGGGCTTCTCTTGTTTCTCACAGCAAGGGCATATATAATTATGCTATTGCCTAACAGGCAACATGTTGCATGTTTTCATCCTTGTTGCTTCGATCGTCGGTAGCTTATTTACCCAAATTAATATTTGCTTCTTCTCAAATAAGCTTTTTGCGAATTCAGTGGTCTTTCTTGTCATGGAATTTAACATAAGCGATCCATTTACTTTGTTTGAGAAAAATTGAAATGGATACTTGAATTTGTCCATCTCAGTAAGACAGACCCATAATGCCTAAGCTCTTCTGGTAGAGATATCGTCTTCACTAGTAGTTGATACCAGGGGAGCTTCCCATGAGACAGCTTTGATTTTGTTGAAAGCAACCATGTCCGGCCTCTGCAATTTCATAAAATGAAATATTGGATGAGGCTCTCTACCTGTAATCTGTGGAGTTAGTCGTACGTATTTTATCTCCAGATTATCTCTTCTCCTTAAGTGCGGGTTATTTTTTCATGAGTCAAAAATCATCCCACTAATCCACTCCAACAACTTTGAAATTTCTGAAAACTGGGTGGCATAGTCTGCACTGAAGTTAGAGCTCCAAAATCATACCATTCTTTGACCTCCTCTGGTTTCGACCCCTCTAACATCCAGACCCTATTATATTTTTTGGATGTTTCGATGATGGTCTTGCTTGGATTTACTCAGCGAAAAATTAAATTTTCACACATACGTTAGTATTAACCCTAGAGGTGCCTATCATTGACCTAAGGCTAATCTCTCCCTTTTTACCCCAAATATGTTGGGTTGACTTGAACCATCAAGAGTTTGCACTTCCTATAATCAATTGATGCCGTTTCACCAGAGTCTGACGATTCGTATGTAATTGATCCTTGAATTCGACGCTATAGGTCTAGAGCGCTACACTGTAAGGGCATATTTAGAGTCATGCTCCCTCAACTCATGAGTCATCTCCGAAGGTGATGCCTTCCGAATTGGTTCTCGTAGGTCGTTCCATAGCGAGGTGGATGCTAACAGGGAACTCCTTATAACGACTTGGACAATATCTAGATTAGCTTGTTGGATTTATATGGTAACTTTTAGGGGTGGGCAAACGGATTGGGTTCATCGGGTCCTGACCCGACCCGATCGGGTTCGAGTATAATGGGACGGGTTGGTCGGTTTTTTATGGCGGATTCGAATAAACCAAAACCCGCCTATTTTTAATTGGATCGGGTTCGGGTTTTAAAACCCAACCTGATTAACCCGATCGGGTACCCAACTTCAAAAGGGGTAAAATTTGAGGGTTTATGATTGAAGATGAACCTGTCTCCTCTCTCTCTCACTGTGCGTGACTGCGTTCACTTCTCCCTCTCTCTCACTGCCTGCCTGTGTTCTCCCTCTCTCTCACTGCTGACCCTTCCCATCACTCGCCTTCGCCGTTACCGTCGCACGCTGAAGAGTCTTCATCAATCCTAAAATTTTTGCTGCAGCCACCACTCGTCACCCATCGCCGTCGCACGCTTCATCAATCCTGAACTGGGCTTGCTTGAATCTCATCTAATGGTAAGTTTATGTTGTTAAACTTAATCAAATGCCCAAGAAGTTATGAATCTTCTATTGGTTTGGAACTTCTGCTGCTGCAAGTGTTTCTTGTTGGAACTTGTTTGATTTTCAAAATGGCTACAATTTGTGATTTTTCTATCAAAGCCACCTCCTGTCCTCACTCAATTCATACTCAATCTGTTGTATGTATAACAATTGGGAGTTAAGTATGTTGAAAAAATATGACAACAATTAAGTGTGATTGTAAAGTAGGTAATTTCCTGTATGCGTTCAAACAAGCAAATGTTGGGATGGGCAAAAAGAAAGTACGTATGTGTCTGTATGGCTTTCTGCGGATCATTTGGTCAACATTTATTAAAAGGGGAAACTACACATCTATAGATAGCAGTAGTCATAATTTCTTATCTGCAAATACTTTTTCCTGCCTTAGTATTTATCAGCAAGATAACCACAATGATATTTTAGTCGCTCAAAATAATAACTGTGCATTCTTTTCTTCTCTGGCATGGAACGTAGTTAATTATGTCTAGTCATGCTAGGAACATAGAATGATTTGTTCTGGGATTAAGAAATACGAACAGTGCAGCTTAGATGTATCAGGATAGAGGCCTCAAGGAAATAGAAAATGACCTGGATTGCCTTGGTAATTATCTGTAATTTATCAAACTACAATTCTTTCTTGTGGGATTCCACATTAAATTAATTTTCTGTTTTAGTTTTTGGTACAATGCTTGCTTGGAATTGATTGTTAGACAAGTGCACAAATAATGTAGACATATTAGTGGCATTAAGTAAGGATTTCCACTTGATAATCTCAGTTCTTCAGAGCATTGGAACAAGAACAAGTTATAGTTTGTTAAGTTATTTCTCAACGACTTCCACTGTGTCTTTTCTATTTCTTGATGGAAATTGGTGTTTGCTGAATATCAACTTAAAATTGTTACTTTGTTGCAATTTCTTTTGGTGTGAGATTCCAATTTCTTTTTGTTTTAATCTTGCAGATGTCAAATTCTCAATCTCAATCTTCACCTACTGTAGGCTTATTAGAGGCTCAAGATAAAGGCATAAATGTGAACATGGTTCATAATCAGGTCAGTGGTGATCATGTTGACTTTGATGTTGATAAGGGTATGGATATGTCAGAGGATGAGGACGATATTCCACTTGATTCTAAGAAAAGAAAAAAAGAAGGGTAGTGACTTCTACATCACCTTGGTGGGATCATTTTCATAAATTTTACTGTGAAAAAGATAAAGTGCAAAAGGCTAGATGCAAATATTATAGTAGGGAAATCAAAGCCGATCCAAAAGTACATGGAGCTAGGCCTCTAAAGAACCACTTTGAATCTTGCAAAAATAAACCTCATGATGTTTCCACCAATCAGACGAGAATGTCTTTTCAATCAATTCGTTTAGGTGAAAAAGAGGCCTCTCTTGTCAATTGGAGATTTGATCAAGAGAAAATTAGAGAGGCTTTGTCTTATATGTTGGTTGTAGATGAGTTCCCATTTAAAACGGTTGAGAATTCTGAATTTAGACATTTCATATCGGTGGCTTATCTAATGTTTGCTATTCCATCATGAAGGATAATAACAAAAGACATTTTCCATATGTATGTCAATGAAAGAGCAAAATTGAAGTCATTTATTAAAAATCATGCTCAAAGGGTTTGCATTACAACAGACACTTGGACATCTATTCAGAAAGTCAATTACATGTGTCTCACTGCTCAATTTATTGATGATGATTGGAATTTACATAAGAGAATTTTGAATTTTTGTCCAATTATCGGACACAAAAGTTAAGAAGTTAGTAGAGGTGTTGAGAAATGTTTGCTTGAATGGGGTATTGATAGGATTTTTACGATTACTGTTGATAATGCATTTTCTAATGATGGAGCTATGGTTTACTTGAAAACTGGGGTCAAAATATTTTAGGTGGAAAATATGTGCACATGATGTGTATAGCACATATAATCAACCTTGTGGTTCAGGATGGTTTGAAAGGGAAGGATGAGCATGAGGCAATATCTTGTATTAGAGGGGCAGTTAGGTACGTGAGAAACTCTCCGACTAGGTACAAAAAATTTTCAAGAATTCGCTAAATTTATGGAAACAAAGAAGTTATTGTCTCTTGATGTACCTACCAGATGGAACTCCACCTACTTGATGTTAGAAGCTGCGATATGTCTTAAAAGGACATTTGATGCTTATGAAGATATAGATCTTGCTTATAAGACTGCTCTTTCAAAGAAACCATTTGATGGGGTTCCTATTGAATCCGACTGGGATAGGGCAAAGATGCTATTGAAGTTTTTGAAGCATTTTTGCAATCTCACATTGTGCATTTCCGGTTCTTCATATGTCACATCTAATATTGTGTTTCATGAAATATGTGAAGTTGATTTGCTTCTCCGAAGATGGTTGCATAATGATGATGTTGAATTATGTGATATGGCAAGAAAATGAAAGAAAAATTTGACAAGTATTGGGGATCAGTTGAAAAGATGAACATGGTTTTGTATTATGGTGTGATACTTGATCCACGTCATAAATTGGGGTTTGTAGAATTTTCCTCTAATAAATTATATGATGGTATTGGACAGAATGATGTAATCAAAGAGAGAGTACGAAATGATCTTCATGACTTGTTCAATGATTACAAGTTAAGATATGGACACGCTCTTCAAGGAACTTTAGAAAGCCCGAGTTCATCCTCTAGTCGTGTTTCTTCATCTTCTTCCTCATCAAAGGAAATGTTTATGCATGATGAAGAGAACGAGACTCGCAGGTTTTCTTTACAACAAGAGTACATGATGTACATGACAGGGGGAAAAGATCACGGAAAATCAGAGTTAGAGAAGTATCTCAGTGAGGATGTCGAATAGTATAGGGAAAAGTTTGATATATTAAGATGGTGGAAAGTGAACACTCAGAGGTTTCCGATTCTCTCAAAGATAGCTCGAGATATATTGGCAATTCCTGTCTCGACTGTTGCTTTAGAGACCGCATTTAGCACTGGTTGTCGTGTTCTTGATGCATTTAGGAGCTCACTATCTCCTAAAATTATTCAAGCTATTATTTGTGCTCAAGATTGGATCCGTAAAGATTCCAAGCTAATAAGCATAGAAGAAGATTTAAGTGAAATTGAATGTTTGAGCAAGGTACTTTTTATTTTTTCTTTTGCTTTGTTTTATATTAAATTCTATATTTTTTTATTTTATATTAATCTCAATTCTTTTTGTCTTTTTTTGTTTTCTTGTAGAGCTGACAAAATTGAGAGTCGATTCAACCATAATTGATTTTTGACTGGACTACTTTGGAGTTTGGACTTTGGACTATTTTGGATGTAGTATTCACATGTAAATATGTAATTGTAAATTGATGATTAGAATGTAATGACTTAATGGATTATTTTGTTCATGTTGTTTGCTAATGATGTTTGCAAAAATTTAATGTCTCTTATGATTCTTTGCCATTGCAATTTATTTTATGAATAAAATTTCATTGCTTCATAATAATAAAAAAAAATTAAAACTTGAGTACAATTACCCGAACCCGACTGTCGGGTACCCGAACCCGTCAGGTACCCGGCTAGCTTGGGTTCGGGATTGGTAGTGTTATACACTACCCGACGAGTCGGGTACCCGACCCGAGGAAGAGGAACCCGAACCCGAACCCGAACCCAAGGAACCCGACCCGATGCCCACCCCTAGTAACTTGAGCATTCACCGCTAGCTATATGAACTTTTTGTCAAGCTCCTCGAGGTTTTCTTGGAGATGCCTGAGTCTTAGCATGATAAAGTTTGCTTTAGATGCGTCCATCTCTTGTTAGGAAAACTGTAAGAACATTCTCCTGAGATTTTATAACGACAATATTATAACAATAATATTGGCATTCTACTTGCCATCTGATAATACGATCTTTTTCTATTTTAGATTCTAATTTATTATTTAGGAAAGCTTTAACATATATTATCAACTTTTAAAATGAATTCTTTAGCTAGTAAAAATAAAGACCATTTCTTAAAAGCATTCCAAACTGCAAAGAACCCTTTTGTGTGGATTTCTTCCCATTTCTACTTTAAACTTTTCGTTTCCTTTAAAAGTGGTCGAATATTTAAATAGCTCGATATTTTATCATTCTTTTACTAATCGAATCTAGTTCGCCTTAAATTTATTATGCTTGGCGAACTACACTCGAAATGAATTTTATTTATCAATTTTAAATAAAGATATTAAATAATATAGTTAATTTTTTAAAATTTATATTTAAATCTAAAAAATGAGAAAAGTTGCACGATTAATCTACCAAAAGAATTCTTAATCATAAAAACAATCAAGTAGCTAAAATAGGTACTCTACCAACAACACCAAAATTTTGATCTTGTCGAAATTGTCAAAATTAACTATTGATTTTAAAACTATTGCAGTAGTGGAATCAGATTGAATCCCTAGGGATCTATGAATTAATTTCTCGGTCTAATTGAATACCATAATTCAAGTTTTTATTCATGCACGATAACTCAAAAATAAATTATAATTATTTTTTTGTTTTTATGTAATAGATTTGAAATTCATCTATAATAATTTAATCCAAATTATTCATGTGATGTAGCTTTTGCAGTACTTTTTTTTTTTTTTTAAATTCTTCCTTTTTTTGGATTAGATGTTAACTTGCATAGTTGAAAATATAATAAATAAGTTTTTTTAATTTACCATGAATTCCATAGAACAATACAAATTCTAATTTTTTGCAATATTGACATATATTTCTGTATGTATACAGAGAGAGTAAGAGGGACCTTACAAAATTCATTGGGGGTAAGGGTTTGAATTTTGTTGATGTGTGATGTTGTTTTACATCCCATTATCCATTTCCATTAAATTGTCAATGAAAGGAGCACTACACGTGCATTGCACGTGCTCATTCTGTTAACAATTTAACAAAATTGGGTAATGGGACGTAAATTGTAATTTTTTTACTTATGGAACTAAATCTATTGGGTCGTAAAATAATGGGAACCAAAATTGAAAAAGGGGTAAGTTATGGGATGTAAATTGTAATTTTCCCATCCCTATTACTTATGTTGACTTAAACAAAAAATCCCTATCAATCCATGGGATATCATAAGACAACAATCAAAAAATTCCAGCTACACTGGACGGTTCACATATTTTGATCAAGACATACTAAGTTCAAAACATAAGTTCCAACGCAAAAATTCAAAACTTCTCATCAACTAAATCTCAACTTTCATAACATAAATTAACCCCCAAAATTTTTTCATAATATGAATCAACCATCAACAACTTCCATGAATCAAGAACCAACATATAATGTCTCCCCCACACCTACAATAGGCATTGTCGCCAATGTATGCATCTAAGATCACATATAATAAGAAAAAATAATATGAATACAAAGAGAGACTTCCCTAAAGTGTGAGAATCTCTCGAATATGAGCTAGCAGGTAGGGAAGGAAAGGTTGGGAGTTGAAAATTCAGCTGGCAGATATTTTACCAAGACATTATCCGCCTTGCCTTCCACTCAGCACTTGGCAAGCTAGGCGTTCTCCCAAGTCCACCTTACGCGGGGCAAGGGGGTCTAAGAGAATAGAAACTTTACATATGGTGTTCATGATCTAAGGTGATCTAGATGAGGAAGGACGCAACAACTCAAGGGCTTGCTTGTTCTTGCTTTCATTCTAAAATCGTGATTGTATATATTACATTTCTATTAGTGGTGTGCAGCGTTTTTCCTTGTAAATGAGTAGTTAATTTAGTTGTTGGCTTGGAGGCAACTAGCATAGCTTTTTGGAGCTAGTTAGGGTCTCCTAGCCAAGTCTTGGCATCATTATCTATTTAAACCTCAAGAGGCTTCGTTCTTCAACAATAGAGATTATTTTCCCCAAATAGCTTTCCTTGTAGCGATTACTATGACCACTTTGAACTGCATACAACTGAACCAATAATACCTTGTGAAAATAGACTTCCAAAGAAATCCAAGCATATCCAGATTGAAATGAAGATCCTCCCCATTTCTCTCATTCCACTCCTATAAATAGGGTGATTAGTCATGTCAAGGGAGTTAACTTCACACTTCTCTTCACACAAAATTTTTATTTATTTTCAACTCACACAAACTTAATTCTCTGCAATCCTTTCAGTTTCATAACATTCCACATGTTATTCACGAGATTTAGTACTAAGCTTATTGATTCGTAAAAATATTACAAGTATTTTTGCATTAGTTTTTTTCAAGACAATTACTCATTCAAGTATTAAAGTGCCCCTTCTGATGCAGCTATAACTCATTGAATGAGAAAGGAATCCCATGTTGAAAGAGCCATTCGAGGATAATTGAAGTCATAGGGCCTCGGGGTAGCTAAACAAAATAAACCTCTAAGGGAAAAACCTGCAAGGAAGGTGCAGAAACCAGTTGTGGCGACTAGACCTCGAAGGGTAGAGCTTGATCACAGATTTACAAGGTATACCTCGAAGGAAAAGATCATATAAATTACGAGGAGGAGGAGGAAGCTAACTGCGCTAAGAGGAACCCAGAGAGTAGAGCTCAGGGCAGCTATACGAGGCAGACCTTGAAGGGAGAATCATAAAACTTACAAGGAAGAAGGAAAACCACCTGAGCCGAGGGGGCCTTGAAGAATTAACCTGAAGGCCTACAAGTAGAATGGGAAAGTTGTTAAGAAAGGTATACCATGAAGGATGAATCATAAAGCTTACGAGGAGAACCCAAAGCTAACCGTACAAAAGGAGTCAAAGAGATAGACAGGGAAACCCTTACTTTGTGATTAGGCCTGACAGGAAATATTGTGTTGCGAATAACCAGGTGGATCCTTCTCAAGATTTTTCATACAACACATATCCCTCACATGCCCTATAAATAACCCCAAATATGTAAGTTAAATTAGGACAACAAACACAAGAAGAAAAGAGAGAAACCAAAAACACTATTTATATCATTCTTCCTTGAGTTAAATAAATTTATATATCATCAAATTGGCGCAGTGTGTGGGAACTCGATCAGAGAATGGTGAAAAGGCCCATTATTTTAGGATCCTGAGAAGGATAAAGTGAGAAGGAGTCAAGAATTCCTCCATCAGTAGAAGGAGAAGAAGGCAATCATCGAATGTGAGATGAGCTATTTCAGAACCTCTACAAACCGCAATATGTCCGGACGGAGGATTAGAGGAAGCAACAGAAAGGGGGACATGAGCTATCCTTCATTGGATAAAAGGGATAAAATTGCAAGGGGGACCCCCACCACAATATCCTGAAAACGCTAACCGTACTAACCATAAAGAGTATTCCTTAGCAGGTAGCAAAGCCGCATCTCCCAAAAGGGAGGAAGTAGCCCCTAATAGACCCACAAATAGAGGCTTCGGAAAGGGAAGTCAAGAGTTTGCGAGAACAAATATACCTAAAAGTAGCAAGTATGAAAAAAATCAGTCCACTCTCGGAAGTAACCTTAGTTGAGTCTTTGCCTTCTAATGCCCGGATATGTCAACTCGCTTGTTATGGGAGGAGGGAGGAGATCCCCTGAGATCATATAGATCAATTAGTGGGGCCTATTGATTTCATAAGTTCAAGTGAGCCATGTTATGTCGAATCTTCAAAACCATGATGATAAAGGCGATCTCACATATAGTTCTCCGAATTACCCTCAAGATCTGTACAAGAATTTGAGCATATGGCATGAGGTTTCGTACACCAGTTTGCCAGAAATAAACGGTACTCGAAAACTCCAAGTCACCTATTTACCATTATTCAAGAAGAAGGGGAATCATTGAGGGTTTACTTACAAAGATTTGCCAATGAAATGCAAAACATACCGAATGTTAGTCCTGAGCTCCTTTAGAAAATAATGGTCCAAGGGTTAAGGAATGGCTGTTCAGCAAATTCATTAATAGGAGAACCAACCACCAATTGGGATGAACAATTAATAAGGGCGGACAAATTTGTTCTAATAGAAGAATCTAGGAAGCTTAAAAATTTCAATCCCCAAATAAAGTAGAATTTCAAAGTAAGCACAAGGAAAGGGTAGAAAAAGGATAAAATCTGAAGCATTCACTTACTTTTGTGTCATGCAAACACAAGCTTTAATGGCAATTGGAAAAAGTGAGTTTGTGAGGTGGCCCGTCAAGATGAGAGATAAAGAAAATTGTCTAAGATCTTCAAAGTACTACAACTTGCATTGTGACTGAGGGCACACAATGGAGGATTGTTTTCATCTAAATGAAGAGTTGGAAAGGCTGGTGCAAATAATTATGTGGCCCAAAAGACTTTTAGTCTGGCCCATCTCGGAAGCCCACAATGACCCGACCCACTTTGGCAGCCCACTACGCGACCCGGTAACCGACCCACTTATATTTTGCCCTAATATGATTCCTCTCTCATTCTCTACTTCTCTTCTCCTCTCTCTACGCAGACAGTTTCTTCCCCTTCTTCTCTATGAAATCTCCTCCCATTTTGTCACCGAATTTGATGGAGTTTTTCCTTCGCCAAGTTGATGGCGAAAGGAAAACTTCTAGTGCTTTCCTTCTTCACCAGTTTCCTCGGCCCTATTTATAGAGAGTCTTATGCCCTCTTGCACACCAGAAAACCGAGAGTTATTCCTTGAGATTTCTTTGTGAATCTAACGAGTCTTAGTGACTGAAGTGATACAGTGATCTAAGTGATTGGAGTGTGGTCGGTATTCTAACTTTGTGGAGTTACCGTGGGTCGGTGATTTTTGGGAACGGTACTATCTGTATGACCGGTTTCCCCTCTCTTGGATCTGGCAAATTCTGAGCTGAACTATTTTACAGAGTTTATTTTCTGTTATTACATTTTCTATTCGTTAATATTTTTCTGTAATCTTGGTTTGTATATATTAAAGGGGTTTCGTACTCCAATCGTTGTTGGTTAGGATTTGTCTGATATCCACTTAACAGTGATATCATAGCCACTCTTCCGATCGGTCAAAGCTCCGGTGGTGGTAACTCGCTTAAACCCCCTCCTTTTAATCTCTGCATTTTTATTTCAGTTATATTATCCCTCATATTATTTTTGTTGAGGTGCTTATCCCCCTTATTACCCTCCTGGCCGGACCCTTGAGGTCGTCGGGTATCTGGACTGGGTGTTAGGTTGGGAAGGCCTCGGTCTCTTACTTATTCTTGATAAACTGTCTCGAGTTGTCTTGGACATTATTTCAACTGTCTTTACATTTACGTCATCTTGTGAGATCTTGGGGATATCTGTTATTTCTGCTTTGTGCTTGATTCTTAGTTCTTAGTGAACTCATAATCTGTGATACCTTATCTTTGAACTACACTTTGAACCGTTGACTGTGATATAATTTTTTGAAATTTGCTGATATCTATCTCTCTGTGAACTTATAACTGGTGAAATCTTTGATATACATTTTGTTGGCATATCTGTTGTGACTATTGATGTGATTTGTTGAGATTTTTCTGTGATCCGTGATATTCTCTTGTTCAAATCCACTGCAAAACGCTTTCTGAAAATCTTTCTTAAAATTTTTTTTCGAACCACTTTCTAAAAGAGAAACCTTTTTTAATGGCCGGATACAATTTACAACCGTTTGATGGAAAGGGTGATTTTTCAATTTGGCAGCAAAAAATGAAGGGTATTTTAATTCAACAAAAGGTTTTTAAGGCCATTGATGGTAGATACACTGATTCTATTTCTGAAGAAAAAATTTTGGAAAACGATGAATATGC
Source organism: Sesamum indicum (assembly GCF_026168435.1). NCBI lineage: Eukaryota > Viridiplantae > Streptophyta > Magnoliopsida > Lamiales > Pedaliaceae > Sesamum > Sesamum indicum. Next base: position 718,162 of record NC_142669.1, read on the forward strand.
TTATTCTTCTATAATCCTTAATCTGTCAGATAATGTTTTAAGAAAGGTTGGTAAACAAAACTCCGCAAGAGATTTATGGGATTTGAAGGAACTTTATACTGATATTTCGCTGCAAAGTAAATTGTTTTTGCTTGAAAAATTTTTTAAATACAAACTTGATTTATCGAAAAACATTGATGAAAACTTGGATGATTTCACTAAATTAGTTCAAGATATCAAATTGACTGCTGATAAGAATATTGATGAGTACTCTCCTATTGTGCTTCTGAATGCTATACCTGATTCATATTCTGATGTAAAAAGCTGCAATTAAATACGGTAGAGATAGTGTGGGTCTTGACACTGTTGTTAATGGTTTTAAAAGCAAAGAGATTGATCTTAAAACAAGTATGTTTTAACCTAGCAATAACCAACAAGAGGTAAACTCTGTGAGAGGAAGGTCTAAATTTAGGAATTCTAGCAATAGGCACAATAGTAGGAGTAAAAGTCGGAATAGAAACAACAATAGGAGTAAATCTAGGACCAGAGATTACTCACATAAAAATGATAAAATCAGAGAGAGGAGATGTTATAACTGCGGCATAAAAGGTCATTACATCAAAGACTGTAGAAAACCTAGGCGTGATAATAGAGATAACAACGGAGAAGAAAAAGAAAGAGTGAATAATGTTGCTGATGAATCTGGTGAAGTGTTTGTTGTTTCTGACGTGAACTCTGTGCATCCCATGAGCATGTATGAATGGCTTGTTGATTCTGGTTGTACTTTTCATATTAGTCCTTTTAAAAACATTTTCTCAAATCTCAAACTTGGTGATTTTGGCTTCGTATCTTTGGCAAATGAAAAACGTTGTGAGATTAAAGGCATCGTGATATTTCTTTGACTTTCAATGATGGTTACAAAATGACTCTTAAGAATGTTAGATGTGTTCCTAACTTAATCATAATCTCATTTCATGTGCTGCATTGGAAGATGAGGGTTTAGAAGGTAGGTGGGGAAGGGGCATCATGAAAATCATGAAAGGTTCTCTTGTTGTTTTCAAAGCAGAAAAGAAACGCAATTTGTATTTATATTTAGTTACTTATGATTCTATGGCTGCATCTGTGAGTGTGCATGATAAAACTTTTTGTGGCATAAACGTTTTGGGCATATCAGCCAAAAAGGACTTGAATTTTTGAACAAAGAAGGCATTCTGTGTGATAAGGTTGATAAATTGCAATTCTGTGATGAATGTGTTATGGGAAAACAACATTGCGAGCATTTTCCTGCTGCACCCTCCCCAAATCCCTCTATGTCATCTTGCATATTAGACTACGTTCATGCTGATGTATGGGGACCTTCTAAGGAACCCACCCATGGTGGAAACCGTTATTTTCTTTCATTGTTGATAATTTTTCTCGAAAGGTATTTGTTATCTTGCTAAAGCACAAATCTGAGGTCTTTGAAAAATTTGAAAAGTGAAAAATTCTTGTTGATAACCAAACGGGTAAGCGGCTTAAATCTTTGCGTACTGATAACGGTCTTGAGTTTTGTAATAAAAACTTTGATGATCTTTGTGATAAATTTGGGATTAAGAGACACAAGACAAATCCCTACACCCCACAACAAAATGGCATTGCTAACGCATGAACCGTACCTTACTTGAAAAAGTGAGATGTTTGCTGATCAGTTCAGGTTTACAAAAACTTTTCTAGGGTGAAGTTGTTTTAACTGCTGCTTACTTGATAAACTTGTCTCCTTCTGTGCCTCTGTTGGGTAAATCTCCTGAAACTGTTTGGAGTGGTAAGAAACCTGATATTTATTTCTTACGTATTTTTGGTTGCTCTGCATTTGTTCATCAAAGTTCTGATAAACTTGAACCTCGCTTTATGAAATGTGTTTTTACTGGTTATCCTGTTGGGGTTAAAGGGTATAAGTTGTGGGTCTGTAGCCAACCAGAGTATAAAGTGATTATTATTAGAGATGTAACCTTTAACGAGGATGAAATGCCCTGTCTCTTAAAACCCTGAAACAACAGAAAAAGACTTAACCTTTAATAAGGTGGAGGATAACCAAGAACAGGGAGGGTATGTAGAAACGAATAATGATGAACAAAACATAGAAGAAGAAGAACCTATAGAAAATTTCAATCCCTTAGAAGATTACCAATTAGCACGAAATAGGAATAGAAGAGAACGTAGGATTCCCTCTAAGCTAAACAATTTCCAACTAGCCCTAAATGTCGAAAATTCTGAACCTACAAACGTAGACGAAGCCCTTAAGTCTAAGGAATGGCTTAGTGCCATGAATGAGGAGATGAAGTACTTGAAGGATAACCACGGGATCTAGTGCCTAAACCAAAAGAATGTTCCTTAATGGATTGCAAATTGATTTTTAAAATCAAGCAAGAAAACCCCTCAAAATACAAAGCTAGACTAGTAGCCAAAGGGTTTACTCAAAAGAAAGGGATAGACTATAATGAGATTTTTTTCACCCGTTGTGAAATACACTATTGTACGTGTTATTCTTGCTCTTACTGCTCATTTTGATTGGGAGTTAAAATAAATGGATGTCAAAATTGCTTTTTTGCATGGTGATCTTGATGAAAATATCTATATGCAGCAACCCGTCGGTTTTATTGACAAAAACAAACCCAATCATGTTTGCTTGTTAAGAAAATCCTTATATGGCTTAAAACAATCTCCAAGGCAATGGAATAAGAAGTTTGATACTTTTATGCTTTCCCTTAACTTCAAAAGAAGTGATTATGATCATTGCTTATATTTCAAATTCTTGAATAATGTTCCCGTGTTTCTCATTTTGTACGTTGACTACATGCTTATTGCTAGTCCAAACATAAAATTGGTTGAATCTTTACAAAATGATCTTTCCAAAAATTTTGAAATGAAAAACCTTGGTGATGCAAAAAGAATCCTTGGCATGGATATCTGTAGAAATAGAAAAATGTTTTCCATACTCTTAAATCAAAAATCTTATATTCACTCCATTTTGAAAAGATTTTCTATGGAAAATTCAAAACCCACTTTCGTGCCTTTAGCTGCTCATTTTCAATTATGCAAGGACCAATGTCCTAAAACTGCTTCCGAAAAAGAAAGAATGAGTAAGGTTCCTTATTCTAATGTTATTGGGTCTATAATGTTTCTTATGGTATGTACTAGACCCGATATTTCATATGCTATAAGTTGCTTAAGCAGGTACATGTCCAATTCGGGACCTCCCCATTTGGAGGCACTAAAATGGCTTCTAAGGTACCTATGTGATACTGATAATATAGGTATAAATTTCTCCAAATTCTCTGACTCTATTAATCTGGTTGGTTATGTTGACTCTAACTTTGCTAATGAAAAAGATAGTAGGAAATCTAATACCTCTTATATTTTCACTTTGTGTGGATCATGCATAAGTTGGAAGTCCCAACTACAACACATTGTTGCACTATCTACTACTGAGGCCGAATGCATTGCTACTACAGAAGCTTTCAAAGAAGCAATTTGGCTCGAGGGCCTTATTAAAAAAATTGGTTTTCTAAAAAATTGGCTTACTGTTTTTTCTGACAGTCAATCTTCTATTCAACTTTGCAAAAACCCCATTTTTCATGATAGGACTAAGCACATTGACGTTAGATTCCATTTTATTCGTGATATTGTGAGTAAGAAGATTATCAAATTAGAAAATGTAAGAATTGAAGAAAATCCAGCTGATATGGGTACTAAGAGTCTCCCCGTTGAGAAATTTGTTAACTGTTTAAAAATTTTAAATTTAGTCCCTGACTAACTTTACTACTCTTTCTTGCAGGTACACAGGGGTAGGCCCCCTTTTAAGACAGTGATGATAATGCCAGATCCAAGGAAACTCCAGACCATTTTCCCTTCAACGGGATCTTTTGGTCCAAGGTGGAGTGTGTTATAATTATGTGGCCCAAAAGACTTTTAGTCTGGCCCATCTCAGAAGCCCACAATGACCCGACCCACTTTGGTAGCCCACTACCCGACCCGGTAACCGACCCACTTCTAACCCACATATATTTTTCCCTAATATGATTCCTCTCTCATTGTCTACTTCTCTTCTCCTCTCTCTGCGCCGACAGTTTCTTCCCCTTCTTCTCTATGAAATCTCCTCCCATTTTGTCACGCCTTGATGGAGTTTTTCCTTCGCCAAGTCGATGGCGAAAGGAAAACTTGTAGTGCTTTCCTTCTTCACCAGTTTCCTCGGCCCTATTTATAGAGAGTCTTATGCCCTCTTACACACTAGAAAACTGAGAGTTATTCCTTAAGATTTCTTCGTGAATCTAACGAGTCTTAGTGACTGAAGTGATACAGTGATCTAAGTGATCGGAGTGTGGTTGGTATTCTGACTTTATGGAGTTACGTGGGTCGGTGATTTTTGGGAACAGTACTATCTTTGTGACCGGTTTCCCCTTTCTTAGATCTGGCAGATTCTGACCCGAGCTATTTTATAGAGTTTGTTTTCTGTTATTACATTTTCTATTCGTTAATATGTTTCTGTAATCTTGGTTTGTATATATTAAAGGGGTTTCGTACTCCAATCGTTGTAATAGTTTGGTTAGGATTTGTCTGATATCCACTTAACATAGGGCAATTGAAAAACTTGGTTGAAGTTCAAAGCGGAAACCCGAAAGACAAAGGAAAGGGAGACGATTCCTATCCCATGATGCTTAACCAGCCACAAATCGCCTAAGCGGGCAAAATTGGCCCCAAATAAAAGTTGTGAGCATCATAGAAGTAGGAAGTTATGGTGGTACCTCCAAATAAGCACATAAGAGACACATACGAGAAATATAGAACTAAATTTATTCGAATACGAGTATGGAGGAAGGAGGTCGATCGTGTGAGGTTCCCCAAATCACATTCTCTCAAGACGACAAATTAGGGGTTAAATTCCTACATGAGGATGTTGTAGTAATATTTGTTATCATCTTGAACATCAAGGTCAAATGAATCTTGATCGACAGCGGAAGCTCAGTGGACATATTGTTCGTAAGTACCTTGGAAAAATGGGGATTGGACAAGAGTGGATGCAGCCACAAACAACAGTGCATATGGGATTCGAAAGAAGTACCATCCGCACTATAGGAGAAATCTCTCTACCAACCTCTTTACGATAAGAGCCATAAAGGCAAATACGCATGGCCAAGTTTTTAATAATGGATTAAACTATTTAGCTACAACTTAATACTTGAGAGACCTACTTTGGAAGTCATAAGCGCCGTAGTATCCACCTCATGCCTAAAAATAAAGTTCCTAATCGTTTATGGAGTATGACAAGTTTAGGGAGACCAAGTAGGAGCATGGGAATATCAATGTTACACCATGAAGCAAATAAGAAGGGCTACCCTCTCCAATAAGCCTAACAATAAAAGTGTAGCAAGGGAACAAATGAGCACGACTAATGAAGTGCAACACATCACACTGGGTCACGATAAGGGAATAAGATTGTACAAGTGGAAAAAAGTTACCCAAAGATGGAATTGGAAGGTTTAACCTAATTCCTAAGAAATAAAATAAAATCCATTTAAATGGAACGATGAAGGATCATCAAGGATAGACCTTAGTGTGGTGGTGCACGAGTTGAAGGTAAAAAAAGTAGTGCGACTTGTCAAGCAAAAGAAAAAGGAGTTTTGGCCTTGAGGAAGTGCAACTATTACTATGGAATGGCACATACATGAAGTGATGTATCTGGAATGGATTGCTGACGTGGTGTTGGTATCGAAGCAGGATGGTGGATGGAGGATGTGTGGGTTTCACTAATTCAAATAAAGCATACCCAGAAGATTCTTATCCATTACCCTGCATTGACCAATTGGTAGATTCCACTTCAAGATGTGAAAAGCTTAGCATGTTAGATGATTATCAAGAGTACAACCAAATAAAGCTCCCAATTCATGATCAAGAGAAAACTAACTTCATCGTCGAACGGGGGCTATACTGCTATAACATAATGCCTTTCGGATTGAAAAGTTCAGGGGCTACGTATAAAAGAATGATGAGTAAATTTTTTTCTTCGCAGATAAAAAAAATGAAGATTTATGTGGACCATATGCTCATAAAAAGTGGCCACAAGGATCAACATATGTCTAACCTAGAAGAATGCTTCACCTTGCTTGAACAATATCGGATCAAGTTAAATCCAAAAAAGTGTGTATTTGGAGTAGAATGTGGAAAATTCTTAGGGTATCGAGGTCAACCTCGATAAAATCTCCAACACAACAGATGAAGGAACCCAAAACCATCAAGAAAGTACAACAACTGATAGGTAGGTTTACAAGTTTAGATCAATTCATATCCCATGCGGTAGATAAAGTTGCGTTTTTTCAAAGTGCTTAGGAACGCCAAAAATTTCCAATGGACGGAAGAATGTAGAAGAACCTTTGAGGAGCTAAAGGCTTATCCAATTTAGTCCCCTGTTGACCAAACCTTAAGAGGGAGAGAAGTATTTAACATTATCCCAGGAAGCTACAAGCTCGGTTCTTTCTCTCGACAAGAATGGTACTCATATCCCAGTTCACGACACTAGCCACATGATCAAAGAGTGAAAGTCCATTATGATCATATCGAGAAAATGGTATTCACTCTCATAAACACGGCCAGAAAGCTATGTCCTTACTTTTTGGTGCATCCATTGAGGTTTTCATTGACCAACCTATGAAGCAATCTTTAACGACCAGTACAAGAAGTCGAATGATCAAATGGTTGTATGAACCATGAATACGATCTGGACTATCGACCTCAAACAACAATGAAAGATTAGGCTTTGGAAGATATCATAGGCGAAACACCACATGAGATGAAAGAAGATCATGCGGAGTGGGTCATGTGCATGGACGAATCAGCCACAAACAAGCAAGTTGGAGGAGGGATCGTATTAACTAGTCCTAAAGGAAAAAATCACCACTTTGCAACAAAATATGAGGAGATCCTATCCAATAATGAGGCCGAATACGAGATGCTGCTGGATGGAATGGAAACTGCTTTAGAGGATGGTATATGAAGGGTGAAAGTACATAGTGACTCACGATTGGTAGTAGGGCAGGTCAAAGGAAACTTCAAGGCCAGGGACAAAAAGATGATCCGATTGTTGCACAAGGTAGAAAGTCGAAAGGGGCAATTCGAGACCTTCTAGCTCTTACAAGTCCCTCAAATGAAAAATGTACAAGTTGATACATTAACTGTATGGGGAGTGGATTGAAGGATATGGAGATGACCAAGTCACCATACTTCAAATTATGCCTAAAGGTCAAACCATGTAGTACATCAAACAGAAACCCCACAATCAACTTCCTAGATGAATGATATCCTTGCCTACTTGGAGGATGAAAGCTTTCCATCGGGTTCAAAAGAGCCTCTAAGGATAAAAAGGGTGGCCAACTATTTATTTATCGAGGGCAGGTACCTTTTCAAATAGTCCTTCACCATGCCTGCCTTGAGATGTCTATGACCTAAAGAGCCAAAAAGCGCGATGGTAGAAATTCAAGAGGAAAGTTGTAGGAATTATTCGGGAGGAATAAGCTTAGCAATTAGAATAATGAGAAATGGATATTTCTAGCCAACAATCAAAACGAATGCTATCTGATATATGAGGTTCTGCGAGCATTGTCAGATTCATTGAAACTTACATCATACTTCGGGAGTTCAAACCGAATGTGTTCATCCTACTTGGCCGTTTGATCATTGGCAGATGGATCTGGTATGACCATTTCCTCAACCCCAGGTGCAAAAAAGTTTCTTCTAGTAGCAGGTATTCACTTCAGTAAATGGATAGAAGCATAACCATTGACTAAAATTAATGAGGCTAGCATTATACAATTTATTTGGAAAAGTATAGTGTGTTCATTTGGAATACATCGAGAAATTACTACAGATATAGGTACATGTTTCCAAGGTGCAAAGTTTTGGGTTGGCGCCAAAATGGAAGATTAAGCAAATCTTCACTTCCATTGAAAACCCTAAAGACAATGGGAAGACATAAGTAATTAACAAGATATTGTTGCAAAATCTAAAGAAACCCCTTTTTGTTAACATACGAGTTACAAGCGTTGATCCCTCTAAAGGAAATTGATGAACCTACGTGAAAAATGGTCTAATACGAGAAAAAAGGAAACATGGAGACCAAAGCCTACGATCTAAATTGTTGGAAAAGAAAAATATTTGCAGCAAGAGCTTAAATGGAAAATTATAGGCAAAGGACGGTATGACGTGACAAGTTGTAAATCAAAGAAGAAATCCTGCAAGTAGGGACTTAGTCCTATGAAACGCAGATGTACAGAGAGCTATTGACAAGTTGGACTCCAATTGAGAGGGGTCTTATCAAGTCAAAGCAATGCTTAGGGAAGGATCCTACAAGTTGATAACCCTGAAAGGAAGGGAAACTCTATGAACCTGGAGTATTGACAACCTGAAGAATGTTTATTGCTAAAATAATTTGAGGCCTTGTTGGAAGAAGATAAGAAATTGGTAATTGTTAAAGTAAAGTACATACTACTGTAAAAAGGGATGAGAAAAGACTCATCAAACCTCTTTTAAAAGGATAAATAAAAGCCACGGTCTACTCGTAAATAAAAGCGACTACTGCGAAATAAAGCCGATTGTAATTTCTTTTGGTAAATGGAATTACAATTCAAAATTGCAAAGTTGTAACACATCAAAAAATACAAAGTCTAAAACCACAAAATGATAAAGTCCCGTAAGCCAAAAAAGATTGTGACGACACTAGGTAAACAAAAAGCAAGCTCGTACTAAAGATTAGTCAACCCGCAGAAGGACCTGCATCCCTCGTACGATCAAAACTATCTACCCTACATTCAGAAAACTATATCAAACTCTAGGGGAAGATTACCCAAATTATTGAATTACTCCAAGCACATTGAAAACATGTCATTGTAAAAAGGACCCTATTGGAATACTTCGTTGGTGAAATCTAGGAATATTGTACAGAGATTTGACTAGCCACGGTTCCCTTTTCACAACCTTTAGAGTCGGCCTGAGTGGCAGTAGTTTTCAAGACCTTGTTCTCCAGGGCAAACATTACAACTAAGTCTTTTTTCTCACCGATTTGCAACCTAAGAGAAGCAATTTCCTCCTAAAGCTTGCATTCAACCTCTTTGGAACTACCATTTTCCTCTTCTAAGCATTTCTTGAGGGTGGCAAGTTGAATACGAGCCTCCTTGAGCTCGTCCCTTACTAGATCAAAGTGTCTGGTTTCCTTCTAGTGTTTCTCTAACGTAGTTGTCACTATGGCGGGCATTTGATAGTATAATATATATATATGTAAGTATAAGATAAGTATGTATAATATGGATGGAATGATTTAAAGGAAGAGACCAAGGATCTCACCCTAGTCATATGCAAAAGGAAGAGATGGCCCAATTGTAGCATAGATGATCAATAGAGTGTTCACTTAAACCTTCTTTGCTGCCCTAATCATATTGAAAATACTAGCGTGAGGGTCGAGCCTAGGAGTCAGGATGGGGTCAGGGAAAGTCATCGATTATGAGGTCAATCCAAGGGGAGGAATTCCTTCAGGTGTCGCATCTCCAACCTGAGCTCGCTTGTGGGTAGTTATACAAGCTCAACTACAGGAGCCATAGGCGAAACAAAAATTGTTGAGGAAGGAAGGACTTCGTTGGGAGTTTGAAAAAGGTTGCCTTTTGGTTCTAAAGAAGTTTCAACCTTAATTATTGGAGTCCCATGTGGACCCGAGGTCGAACACGAGAGCAGAGGAGGAATCCTTAACCTCGGAGCACTGGGGGAAGGAACATCAGATGAAGTCGTGGAAGGAGACCTCGTTCCATTTGAGCTCGAAGAAATGGGGGGAACATCTTTAGGAATGAATTTGCCAATGGCAACTTGATTCATCATGATCTCTACAGAACAAGTAAAAACCATAAGATCAAGTAAATAACAAAAACACAAAGGAAAAAATAGGATATTTACGGAATCTAGTGAAATGATTTTTAGGGTCATTGGAAGGATGTGGCGTTGGGTGTAAACCAAATCAGGAGAGGAGTTTTGTCTCCAATAAACTGAAAGCTTTGACCTTTTTCCTAATCATTTTCAGATTTATTGAAGGTAGCTAGTTCAAAGAAGAATGCCAAGCGACAAGCACATCCCACTCCTCTCTCCTTTGGGAAACAAAACGCATTTTCTAGGTCCCCATGAGAAGAGGGTTTGTCATGGATAAAAGTGAAGCCTAGACGAGGAGAAAGGTGGGAAAAAAAAACGTTTTACTTGAGGATATTTTGGGAGCAAAAATGCCTAAGAAATTTTCTGATGCTTCAAAGTGATACGTACGTGACCATAAAAGAAATCTTAACTCTAACATATAGGAGTTCGGAAGAAGTTGACTTGGAAGGGCATGGGATTCCTAACACGTTTATAACTTGCATAAAAAAATCAGGAATTGGGAACCTCAAACCCAAACTGAATTGTGCGGCATAAATAGTAAGACATCTAGGGGGTGGATTATTGGCACGCTCAGATGGAAGAGGAGTGATGCACACATATCCTTTAGGCAGAGAAATATCATTGAGCATCTTTGAATGAATTTCTAGGAAATGGAAGAAGCTAGGTTGGAGATAGTCAGAAATGATTCGCGTGAAATTTATGACCGGGGGGTGGGTGTGGGGGCTTTTCCCTAAAAGAAAAAGCCTTGGTCCGTTTAAGCATCTTTCACCTAGAGATGGAAGTTTAAAAGAAGCAGAGGAGGTCCAGTCATTTGTAGACGATTCAACATCCACGAAATAAAATCAAAACACACACGTGAAAGTAAAGAGAAATACCTCTTTAAAAAGTAGAGTGGGAACGGCTTGAAGGAATGAAGGGGAGGAGGGTTTTATGAAAAGGAAGAATTTTTTTACAATAAGAGATAACAGGGAAAAAGATGAATAGGGATTTATACTTCAAAAAGGGAATAAGTAGGAGGACGGTTAAATGAAACGACGTGGAGGAGTTACAAAGATGAAAAGACTCAATATCTAAAGAAAGAGTTACACGTGGCAGGACTATGGTGAAAAGTGGGGTGGTTATCAGTACAGGTAATAATAAGGAGAGATAATATGCTAGCCTAGGTTGGATCATTTTATGCCGCCAAAAATTGAGAAAAAAGAGTTAGTAAATTCAAAATAAGATTTTATCCGGCCCAAAGACTATAAAGGACAAGACAAAAACTGAGGATTTATGACGCGATTATAACCCTTTGAATAAGAGATCCCACGATGAAAGAGCCAATTCGAGGATAATTGAAGTCACAAGGTCTCGGTGTAGCTATACGAAGTACAACTCTAAGGGAGAAGGCTGTGAGAAAGGTGCAGAAACCAGTTGTGTCAAGTGGACCACGAAGGGTAGAGCTCGGTTATAGCCTTACGAGATAGACCTCGAAGCAAAAGATCATAAACATTACGAGTAAGAGGACGAAGCTAGCGCTAAGAGGACTTGAAAGGATAAAGCTCAGGGGCAGCTATACTGGACAGACCTCGAAGGGGAATTATAAAACTTACAAGGAAGAATGGAAACCACCTGAGTCGAGGGGGTCTTGAGGAATTAATCTGAAGGCCTACAGTAAAAGGAGAAGGTTGTGAAGTGAGGTATACCATGAAGGATAATCATGAAGCCTAAAAGAAGAGCCCAAAACTAACCGTACGAAGAGAGTCTCAACGATAGACAGGGAAGTCTTTACTTTGCAACTAGACCTAACAGGAAATATTGCGCTACGAATACCCAAGTGGATCCTTCTCAAGATTTTTCATATGATACATATCCCTCACATGCCCTATAAATAATCCCAAATATGTAAATTAAATGGGGATAACAAACACAAGAAGAAAAGAGAAAAAGCAAAAACATTTTTTATATCATTCTTCCTGAAGTTAAATAAATTATACATTATCACCTTCTTTTACCAATTAGTTTCCCTTGAAAATTATAGATTCTTACCCTATCCTTCAACTTTGTATCGTCTTACAGGACTTCTATATGCACCACCAAGTGCAACGCAACATAATACTAAAGATTTCTCCTCTTCCATAATCATTTTTATTAAAGATTTATATGGGCTAATAAGTAAAGGCTTGCCTCAAGTATTTATTTAACTTAGCCCAATAACATAATAACCGGTGAATAAAAGGTTTGGGTCTAGCAAGGAATGGAGTAAGGCCAAGGAAGCAACAATACCCATACGATTTAGATGATCAATATGTGGGAAGATTCGAGCGGTCCGCATAATTCAGCCAAACGCTATAAATACTTCAATCACTATTTATTTTTAGAGGAAAAAACTTTTAAGTCTTTAACCTCTTATTATTCTATGAGATTCCTTTATTAATTGACTCAAGTATTGGAGTATTCTAATCGAAAAGAACCCGCCTCCCCTAATTTGTGCGTTCACCCATGACCACAATCAAAAACGAAACTGAGCCTATGATAAACAACCTTAAAATTTTAATATTCGTGAATTAAGCTAAAGTAAGTGTTCATTGACCTAATTAAAATAATAAAAATATTTCCATTATTCATGAAAAGAGTGTCAACTATGACTTTAGCCGTCCATAAAAGTTTCTATTGTTCATGAAAAGCGTGTTAAATGCGGCATCATTCGTGGTCAATACGCAGTATTCTTGTCACCAAACAAATATCAATTTTAAGTCGTCCATACCTAAACATACGAAAGCCGCCCTTCCGCCAATCAAAAATTCTTATCCAAATTAAGTTAGATTGACGGTAACTAATCACATAACAAGTATAATACACTTGTTATATACATAATCACTTTTTTTTATTTGTACACAAATCGCATCGTAAATAATTCAAATCTGACCAAACCCCGTCTAATGAGTATGGACATGGAATATAAGAAAAGTTTTAGTAAGTTTGAAAGATGCAATGTGAACTATTCTAATTTCCGACATATAAAGGCCCTTTGATGTTCAATCATGTAAGAAAAATATCTCCAAACAAGAATAGGATAATTGGAGCCCATAAAACTTGGAATTCATCCCTTGACATGAAGTAGTTGAATCAGACTGTCCTTTTTCGACCCCACAAAATTCATTCTGCTCAGTCTTTTCTTTAATTTTTCCACACGGAAAATAAAAAAAGAAAAGAAAATGGTTTTTTTTCTTTCCATTTTTCCCTCTCGAACATTTATTGTAATTTTAGAGTTTCTCTTTTTCGAACATTATATTGGATTAAATTCAAATTATCATCAATGAAAATTAAAATAGGCACAAAGTCATTTATTGTGATATTTTGAAAAAGAAGCAACGAAGCTTGGCATCTGTCTTGTCGTTTTCTTCGTTCGTGTAGTTAGGGATTGATTTTTGTATTTTAGTCTGAGTATTTGAAAATCAACTGAAAATTATGTGATTGAAAAATATAACAAGGCATATCGGATTAGATGCTTTGTTTCTTTTATTTTTCAAAATGTTAAGATGTTCTTTTATTTAGAAAAAAAATTATGTCTATTTTAAATTTTATAGTAACAGTTCGAATTTAGCCCCCAGATTATGTTTAGGATAATATACACTTTACCCTCTAAATTATTTTTAATATAATATTTATCCCTTAAACTATCAAATGTAACAGTTTTCCCCTATAAATGAATTTTTAGAAAATATTGCATTTATATTATATATATAGTTCAAAGAATTTATTTCTCAAGCAATTTGCATTTTAAGTTTAATTACAAAATTTAATTGAAAAAAATATCTTTTAATATAATAAATAATATATAATTAGTGGATTAAATTATTTGAATTTTATTATATTTTACAGACTTAAAGTTAAGTAATAAATGAGAACAAAAAATATACAAAAAAAATTCATAAAAATATTTTATTAATGGAATAATAAAATTAAGTTATTAACTATTTATTCTTTTAGATAAAAATGATTTTTTGAATATATTTTCTTTAAAAAAATGATAAAATATTTATATTTATTAATTTTTTTCCTTAAAATATTTAAGTTTTGGTTATGCTTGTCATTTTCTTTTAAAAAGCATATATTAATTGTTGGTTATATATTAATTTATACTCCACGTTTAATTTAAATTCTTTTCTTATTATGTAAAAATAATTTAATGATGATTTAGTGTACAAAATATTAAAATATATTAATAATAATATATTTATGCAAAGCATGAGGGGTATTTTTATCCAACCAATGGAATAAGTGTTACATTTATTAATTTAGGAGGATAAATATTGCATCAGGAATAGTTCAATAGGGCAAAGTATAGTTTAACCTTCTGTTTATGACCCTAATTATCTTCGATTTCACTATTTTTTGACCAAATTTTTTAAGATTTTATGTTGAGAGCATAAATGGTGGTCATATATTTTTAATTAAAAAAAATAAAGTATGTATTAATTAATTATATGGTGTATTATACATCGAATGCAGCATCCGTAAATCAACTTATAAGCCTCTTGCCCCTAACGAGACACAAGAGACGCTTACGATCACTTGAAAAATTACCAAAACTTAATGAATAAATGTCCGAAAATTCTTTCGGGAACTTACAATTAACACTAGGTATGTATGAATGTTGTTACATCGATTTTAGGAAAAGTGCAAGCAACTCCCTTGTGATATCGTAAATGAGTAAATTACTCCCTTATGAAAACACAAATAGCGATCTACCTCCCTATATTTTTTAAAAAGTATAGGGAGGTAAATTACTATATTTTTTTCATAAAAAGGTAATGTGCTCATTTTCAATATCACAATTGAATAAATTGCTATTCACCCCATCCATTTCTTCTGAAATTTTGATTTTTGGTATGTATTTAATATGAAATTTTGATATTTGACAGATTAGGACAAAAAGGGCAAATCTCTGCAGAATCCTGGAGGGTGTCACCTTCCTCTTCCCTCAACCACTAAAAAGAGAAGAAGAAAGAACTGAATTCTTGAGAAATAATGTTAGAATAATAATCAGTAAGCCCTACCTTAAGATGCAACAAAGGTTGTCAAAAGAGTGGCATCTCATCCTATGCAAGATAAAGGACGAATCATCTTTAGATTTTATTACATCTTGTCATTTGAATAATGCCCGCTTTTTTATTTAGTCGTCTAATTTTCTTTTTTTTTAATGTCAACTTACCACCTCAACTTTGCAAAATCTACACTTTGGCGTATATGGTTGTTTTTTTATTCATTTTTTGTTGGAAAAATATCATATGCAGTATACATATGATGTTTAAAGATAATGTGATGTGATGTTTTTTACATATACACTGCATATGATGTTTTTCCGTAAAAAAATGATTATATAAGCCAAAATATAATTTTTACGGTGTTGAAATAATAAATTGCGACACAAACAAAATTAAATAATAAAATATAAATTTTAATATAAGTCAAATGATAAAATATAATTTATAATTTTCTTTATGACCTATCTTACTAGGATGAATGGGTACATCAGTATCTCTATCAGATGATGGGAAATTGATGGTTAAGAGTCATTTGAGGTACGAAATCATGTGTCCTACAATGTGTCGAATTTAATGGGATTGATTCGTTATGTAGCGTGGAATTTGGAGTGTTGAGTTGTTTTCACCATAAACTACCCCATAAATCAACGACTATGTATGAATCGATTAGAGGTTACGGGTTCGAACTATATATATATATATATGTATGGAATATCATTTTACTATATAGTAAGTGTTGTTTATTGTAATAGTACGTATTATTTAGATTTTTACCTAATAACATTAATTAGGATATAATCATCGTAATTGTCTTTATTAAGTATTGATATTTGACATGAATTATTGTAATCGAGTTATTTCAATTAATAATAATTTATCGATTCAAATAATATATATATATATATGTAAATTGATTGGGCAGGTTGGACCTAATTCCCGTTTGAGAGTACGACGTGTACTTTTAATAAAGATGTAATTTTTAGAGAGGGGATAACTACATTGTTCTCCCCTTAGGTTTTGATAATTACACATAAATTTTTTATGATTTGAAAACTTGCATTTAGTATCTTTGAGATTTGCTTCCGTTTAATAAGTAAGTCATTTTATTAATCAAGATTCATTAAATTTGATGATATTAATAAAAGAAAATCGATAAAAACTTCATATTTACCCTCTATTGACTTATTATTAGTTTATTACAAGTCAAATCAATGTTTTAAACCCAGCTCAGACTGCCCAAATCGCTGACCGGGCTACAAAACGGGTAAGGTGAAAGGCAAAAACCGATGGGAGCAAAAAACCGTATTATTTTGAGAGAACCGACTGACCCCACTGTCCGATCGCCGAATCGATCAATTAGGTCCTGGGTCATATGAACCGGCCAGGTCTTGGCCTATTCTAAAAACATGCTTAAATCCTAATTGTCTTCGCCGTTCTTTTTATGATTTGGATAATTAGAGTAATTAGTGTGTTAAGTTATTCGTGTTGGACGCTTATTAGCTTATAATGTTTTGGAACTTGTATTTTGGGTGTGACTTGATTTATATTATTTTAATTTCTTCTATTTTTATGCTGCATTTGTTGTATTAGGATATTACAGATCTATTTTATGTTACTTAATTATAAGCATATATTATTGAAAATATTAATTGCAAAGAGGAAAATATTTAAAAGATAAAATTTTTAAGTATATGTTATATTATTTAAATTTTGAAGTATTTTGTATTTATTTTATAATTATTTTATTACATATATATGACGTCATAGGTTCGACCATGATTGGACCAATGGTTAAACTAGTGACCCGTAACCCAATGAATTTTTCGATTTGATGATGGTTTGGGTTTTAAAACACTGGGTCAGAAAAAAAAATTATGACTAAATTATCCTTATACGTCTTCAGACGTTAATGCATGTGAGGAGGTATATTAGTCACAAAAGATTTTTTGACCTTCAAGGAGTAAGTAATAAGTCAATTAAGGGTAAATATTGATTTCCATTCAGCTTTTTTGTAAATATCAATAAATTTTGTAAAATTAGCTAACAGAGAACCTATTTGTTATATGAAAGCAAACCTTAAATTATTTATTAAAATATTATTAAAAAAAAAAGAAATAATTGCAACTCCACTGCAAAATTGGTAGAGTTGCAAAACTAAGTGGAGTGGTTAGTAGCACTAACAAATCCCCTTTGTTTTTCTTTTTTTTTAATTTTTAATGCCAAGTGTTGTGAAGCGCTATGCAACTTTTGAAAGACAGTTTTAGTTCATATGCACTCATAGGGGTAAAATTGTCTAAAAATCTGCCAAAGGACTAAAAGTAAGCAATTTTGTAAGTTACTGGACCTAAACGAAAATAGACATAGTTATCGAACTAAAATTAAAATTAGGCATACTTAACGGACTAAAATAATACTTTTTCCAACTTTTATCTTTAATATTAGTTTGACCAGTTATGTTTTTCGTTTTTGTGCTGCAAAAACAATTAATAATTAATGCCTGAACTGAATTTTATACTTGTCTTCGTATATAGAAGGGGATGTTTGGTAACTAGAAAGTCCATGTCGTACGTAATCCTTAATGGTTGTCTGCTTAATTAGTTTTTATCCTGGGAAATTGAGTTTGTGTAGATATTAAAAACTAGAAACAATTTGGAATGTGAAAAATTATTACTCAAATCTAGTTTGGTCAATATCAAATCAGTTATAAAGCAATTATAGCATAGTTGCTGATCGATTATTTTTTTTTTAATTATAAATCAATTACATATATTGTATTTATCATATAATTAATTTAGGGTCTGCCAAATTGAATTTGGATTAGAGTTTTCTCTTGAATATTTGAAAATATCTTGCATTTTGTTAGAAATATTTAAATAATCAAATGCATTCGAAGATATAAAATATGTCATTAATGCGTGCTTATCAAATAGAGTATTTTTATAATTAAATAAATTTAAAGTTTTAGAAAATTAGAATTGAGTCAAAATTGTTGATTTTTGATCGAAATATTTCCTTCAAATATATATATATATATATATAGAATAAATATATACACATAGGTGGCGATAGAAGAGGAAGTGTGTATCTTTGGTGAGTAAGGTTGGGAGTCTTCCGACGTCACAGGCAACATAACAAAAACAGGTCTCTTTTTCTTTGGCGAGTAAGGTTTGACACTTAAAAAAAACATAAGCAGTAAACATCTTAGAATAAGACATTGTAAAAATATAATTCTGTGTTCATTATCGTAATGCCAATATAAAAGTAAGATACAATGAAGAGAAGTCTGTGTTGATAATATATATAGATACTAATGCTGATTTAACATATAAATATAAGATCAATGTTTGAACGAATAATTCACGCATTCTAAAATTAATTTTCATAGTGTTTTCATGGTCTAATTTGTTTTAAATAATAATTTTATAATTTGAGTAACAAATTAATATTCTGTATTTTAAAATGAGAAAAAGTAAAAATTATCATTATTAAAGCTGGTAAAGTTGGTTCCTCCCAGTCATCTCGGTATGATAAAGTGTTATGGAACACGAAAACGGAACGCGTGTTCATTGAGTTAATGCACGAAGAGTTCATCACAGACTAACTCCAATCTTCCACATTTCCACCGTCGGTCTAGGCTCGTGTAACCTAACGAATGAACTCGGTTATTAGTCAGGATTGTCTTCGTACGACGGTGAAACTTAAGGGCAAACTTAACAGGCTGCGTCGTGCTGGCCGTTTGTTGAACAAAATTTTGAATAGGGGGACTGGGTGGGGCTGAGATTCAAAATGGAATATCATAACAGACAATGCAGGACGTTTGGAGGAGTTGTACCTGGTAAGCATCTGATTGTGTTGTCGTTTTGTTTTTATTTAACCACCTATTTTTCCATGAAGGTTCTCTTGATTGCAGTGTCCTTACACGAGCACAAACTATTTACTTATCTTGACAATGTGTATGAATACAGTAAAATTCGGAATATAAAAAAATAGTTGAACATGGGCTTCAACGCTTTGACATATGCACTCAAATGTTATCATGGAACACCGCATCTGGTGGGCTCGCGTTCATCATTATAACAACGTCAGACAACCATAGCACCAACCACATAGACGATGAATAGATTGATGGCACTCAATCGGGCAGCTGCCGATTATAAAATGAGTATGAAGATACAATATTCTCTCAATCTGCTTCCATGACGTCCCCAGACGGATACTTTTCTTCCTCGGGACCATCGCACGCATCCGTTGGTCCGTCTGGAAGTTGGCGTTGATTCCAACTAGTAGCCAGTGAATTGCAAGCTAAGAAGTGTGAGATCATGGATAGGTTGAATGAATCACTTCAAGGGAAGATTGATCGCACCAGGCCCAAAGCTACTGAATCCATTAAGCGGTGCGTAGACGAGTTGACAAAGTTTAAAAATCTGCCAGACATCGTCTTCACCACCGCATTAGAACATTTTCCAGTCACAACACGTGCACAATCTTCTTACATCTTAACAACAAGATTAAACTCCGATGGTTGTACTCATTGGGCAAGTGACTGTATTGCCTGACTGTTACAAAATTGGAAAAAAAATTGATTTCGTTATGTGTATTCTTGCATGTACGTCATACCGATTTACTTAGATTGCACTCATACCGTGTACCCATGCTCGTTAAGTATTTTCATGTCCCCAGCCGACGGGCGTCTACTGCATGTAAATGACACACTAATTTGTCTTATTTATGTTTAGCAATACAGCAACGATTGGGTATATGGCAAGCTCGGGAGTTGGTGGAGGTCTAGAGTCGAACTCCACAAGAGAAAGTTCGGGGACCCCAAGGACTCCAGAAAGTAACGAATCTGATGTTCTAGAGGAGTTTTACGCGTTCAGATATTTAATATGCCTAGAGTTATTTAGGAAAAATGTGCCACGTAACACATTTGCACTACAAGGAGTAGGATAAGTTGCGGAGATTATGATGACCCCACATCAGGGAAGGTTTTTTGACAACATTGACATGACCAAGCCATGCTTTTATGCTTTTGTTGATGCATTGACTACTAGAGGGTTACTGCCTCATGGTCAGACGTCCAGAGTCACCTCAATTGAGCAGGTTGCACTCTTCATGCAAACGATCGGCATGCATAAAAGACACCGCGACAATAAGGAGTGATTTCAACACTCATTGGAGACTATTAATCATAGATTCCATTGAGTGTTTTCTGCATTGTGCGCAATGGCGCCAGAACTAACAACTCATCCAAATTTTACAAACACACATTCGAGAATGGCAAATAACCCAGATTTCTACCTATACTTCAAAGTGCGTACCATATCTATCATTATCGTAACACCATCTAATAGCCTTCACAACCGCGTAATTAATGCAACCTGGCTCGACATAGTATTTCATGCATGTAACTATACATAATTGTTGACATTAATGTAGTATTGCGTCGGAGCGATGGACGGGACGTCGGTCCTGCCTGGGTCCCCCGAGTTGACCAAAATCGATATAGGTCACGAAAAAGCCGCCTAGCATAAAATGTACTAGCAATATGTGATTTCGATATGAATTTCACTTATGTGTATGCTGGGTGGGAAGGAAGTGCAGCCGATGCCCGTGCCCTGGACTATGCAGTTTCACAGGACATACATTTTCCTTTTCCTCCGATCAGTGAGCATTGTAATATATAAGCTAGATTCACCGACCATCTTATTTAAGGGTAAAATACGTGGCACTAGCGTTCTCTTTATGACAATGCCTTGTTGACAATGCAGGTAAGTATTATTTGGTAGACGCGGGTTTTGCAAACTACCAATATTTTCTGGCTCCTTATCGAGGAACAAGGTATCACCTACCTGAGTGGAGGGGATAAGGTCGTCGATATCATACCCCATAGGACATGTTTAACCATGCACATTCAAGGTTGAGAAATGTAATTGAATGATGCTTCGGTGTACTGAAGAAACATTTTATAATACTACAGTGGGGGATGTCTAGCTACCTTTAGAACCACTAGGTCGATATAATAATTGCATGTTGCACCCTCATAACTTCATCCGTAGGTTTAGCAACAATGACATCATATTCAACGAACCAGATGAAGACATTCAGCCTGACATGGATTTATTCTACCATAGGGGACATCCAACCACTTATGAGATAGAAGCCCAACGCAACCTTCGAGATAGCATAGCGATGCAAATGTGGCCAGCCAACCATCCAAACTAGCAATGAACACAGTGGACAATATTGATTTATATGTAAACTAATAAAACTACTATCCAATTTTCACTTTATCTTGGAATGTTACGCTATAAGATCATTTAGTAGTATCTGCATGAAGGATGATTTGTGCTTGATTGTTCACAATTGTAAAACTGTTTAGATAGTAATTCATGCAAAATTGACATTTTTTATATTTTCAACCGTACACGTGATGCGATGTTGCACAATAATTATTTTCTAACCGTACTTCTTTCCAGCCATGACATATCGCAGATATCTGGAGAGTGTTGGATTTCCACAGGATGACCATTAGAGTTTAAATAGAGCAGTGCTTCATATGGATGATACTTGATGACAACAATCGAGCGCCTATGAGAGACGATGCATGTGCGGCGGCGCAGATGGGTCATTGGGCACGTAGATTACGAAGACATTTTGGATATCCTTACACCAGAGACCAAGTCCATGATAAATTCTACGAGTTTAAAATTCGATTTCGCTAGTTCCACCGAATCACTTAGATACCAGGGATTTATTATGATATTGAAACATTTGTTATGGTGTTTCCATCAGAGCTACGACCACGTGCGTCACGGGTACGTCATGTTATTTCCAATGGGATGACATCTACCTAACAGTTACCATTTAAAATTACTATTATAATTTGCAGCTTCAACAAATTATTAATTGGACCCTTTTGCAGCATTATTCATTGGCTGGACGGTACTATCAGTACCCAGAGCCATATTATCCCAGCATGCTAGAGGTGTGGGGCCCCATCAGGTTGCCTGGAGTTCCTACTGAGGCCCAGAACGAAGCAGAAAATGACGATAGTGGTAACACAATGCGTAATCTAGTGAGAGGAACCGTGGATGCACCTATTCTCATATCGAATTCTGCTGCCATTGTTACAGGCACATACACACATCGCCAGTTGGAATGCAGTGGAACATGTAGCTCGTGGAGATGGTGGCCCAGCGCTAGCACACAATACCTCATTAGCTGCACGACGTAGTCTCGATATGGGATCGGAAGTAGGGGGTATTAGATTGTGGACTAACTACATTCATCGGTTTGGCGTGCAGTCTGATCGGGGTGCCCAGACTTATAGTGAGGGAGACAGCACAGCGCGCTCACGGTGACCACAGAAACTCCCACCACGGCGTCGTGACGGTCCTTAAGCATACAATGCCCGCCTATGAAACTTCCAATCAAATGTTGGTTTACCCAGTAAAAAAGAAACAACTACTCAATCAGTTTGTGAGTGTCAAATGCATTCGTTTCTTATATATCGTACAGTTGTGTAATTACACTTGGACAATTCCCAACAAATTGACAAGCTTATAGGTTACGAGTAAAAATATTTTCATCGTTCTGTTTTTACTAATCAATGCTAATTGATTCAACTTTGATTATTTAGATATTTTGGACTTAATATTTTTCATATTTGAACGAAATATTTTTCAAATAATGAAAATTTTGGATAGTGTATCATTACTGCATGCGTAATGCAAAGTATTCATTGTTCGATTCATCAATTAAATATTTTCACCGCGAATATAAAGGCAGACGAAATCATTTTCAACATAATACTCTAGTGCATGTAATTATTTATTCAATTTTTAATTATTATTTAATATAAATAAATAAACTCCACACCAAAGCAAATGAGATATAGTGAATTTTTCTACATTATCTATATAATATATATTATATATTATTTAATATATATACTATATGTTAAATCTAACAATAATTATATATAAAATATAATTTCTAACTTAAAAAAACATTGATATTAAAAATATTTACTATCAATGCTATTGAGTAAAAATATTTAAAAATTTTCTACCTCAATGAATTACTTAGTTTTGTATACTGAGGATAATACACCAGTACTATATACGAAATTCATATTTTTCATTACTTTAATTATCAACTATAATTAATAGGAGATCAATATCAAATATACACCACTTATTTTAAACTATTTTATATTATATCAAAACACAAATCCAAACATACTATCTATCTCAAACACATACTTATTTATCATTATTTTTCTCTCTCTATCTCCAAATACCCAAATTACGAATCCAAACACTATGTAGAGGTTTTATGTTCACAAAGACATTTATTCCTTATTTGTTGCTGAAGTTACCAAAGTTGTAAAATCTTTACTGTTGTAAGTTCTATATTTACTTTTTGCAATCATAAATATTTGAATTTCCATGAGTGTTTAATATCAAAATCATGGATGCTAACTTGAATTTGGATTTATGATTGTTTGCTTCATCAACACTCCCTAAAAGGAGTGCTGATAACAAAATCCGATGCCTCCATTTTCAGCAATAAGAGCTTATATGCGATAAAAAAAAATTCAACATTCGTTGTAACAAAAATAATTTATAACATGTAAGGATACAACAAGTTGTTGGAAGAATCTACCAGTAGTGAGCCCAAAATATAAATTTTTTTAATAAACTATTAAAGAAGATCGTAAGTTTAAAAAACCCTTATACAAACTAATATTACAAAAATATAAACGAATAATTACAGATAAAAAAAAACAATAAAAAAAAATGAAAACAGATAAAAGTATCTGACACGGGGGCCAGATCAGTAGAGAAAGCCCAAACACCACCAAGGTCGACAACCTCTTATGGTTGCAAAATCCAAATCAAACCATCAAGGTTTCAGTCCACAGAGGACTACAAAACCACTCAGATTTCCACAAAGAAATTTTGTTCACAATGAATTTTTAATCAAAAGAGAGAAAGAGAGGGAAGTTTTCTGATCGTTAACATCATTAGAAACCACCGGAGATTTATATAGGGAGAAGACATTAATTTCAGATAGATAGAAGAACAATGGAGGACGAAACCGAGAAGAAAGAGACGTGAAAGAGACGAGGAGACGTTGAAAATAGGGTTAGGGTTTTCACCTGTAGCAGAAGGGGGGGTTAAATATATAAGAGGAACCGAGTCAGTAAGTGGGCCGGGTTGCTGAAGTGGGCTGAGCCAAGAAATTGGGGCGAGGCAGTGGTTTGGGTTGAGCCATCCAGGTAATTAGAGGTTTGGGTGGTTTAGTCTAGGCCAACCTTTTGGGTCATAGGCCATATTTTAAAGCATTCCATCTTGGACCACGGACCCTAAAGAGGGACTAAGTCCAAAACCGGATCTGGCTTCATCATCTCCATTCGTCGGGGCACCAAAAAATTCCTGCAATAAGTTTTGGACCTGGCTTCATCATCTCCATTCGTCGGGGCACCAAAAAATTCCTGCAATACAAATAGAGACACTTGTATAAATGGGTTAGAAAGTGCAAAGGATTCTGAAGAAATTTTATTATACTAAGTTTAAGATTTTGAGGCAAGTTCTAAATTTCTTTATTGGTAAACACTTAGTTTCCATGTTTGCAGGATTAGATTTAGAATCAATCTTTTCTAAATTAATAATTTCCTTTCAAGTATGTCTCTAATAAAATAATACTTAACATCAATATATTTAGTTCTATAATGAAAGAGAGGATTTTTACAGAGTTGAATTGCAGATTAACTGTCAGAAAGTACTATGACTTTTCCTTTTAGAAAATCGATTTCTTTTAACAATCCTTCTAGCCAAATGCTTCTTTACAAGCTTCGGTAGTGACAATATATTCAATTTCAGTGGTAGACAAGGCAACAACGTGCTGGAGTTGGGATTTCCAGCTAATGCAAGCACCACACAAAGTAAACACATATGATATAGTTGATTTCCTACTATCTCTATCATTAGCATAACTGGGATTCACATATACAATTAAAACACCATCAATGCACAAAGAGAGCTTTATGCTAGGATTCATAGAACCATTTAAATATCTCAATAATCATTTAAGAATATCCCAATGAGGTAGCCCAGCATTAGACATATATCTATTAAGGCAACTAACAGCATAAGCAATATCTAGGCGGGTGCTAATCATAAGATACATAATAGATCCAGTTGCACTCGAGTATGGGACCTTTTTCATTTGTTCTTTTTCAGATTCAGTTTTAGGGCTCTAATTCTTACTTCACTGAAAGTTTGCCGCTAAATGAAGAGAGGAAGGTTTTAAGTCAGACATAGAAAACTTTTTCAACACTATTTTAATATAAGATTTTTTATTCAAAAAAATTATTGTATTACTCCTATTTCTATCAATAGACATCCCTAATATTTTCTTGGCATCACCCAAATCTTTCATTTCAAAATTACTGCATAAGTTATCTTGCAGCTTTTTAATAAATAAAAAACTAGGCTTAGCAATTAATATATCATCACATATAACAAAAGAGATACAAGAATAGAATGGTCATATTTAAAGTACAAGCAATTATCATAGGCACTTCTTTTAAAATGTAAAGAATGCATAAACAGATCAAACTTTTTGTTCCATTGCATAGGTGATTGTTTTAGCCCATACAAGGATTTCTTTAGCAAACAAACATAATCAGGTTTTTGTTTATTAGTAAAACCACTAGGTTGTTGCATATAAATCTGTTCATCTAAGTCACCATGCAAGAAAGCAATTTTAACATCAATTTATTTCAATTTTCAATCATGATGAGCAACAAGAGCGAGCATGATTCTAATAGTAGTATATTTCACAACAAGGGAGAAAATTTCTGAATAATCAATTCCTTTTTTTTGTTAAAATCTTTAGCAACTAATCTTGCTTTAAAAAACAAGTTGAATCATTTTCTTGTTTTATTTTGAAAAGCCATTTGCAATCAACAATAGAGCAATTACTAGGTTTTGGGACAAGAATCCAAATTTTGTTATCATGCAAGGATTTCATTTCTTCATTCATGGCTTTCATCCAATGTTTTGAATTAGCATATTGTACAATTTCGTCATAAGAACAAGGCTCAGAATTTTCAGCATTTAATGCAAGAGAAATAAGATGAAAATCTTTAAATCTAGAAGGAAGTCTAGATTCTCTTCTTTTCCTATATCTAGCCAATTGATAATTTTGTAAGCTATTTTCAGGTTCATAATTTTCTATATTCTCATCATAGTTGTCAGTTTCATGTTGATTTTTTTTCCTAATTTGTTCTCCTTATTGGTTATTATCTGAAGGTTCCTCCACCTTGTTAAAGGTGCATTCTATGTCTATATCTTCAACTTTTCCAAGTGTATTAGTAAGGCAAGACATTTCAGACTCATTGAAAGTAACATCCCTACAAATTATTACTTTAAATCCTGTTGGCGTCTAAGCCATAACCTATAACATTTAACACTTTTAGGATAACCAATAAACACACATTTTGTAACACAAAAGCAGAACATCCAAAAAATGCGCAAGAAAGAAAGATCAATAGGTTGTTCGAACTCAAAGATTGGGTATTTTTCCTAATAAAGGAACATAAGGTGATCTATTTATCAAATATGCAACAGTTAAAATAACTTCACCCCAAAATAGTTTTGACAAACCTGAACTTACAAGCGTACATCTAACTTTATTTAAAAGAGTTCTATTCATTTTTTCAACTACTTCATTTTGCTAGGGGGTATAGGTAGTAGTTTTATTCATTTTAATTCCAAATTGATTACATAATTCAGAAAACTATTGATTATAGAATTCTAAACCATTATCTGTTCTAAAAGCTTTTAATTTCTTACCAGTTTGATTTTCACTAAGGTTTTTCAATTTTTGAATTTTTCAAAAACTTTGGATTTTTTGTTTCATCAAGAACACAAAAACTTTTCTAGAGTAATTATCAATTATAAATAGAAAATACCTATTTCCACCATTAGTTGCAATATTAGTAGGACCCCATACATCAGCATGAACATAATAAGTATACAAGATGATGATGAGGGATTTGGGTGAGATGATGCAGGAAAATGTACCTTATGTTGTTTTCCAAATACACAATCATCATAGAAATCAATTTTGTTTATTTTATCATATAAGACACTTTTTTTATGTATAATTTTAGGCCTCTTATACTGATGTGATCTAATCTCTTATACCATAAACTAGTTTTATCATTTTTCAAAACAGTCGCAGCAAGAGTATCATATGTCACAGAACAAACATATAAATTTCTTTTTCTTTCAACTTTGAAAATACATCATAGAACCCTTTCATTATATTTCATAATTCAGATTATGGCATAAATCAGGAACATGCCTTACATTTTTCATGGTTAACTTATAACCATTTTCAAAAGTTAAACATATCGCCAAGACTTTTTATTTCACAAAGCTTTTTATTTGCCATGGACACACAGCCCGAATTTTTAGATTTATAATTTGTGAAAAATTCTCTAAAAGGACTCATATGAAAAGTATAACCAGAATCAATTAATCATCTATTCATGTTTAAAGGAGATTGAACTGAATTAACATCAGATATCATATAAACTCCTCCAGAATTTTCTTCAGTAATTACATTGGCATCTTCTTTATTTTTATCTCTTTTAGGCTTTTTATAGTCTTTTATATAATCACCTTTTCCACCACAATGATAACATTTTCTTTCCCTAGGTCTTTCATCCCTAGTTCTAGACTTTGATCTGCTACGACTTATACTTTTACTTTTACTATATCTTTTCTAAATTTTGTATTAAGAGTTTCTATTCTTTGTTGTTCTCCTAACATGATTTACTTGATTTTGGACCTGACTGGGTTTATTAGTTTTAAGGTCCATTTCTTTACTTTTTAATCCATTAACTATAGTATCTAAAATATTAGCTCTACCATACTTAATAGCAACTTTAACATCACCATAGGCTTCAGGAATAGTATTTAATAGAACAATAGGAGAATCATCATCAATGTTTTTGTCTTCAGTTAATTTAATATCTTGAATTAGTTTTGTAAAATCATCCAAATTTTCTTGAATGTTTTTGGACAAATCCAGTTTATAATAGAAAAAATTTCAAGTAAAAACAGTTTACTAAATAAAGAAGTTTCTGTATATAATTTTTGTAATTTATTCCATAAAACTTTAGTTGTATCTTGTTTTCCTACTTTTTTTAAAACAATATGAGAAAGATTTAAAATTATAGAAGAGTAAGCATACTCATCATTTTCTAATTTTTTTCTCTTCAGAAATATTTTCAGAATATTTACCATCAATGGCTTTGAAAATTTTTTGTTGAATTAAATTTTTTTTTATTTTTGTTGCCAAATAAAAAAATCTAATTTTCCATCAAAAGGTTGCAAGTTATAACCAGCCATAACAAATCAACAGTGACAAAGTTAATAGCAACAAAAAATATCAACAAACGTAGAAATAATAACAGAAGACAAATATTATCAACAGATACAAAATAATAGTTTCAGTCTACAGAGAATAACACAGAACCACTCAGATTTCCACAAAGAAATTTGTTTACAAATAACTTTTAATCGAAAGACAGAGAGAGAGAGAGAGAGATGGAAGTTTTCTGATTGTTAACATCATCAGAAACCACCGAAGATTTATATACGGTGAAGATATTGATTTCAGAGAAAGAAAAAAATGATGGAGCAAATCGAGAAGAAAGAGAAGTGAAAGAGAAGAGGAGACGGTGAAAATAGGATTAGGATTCTCACCTGTAGAAGAAGGGGGCGTTAAATATATAAGAGGAGCTTGGTCGAGCGAGTAGGCTGGATTACTGGACTGAGCTGAGCCAAGAAATGGCCTGAGGTAGTGGTTTGGGCTGAGCCATCCAGATAAGAGGTTTAGAGTGGTTTGGATTGGGCCTACCTTTTAGGTCATGAGTCATATTTTATAACATAGGTAATTTCAAAAAATATGAATAATGATAAATAAACCAAATGACCGGGGGGGGGGGGGGGGGCATGAGTAAGATTTCAAAAATAAAAGGACCTTTTACCTATATTTTTAAAATAGATAATTTTTAGCTAAAAGTTTAAAAAATATAAGAAAATTTTATGCAATATTCTCTATGTTGTATCCAAAAAATATCCAAGGTATCTGCTACCACGCAGAATGGATTCTCTCAAGCAGCTATCCAACTGTACTCTAAGAAATCCGAGGGAATCTACAAGAGAAAAACACGTTAGAACCAAGCCGGAGGGGATTCCGGCTATGGCTCTCGGACGATCAAGTCAGTCGGAATAACAAATGATATTTAGATAATATAAGAGAGATAGAGTGATCAAATCTGTGTCTAGAGACGGAGAGACATATTTATATTGTTAGTGGATTATACAATTTCATGTATACCCCTAGATCTAGTTTTAATCCAACGGGACAATGGGCCTTACATATTCAGCTAATAATGATAGGAGATGCTTTAAGAGACCAAAACTGTGTAGACAGAAAAATATGAACCGCACCTGCAGTACTTTTCTAACATTTTGTTTTCTGTACTAACAGGTCTATGGTGACCTTAATTTGTCCTTTCTATTTTAAACTCTTCGAGATCCTTTCTTCAACTGTGAATACCTTGGTAAGTTTTCGTCAATTTCTGACCTTCAGTAAAGTCTGATTCTTGTGTTATGAAGGTTTGTCATGGAATTTATGAAATATTCTGTGAGAGAGAGAGAGAGAGAGGAGAGAGAGAGAGAGAGTGGTGAGTGCAGTATGATGTTGACGTAACTCAAAGTATTAGATTCTTGAAAAATCGTGCAACATGTTTGTCTTAACTATTGTATATTAATGTTAGGTGGGGCTTAGAAATGGGTCGCCACAACTTTTCCCGTTGGTCGCAATTAGACCCATCAAAATATGAAATGAAACCTAAGTCAATATGAACATAAACTTAAATAACCAATTAATAATCATATTACATCTTTCATTAATATAATATAATACCAGTCTTCACATTTAATTAAGTTGGTCAGCTGGGTATGTTTCACACACTACACAACTAGACCCCACATAATTAATTATGATTGAAGAACGTATTGAAAATTAGCCACAAAATAAATAAATGACAATCCTAACATTATCATTATATTATATATATTTAGTAAGAATTTGTGACAAAAGTTGGGTATTAAGCTGTCATTAATTACCAACAATGATAATTCTATACATAATTTTTGTTACAAATAAATGTATAATATTAAGATCAAAAGTACTATAACTTAATATATATTTTTAGAAATATTTTAAAAATTATCACTGATATTATATTTCTTTTATAGTGACAGAAAGACATGCTTGCGCTTGATAATTAACTTATTTTCAATACTATAGAAATATACAAGTTATTTATCGAAAAGTTATTTTTTATTTGACTCC
Organism: Sesamum indicum; assembly: GCF_026168435.1. Taxonomy (NCBI): domain Eukaryota; kingdom Viridiplantae; phylum Streptophyta; class Magnoliopsida; order Lamiales; family Pedaliaceae; genus Sesamum; species Sesamum indicum. The sequence goes on from NC_142669.1 coordinate 748,557, forward strand.
AAATATTAAACAGCATAATAATTAAAATAATTAATTTTATAATTTGTTTTAGTATGAGCCTCTTTGAGAAAAGATACAGACTCACATCCAGGAAAATCTTCTCCTTGACCACCAATAATTGAAGTCTAGTGTTGTCGGACCCACAATGTTGGTTCGAATTCTTATCAAATTGTTTGGCGGCCATGTCCAAATGTACGTTCAACATGTATGCTGATTCCTACGATCTTGGTTTTTAGCAACAGTAAATCAGGTATAAAATCCCTAACAAGCACACGTAATACAGGTGCAATATTTTTTGTGGGTACGTGGGTGCCACCCCTTGATTTGTATGAAAAGGTGAAAAAAAACATGTCCAATCTTGGTAGCTAAAAAAAGGTACAAAGAGCTAATAAGGGTAGAAACACAGGCAACGAAGAATCATATTCTTTACCTAGCTTGCAAGAAGTAATTTTTGGGCTTTTTTAAGATCTCTACTTTTTTTTTAGTGCTCATTTTTCTATCCCCAAATTTGATATTTTTATTTATTTTTTTCTTAGATATTTCTAAACATAGATTTTTTTTTCTTTCACTATCTCTTAGCCACTATTTTTGGAGGAAATAATATGAATATATACGTAACTTTTTACCTTTTTTTAATTCTGAATTAAATTTATGCATCGAGTTTATTAAAGTAGATATATAAAAATAGAAGGGAAAATAATATAATTTTGGTTCACTAAATTATAGGTTGGTGGCACTTTTATTCCTGTTTGTTTGAGAATTATATTTGAGGAATATATTTTTTCAAAAAAAAAAAGGTATATTTAGTCTGAATCTTGGCGGAAAAAGCTAAACTGGTAGAAAATTTATCACATGCCTTGCACGTGACCTAATTAATTTGGAGTTTTTTAATTTTTTGTTGCCATTTTATTCAGTTTTTTTGTTAATATCAACAAATTTAGTCAATTTCATCAATTAGAGGATTTATTTTTTAGACAGAAGCAAATCTCAGGGATGCTAGATATAATTTTCCAAATCACATGGGGTCCATGTGTAATTACACCAAATTTTAGGGCGGGGAGTGTAATTTTTCTGATTTTTTTATAATTTTAAAAATTATATATAATACTTCTGGCATTTGTTTTTGTTTAATAAATGCATCTCTTTACTAGTTAAAATTTATTGAATTTATTGATATTAGTAAAAAAATTGAATTAAAATCTATATTAACCCTTAAATGACTTATTAATAATCTATTGCAAAATCAAATAAATCTTTCTAATCGAACTATCTTTATATATCTTTACACATCAATGCATGTGGGAGGTATATTTTCACCCTTGTAAAGATATTTTGGTTAGTAAATATTTGTTTGACCTGCAATAAGTGAGTAATATTGGTAAATATGGATTTTTCATTAAACTATTTTGCTAATATCAGCAAATTAGATGAATTATGATCAATTGATGGATACATTTATTAGATAGAAATAAATATCAATAGTGCTAGATATAATTTTTCGAATCACAGAGGTGTACGTGTAATTACATCAAATTTTATGAGAAGACGATATAATTATCCCTAACAACAAAGTAAATATAGCATCCACACATACAACAATGAACGGTTTTTTTACAAGGACTTGCTATATGGGTAAATTATAGCTACCCCCCTCGAGGCTTGGTATAATAAAACGTACTCATAATTGTTTAAAAAATTACAAATACTTCTACCATATGGAAAATAATTATGTAGCTTCTAAAAGGTAATGTGGGAATATCTACATTATCTTTGTTGACTTTCTTATTTAAAAAAAAAATATTTGTTGAAAAAAATAAAATTGAGGGTTTGTAAAATAAATAATCCATAAAACATATTGGTTCATAAAAATATTTTTAAAAATTTTAAAAAATAAATAAAATTATATTACATTATTCAAAAAAAGACATTTAATCAGTTCACCATAAAATTTAGATGAAAATCTAACAAAGGCTAAGAGAATGGACTCGTTATTAGAGAAATATTAAATCAGAAGTAATATTTGTAATTTTCAAAATAACGACAAATATATGTAATTATATTAAACATCATGAGAGATGACTGTACTTTTCTCTTAGTTATATGCTTCCTTACCAGAAATAAGTATGAAAGAGTGGTTTTTTACATACAATATATGATTTCAAATTGTTTACATTAGGCTCATTAATCTTAAAGCTATAAGATTTTCACTACCAACTTTCATTATTGAGGGCAAACATAACCTTCGTAGGATTTCAAATGGCCAAACATACTGATGTCTACACATTTTTTCTCTAGATCAGGTCTCACCAAACCTGACCTGGTCACTAACAATCACTATTATCGATTACTCAAGACCTAAAAAAATCGAGATTGTGACACGTATATCCATACAGGCACGCACATTTAGTTCTATAAATCCTTCACTAGCCATTTGGGGTCAAAATACGTCATCTATTGAGAGAACATTCTTCATGTTTTCCCGACATTGAAAAATTTTAGCAAAAAATCTCCCGACAAGCCTAATATTTTGCTCGTTTTATCATATTCCAAACATTTATCCGCACTGCATCACCCTCGAGATCATTGTGATCCCGAAACCCGAAACACATATTAAATTTTTTCCCTAAATACTTTAACTTTAGCAATTATTTAATTTTTATTTTCAAATATTCCCAACTTTTATAATTAAATAAACATATAGCTTATTTGCACTGCAAAATTGAAAATAATATATTTCTAGGGACTTGCTGGGGAGCAATGAGCCATCTGTTGCTTTTATAAGTTCGGTGCACATGGACAAAGTAAATAAATACAACTGAAAGTGAGTGTTAGTGATGTGTAAGCATATATAAAGGGGTTTGGGAGAATCTAACTGACCTAAGATAAAATAAAAAATAATAGAATAAATTATAGTCACTCCTCTTAATATTTAATATAGTTAAAAAAAGAAAAACATAAATAATTTTTTTCAGATATTATAAATGAGCAAATTATCATTAAATAATAGCAATTTATTTTCTTATATTTTATAAAATGTAGCAATTTACTCCTGTATTTTTCAAAATAAAGCAATTTACCTTATTAAACAGAGAAGTGAATTGTCTGATTTTAAAAAGTATAGGGAGGTAAATTACTTCTATTTTTATTGAATTTAAAAAAATATATATATTTAAAGAAATATAAAAAAAATTGAGGGTAGATAAAGTAAATAATTCATAGAATATATTAGTCTATAGTAATATTTCAGAAACTTTTAAAAAAATTGAATAAAATTATAATTAATTATCCAAAATTGCGTTCTGGATAGTTCACCATAAAAATTAGATGGAAATCTTACAGAAACTAGTAGAATGAGCTCGTTGTTAGATGGACGTTAAAATATGGAGGATATATATAATTTCTCAAACAACGAGAAGTAATTTGTAATTATACAAAATCTCAGAGAAAGTTGTTGTAATTTGTCCTAAATAATAACTTGTTGAAAAATATTTAAGGGGATAATTACACTTCCCTCCCCAGAGATTTGGTGTAGTTATATGTAGATCCCCTGTGGTTTGAGAAATTATATCGCCCGTCCCCTTGAGTTTGCTTTCATCTAATAAATAAGTCAATCCTTTAATCAAAATTCACTGAATTGCTGATATTGACAAAAAAACTTAATAAAAGTTGATATTTACCATTGATTGACTTATAACAAGTTAAATAATTTTTTTCGAACTAAACTATCTTTATAACAATGAAAATATACTTCATTAAATGCATTATCGCATGAAGACGTATGGAGGTAATTTGATTATAAAAAGACTTATTTGTACCATTATAAGTTAGTAATAAGTCAAATTGGGAGTACATATAGAATTTTTTTCTACTTTTTTTTTTTTGTTAATATCAGCAAATTCAGTGCATTTCGACTAACGAAATGACTTATTTGTTAGACAGAAACAAACCTTAAAGGTACTAGATGTAATTTTGCAAATTATAAAATAGTTATGTATAATTACATCAAACTTAAAAAAATATAATAATCTCAAAAATTTATGTATAATTACACCAATCATCGTAAAAGTAGGATGCATTTCCCCATTGTTATAATGTGGGTAAGTTACTTTTGAGTTCCCTATGTAGTTGGAATCAAATATCCAACGAAGATTGCATGCAAGTTGATGTTGTCTGTATTTATCAATTTTCTTTAATAATTGTTGCCTTTTGTCGTCTACCAATGACGATACCTCCACTTTCTAATCATACACGTGCTCCTTCCCTTTAATTTATATTTTTTTATTACACATTTATTATTATAGTACGTAATTTTTATTTGTATATAATAAATAATTCTTTTTTATTTTAAAATATATATACTAATATGTTATATTTGAAATTTTTTCTTTATATATTAGTATGGACTAATGGTATATATATTTATTTTATTTTATATATGCATTTATACTGTTTATTAAGGGGTGATCTCTAAATTAATTATCATGATTGACAGAATATAAATTACTTAAAATATTCTTAATTAAACCTTTTCTCCGACAAAATAAAATATCTTTTTTTTAATAATTAATTTTATTAATAATTTTCTGCTCAAAATATGAGTTGACTAGAATGCGCTCATATATATTTATTTTTCAATAAAATTATTACATTTTTTAATCAATTATTTCTGTTGATAATTTACTGCTTTCACACTATTAAAATTAATTCTATTTTATCAATTTTTGTTATTTAGTTAAATAAATAATATTTAAATTGCATATAAGTGTCGAGTATTTTATAATTGATATATATTGAAATTTAGTAACACCATAATAGTGGAATAATCTTTTTAAAATTCTAAAATTATCTGAAAATTTACATGAAAGAAAAGGTGTAATACTTTAATATTTAAGTCAATTGAGTATTGAAAGAAGTAAATAAGGGAATTTAAGTAAAAAAAACACAAAAGAGATATTACATGAAATCGTTCAATTCAAAGATGAGTGCTGAAATATTAAAAAAGTCTCGAAATTCGTGGGATGGGTGTCGAAAATAGAGTATTATGTTTGTTTTCATTTTTAATCTATTTTCGAGACGAGTCAAAACATATTCAATATTTGTCATAATTCAGAAATACCTTATTTATATGTTTTAAACTATTTTAGCAAAAATACATATATATACATAAATATATATAAAGAAGATATTATTTGACAATGAATAGTGATTTGACAATGAATAGTAATTTTTATCTCTTAGAACACAACATTAAACATACAAATTTATTTTTAAATTATCTCCAAAAATAAATTCAAACATACATACTATCTCTAACATACATTTATTTATCTTTGTTGTTATCTTTTTATCTCCACAAAATATAACACTACACTCAAAAAACGAATCCAAACACTATGGAGAAGATTCGTGGAGACTTACTGCACGAGCTTAGTTAACATTTTAACTTAGAACCCCTATTTATAGGAATGATTGAGGTATAAAATAATGTTATAAATATATAAATAAAATGTATAAACACATAATGCACAGTATTAATTTCTAAAAGAATTAAATTAGTATTTTTCACGGCTTCCAAAACCCCTTTCTTTATTTATATGGTAGTTGAGTATCCCCGTTTACACTTCAAGATTATCAACTTCTTTCGCCATCCAAATGTCAAAAGAAACTTGAATAAAAAATTCTGGGGTTCTTGAGCTTGATTTCGGCATGGGGGTACAGCGAGCTTGTGTGTGTTTGATTTCTTGAAAAACTGGTCTGTGTAACTTGAGAATTTCAGTTGCTGGATCATTGGGTTTGCAAGAAAATGGAGTCCCGTTTGTATCCGCAGAGAGTTTGGCGAATATTTTTGATTTCTTGTATGTGGGTCGCCATGGGAGTCACTGCCAAGAATGGAAATTTCAGTGCTGTTTCTGATAGGCCAAGTGTGGTGAATGTTGGGGCTATGTTCACTTTCTATTCAGCTATTGGGAGGTCTCTGGGGCCTGCCATTTTTGCTGCAATTGAAGATGTTAACTCTGATTCCACCATTCTTAAGAATATCAAGCTCAATCTCATAGTACAGGATACCAATTGCAGTGGGTTTGTTGGAACTGTTGAAGGTAATTTTATTTTATTTTATTAGAGTTTATTTTTTTAAATGTTCTTGTTGTTTGATGAGTTTAGATGGAGAGCCCTCTTTCACTCAGGTGTTTCAGGATTGATTGTATGTTCTCTTATTTAAGGAGAGATATTGGTGTACTTGTGCGTCTTGTTTTTGCTTGATTATTGCTGCAGATTTGCAGTTTAGCCTCTTTCTGTGGAGATGATGGGCTTCTTGTTTTTATGTTTTCTTGTAGTTATTTGAGAGTTTATGTTTGATATCTGGAACTGAAAGTATTTGTTTCCTGGTGTGTTTGGCAGTTTGTCGAAATAGTTGTGCCCGGTTCGTTTTGTTTTAGCCTTCCTGTGATATAAAGGGCTTTTTCATGTTATGTTTTGTTCAAATGTTTGGTGGTTGATATTTGATTGTCTGTATTTATTGCCTTCTTTCGCATAGTTTGGTTATTTTCTGATGAATTCTTGATGAAATTTGTGTTTTGTTTGTTGTTATCTGTCTTGGGATTTATGTAAATTGGTCAGAGATGAGATGATTACTTCTTGATTTTAATTCGAAGTATCTCTCAGTTGAGTATATGTATGTTCATATCCTGTAGAATGGAAGAAAGCAAAATAAAAAATTATTTGGAACTTTCTTCTCCTTGCCTAAGCTTTTCAAGTTAATGATAAATAATTAGCAACGAAAAATAAGGAAAACGAGGAAATTTTGACAGGGAATCCTTACTCATGTAGCTATGCAGCTGGCCGGGAAAAATATTGTTGCTGCACTTGGTCCGCAGTCGTCGGGGATAGCACACGTGATTTCCCATGTCATGAATGAGCTTCATGTGCCACTTTTGTCGTTTGCTACCGATCCCACTCTTTCGTCTCTGCAGTATTCATATTTCCTTCGTGCGATCACCAGTGATTATTACCAGATGTATGCAATTGCAGACCTGGTAGAATATTTTGGATGGAGAGAAGTAGTTGCCATCTTTGTGGATGATGACTACGGTAGAAACGGGATTTCCGTATTGGGTGATGCACTTGCCCCTAAACGTGCCAAGATTTCTTATAAGGCAGCATTTCCTCCCGGAGCTGCAAGAAGTGACATTGACAGCTTATTGGTTGGAGTTAACCTGTTGGAATCGCGGGTTTTTGTTGTTCATGTAAACCCTGATTCTGGTCTCACTATTTTTTCAGTAGCGAAGAGGCTTGGAATGATGAGCAGTGGTTATGTTTGGATTGCTACAGACTGGCTTCCTTCTGTTCTAGATTCTTCAGCATCCATTGATCCCGACACCGCTGATCTTCTACAGGGAGTTGTCGCACTTAGACATTACACTCCAGATTCTGATCTCAAAACAAGATTTAGTTCTCGATGGGGAAACATAAAGAACAAAGAAACCACAAAGTTCAATTCATATGCTCCATATGCCTATGATTCTGTCTGGATGCTTGCCCGGGCGCTTGATTCTTTCTTCAATGGTGGTGGAACTGTCAGTTTCTCCGATGATCCAAGATTGCGTGACCAAAACGGGAGTGCCCTTCGTTTAACATCCCTCCAAATTTTCGATCAAGGCCCAAAGTTGCTCCAGATTCTTACTGAGATGAACTTCACTGGTCTAACTGGGAAAGTTCAGTTTGATTCAGAGAAGAATTTGATTACTCCAGCATTCGATATTCTTAATATTGGTGGAACTGGGTCACGGAGGATCGGTTATTGGTCAAATTACTCTGGTTTGTCTACCGTTCCTCCAGAAACTTTATATTCAAAGCCACCAAACACTTCTAACAGCAATCAACATCTCTATAGTGTCATATGGCCCGGTGAAACTACAACAAAGCCCCGGGGATGGGTGTTCCCCAATAATGGGAAGCCTTTACAAATTGCAGTGCCTTATCGGGTTACTTACCCCGATTTTGTAACAAAAGATAATGGGCCATTAGGGGCTAGAGGATTTTGCATTGATGTGTTTGAAGCTGCTGTTGAGTTGTTGCCTTATCCTGTACCTCACCAATATATCTTATATGGAGATGGTCGAAGAAACCCTTCATTTGGGAATCTTGTTAACGACGTCGCACAAATGGTGAGAATTCCGTTTCCATCTTTTATTATGTAATTTTGACACTGTCAATTTCTTTCTCTATAATCAGCAAAACCAAAAGAAAAGCGCTAATGAGATGAAATATATGCTTTTTCTATGATTATTATTATAATATAATTTCTGTCTCCACAGATTGATATATATGACGTTTATCTGGATGATCTTATTATGCTGGTGAGTCACCTGAGAACTTATTTTAGTTTACTTTTTTTACAGAAATATGATGCAGCTGTTGGGGATGTGACTATCACTACGAACAGAACAAGAATGGTGGACTTTACACAGCCTTATATGGAGTCTGGGCTCGTTGTAGTTGCTCCGGTGAAAGAAACTAAATCTAGTCCATGGTCGTTTCTTATGCCGTTTACTTGGCAAATGTGGGCTGTAACTGGGATCTTCTTTCTTTTTGTGGGAAGCGTCGTCTGGATTCTTGAGCACCGGATGAATACCGAGTTCCGTGGTCCTCCAAGGCAACAGCTTGTGACAGTCTTTTGGTTCGTATCTCCCCAATTCAAAGCTCGAACAATTTCTACGTATAAGACAATACATGGTCATCCCGTCTTTTATTGATGTTGATAATGTACTCTTCTTGCAAAATTACATATTTCCATGGGTTTTATTAGCTTTCTGACATAATCATGTTTAATCTTTCAGGTTTAGTTTCTCAACAATGTTTTTCGCACACAGTAAGTACATTTTGCTGATATGCTTTTCTCTGTTTTCAACTCACGAAACTGCTGGACTTGACTTTCTTGTTATTAATTAATCTCAAAAATGACGAAGATATCAGCGCTTGACCAGCCTAAATCGACTTTGCGCAGGAGAAAACACAGTGAGCACCCTGGGACGGTTGGTGCTGATATTGTGGCTTTTCGTAGTGTTGATCATCAACTCAAGCTATACGGCTAGTTTGACATCAATACTCACAGTGCAGCAACTTTCTTCCGGAATTCGAGGAATAGATACCTTGATCACAAGTTCGGATCCGATAGGGATCCAGGATGGCTCGTTTGCGTATAATTATCTCATTCACGAGCTGAACATAGCAGAGTCAAGAATCCGAATAATGAAAACTCAAGACGATTATGTTAAAGCCCTTCAGCAGGGTCCAGGTGGCGGCGGGGTTGCCGCCATTGTTGACGAGCTTCCCTACGTTCAGCTTTTCTTGGCCAACACAAAGTGTCAGTTCAGTATCGTCGGACGTGAGTTCACTAGAAGTGGTTGGGGATTTGTAAGTATTCTTTATAGTCATATTTCTTATCATTAATCACAATGACCTTAGTCGAGAGTTAGTGTAATTAATAAACTATTGGGTATATTACATTGACACACATTGGCATTAGGTCCAATTACACATACACCTCACGACCTTTGCAAAATTACAAGTACACCACTGATGGTTCAATTTAATTTACATGGACGCTGGGGCAAAAACTTGCATCAACACCCCCTCAGGGGGTGTGTACTTGTAATTTTCGCAAGAGGCATGGGGTGTTTGTTTAATATGATCTAACCTCCTCAGGAGGTGTCGATGTAATTTGCCAAAACTGTATCCCGTGTCTTATTAAAATTACAAAAATTTCAACTCTAAATTTCCATGTTAAGAAAAAACCTTGCGATTACTTGTCTTCTGGGATCTGATACACAGGTTACATATCTCTATTATCACGGAATTAGAACATTATCATCTCATTAAGAATGCATGTCGCCGCAGGCATTTCAAAGGGACTCACCGCTGGCGGTAGATTTGTCAACTGCGATCCTTCAACTTTCAGAAAACGGAGACCTTCAAAGAATCCATGACAAATGGCTCTCCCGGGATGGATGCTCCGGCCAGAGCAACCCCATTGACGAGAGCCGTCTTTCCCTCAAGAGCTTCTGGGGCCTGTTCCTAATATGCGGCATTGCCTGCTCTATTGCTCTGGTCATCTTCTTCTGCAGGGTTTTATTGCAGTACAGCAGATACAGCGCAGAGGGAGAGCAACGGGACATCGAGGAAGACGAACCTGCACGTCCCAGTAGGCGCTCCCTGCGCGCCCCCAGCTTCAAGGACATAATTGATTTCGTCGACAAGAAAGAAGCTGAAATCAAGGATATGCTTAGGAGGAAGAGTGGAGATTCAAAGCGGCATCCGAGTCAAGGTTCCGACGGACAGAGCAGCTAAAATCATCCCGTCCCACGGACCGGCCCGACCTATTTTACGTGTACATTCTCAACACAAAGGTAAATTCTAGTTAGTATTATACTATCACCTTATGCTAGTGCTGGCGCGTATGCAGTATTTTACTGTGGAAATAGCCATTTGTATAACTTAAAAGGAAAATACACATTAATTTCAATGACCTTTCCAGGGAGTTGATATAATTATTGATCATACCAAGATCTCATTCATAAGTTTATAGTATTTATATATAATCTCATTATGTTTGCACATGTATAGAAATTTAATATAAGATTATATTCTATGCTATAAAAGAAGGGAAAAATGCAAGCAACCTTCATGTGATGTCGTAAATGAGCAAATTACCTCCTATGAAAAAACAAATAGCGATTTATTTTCCTATATTTTTTAAAATACTACAATTTACCTCCATCTGTTTTTCAAAATGAAGTAATTTATCTCCCTGTAAAAGGAGGTAAATTGTTTCATTTTAAAGAGTATAAGGGGGTAAATTGCTATATTTTTTTCATAGGGAGGTAATATACTCATTTTCAATATCGCAAGGGGATAAATTGTTATTCATCCATAAAAAGAGTAGAGGGGTGTAAAAATTTTAGAAGGGAGGTTAATTTTTTTTTTGTTTTTTTTTTCCTTCATTTTTTTTGGGAAAAAAGTGAAAACATAAGATGGGTGTTTTTGTAATTTAAATAAAGTTTAAGTTAATAATTGCAATAATTTCCAAGGGAATTATTTGTAATTAACCCAAATATTTAAGAGAGAAGAATTTTGACAAGAGATGTGTACTTCTTTGATTCTTTATGTGATTTTGCCCCCCATTTCTTTGGTGCTCGTTTGGCTTTGCGGTTTGGTAGGTTATATCTGGGTTTTGAATGTAAATATTGGTATCATTTGACCCTCTTCTATATAATCTCTTTTGAAAATCAATTTTATCAAATAGCATTTTGATAACAGTAACTTTGAAAGTTAATTATAATTTGTATTTATATAGTCAACTATAAAATTGTGAATTCAACAATCACAATCACTTATTATAGAATCAATTATTCCAAATAAAAATTGTTTGAATGGTTCTCAAAACCGTCAATCTAATTGGCTCTTGATCACCTATTCTAATAGCTTTGACTTTAATGCTTTGGCCATTTTTAATTCTTTTGAGATTCTCATGTAGATATTTGTATCCAATGACCTATATAGATATGCAATTACCACATCTATGAGTTGCATTTGCAGTTGCTCAATTACTAATAAACTGATTAAAATCTTCTAAGTGTGGTTGCATCCACTATTGGTGAATACGTTCTTTTGGGCCACAAAGTCTAGCTTGTACCTTACAATGTCATTTTGTTCTCTTTGGTACAAACACCCATTTAGAGTCAACTAGCGTGATACCTTATGGTGTTCGAGTTATAGGTTCAAATACTTCACACTTATTTCGCGAGTCAAGCTCATCTTGTATTGCTTTCTTCCAACTTTCTCAATCATTTCGGTGTCGACATTCCTCCATAATTAGAAGATCATTTTCATTTTCTTCCATAGTTTCGATGGCTACAGAATATGCAAAAATCTTATTCATTTTAATTTCTTTTTGATACCAACCTAAACTCTTGTGAGCATAGTTAGTAGACATCTCATAATTGTCTTTGAGATCCTGCTCATTATATTTAGAGTTTTTAGATAAAATTGCTTCTGGAATTTATCCTCAGAGACATTACTAGTGGTCACATTAGTGTCATGATTAATTAAGACGACATGCTCATTTCTCTTTCGAGGATTTGCATCTTTAGAGCCAAGTGCTCTACCACGCTTTTTCGTATTTATGACTCAAATGCCTTTGATTGATTGAAAATCACTTAGGACTTCTAGACAAGCTGAAATATTTTCAGCTAGAATATTTAATTTTGTGACCCTTTTGGTATCTATAAAAGTATCTAATAGCTTATTTGCAACACTTTACAAATATATGATCTATTGAACTTTAAGTTTACTATAATTTGTTTGTGATCCATAAAAGACATAGATGTTGTTTTCCATGCAATGTCTTTCTTTTTAATCTCCTTATCTTCTCCTCCTAATCCTAGGATTATTGTCTCATCAAAATAATAATCAAGTACCTAACAATGAATTGATCACCGGTCATTGGTTCAAGGTACTTAATAATTGAGATAGAGTCAAAATCAATATAAATTCTCAGTCTCCTTATGGCCCCATTTTAGTTCGTTGAGGAGGATGTATTGGGACATACACCGTACAACCAATTACCTTTAAATGAGAAATATTTAGTTCTCTTCCGGAGATCAATTGTAATGAAGATGTAAGCGGTTGGTTTAAGACGAATTAGTATCATTGCATGCAGAACTGCATGCTCCCATGTCGATGAGGAAAATTTTGACCTCATCAACGAGGGCCAGCTATTAATTATAACCGCTTAATTAACGACTCTATCATGTCATTTTGATTATGTACATGAGCAACTGGATGCTCCAAAACTATCCCAATTGATTAACAATAATCATTAAAAGATTTAGAAGTAAATTCTCCTCAATTATCTAACCTGATCCTTTTAATGGGATAATCAGGAAAGTGAGCTCGTAATTTAATAATTTGGCTAAAAGCTTACATGTTACCAACGTGTTGATGCGTCAATTAACACCACAATATATTTAAATACTCCACATGACGGTATTATTGGCCCGCACATGTCTCATTGAATTTGATCAAGCAACATGGGAGATTCTATATTCACTTTTATTATCTATTCCAAGAGAACAAGCCGAACATATTAAATCACCTTTGATAAGGAACTTTCTGTCCTTCCGTAGGTATCCATGTGAATTTTCAATAATTTTATGCATCCTTGGTTAACCTGGGTGGTCAAGTCTATCATGTCATAAAGTAAAATTACTTTGATCAACTAACTTCGGGTTAGTGATAGTATGTGTTTTAATGGAGCTTATCAATGTGCCATATAAACCAAGTGTATATGTTCGCGTTCTTTCTAATACTTGCTTTTGGCCAATTTTATATGCTGTAAGGTACGGGTATTTGATACCATTCATGGTTTTAATATGAAAACCATTTTCTCGAATATCCTTAAAACTCAATAAGTTCCTTTGTGATTTACTAGAATAAAAGGCAACATTTATATGTAATCTTGTTCCTTCAGGTAACAAGACAATAGTTTTTCCGGAGCCTTCAATAAGATTATGAACGCTTGAAATAGTATTCACATTGATCTTGTCATTAACAAGTTTGAAAAAAAAGTCTTGTTTCTTAGAATTGTATGCATGGTGGCACTATCAACAGGACAATGCTCCTTGTCATTGAATATAAAGTAAGTGATATATATTACTAACAATAAGGAACATATAAGTTGCCATGTAATTGAAATGAATTATTATGACATGCATACATGGAATTAAATATATTAAAGTTTGGCTTAAATCTTAGGGTAAATTACAACAACTTTCTCTGAGGTTTGGCATAATTACGACTGCCCCTCATTATTTGAAAAATCATCAATATTCCCCTAATTTTAATGGTCGCCTAATTTTTTATAGTGAATTGACCAAAATAGCCTTGTGGACTAAGAATCATAATTTATTTTTTTTAAAAAATTCATTTTATTATTGACTAAGTGGATAATTTTTTTATATTTTTTTAATTTTTTTAGTGCTGATATGAAACATATTGTGGAGCTACTTTACTTCCTTGTAAAATATTTTGAGAAGTTTGGTAGGAATAGAACTAGCAAGAAAAGAAAAGAAGGGTTGATTGAAGGAATATTTCTTTTCTCTCCTACCATATTGAGGAACTAGCTTAAAAGGAAGAAGAGAAAGAGAAAAGCCGAACTTTTTACTGGAGAAAATTCTGAAATTCACATAGAAGCATGAATAGAAGACGAGGAGACAAGTAGACATTGTAGATCTGGCACCGGAATGGCAGTCGTTCAAGCCCCATTTTCTATTCCATGTGTTTTTCTAAATCTTTCTTCTTTGTGTTAGATCTAGCTAGCATGAACTAATTTACTTTTTAAACTTTTGGGGAGCCTAATTGAGACAATGTTTTGAGTATTTTACCACAATAATCTATAGTTTTGTTTTCATATGTCCACAAATTATTGTGCATGTATTTATAATTTGATAGTGTGATCATCTCTTAGATTTAATTAATTATGTTGATGAACTGGAAGAGAATTCGACATAGTGGACAGGGTAATTTGTGTTGTGGAATGAATAATATGTAGACATACATAGACATGATTCATCTGGTTGCAGAGGTTATTTTTATAGATTTTAATGCATTATTCTCACGAGTTTTAGACTGGGGGAATCCATGAATTCCTTGATAATAATAGATTTTGGTATAGCTTAGAAGAGTATATCGAATTAATTTGGGAAGAACCCCAGCATATGAAACACTTACTCGTTAGATTAATTTATTCATTCTGCATTCATTAGATCAATTAGGTGGACCTATAGCCTTAACATCTCATTAACTCTTGAATTTTCTGTAATATATTCGTTTGCCGTACTCTTTTCAATTTGTTTTTCATAATAGTAAGTTATCACTTGATTTACGATCGTCCAAATAATCAAAGATTATGTATAGTTTTGGTACTTATTTCATTTAAATCCTCGTGAGATTGATGTTTATTCTACTACTTGATAGCTAGTGCACTTGCTAGTGGTATATATACCTATTTTGGCAATCACCTATTTCTGGAGGTATTTTAGCTGATTACTTATTTCAGGAAGCAATGAAATTTTATAGAACACGTAAAGTTCAGAAGATAAAATCAAAAACTTTTTGTCTACTTCTGAAGGCAATATTAATTATAATAAAAATTTAGCTTATATAAGTCCACTTTAGGAAACAACCAAATGTATAAAATACGATTATTCATTTCTCAGTATTAAATAATCAAGAACATAAGTAATTATGATATTGTAGAAGTAAACAAATAAAGAATAAGAATTATACGTAACAATTGACATTCTACCTTGATCGAGCGTAACGTCGTGCTGATAATATGTTATAAATTTAGAGAAATTCTACGAGCATGATTGTGTTGTGGATTGAAATTAAGTGGGAATGGAATGAACTTAGAATATAATAAAGAAGATAAATCATATTTGAATAGCATTCCTATGATTGGTACATACGTAAATTAAAAGGTAATAGAATTATCATTCTTTAATTCCTTAGTTGATTCCATTAATATAATTGATAATTAGAAAACAAAGATAAGTGATGAAATAAAATTATTTCTATGTCAAATTTGCTCTAATATTTTTTAAAAAAATTATTTATTTATATTTTATCAAGATAGCAGCAACTATCCTAAAGCTCGACAAGGAAAACTTCATAAAGCTTGTTGAGTTGAGCTTAGAGGGATCTGTAAAGATTGGATGGGATAATACCCTAAAAGATACCAAAACCAGCATCCTTGCCAGAGATTCGAAAGGCGCGGTAGCAGACCGGTTAGGAAGGCTTATCAAGATATACTTCACCGGAGATGGATACTTCAAAGGAAGTAGAGCAGAAAAGGCTAGAGAATATGCACAAGCTCTCTTCGGCCTTGAATTATGAAGTATATGCGCAGTAGATGAATATATCTATTAGTTCCGCACGTATTTCTTCCAAAGTGGAGTAGCAACGGAACTAGCAGCTCCAATGTTCTTTGCAAAAATGTGCAGTCCAATGAAAGTTTCAAAGACTGCAATTGTTGGACCTGCGGAACAAAAGGAAAAACTTGGTGAATTACAAAAATTTGAAGCCACGGAGGACATCTTGGATGCAGTCTACTATGGTGATTTTGCACCCATTTACCAATTCAAAGACCTTCCGTCAGACGAAAGTGTCTATGAGGAAGAAGTAGAGTCTGATTCAGATGGATCTTCAACCGAGTCAGAATAATTATAATGAGGGAGATAGGCTTCAAACCTCCAAAAGTCTGTCGAGATTCTTTTCCAGAATGACGGTGTCTAACAAAACTATGGAAGGAATCATGCAACAAGATTCCAACCTCAGCCCATACGATGGATTTAGGATTGGAAAAATTGGAAAAATCCTAAACCGGATAGGACTGAACCAAAGAAAGCATCACATAATCTACAAAGTATGTTCAGGTGAGTTTGCTATACCTATGGAACTTACTGGTAATGTGATGGAGATGCAATTAATTCCTAAAGAATAAATTCTTGAAGAATTAAGTAAGCTTAGAGAAGAAGTAGCTGTTACTATGAAATGAATTTACATAGGAACTATTGAAGTAGTAATAAAAGCAACTTTTAAAGAAGGAATTGATTCAGAAATACATTTATCTATAATGGATAAAAGAATCAATAACCTAAGAGGTGGTTGTCTTAGAACAATAATAGGTAATTTGTATACAGAAAAATTAATGTTTGACAATCATCCTAGGATTGCATTCAACCTAACAGACCAAGATTTTAGTAGAGTCTTAATCCTTCATCAAGATTTTAAAAGAAAAGATCTAATGAAGGAAGGAAATAGACCGTATTCTATAACTTATAGAATTGCATATACCCTTTCCAATACGCATCATTCAGATTTGTTTCTTAGGAAAGAGTATATTGAGATTCCTAGAATTTTCAAGAAATTTACCAAGGTAATGACACCAGATCTTATTAGGATACCTAGAATAGGTGGTGTTGATATCATCATAAAAGACCACCCAGTTTTAGAGAGAACACTTAGCTCTAGAATTGAGTTTAGTAGTCGAATGTCCTTTTCGGAAGATAGGATCACAGGCTACAAAGGAAGGATAAAGAGTTATTAAAATCTTTACTCTTCAAGAGGTTAGGGTAGATAGTAAAACTTAGATGCTTTGAAGGATGGAAGGAAATACAAGTAATATTCGACATCACCAAGAAAGAAAACTTTTTCCCTTGTGATTACTTATATCATTTGTAGTAACCTGTTGTTGGAAAATATGAAGGAATGTTAGAAATAGCAGGCCATGAAATTCTAGTTGCAGGACGAGAAAATGGGTGTATGACTTTGGAGTTAAGTTTCCTCGAAGATCATAAACCATGGGAAAGGAAAGGTAACGGAATGGAATTCAATCTTGATGGTGTTACCATGAAGATTGAATGACAAGTCCCTTTTCTATATACATATCTGTTGTTATGTTGTATGATCAATATAAGATAGAATATTCGCAACTTATATTGATCAGGATTAGGAATTTGTATGGCAAAGCCTAGAGTTTTCTCTAAAGAAGCAAGGGAAACCTTACCCGTTATTGTAGGAAGGGATTTTTCACAAAAAATTCTAATACTCAATAAGGGAATACAAGAAGCCAAGATCATGATCGGAGGAGCATTCGGATTGTCCTGATTTAGGGTAAAAACACCTCCTATTTACTTTCATGATACAGGTGCTGATATCTCGCTGGGTAACAATTTCATCTAAACATTTGCAAGATATATATAAGATAATCAAAGGAATCTGTTAATCTTTACTACTAACTGTGGTAGTGAGGTACAAGTGTTGCAAAGAGAAAAGGCATTTAATAGGATAATACCAATAAATTTTTGTAGTAAACGTGGTGATTTTGATGCCAGATTAACTCATCCAAAAATGCAGGATAAGAGAAAATTTGGTAAGTTCCTTTTGTCTTTCAGGCAACAGGGACTCATACACAGTGATAGCTTCTATAAGGAATCCGAGGAGGAAATCATGAACCTTAAAGAAGAACTATTGGTAATGAAATCGCTAGATATCAGCGAGGAAAGCAGGCTTTCGCTTGAGAATGTTAAGAGGATCATCCAGAGCAACTTCAGTGAAAACCCTCTAACATGGTGGGATAGGAACAAGATCGAAGCTACTCTAAAGCTCAAGGAAGAATGCAAGTACGAGTACATTCGATACAAACCTATCTAGATGAACATGAAAGACAAGAAAGATATGCAGATGATTATCAAAGAGCATATCAGTCTTGGACTCATCGAGCCTGGAATCTCTACTTACAACAGCCCTGAATTTCTGGTAAGAAACCATGGTGAGATTAAGAGAGGTAAACCTAGATTGGTAATTAACTATCAAGGCATTAATAAAATATTAGAGTTTGATGGTTATTACATTCCTAGTAAAGAACACTTAATTGATTGCATTAAAGGGCCAAAAGTATTTTCTAAATTTGATTGCAAATCTGGATTTTATCAGATTAAGATGGAGAGTGAATCAAAGAAATTTACTGCATTCTCCACACCATAGGGACAATATATTTGGAATGTGCTTTCAATGGGTTTAGCTAATGCACCCCAAATATTCCAAAGAAAGATGGATAATCTTTTTAAAGATTATTTCGAATTCATGTTTGTCTATATTGACGACATATTAATTGCATCTAACAATATGAAAGAACATATTCAACATCTTGAAATATTTTCTGATACATACCATAAAGAAGGTTTAGTACTTTTTGAGAAGAAAGCTACTATTGTTGCAATTAAATCGAATTTCTAGGAATCTTATTGACAAAATAGGGATTGAGTTACAGGGCCATATTATGGAGAAAATCCACAATTTTTCAGACGTACACAAGGACAAGAAGCATTTGCAGAGCTTCTTGGGAGTTGTTAATTGCAAGTATCTTCATTAAGGATCTTGCAAGATACAAGAAGAATTTTCGACCACTTTTGAAAGAAACAGAAAGTTCAAAGTGGAAATGGAAAGAAATCCACACAAAAATGGTTCGTGAGCTTAAACAGGTTTGCAGTAACCTGCCAAAGCTTGCTATACCACAAGACGGGGATGAATTAGTAGTCTACACAGACGCCAATGACGACAGATGGGCAACAGTGCTCATGAAGAAGACAACTACAGGAGAATAACCTTGTAGATACACAGGAGGGTTGTTCTCAAAACAACAAGCCAAAGTTTGGCATATTAACGAGAAAGAATTCTTTGCGGTTTGAAAGGCTTTTAAGAAATGGCCTTTATTTTTACTTGCTAAAGAATTATTTTAAAAGTTGATAATACTAATGTCAATGCTTTCTTAAAAAATTAAATTAGAATCGAAAATAGAGAAAGTTTGTATTATCAGATGGCAAGCTGAATGCCAATATTATTGTTATAATATTGTCATTATAAAATCTCATTAAAATGTTCTTGCAAATTTCCTGACGAGATATGGAGGCATTTGAAGCAAACTCCATCATATTGAGACTCAGACACCTTCAAGAAAATCTCGAGGAGCTTGACAGAAAGTTCGGACAGTAAGCGGTTAATGCCCAAATTGCCGAACAAATCCAAAGAGCTGATCTAGACGCAGTCTAGGTCGCAATAAGAAGTTCCTTATTAGCATCCACATCGCTATGGAATGACTTATGAGAACCAATTCGAAAGGCATCACCTTCAGGGATGACTCACGAGTTGAGGGAGCATGACCTTAAACATGCCTTTAGAGTACAGGGCTCTAGACTTGTAGTGTCGGCTTCGAGTACCAATTGCACAAGGCCATCACCAGACTCTGGTGAAACGACATCAATTGAATCACAGGAAGTTCAATCTCCTCTAGGTTCAAGTCAACCCAGCACCTCTAAGGTTAAAGAGGGAAAGAATAGCCTTAGGCCAATGACATGCATTTGTAAGGTTAATACTAACGAATTGATACTTCTTCTGCTTGGCAGGAATATCAGCGCATGTGGAAAAAGTTAATTTCTTGCAAAGGAGTAAACCCAGGCAAGACCATTATCGAAACATGTGAAAAATATAATAAAGTTAGATGTTAGGAAGGTCGAAACCAGAAAATGTCCGACAATGGTATGATTTTGGAGCTCTTGCTTCAATTCATACTATGATACCAAGTTTTCCGAAAATTTCAAAACTTTCGGAATGGATTAGTGGGGTGGTCTTTGATTCATGGCAAAACAACCCCCACCTAAAAAGAGGCAACGTTCTAGAGATAAAATTCGTATTAGTTACTCCAGAAACAGCAGGAAAAGGGTCTCACCCAACATTTTATTTCATAAAGTTGAAGAGGCTAGACATGGTGGCTTTCAATAAAATCAAAGCTGCCTCAGGAGAACCTCCCCTAGTATCAGCCATCAATGAAGATAGTGTCTCTACCAGAAGAACTTGGGGATTATGGGTCTGTCTCATTGAGATGGACAAAGTTAAGTATCCATTGAAAATTTTCTCCAACAAAGTGAATGGATCATTCCTGTTAAATTCCATGACAGGAAAAAATACTGAGTTCGCAGAGAGCTTATTTGAGAAGAAAAGAATGTTAATCTGGGAGAATAAGCTGTCTACGACTGAAGCTACAAGGATCAAGACGTGCAACATGTTGCATTGTGGGCAATAGCATAACCATTTATGCCCTTGTTGTGAAAAGCAAGAGAAGTCCCTGTTCGGGACAAAAGTTCGGGAAACACAAAATAAACCCGAACCAGACTAGGACAAAGGAAAAAGAAAAATCTTTACAAAAAGAAGTAAAAATTAGAAAATGTAAAAAAGTAAGGATAGGACTGTCGGCAGAAAACGATAAAGGCCAATAGTCAGCAAAGCAAGAAAACCAGTTGGAAATCACATAACCGATAAGCCATTATGACCAACAGTTGGAAAGGATGAGGCAATAACGAACGCAATGACGTTAATCGAAAGAGACAAGATAATGACGAAGGCAATGACGTCATTAAAAAATAAGTTTGGAGTCCGAGTTTGAAGTCCGCGGACGCCTATAAATAAAGAGGCAATGAAGCATAAGGGGATCATCAGAAAACTTCTCCTACTCTTCAAAGCATTAGAATTTTGAGTCTTTTCAATCTTTGTAGCATTTTAATCTTTTAGTTTATGGGGGTTTCCCCAACGAGTCAAGTCCTTTATAATATGAGAGGCTAAACAGTTGTCTTCTCCAACGAAGGAATAATATTTATGTAATATTCTCTATATTTCTTCAATAAAAAGTTAGGCTTCTGTTCAACCTGTTTGTTAAAATTCTATCAAGTCCTGTATTGAAATCTCTTTTACGCCCTAAGGTAGGAAATGAAATAGGTCTGTGCTGTTTTGTTACTGAATGAGCCAAGTACCTGCGAACCATCAACTGCGGTTGTGTGGTTGGAAGAAGTCCGTAAAATCGATGACTTAGAATACTTGGAAACAAAGTGGTCAAAGCAAGCTATGAATTTATGGGGTCTTAATTTATTTCAGAAGCATGTTGGCCATTTTAAGTGCATAAAAATGGGTTGACCTCCTTGCTTCTCTCATGTACACGTAAGCTATTTTCTTTGAAAGGGTATATTGGCCATACAATAGGCTGAATGACCAGATTTACGCTAAATTAAAAGATAAATGACTAAATCTACTATTGTCAAAGTTAGAGGACCAAAATTAATCCGTGACAAAGATAAAGGACTAAAGTTATCTTTATCCTATATATGCTATGTAAATCATTATATTTCTACATATGTATTTTTATGCGCATGTAATTCTAACTCTTTTTCAGGAAAAAATAAAGGAAAAAAAAATCAACATGATTGGTTGAATTTTTTTTTCTTCTTTTATATATTTTAATTTAATCGAAACTTTTGTACGTATAAATGTGTTAAGTTAATAATAAATATAGAGGTTATTTCAATAAAATATTAGAATTAAATTTTTAACATTTTATTTTTTGTAGAAAAACTTATAAAATTTTACTTTTGAACTTTGAGATATTAATACAATATATTCGGAACTATACAAATTCACATAAATATCATATTTTGAATTTTTAATTCTATAAATGAATAGCGAGCAGTATGATTTGTAAGCTGTCACAATAAATAACAACCTATTTTTTATTTTTTTTTATCAAAACGTAATAGTTATTCCCTACTTATATATTTTAATTTGTTTTTTTTTTTAAATTTTTGCACACTTTATCTTTTTTATTATTATGGTTTTTCTTTTCTCTTGCTACCTTATTTTATTATTATGGTTTTTTTATTATTATTTTATTCAGATGCATGATAAATTTTTATTGTCATAAATGTTGATTTATTTTTGTTTAATTCATTCTTTAAAGATTTCTTTACGTCGATGGAAGTGTTTGAAATTTTACATTTTTCTTTTTTTTTTTTTTTACCATTTCAATTGCCTTTTCTTATTATAGCTCAATAAAAATAAGTTTCTATTCTTGCTTGATATTATACCTTTTTTAAATAATTAAGATCATTTTAGATTTATGCATTTAAAGTGATTTTTTTATGGAAGATAATTAAGTTATATAATACAAATAATATATTTGACTAATTCTTTTTTTTAATATTTTTTATATATTGTTGAAATATATGTAAGAAATGATCTATATCTTTAATAAAATGTCATAATTGTTTGAAAGTCATCCTCATATAATACAAATTTTGGTAAGTAAATATTGTATATGTAGGAAAATATCTTTGACAATAATAATAAAAATAGATTAAAAATTCAAAACATTTAATTTAAAATGAAAATTTTATTCTACGCAAAAAAATTCTTTATAGCACAATATATAATAATAATAAAAATATTTAATTTAAAATATATATATATATATATATATATATATATATAAAATCGTGCATAGCATGAAGTCTATGCTAATATATGTTTATATAAAAAATATTATAATTTATATGGTAATGAACTTATACGAACAGTATAAATACATTACACTCAAATGAAAATTCATACATCTCCCCTTCCTATTATGTCAACACGTAAAGTTGGTTTGGTACTATTCCTTCGATCCCCTTTTTCCGCCCAATCTTCATTACAAAATTGTCCAAATCTTACATTGTATTTAGGGAAAATTTTGAGTTCGTATCAAATCCGATTTTTTCCCAAATTATTTATTCAGGCTGATGAATTGTCACGATGATAAAATATTAGGAAAAGTTTATCAAGTGATGATTTTAAAATTATCGTAAAAAATATATATTAAATTATAATGATTTTGATCTTGTCGTTATATAATTATTAATAATAGAAATTGTCTAGTAAACTATCACAGTAGATAATTAACGATATCTTTAGTGACAATTTTATGTGCTATTTTTTGTTTTTTGTTTTTTGTTTCTTGTTTTTTTTTGGACTAATTGTTGTTAATAATAACTTTTATAAAATAATAATCACTATAAAATTATGAAACTCTTTACAAAATAATAGTCATTATTAACATTATAACATTCATAATATCAAAATAAGAATTCTTGTAACCAATATTAATTAAAATTGTTGCACTCTCTCTCTCTTTTTGATGGTTATTTTCTGTTTTCTTGTATTGTATATTTCTCAATTAACTAGTAAAAATTTACATTAATTTCAAATAATTTATCAGTCAAAGACAAATATTATAATATTATGATCATGTAATTAGTTGAGTATGGCTTACTTTAATTTAGAGGGTGTTTGATTAAGCTTATTTGAAATATCTTCTAAGATCTTACATAATATAAGCTGTTTTAAGAATTTAAAAATATTGAATCTTATTTTACAATAAGCTCGTTAAGTGTCAGAAAATATTAGCATGTTTGATATAATAAACTCTTCATATTAAAATAAGGATTAAATTCATTTCGTACCTCTCAATTATGCATTTTATCCTATTTACACCCCTAAAGTATGAAAGGTAACAAAGACACCCCTAACAAAATAATTCGGCATTGATGATGCGTGCCGTTTTAGCACGAGTCCAACCAAATCCGGCTTAGGCGTTGGGCCTGGATTATTTAAAATAGTTTTCAGAAGAAAGAGACCTGCAAAATAAAACGTTAGCACTCTGATGCCCAAGTTAGTACTGGATTTGAAGAATAATAATTCGAAATAATAAAAAGCGTTGAAAGAATGAGATGTAATGATAATAAAAAAAAAATAGAAACAAATCGTATATATGAAAGCGAGTGGAAGCGAGGCAGAGTAACAACCAAGGTTCTATGTGGCGAAGGTGCCCCTCTGCCTAGGGATGAGTCTCTTATTTGTAGAAGAGTGTCCTCCTTGGCCGTAGAATTAATAGTGCTCCCTATTCTTGAGGAAAATGGTTAGAATTAGTTAACATAAAACTCGATCAGATCCTATTTTTTTAGGGATTATTCTAGTTAATTGAACGAGGATAGGAGTCATAGGCGGAAGAGGACTCCCAGCCCGCAAGGAGTCTATTGGATGTCAAAGTCCGATTTCTCCGGAGAGGCCTTCCTGTCATGCGTACTCCTTGTCAGCTAGGAGGGCCTACATGGAGAGGCCACATGCGTGCCACACAAACCTCAAGGAGTGATGTGTGTATGAGGACTGGGCCAGCTACAGGCGTTTTGGCCAAGTGTGTTGGGCCGTGCTCCGTGGGATTCTCCCATTATGTAACCATGCATAGGGGTTAGAGTGTTAGGCTCTTCAACTTATTCTTGGGTTTCTTTGCCCTTTACAAGCATGTCATCTACATATACTCTACGTTTCTTCCAAGTTGTGGCTGAAATATTTTGTCCACCAAGCGTTGGTAGGTGGCTCTGGCGTTCTTTAGGCCAAATGGCATGGCCACGTAGAAAAAACTTCCAGCAGATGTAATGAAGCTAACTTTTTTGCAGTCTTTGAAAGCCAATATTATTTGGTGGTATCCTTGGGAAGCGTCCGTCATGCTTAAGAGTCCACATCCAAAGGTTGAGTCTTCGAGTTAATCGATTCGAGGAAAGGGGATAAAAATTCTTAGGGCATACTTTGTTGAGATCTCTGAAAACAATGTACATTCGTCATTTTTCTCCAGGTTTGGACACTAACACCATGTTAGATAGCCATTCGGGCAATTGTATTTCCTCAATATGTCCAGCTGCCAATAATTTGTCTACCTCCACCTAGATGATCTTGTCCTTCTCAGGCCCAAAATGACTCTTCTTTTGCTTTACTAGTTTCATGTGAGGATCAATGTTCAGGTGGTGTGTTATGATATTAGAGTCGATCCCTTCTAAGTCTTGAGGTGTCCATGCGAAGATGTCTACTTTACGGCGTAGCATTCAATTATCTCTCTGTGTATTGCACCCTCTAGTTGAGAACCAATGCGTGGTGAATCTTTCTGGATCTCCAAGTACAATCTCAATATTCATTAGTTCTTCCATTGGCTGGACCTTGGAAAGTGTCTTCTCATTTTCACTATTTTCGACGTTGCCTTTTTCATGTTTGTTGGGAGGTGTCTCCTTATCGTGTTGGCTGGAGGGCACCTCCCTGTCATGCTTGCTAGATGGTGTCCCCTTGGATCTTTGTTCCTGGTTCTCTTTTGTCTTTTGTGTACTGATTCCACATAACATTTACGAGATTGGAAGGGGTCCCCTTATATTTCTCCTACTCCTCCTGACGTAGGAAATTTGATCTTCATGTAGTAAGTGAATATTATTGCTTGGAAGGCATTGAGGGTGGGCCTGCCCAGATGACTTGTATGCCGAGGGAGTATCCACCATTAGGAATCTTAGCCGGCACGTTCTTCGAGTAGCACTGGTGCCTAAAGTTACAGGGAGTGAGACCATGCCTCTTGGGTGGACTACTTTCCCTACAAATCTGTAAAGGGAGGTGTTCACTGTTTTCAGAGGGGTGTCTCCTAGCTACATTTGGTCGTAGGCCTCTCCAAATAATATGTCCGCGAAGCTTCCCGAGTCTTCGAAGATGCGCCCTACTTCATAATTGGCCAATAACTCGATGCTGACTAGAGCATCATTGCGAGGGCTTTTAGGACCCAAACTGGATGATGGGGGCATCCTCCATTGTACTAACATCCCAGACTTCCTTTATGGCCACACCGTGTGCTTTTCTAACTCGTGCTTTTCTGGCATGGCGGGAGTCACCTCCTTGTGGTCCTGCAACAAACCTTTCGTATGACCCCCTTCTTACGAGGGTCATTGGCTTCAGGCTTTCCTTTAAGGATATTTCTACGTTCTTCGTTGAGTGAAGATTCCGGAGGGGAGATCTTCGCTTCTTTTCTTTTTCTCGCTTGTTTTTTGATACAGGGCCCCGTTCCCTGGGCTTTTTCCCAATAGACATACTGTAGGAGGTACTCATTTTGGATGAGCCTTTCTATTCTTTAAGTGCTGGTATTCTTTACTATTATGGCCATAATCATTGTGAAATCGACAAAACTTGTTAGATTTTGAACGTTGAGGCTGCTCCCTCCATGATTGGGGACGGGTGAGCAAGCCTTTTCCTTCGACTGCCATGAGGGCCTGGGTAACGGCTAGGATCATGTGGAAGGGTTCCTTCTTGTCCTTGAATTTGATGCATTGTTTCTTGAAGGGGGTCTCCTCCCTGACATCTTTCTTCTTTTCCCCCCGACTCTCCTATTTGGCAGTTTGGGCGTCTTCCATGTTAATATATTTGGCTGCGCGAGCCAAGAGGACATCGAATTTGAAGACGGGGTTCTTTGGCCAGGGGCCTTGCAAGAAGGCGTTGGCCTTCACTTCTTGTGTGGCGGAGGGTACCTTTAAGACTGCAACGTTGATTCTTTGCAAGTACTCTCTCAACGACTCATTATCACTTTATGCATGGCGAAGAGGCTGAGCTTCGTTATCCTAAGCTTCTACTACTAGCGAACTGGTGCAGGAACAAAGATCTGAACTCCAGGAAGCTCCCTATTGCTCCAGGGGGCAGTTGGTTAAACCATTGTTGCGCAGCCTTGGCGAAGGTACGAAGACTCGACACTTGATCCCGCCTGTATACCTGTGTAGTAAAGCTACATTCTCAAAATGCGAGAGGTGTTCTTGGGGGTCAATAGACCTATCATATTCGGCGATGGCAGGGGTACGACAGCTTGCAAAGAGCTCGTTTACCATCATAGTGTCTGTGAAAGGGACACCCTTTTGTTCTTCTCCCGAAATCCCTATTATTTGGTGTTGCACGTCCTGGAAGCTCTTTTGAAGGTACTCCGATTGATCCAGCCACTATTGGAGAACCTCTGGGGGAGTGACGGGAGGGAGCCCTTATGCCATAATGGGTGGGCCCCGTGCCATAGTGACTCCCTATTTTTTGGGGGCTTCTTTCCACTCCTAACTGCAAGGTACTTGATTCCAGGATAGGGACTGAGCGAGCAGGCACCATACATCGCTATTTGTTCCTGAACGGCCGCTGCGACTACTTGTTGGATTGCGCTCAGCAAGGCTGGGGAAAGTTCGCCTGATGTAGTATTCGAGAAGGTACTTTGCCTTGGAGGGTCAACCAATGATTCTGTTACCCAAGGAGGCAGTATTGGTGTCGGGAAGGATGGGACGGACCCTCCTACTGGTGTTAGGGAGGCTCCCGCAACAACCTGCAAAGGCTGATTACTGTTGGGTGCCTCCACGATTTTCTGCATGTTAGTAGGATTGTTGGGGGTCTCCATGGTATTTCACGCCTTTAACTCAAATTTTTCGTAGATGGCGGCAATTGATGTGTGCCGTTTTAGCACGATTCCAACGAAGTCCGGCTTAGGCGTTGGGCCCGGAATATTTAAAATAGTATTCGAAAGAAAGAGACCTGCAAAATAAAATATTAGCACTCCGACGCCCAAGTTAGTACTGAATTTGAAGAATAATAATTCATAATAATGAAAAAGCACTAAAAGAATGAGATGTAATGATAAAAAAACAAAAACAAATTGTATATATGAATGTGAGTGGATGCAAGGCACAGTAGCAACCAAGGTTCTATGTGGTGAAGGTGCCCCTCCGTCTGGGGATGAGTCTCTTATTTATAGAAGAGTGTCCTCCTTGGCCGTAGAACTAATAGTGCTCCCTATTCTTGAGGAAAATGGATAGAATTAGTTAAGATAAAGCTCGATCGGGTCCCATCTTTTAAGGGATTATTAGAGTTATTTGAATGAGGAGGGGAGTCCTAGGCGAAGGAGGACTCCCAGCCCGCAAGGAGTCTGCTGGATGTCAGAGTCCGATTTCTTGGGGGAGGCCTTCCTGTCATGCGTACTCCTTGTCAGCCAGGAGGACTTACGTGGAGAGCCCATGTGTGTTCCACGCAAGCCTCAAGGAGTGACGTGTGTATGAGGACTGGGCCAGTTACGAGCATTTGGGCCGAGCGCGTTTGGCCGTGCGCAGTAGGCTTCTCCCATTATCGTGACCATGTACAGGGGTTGGAGTGTTGGGCTCTTCAACTTTTTCGTGGGCCAAAATCCGTTGGGCCACACCCATCAAATAGGACAAAAACACCCTTCTCACTTACCCCCTATACATTTTATTTTACTTTCTAAACATCTTTTATTAAAATATCTCCCCCAAACTATTTTTAGTGATTTAAAATTTTAGTCACATTTTATGTTAAAAATAATATTTGTAATTTTTTACAAATTATGGAACACAAAAATATTTACAAGCTCATATGCAAATATATTTTACAAAGTAAATAAGTTATGTTAAAAAATACATGTAAACATATGTGTCAATACATAATGTATATCATATTATAGAAAATGAATGTTATATAACTTATAATTTTTTATTCAATCACATGTCCACATAATAAAAATATATCATATTATTGCTTAAGAAAATATATTATATTATAATTTATATTAATGATGCGTTCAAAAAATGCACGGGTCCAATTGATATGAATTATGCTCAAAGCTTAGGCCGAAACAATTGCAAATCGTAAAGGGGGGGACCTGCAAAAAAAACATTAGCACTCCGATGTCCAAGTTAGTATTGGATTTCAAATTGAATAAATCCAAAAAGTAAAAAGATATAATTGAAATTGGGATATGATGAATAATGTTGGTAAAAAAAATACAAGAACACGTGATAATGTACTTGTAGAATGCTTAAAGATTGTTTAGAGAGTGTGAGAGGTAATTTAGAGAGTAAGAGAAGTGTGAGGGACGTGAGGGGGACGTCCAGAAAGTGACAGAGATGTCAAGAAGGTCTTAGGAAGTGCCCTCATCATGGAAGAGCAAACCTGTATTTATAGGGGGCGCCCTCTTCCGATAGGGGTATGCATGTTTCCTCCATTTTCGAAAAAAGTGGATGAATGCCTTGTGGATAGGCCATAATTTGTTCTTATCTTCTATTAATATTATTGTTGAATACTTATCTCCGAATTTGGAGGGACCCTTCATCAGCAAGATCTCCTAACTGCTAAGGAGTCCAAGCTGCCAAGCAGTCCAGGACTTTAAGAGGACCTCCCTCGCCTGCAAGGAGTCCTAGTCGTCAGGGGGTGTCCTCCTTGCTAGGGACTCCTTCCTTACTTTTTCTTGGTAGACCCCTCACCTATGAGGAGTCTCAACAACTAGGGGGGTCCTCCTAGGGCTGATGTGGTCCAATGTGACTGTTGACCTTGGGGTTGACGAGATGCACATGGGAGACTAGGCTGCCACGTGTGTCGGTCTTTGGGCTGAATATTTATCGGGCTTTGATCATGGTCCGAGTAGGGGGATGTCTTGGGTCTCCTCCCTTTGCCAATCTGTTTTCTAGGGGCACCCGCCAAGGCTGCCTGCCAATCTGTTTTCTGGGGGTACCCACTAAAGTCGCCTACTAGGTTCTCTTGGGCCTCTTAGGATGTTGAGGGCCTCTCGTTTCTTTCTGCTTTCTGGATCGCCTGAGCCTCTTTGGGCCAGGCTGTTTTTATGCACATCAATTATAAAGTTGCATATTTTACAGGATATATATTCACATATATGTTTGATGTAATATATTAAATTTTTTTTAACAATTTATTTTTAAAAGAAAAATTCAATATATATAACAACACAAGAAAAGTTTATGTAAACTTTTTAACAATTATGTAAAAAATATTAGAATTATAAATTTATAGAGTTTATACAAATTCTTTGTTGGGAATGACTAATTTCTATCATTTGGAACTCCTAAATCACCCTCCTAAATAGTCGATTTTTGCTCCTAATTTTGATATATCCATTGATAAATGTGTGGCTGGTATAGAGTCCTTATTTTTTCAGCCACCAACTAATGCATCTATAAATAGGCTCAAGCTCCTTTCATTTGAACACACCAAAATTCGAGAGCACCTTTTCTGCTTTCTTTCTCTCCTTCTCATCTGAGTGTTGATTTATTCGTTGTTCCAAACTTTCTTCCACGAGTACATGTGTAAGAGAAATATAACTGTATTAACCTTGGAGAACGATTGGTTTATACTATTTGCACCACGGTAGTACCGAAATTTCTCTTTCAAGACAGTGATTTTCCACGGCACACTTTTATTTTCCAACAATTGAAAGCGAAATTATTCTTATAATGGTTGTTCCAATTGCTAAAACATTCCCTAACCTCTCCAAGCTAGAGCCACTTGATGGGACCATCTACAAACGATAGTCACCAAAGTTGCTCATATTTTTCAAACAATTGGAAATGGACTATGTGCTGTTCCAGAATCCACTGGAAAATCCAGCAGAAATCTCCACCCTTGCCATTATTGCAGCAGCGATCCCCGCAGGAGGGACGACCACAAAATCTGAGGATGAGGCAAAATTAAAATACGACAGAGACAATAAAACAGTGAGAGGTCACCTACATAATCAAATGAATAATTCTCTGTTCGATTTATTCGTCAACTATAGGAGTGCGAAAGAAATCTGGAGTACAATGGAGATAAGATACGCAGGTGATGACGCTGGAAGGAAAAAGTACATCATCGTTAAATGGGTTCAATTTCAAATGGTCGATGAGAAGCCTATAATGGACCAAATCCATGAGTACGAGAACCTAGTGACTGAAGTGCTGAGCGAGGGCATGAAAAAGTGTGAAATTTTACAAGTCAATGTACTACTGGAAAAATTCCCTCCTACTTGGAATGAATATCGCAACAACTTGAAACACAAGAAAAGGGATCTAACCCTCCAAGAATTAATCAGCCATATGAGAATGGAAAAAGCAAATCGCCTAATAGATAAGGAAACTTCTCTCTCTTCTCTTTCAGTTAAAGCTAACTTTGTAAAGTTTATTGGATCTAAAAACAAGTTTCACCAGAATAAAGGAAAAGTTTTTCAAAAGAACAATCAACACAAGACATTTAAAGGACATGATGGCAAGATCCAAAAGAACAAAATATCGTGCTACTACTGTGGGAAACTAGGACACAAAGCGTACCAGTGCTACCAAAGAAAAGATCAACAGAAGGCAAACCAAAAACTAATTACTAAATCTACTCCACAAGTCAACCTAGCTGAAAATGACGAGATCAACACTGCAGTGGTTGTGGAAGCCAACCTTGTAGAGAACGAAGAAGACTAGATACTAGACACTGGTGCATCCAGGCATTTCTTCTCCAACAAAGCCCTATTCTATGAACTTAGTAACCTAACGGACGGTGAGTGTGTCTTCATGGGGAATTCTACAATTGTCGGAGTCTTGGGTAAAGGAAAGATCTTCCTTAAACTTACTTCTGGCAAAACACTTGCTTTGAATGACATATTATATGTGCATTCTTTATGTAGAAATCTAGTTTCTGGTAGTTTATTGAATAAAGCTGGGTTGAAAATTGTGCTAGAATCTAATAAGGTTATAATTACTAGAAATAATTACTTTGTAGGAAAGGGATATTTATCTTATGAGTTATTTTTCCTGAACACTGTTTCTATTGCCATTAAAAAAAAAAATTCAGTTATGCTTATTTGATGGAATCTATTGATATTTGACATGGTAGATTAGGACATGTGAACTATTCCTCTATTAAAAGGTTGAAAACTATGAATCTTATAAATGTTTCTGACACAGATGGATACTCTAAATGTAGAGTCTGTGTAGCGGCAAAATACATAAAGAAACCTTTTAAACCCATCACTTCTAGAAGTACGGAATTGCTAGAATTAATCCACTCGAATCTAGTTGATTTCAAAAACACATTAAGCAAGAGTGGTAAAAAATATTATATCTCCTTCGTTGATGATTTTTCTAGATACACTAGGATTTATCTATTAAAATCAAAAGATAAGGCTGCTGAAATATTTTTGAAATTTAAGGCTGAAGTTGAAAATCAATTAGATAAGATGATCAAAATACTTATATCTGATAGAGGTGGATAATACAACATTAAATTTTTAAAAGAATTTTATGAGATTAATGAAATAATCCATGAAATGTCTGCACTTTATATACCTCAACAAAATGGCATAGCAGAACCAAAAAAATAGAACTCTGAAAGAAATGATGAATGCTATGCTTTTAAGCTCAGATATGCCTGATAATATGTGGGGGAAGTAGCTTTATCTGCGTGCTATATCCTTAATAGAGTCCGACATAAAAAA
Source organism: Sesamum indicum (assembly GCF_026168435.1). Classification (NCBI taxonomy): domain Eukaryota; kingdom Viridiplantae; phylum Streptophyta; class Magnoliopsida; order Lamiales; family Pedaliaceae; genus Sesamum; species Sesamum indicum. The sequence goes on from NC_142669.1 coordinate 781,129, forward strand.
TTAAATAAAACCCCTTATGAATTATGGAAAGGGTTCGCTCCTAACTTTAAACTTCTTAAGGTATGGAGGTGTCTAGCTAAGGTAGCATATCCAGAATTTAAAAAAACAAACATAGGGGACCTATAACATTTGACTGTGTATTTATTGGATACGCCGAAAATAGTCCCGCATATAAATTCATGTGTTTAAATGATAACTCTTTTTGTGAATCAAGAGATGCTGAATTTTTTGAACTAGTTTTTCCATTAATTAAAACTTCTAGAACGGACATAGTCTCTTCAAGCAATAAACCTTTGTTAACTTCCTCTAATTCTATTGTAAATAAACCTAGAAATAAAAGACAAAAAACTGAACATAATTTCGGACTAAACTTTCTAACTGCTTTCCTAATGGAAGATCAAGAAAAAATAAATGAAGACTTTGTTTCAATGTTTCTAATTGAAGATGATCCTAAGACATATATGGAAGCAATAACCTCCATAGACTCTAGTTTCTAGAAGAAAGCCATTTGAAATGAACTACATTCTATAATGTTAAATCATACTTAGGATTTAGTAGATTTACCTATAGGAAGTAAACCTATAAAATGTAAATGGGTCTTCAAGAAAAAAATAAAATCAAATGGGCCAATAGACAAATTTAAGGCAAGATTAGTGGTTGTGAGTTATACACAAAAGAAAGGCATAGACTATTTTGACATATATTCACCTGTGACAAAGGTTGCAACTATTAGAACTCTAATTGCACAATCAGCTATTCTTGGCTTAATAATCCATCAAATGGATGTAAAAACAGTCTTCCTAAATGGTGTCTTGGAAGAAGAAATATATATAGAACAACCCGAAGGATTTATGGTACCTAGCCAAGAAAATAAAGTTTGTAAACTTAGAAAATCACTATATGGACTTAAACAAGCACCCAAACAATGGTATGAAAAGCTTGATCATACTAAAAACTAATGGATACAAAACAAATGTATTAGATACATGTGTATACTCAAAATTATTTGGGACAAAATGTGTTATTATATGCCTATATGTCGATGACATGCTTAATTTTGGCAGCAACATTGGAATAATTGAGGAAACCAAAAGATTCTTATCAGCACAATTTGATATGAAAGATTTAGGAGAAGCTGATGTAATCCTAGGAATTAAAATTAGAGAAATTGAAAATGGGTTCTCTCTTTGTCAGTCCCACTATATAAAGAAAATCTTGGACAAGTTCAGTGGTCAAGATGAGATAACAGTGAAAACACCCTATGACACGAGTGTATGTCTCAAAAAGAATAAAGGTGATAGTGTGTCACAAGCTGAGTATGCAAAAATCATAGGGAGTGTCATGTTTCTCATGAACTACACCAGACCTGACATTGCTTACGCTGTGAGTAGACTAAGTCGGTATACCCATAATCCTAGTAATGAACATTGGAATGCACTACGCCGCTTGTTGAGATATCTAAAGTGGACTATAAACTTGACTTTGCACTTTAATAAATTTCCTGCAGTGTTAGAAGGATTTTGTGATGCAAATTGGGTTACCGATGATGATGAAGTAAGCTCAACTATTGGATTTGTTTTTACTTTGGGTGAGGGAGTTATTTTCTAGAAATCTGCAAAACAAACTTGTATAGCTCGCTCTACTATGGAATCTGAATTTATAGCTCTTGAATTAGTAGGTCAAGAAGTAGAGTGAGTGAGAAACTTAAAGGGAGATGTGCCCTTGTGGGTGTTAACTGTGCCAGTGTCTCTGCACTGTGACTCCCAAGCTGCTATTGGAATTGCCATGAACTATGCTTAGAGTGACAAAAGAAGACATATTTGAGGGATAATCTCCTTGGATTATTTGAGGTCCGAGAGGAACTTGGCAGATCCTCTCACGAAAGGACTTACAAGGAGAATTATTTTTTAGTCTTCGAGAGCAATAGGGTTAAAACCCCTTGACTGATGGAATATGGTAATGACCATGTAAATCCATAGCCTTGTGTTTGGCTGGTCTTAATAAGGACTTGATGGATAACCCTGACTTTGTTCAAGAAGATAGCCTCATCGCTCAGTTGTTGAGTGGTCTATAAGACTTGATGAAGCTATCTGGATGAGTAGAGCTGGGCCGCCTTCTATGAAAAGAAAATAAAAGTTCTTTCTAGAGCAGTCATTAGAATCTAAGGTATAAGCGCATGGCCATTAATAATGCTCGGAACTTTATCACGGAACAACGAAAACTAAGGAATTCATACGTGATTGTGGGGGTCTCAATTTGAGCTATCGAAAGTTCAAGAGTCATATCACTCTTGTTAACCAATTTGATTGCCTCACTTCACTATGCATTAATTCAATCGAAAGATATTAATGCTTAAGTATATTTCTTCCTTCACTCAAAAATTATATTCTTCATCTACATTAGTCATTTGTGGTGGATTGTTGGGAATGACTATTTTCTATCATTTTGGACTCCTAAATCACCCTCCTAAATAGCCGATTTTTGCTCCTAATATTGATATATCCGTTGATAAATGTGTGGCTGGTATAAAGTCCTTGTTTTTTCAGCCACCAACCTATGCATCTATAAATAGGCTCAAACTCCTTTCATTTGAACACACCAAAATTTGAGAGCACCTTTTCTCCTTTCTTTCTCTGCTTTCTCTCCTTCTCTTCTGAGTGTTGTTTTGTTTGTTGTTCCAAACTTTCTTCCACGAGTGCAGGTGTAAGAGAGTTATAGCCGTGTTAACCTTATGGAGCGATCGGTTCATACATCTGCACTATGCTAGTACCGAAATTTCACTTTCAAGGCAGTGGTTTTTCACGGCACAGTCTTTTATTTTTCAACATTCTATACTCAATATAAAAATCATAAGTTTTGGGTAGTTTTTGTTTTAAATAAAAAATTTATTACAATTCAGATTATATTTAGGAGATTGATGTAATAGATATATTTTAGGGGTATAAATAATAACGTCATTTTTATCATAAAAAAATTATTGGATATCATGAGGGGCTATTTTGTTATCTTTTATAGTTCAGGGGGTGTAAATGTACTTTATATATAGTTCAAAATGAAAGTGTATTTAACACTTAAAATAATACAACCTTTAAAAAATATTACAGCAAGAATATATTTAACTCTATAAAATATTTTGAAGAGCTTATAACATCAGCCAAACTTCATTTTTATTGAATTTTGGCACAAACAAATATTTAGATGTAATACCTAAAACCAAAAAAACATCTCACAAAAGCAATTTTGAAAAAATAATACATTGAAATATATATATACATATATGTACACACCAAATTAAAGAAGAAGAGGGCCATGTACAATTGAGTCAAACCTTTACCTAATTATGGTGGAGAGGTACTTATGAGAATTTGGCAAACCAAACACTCATGACACGTCCCTTCAAGTGGGTACCCAACATGTATGATGTGTGTTTGTAAAAATAAAATATTAATTTAAATAAAATATTGAAGAATGCCAAATTTAAGTGGATTAATTATAAATAATTTATATCAAATATATCTGTGTTAGATTTTAATAAAGGTTGTTTATATATGTATTGATATTGCTCGAAATCAGCGACTTGGATGAGTGGCCTCACAACAATTAAGCTAACTCCACCAAAATCAAGTGTTGGATTCCTGAGAATAAGACAAGTAAGGTGAGTTCGTTGGGCACGTCCCCTCCAACGAACCTCCAACGCTCAAGTTAGGTTGATCGAGGTAAAAGAATGTGATCAAAAGCGTAGATCAAAAAGGCTCAGTATTCATTACCTCGAAATGTAGCATTTTGGAGTATTTATAAGGCTTAGCTGGATACTGTTAAATGGGCCACGTGTCCTTATCCTGTTAGCTTACGTCCATGATCGGACGATTGTCGTTGCCTGGGTCTTAAAGTGGATAGTCGGGTCCGGGTCGAGCCCGCTCCAACCCGTCCAATAAAAAAGACACGGATCCAGAGTGAAAAAATTGAAGTGCCCTTCATTAAGAGTATTATAGGCATTTTTCATGTATACTTATCACGTATATAAATATCATTGTTAAATATTAATTGTCCCACAAGGAAAAACGTAAAAGCTAGCTAACAAAAACGTGAAAGTGAAAATCCACTTTTCCTTAGCACTGCATATGAGTAAACTGTCAACTGTCATCGTCTTCACCCAAACATGCGTGCCATTCTTCTAGCAAAATACTATCATGAGTTGTATAATTTTATCAAATAAATACGTACATTAATAACTAATATATACTTATCTTTTTCTTATATATTAACTATACTAATATTTCATCAGTAGATATAAAAATTATCGTATTTCGTGTTGGAATATCATGATATTAATATTAAATAATTTTAATTTTTAATAGTTTAAACTTTTAGATGAAATGCTCGTTTAATATGACATCAGAATTAGATCAAACAAGAGGTCCGCAGTCGTCTAACATAGAATCAGAGTCAGGCCAAACAAGAGTCTTGGGTTCGAATTTCATTTATAAAGCAACGGTTTAATCACCATTTTTTTTAAATAATTCTTTTTTATCACCATTTTTTTTTCTTTTTAGTATATTATTATATTTTAATTAAATAACAACCAATCAACTTGAATCGAGCACCTTAAAATATATCAGACATAAAAAGTTTTCCATGTGAAGAGTATCTTCTCGACATCTCAACGTGATTTTTTAATTATTCAAACACATTGGGCCAAATACCCTCCGAGTACTATGTATAATTACATTTAGACCCTCTAAAAAAAGTAAACTTATGTTTTTCGTCAATAAAATTTTAAAATTACACTTGACCCCTCTAAGTTTTGTCCATTTCCAATTGTATTCCTTTTTTAATTAGATTTTGGACGGAAAATACCAACGTCAAAAAAAAAAAAAGTTATATAAATTTCTAATTCTATATCTCATTCATCATTGATAATATGAGAATTTTGATTTTATTATATTTACCCCTTTATAAGTACAAAAATATTAATACCGTATTTTTTTCTCATAAATTACACAGAATGTTGGGAAGAATTGGAAGCTTATGTAAAAAAAAAAAAAAGAAAAGTATTATTTTAGTCCGCTAAGTATGCCTAATTTTAATTTTAATCCGATAACTATGTCAATTTTTGTTTAGATCCAGTAACTTACGAAATTGCTTGCTTTTAGTTCTCTGACAGATTTTCGGATAATTCTACCCCTATGAGTGCACATGGACTAAAACTGCCTTTTAAAAGTTGCATAGGGGTAAAATTATCCGAAAATCTGTCAGAGGACTAAAAGAAGCAATTTCGTAAGTTACTGGACCTAAACAAAAATGAACATAGTTATCAGATTAAAATCAAAATTAGGCATATTTAACGAACTAAAATAATACTTTTTCCTAAAAAAATTTAATAACATGTCAGCATTTTTATTTAAATGCCAGTAAAAGTAATACCGTTGTAAATAGAGAATTCTCGGAGATTGGGAGCACCTGTAGTTTAAATTTTTTAAAAAAAAAAAACTATAATTAACCATAATTATTATGCATGATGAGTGATGAGATTGACGCAGCAACCCCTCTAAAATCGGTCAACTTACATACCTGAAACGAGACGTCCACCACAAACATCCGTGTCGAATCCGTCTCCACAAACGACATATCATAAGAACAACCAAACAACACACGCACATCCCCACAACTAAAAAGCCCAGAAAGGGCTAAAATAAGAGAGATCACTGGAGGAACCATTTTGAGGCCCCATCACAAATATCAAATATGCATCAACTCAGCCGAAAAAACGTTCACTTCAGCATTAAAAGAAGAATCCTCTGGCGGATCTCCACCCTTCGACGATACCTACGCACGTTTTGGAGACGGTTTTTCGCTTGTGGCCTAGGCAAGTCGTCCATTAAGTATAGGCACTTGGCCCCCACGGCCACCGTCTCCTCCTCCTCCTCCTCCTCCACCTACTTGCCATCGTCACCTAAAAATGTTGTGGATGGTGGCTTCTCCTCCACGGATGACGTGGTTCGGTTGCCACGCTGCAGCCTTGATCGTGCCCGCACAGACTCATCGGATTTGGTTTCTTTGAAGATCAGTCTTCTTGGTGATCCCGATATCGGGAAATCAAGTTTTCTGGTAAGTATTTATGAATAGTATGTTGCAGTCATGTCACATCAATATATTAATAAATATAGATAGATGTTGATGTAACATAATTAAATAAAAAATAAAAAAAATTGTGAAACTGCAAATTTCGTGGATGATTATTAATTGGTTTTCTAATAATATTTATTTGTATAAATTGAAGAGGAAATATGCAGGAGGAGAGAAAGGGGAAGAAGAATATGCAGTGACAGGAATAAATCAGGTGGATAAGACATTGTATGTCAAAGGGGCAAGAATTTCTTACAGCATATGGGAAGTGGGAGGTAGACATTATTTGTGTCTTTTTATTTATTTATTTATGTATATATCATTATTATTGTAATAATTGAAAAAATATATTTGCAGGTGATCATAGTTCTTCACTTGATCATATTCCAGCTGCCTGCAAAGATTCAGTAGCTATGTTATTTATGTTCGATCTCACCAGTCGTTGCACGTTGAATAGGTACGATTCCTATATATTGAAGATTGATCATTTATTAAGAAAAAAAATAGGAAAATATATATATATATAGATATATATATATATTCTTGCATTTTTCCTTCCTATTTTTTTCGACTATACAATTTAATAGAAGACAAACACTAGAAGAATAAATAATGTCATCAGTAATAACGCAAATTCTTTAAAATTACTGAAATTCGTTGCTAATTTAAGTTTAGTAAAAAAAATATATTTATTTAATAATTAGCTCGATGCTGATTTTTTTGCCAAAACAAGCTACCATTTTTGACAATATTAAAATTCCTTTTCGTTCCTATTTATGTTAATTTTGAAATCGCAAGAATTTAAAATTCTTATCATTTCATAAATTCGTTGCTAATTACCAACAAATTTTATTCTCCTTTTTGATTCCATAACTATTGCTATAATTTCTTGTAGTGAGAAATAAATAGACTTTCCACAATCGTATTTTCCTAAAATTTACATAGACAAAAATATTTTCCTCATTATTTTCTGGGGTGAATAGCAATTTATCCCCCTGTGATATTGAAAATGAACACATTCCCCCCTATGAAAAAATTATAGCAATTTACCCGCTATACTTTTTAAAATGAAGTAATTTACCTCCTTATATAAAAAGGTAAATCACTATTTATTTTTTCATAAGAAGGTAATTTGCTCATTTGCGATATCACAAGGAGGTTGCTTGCATGTTTCTCCTATTTTCTGACAAGTTCTTGTCTATATTGGAACATTCAAGTGAATCACACTTATCATGTGATTGATATTTAATTTAATCTGATTTTCTATTAGCGAATCTAATCAAAATTAATTAGATTTTTTTTTTTTTTGTATTTTCTTGCTAAAACCCAATGGATAAAATTACTCATAGTGGTGGTGGTTTTAAACGCAGTGTGATCAGATGGTACCAAGAAGCCAGAAAATGGAACCATGTAAGAAATAATGCTTTTTCTTTACATGATATGTCTAATCTCGTACTTTCCACATGTTTTTACATTGCATTTTTCTTCTATTTTTGACCATGTAAAATTGCAGAGACCCCCCTATGAAAATTATAATAGAAAAAAAAAAAAACAATACAACTTCGTGAACTTTTAGTAAAAAATCAAATAACCCGTGATATGAGATACAACGAGCTTCTTTTATTTAGGGCCGTGTTGTTATTTTTTTAAAGTTTAGTGAAGTTTTAGGGATATGAGTGTTTTTGGCGGGGGTTGAAATGCAATTTACTTTTTACTTTCGTTTTTAATGATTTTTGGGTAAATTACATCGATAATTCTTGAGGTTGGGCTTAATTACATAAAAAATTATAAGTACGCCCATTAAAATTGTAAGTGTAAGGGGTTAATTATTTTTTATTATTCGAACTTTGTGACCGTTTTAATATTTTGACATCTAAACTTAATTATCTGTATTGCAGAATGCAATTCCGGTGCTGATAGGGACTAAATTTGATGAGTTTGTCCAATTACCAATGGATTTGCAGTGGACAATTGCAAGCCAGGTAACAAGTTTTATTTATTTAATCCTTTTTAATGTAAAAAATGAGAGTTAAAAAATTACACTCCTCTCATTTAAAATTTAGTATGATTATACGTAAATTCCCTATAATTTGAAAAAATATATTTTAATAAGTCTAATAAATAAGTTCATCCACTAGTCAAAATTCATCGAATTTGACTATTTTACCAGTGATTGCAAGTCTTTTATGACCAAATTACCCATATACATTTTCATTCATTAATGCATGTGAGTAGGTATATCTTCACCGTTATAAGGGCAATTCGGTCGCACAAAAATTTATTTAGCCTACAACAAATCAATAAGGGAGAAATGCAAGGAACCCCCTTCTGGTATCACAAATGAGCGAATTACCCCCTTATGAAAAAATAAATAGCGATTTACCTCCCTATATTTTTTAAAATACAATAATTTACCTTTCTATGATTTTTAAAAATGAAGCAATTTACCTCCCTGTATAAGGAGGTAAACCGGTTCATTTTAAAAAGTACAGGAGAGTAAATTGCTATATTTTTCTCATAGGGAAGTAATGTGCTCATTTTCAATATGAGGGTAAATTGCTATACACCCAAATTAATAATAAGTCAATCGATAGTAAATATTAATTTTAGTTGATTGTGCATGAATACAGGCGAGATCATACGCAAAGGCGATGAACGCAACATTGTTCTTTTCAAGTGCAACATACAACATAAACGTGAACAAGATCTTCAAGTTCCTAACAGCGAAGCTCTTCAATCTGCACTGGAATTTGGACCGCAATCTCACCATCGGAGAACCCATCATTGATTTCTAGCTACTGTCTGTTTTTTTCAGTGAGTTCCGATCCTCACACTCCAACCAGTCACTGCGCATTTCTCTCTCCCTCTCTTCGGAAATTAGGAGTGGAGGGAGTGCAGTGAATTTTGTGTTGTTTGCAAAAGTGTGAGATAGTTACTTAATGTAGAGGTCCAAAAGTTCCTTACACTTCCCATCTCTTTATCCCTCTTCTCTCTTTCTCTCTCTATATTGTATTGATGTACAGTTCAAAAATAGTAATCAATCACTATGACACACTTAATGTAAGATTGGTTAGGTTCAGCCAAACACTACAAGAAAATCAAAATTTAGCAATAAAAAAAATTAATGATAATTTTGATGTTATTATTTTAGAAAATATATATTAAATAAATAAATACAACAAAATATAAAAAAGTTATGGAAAATCATTATTGAAAAAAATCAGAAAAGGAAAAGGGATGCGGAAGTTGAGAATAGAGAAAATGAAAAGTTGAGAGAGAGAGAGAGAGAGAATTGATATTAGTAAAATAATTAAAAAAAAATTGAGAGACCAAATAATTGAAGGCACCGAAAACATGTGGAAAAGTATTATTTTAGTCCGTTAAGTATGCCTAATTTTAATTTTAGTTTGATAACTATGTCCATTTTTGTTTAGGTCCAGTAACTTACGAAATTGCTTACTTCTAGTCCTTTGTCAAATTTTCGAACAATTTTACCCCTATGCAACTTTTGAAAGGCAGTTTTAGTCCATATGCACTTATAAGAGTAAAATTGTCCGAAAATCTGCCAGAGGACTAAAAGTAAGCAATTTCGTAAGTTACTAGACCTAAACAAAAATGGACATAGATATCAGACTAAAATTAAAATTAGACATATTTAGCGGAATAAAATAATACTTTTCCCGAAAAGATGCTCTTCAATTATATGACGATATAGATTTGAAGGACGGGAATATTTATTTTGTCACAATAATTAATTTTAAAATTTTGACAGTGATGATTATTTTTGTAGAAATTGAAATTAGCAAGAATTGGACAAAATATTATTTATTAAATTATCACTAGAAACAATTAGTGACATATATATAGTGATTATTGTCACTATATTTATATTGTCTGTGACACCCAGCCCGTATCTATTATATTAAATATTAAACCGTCTTTGATAAATTAATTTATAGTCCCTTATGAGATTTATTCTTCTTCATCTAACAAGTTTATTTGAGTTAATTTGGGATAAAGGAGAAATTATATGAAACATGATTATTGAATTTGTAAAAGTTAGAAAGTCCCGAAATGATCAGAAAATAAATTATAGGATATCATTCTATTAAATTAAAATTCTAAGGGACTAAATTAAAAAAAAATATTAAGGTTAAATTATATAAGTTTAAAAATCAAGAGATTAAATTGTAAATTTTATTAATATATCAAAAAGAAAAGAAGAAAGAAAAAAAGAAAAAGAAAGAAGACAATACACAGAATGAAAGAGAGAAGACTTAGAAGCTGCCTGACAGCAATTCGGCGAATTGTTCGATTTGAATAGCCTAATAGAGAGTGGTCACAGGACGTTGAGTGGGTTGCAAGGAAATGGAGAGGAAAACATATGATTAACTTGGCTTATCGTACACTCCTGGCTGCTTGCATTTATCACATTTGGAAGGAACAAAATTTGAGACGCTTTGAGCATACGGAGCGACCACCGAATATAATAGCCACCATTATTGTGGAAGATATTAGACAGAGGATTATCAGTGTTAATTTATCTCGTTCTGTTAGTTCATGAGCGTTATATAGATTATGACGTATTCCTTGGCCTGTCGAGGGAGAAACCACCAGTTGAGCACTGTTATACTGTACGATCTTGTTTTATTAATGAAACTTATATTTACCCAAAAAAAAAAAAAAAAAAAAAGAGAGAAGACTTATTCAGCAACAGCAACTAGTACACATGTTCTTCAAGAAAATTTTCTAATTAACTTCTTGAAATAATTAATTAATAACAATTTGTTAGTGTAGTGTAAAAATTAATAATTGATACTTTATTGTTTAATTGGGCAATTGAATAAATTTGATTATTTATAACTTAGTTATTGACTGATTATTATATTTGAATCTATTACAGTTAATTAATTAAATTTTTTAATTAATTACTATAATAATAGAATAATAAATGAGTTCCTTTAATTAATTTATTAGTTGATAACTGAAGTGATTAGTAGATTAAATTGGTTATGCACTCTGAAAATTGTTAGATTATTTAAATTAGTTAATTTATTTACTAGCTAATGGTTAGTTGACTGATCAGTTTAAATTTTTTTGTTATAGTTAATTAATTAAATAGCTAATTTAAGCTTGATTGGTTAAATATGATAGAGGGAATTAATTAAATTAACTATTTGATTAGCACCTTACTGAACAAATTGTCTTAGTAAATAATCTCTAGGGAAAAGTATTATTTTAGTCCGCTAAGTATGCCTTAATTTTAATTTTAGTCCGATAACTATGCCCATTTTTGTTTAAGTCCAGTAACTTACGAAATTGCTTACTTTTAGTCATCTGACAGATTTTCGGATAATTTTACCCCTATGAGTGTAACTGCCTTTCAAAAGTTGCATAGGGGTAAAATTGTCCGAAAATTTACCAAAGGACTAAAAGTAAGCAATTTCGTAATTTACTGAATCTAAACAAAAATGGACATAGTTATCGAATTAAAATTAAAATTAAACATACTTAACAGACTAAAATAATACTTTTTTCTAATCTCTACTTAGTAAGAAATTCATTATTTAATGAAAAACTTAATTATTTAATTATGTACTCAACTGATTATGTTATAATCTGAAAATTGACAAATATACAGACTCACTGTTCGATTTATTTTAGGTTGATGAAACATTAACAATTATTTGGTTAAATACTACTAATTAAGTTTCATAAGTAAAAAAATTCTCTTCTCTCTGCATGAGAATCTAGTTCTCTCTCTGCATGAGAGTCCTACCTGATCGGGACAACGGTGCCCATTGATTGTCGTTGCTCGGACAACGGGGTTTGGTTATGGGAGACCGTTTTTAATGCGATTCCATCGGTTTAGAGCTTTTTATTGATGGCGTGCTTAAGGCTTTGTTCTTGCTCTTAAGTGTTTTTTATCTTTTTTTTTTTTGGATAAATTGTAAGTTTTCATTCATCCATTAATATTTACAGAGTACTCTGGGCATACCCGAAGAGATACAAAAGGACCCACACTAAAATTTAAAGAGCAATTAAACCGTGCGGGAAATGTGTCAAGAGGAGCCTATAGACAATGATCTTCACGGAAATAATAATGCCCTCGGGATTGGGTAATGCACCCTCAAATATGAATTCGTTACGATGCCACCAAAGGGTGTAGACCGTGCATGACAAAGCTAGGTGTCGCGCTTTGTTATGAACGAAGGAGCCAGTTTTCTCCTTCTTGAGTCATTTCACCGCACTGTGCAAGGTGGACATACGTCGGTTAATCCCAAGCCATACTCGGATATGTGACCAAACGTAGTTGTTGAACGGGCACTCAAAGAAAAGGTGTTTGGCTGATTCCTTGGTGTTAACGCAAAGTGAGCATAAATCCTCCTCATGGAGAAACTCGAGTCTGTCCCTTGTAGCCAATCTGTTGCGCAGGCCAAGCCACATAACGAACGAGTACTTCGGTGGGATGAAAGCCTTCCAGATTGATGCTTTCCAAGGCTGTCTTGTTAGTTTCGTTCTGAAGTACTCATATGCTTTCGACGTTTGAAGGCCCTTATTGGTAGTCCAGCCCATCATATGTACAATTGCTGCTGCCCGGTGACCCAAAAGCAGTGACTATCTTATTGCGAATATCAGCAAGCCATTTAAGGAGTGGAGAATTCCCCTGCTTCGGCTGCCACTCCCAAATTGAGGTACCTCTAAGGTAGACACCGTTGACCTACTGCACCCACAACGTGTCTGCCTTGCGGTGGATGTTCCATAGAATGCGTGTAAGGAGTGCCACGTTCCAAGATTGGATGTGCCTAATATCGAGACCGCCTTCTTCCTTGGGATGGCATATTTCCTCCCAAGCAACTGGTGCCCTCCTTGAGTTCCATCGGAAATTCCTACAGAGTCGGTGAATTTTTTCGATGACCACCGCCAAAAGAGGGAAAACTTGCAGCCAAAAGCACTCCACGCCTTGAATAACCGAACGGACGAGTTTCAGCTGGCCTGCGTAACAAAATGATTTCGACTTCCACCTCGAAATGCAGTTGGCAATTTGGTCCACAAGCGGTGAGTAGTTGTTGACTGAAAGTCTTTGTGCCGCTAATGGAATGCCAAGGTATCGGATTGGCATCTCACCTCTCGCAAACTCTGTCCTAGCGAGAATTTCATCAAGTTCCTCATTAAGGATGCCCGCTGTAAAAATACACGACTTGGAGGTATTAACGGAAAGGCCAAATGCGTCCCTAAAATCTTTCAGGCTTTCCATTAGGATGTGGATAGATGGAAGGTCTCCTCGAGAGAAAAGCATCAGGTCGTCGGCAAAGAGGAGGTGAGTAATTTTCAACTTTTCACATTTCGGGTGATAGTTGAAGTCTGAGTTGGAAGTCTTCCTCTTGATCATACGGGAAAGGTATTCCATGCTAAGGAGGAAGAGGGCCGGTGACATCGGGTCTCCTTGCCGTAGGCCTTTCTTTCCCGGAAAGAACCCGTGTAGGGAACCATTCAAAGATACAGAAAAGGATGTGGTGCAGACGCACTCCATAATCCAAGCTATAAACATAGGGAAAAACCATACCCGTGAAGTACTCGGGAGAGGAATGTCCACGAGACCGAGTCATATGCCTTGCGAAGGTCGATATTGATAGTACATCGAGGTGAAATCCGTTTCCTCGAGTACTATCGCACCATTTCTTGCGCCAAGAAGATATTGTCGGTGATGTTGCGACCTCCAATAAACGCAGATTGGCAACGGTCGATTAGGTGCTCCAATGCAGGTGCAACCCGGTCTGATATAATTTTCGTGATGGCCTTGTAGATGATGTTGCAGCACGAAATCGGTCGGTAGTCAGCAACAGAAGAGGAATGCTCTGATTTGGACACGGGAGCAATGACGGTGTGGTTAAGTTGCCGTAGCATTCGTCCATTCTGAAAGAAGTCCAGAACGGCCCTGCATACCTGGTTACCCACCACATTCCATGCTTTCTTGAAAAAGTATGAGGAATATCCATCGGGGCCGGGTGCCTTGTTGTCATTAATATTGAAAATTGCGTCCTTGACCTCCACTGCTGTGACTTCCCTGCAAAGTTCATCAATAAGCTCGGAGGAAAGTTTGGGGCCGCAATCGAACACTCCATCATCAACTGGGATGGTGTGAGACTTAGTGTCCAAGAGTGATGTATAGTAATCAACGAACTCTTGGGCAATCTCATCGGCAGAAGTAATGATCGTCCCGTCAGCTCTAGTAACTGCCGTGATGGAGTTTCTAGCAGCATTCCTTTTCACCATATCGTGGAAGAATTTGGTGTTTCGGTCCCCCTCTTTGAGGTAGTGAATCTTGGCTTTTTGGTAGAAGAAGTGTCGTTCAGCCTCGGCAAGGAAAACGGCCTTCCTCCTAAGATCTCCCAATTCCCAAAGCGTTACATTTCCCGGGTTGTTTTCAAGCTGGTTCTGAGCATCTTGCAGTGCAATGTCAGCCTCTTTGGCCCTGGTGGAAATGTGGCTGTAGTGTTGCGTGTTGAAAGCTTTCAATTCAGCTTTAAGTGCTTTCAACCTCTTGCAAAGAATGAATTGTGTCGTTCCCTCCACATTCAAGTTCCATCGTTGCTCCACAGTAGATAAGAAGTCCGGATGTTCTGCCCACATATTGAAAAAACGGAATGGTTTTGGTTTAGTGGGAGTATGATCAAAGATAGTGACAATACCCGGGGAGTGGTCGGATAGGCATCCCGGTGGGTTGAAGTGGGCACCGCAATGTAAACCGGCCTCAAGCCATTCGTTGTTGTAAAGGACCCGATCAAGTTTACACCACATAGGGTTGCTCTCATTGTTGGAATACCATGTGTAATAGCAACCCGTTGTGGGGACGTCAAGCAGTCCAAGTGCTGCACAGTAGTCCACGAAATCCTTGAGTTCGTACCAAGTTGGCGTCACCCCAAGTTGCTTTTCCTCGGGAGATTTCACATAGTTGAAATCTCCCATAATGAGCCACGGAATGCTTATCGTCTGTCCCAATTCTGTAAGCTTCTCCCACATACTCCTTCTATTGACAACAGAATATAAACCATAAGAAAACGAGATATAGAAGGAGAGTTGAGAAGACTTATTCGTGGCACGGCAGTGGATAACTTGCGGTGAGATATCCTCCGGTTGAATGTCGATAACTGCTGGGTTCCAAATCACCAAGATGCGTCCAGCGGCAATGGTGTCAAAGTTGTTGGCTTGGCACCATCCCGGAAATGATCGGCTAAGAAATGTCTGAATCTTAGATGCTGCAAGCTTTGTCTCCAAAATGCCCAAGAGACAAAGCTGGTTATACTTAATGAGGTGGGCAACCCCATTGTGTTTGAGGGGTCGATTGAAGCCCCTCACGTTCCAAAAGCCGATCTTCATGGGAATCGAAGGGGAGACTCCCCTCCTGTCTGCTTCACTGGTTTACTGAACATCAGTACAGTGTCATTAGAATTGATCCCCGGCATTATATGTTGAGTGGTCGTCGGGGAATCAGTCAATGAGTTATCAGAGTATGTCGGTATGGTAGCCTCCCTATCCTGAAGTTTGAATGAATGTGTTCCGTTCGTGCTAGTCCGTACCTTGTCCACCTTGATGGCCGGTGGAATTGGTTGGTGACCCTCCACTGCCCTTGGCTGCTACATCTGTTGATTTGCCCTTCTTCCTCCTTTGGACCATAGTCCACTCAGTAGCAGGGGCAGCAGCAGCAGCCACGGCCGGTGGATGTGTGCCCTGACATGTCTCTTGAAGGTGGCCAAATCTGTTGCATTCCGTGCAAAATTTGGGGGGGAACTCATAGGCGATCGGTTGTTTCCGGGTTATGCCGTTTGGCATAACGAACTCCACTTGGTCGATAAGCTTTTTGGAAGCATCAACTACTACCAGTATTCTGGCATACGATACCCTTTCCAATTTCATCGTAAGGGAATCCATGACAATGGGATTGCCAATCTTAGAACAAATCTTGCCAAGCGCATTCGCCAGCACTCAAGGGGGAGTGATGGGAGGGTAGCCCAAACCGGTGTTAGGCTGATATCATCCTCTTTAAACTCAAAGCAATCCGACATGTGTTTAAGAAGGAGGGGACGTCCATATATGAAGTAAGGTCCCCCGGACAAAATTCACTGCCTATCCTCCTCACGGGCAAAACGAAAGATTAACCAACCGCTCTCGTGCTGTTGGAAACTGGATCCCCAAGATTGGGACAGTGCACGGATCGCCTTTATCCCTGGAAATTTTCCGGCAATGTAGCCGACGAGGCAAAACCCCAGCTTGCTTCGAACATCAAGCATGTCATTGGGCTCCAAGGTGAGAGGGTCATCGTCAACCTCAAACTTGTTGAGTTTGTTTTCTTCGGTGAGCCTACGGTTGGTGCTAAATAGCCCCGCAATGAGGCATTTTTCTTGCCCGAATTCTCAGCGGCAGTATCAGTATTCGGTTGTTTTCCTTCTGGTCGGGAGGCAGTGGATGTTGGAGCATCATTCTTAGAGAAGGAGGGGGTACCATCCAAGGTAGAAATGAAGTCACCAAATGTAGCCTTACCGGTATTGGTGGGATCAAGTTGTTGAATGGCCAGTTTGCTAACCGACTGTTGCAGTGTTTCAGCCGTTTTGGCGGATGCTGTCAATGACTGGCCGGAAGATTGGCCGGTAGTAACAATGTCGGCTTTCCTTTGCTTCTTGTTGTTGGCATCAGGTTGGTGCTCACCCGTCAGACGGGCAATAGCACCTATTTTGGCTGTTGCGGTTTTGGCCAACGGCTGGTTGGAGGGCAGGCCGGCAGCCAATTTTTGTAACTTGTTGGTCTTGGCCATAACAGGCAGAGGGACGGCAGCAGAAACGACTGCAGAAACTGATGCACGAACAGCTGCAGAAATGCTGTAGAGTAATGGCAGCAGCAGGCAGTTTTGCAGCACACTAAAATTTCAAAATTCAAATACTCCGTTCACCAGAAAATTCAAAAATTCAGAACTTCCGACCACCGATTAAAGCCTGAGATGATGGTGGAAGGTGCGCAGCGGTAACAGATTTTTGAAAAACAGCAGCAGGGCACAGCAAATGTGGTTGAAATTCGAAATTCAAAATTCAAAATTTAAATTGCTGACCAATCGAAATGTGGAGATGGAACCCTCCGTCTGATTGTGGCCGGAGAGGTGCTGGAAAGTGCACAACAGTGCTGAAAACTGTAGGAAATTGCACCAGTAGCAGCAAAGAATCTGCAACAGAAACAGATTTTCCGGTAGAATAGCAGGCTGTGGAGGCTTTTCAGACAGCGAAAAATCTTCAAAACTCAGAATCATTCGGTGAAAATGATGAGCAACATAAGGAGAACTGAGTAATCGGTCCAGAAATTGCAGAAAATTGAAGGAGAATCGTGGTAGAGCAAGACAATGTTGAGGCACTCGAGAGAGAAAACTTTCTAGAGAGAGAAAACACTCATGACCTCTGACTTGTTTTGTTTTTTTTTTTTTATCTTTTTGCTCTTGTTTGATTTTGCTCTTAAGGTTTTTTATCCTCTTCAAGTTTCATCGTGTTATTGATCGGGATCGTGCGCTGAGGCCTACCCTTGGAGTTTTGATAAACACGTGTTGATTCTGAATAGTATCCGGGTGGATGAAAATCCACTTCAAGTAGACCTGAATCGTTGTGATTCTTATGTTCGTACACATGATTTGCTGTTAAGTCGGATGACCTTGGCGTGGCCACCCTTATTGGCAACCAATTGGGGATCTCTTGGGATATGCAGATGGATGACTCGGGATGGTTGTGGGGCTCCTCTCTGCTCATCCGATTGGGGTTGGATGTGAACGCTCCTCTCAAAAGGGTGCTAAAACTTAGAACTGCGATGGGGGTTGAGCGCTTGGCTCGATTCACGTATGAGATGCTTCCGAATTTCGCTACATTTGTGGGATATTTGGCCATATCGCCAAATACTACGAGGAGCAATTTTAGGAGGGCTATGAAGATCCTAGGGAAGATTTCCCATACGGCCCATGGATACAAGAATCAGCTCCAACTAGGAGTCGAGTATTGTCTAGGAGCATGGCTCGCTCTCCCGACGGCTATAAATAACCAGCGACAGGTTCTAAACAAGGTCAAGAATTTTTTTGTGACTTCGGTTCGAGGAATGGCAGTGTTAATTGTGCGAGGGTGAAGGAACAGGACCATGGCTGTGCAGAGGGTGAAGAAGCAAATTCAAGGGGTCCAATTACTCGACAGTGGAAAGCCAAGGACATGGATCGTTTTGTGGAGCAGAATCAAAATTGTCCTGCAGCTGAAGGCGATCCCATGGGCACTGATGTGATGCTACTCGAACCATAGGTTACTGCGAATGCAACTGTGGGAGGTATTGTTGGAATTGGAGATCAAAAGCCAATTGGATTGGTTGTTTGGCAGTCTCTAATCTTTATTAAATAATATTAAATTGATGAATGAGGTAATAATTCATCAAATTAGCAGTGTGTTTCGTTGTGCTTACCACTGACATTGAACGGGGTTTCAATGTCAAAACAAAATGCCTACAGACCGAGAGGTTAAATCCACGGAGTTGGGTTGTGCATACGTTTGGCAACTATGAAACCAACTCCTGAAGGTCGGTCTGAAACGTTCCAAGTTGAGGGCATCGAGGGTCCTATAGGACTTGCACTAAGTACTGCAAATGTGTTTTGTCGGCAGGAGACGTAGGTCATCTGTGCAGTTTTAGTAGGTTAGTTGGCAAAGTATTCGATTGACTGAACTGACTCGCAGGAATCGTCATATGGATGCCTCTTAAAGATTGGTCGGTATGACCTGAATTTTCGATTTTGATAGTACGAGATTAGTCTTCGGACTTGAGGAATCATGACAGTCGCGTGCATATGAAGACTATATCTTGGATATGGCGAGCGGTGGCTGTGACATGAGACTTGGTCATCATAAGCCTTATCCAGTGTAGTCGGAGTATGTAGCGAGGATGGTGCATTTCAAGAGAGGATTTGTCCCCTATCAATATATGACAGACAGTTCTCCTATGCGCTCTGAGATGGTTTAGACTCTAAAAGCCTTTGGCCAAAGCGATTGATCAATTAGGCATAGGTTTCCTAGATTGGATCAGTAAACTAAACGTGTCTCGGGTATTAAGGGTAGTTGCCTAGTTAAAGATGGAAACTAACACCAAATTCCATGCCCTAGATAAGGCAGGGAGGCGGTTGACAATAGAACCGTACTCGTATGGATTTGGAGCCTAAATATTTACACCAACATTCACATAGTCTTTAGTGCCATAGACCGTTGCTAGACGGTCACCCATGGTGACAGGTCATTTCTGGTTATGGGATAATTGGAAATAATTAATTAAATTATATTTAATTAATTGTGTTTGTCACACATGCCCAAGTCCAGTTGAGAGTGAACCTAAAAGGTCACATACCAATCATTATGGAAGTGATGGAATTAATTCAGAATTAATTTTAAAATAAATAAATTAATTTAATTGGATTAAATTAATTCATGGGGAAGTGAGTCATCATAGAGGGAAATCCCAACGTGTAGCAGGGGAGGCGCAATCACAATTGGATTACTCTGCAATTCTCCTGTCGGATAGACTGGTTTTGTCTTATATGGCCCTTATAGATATTCCCCTCACTTTTGCGGCTATAGCTCTCAAATTTAAACCCCCTCCTGACGAGGCCGACCACGTCAGACACACGGTCCACACACATTTGGAAGGAAGAAGAGGGGTCCAGGTATTACCTTGATTGAAGCAGGAACCGGGGATACACATGAAAGCAAGAGACGATGTCATTTGGTTGATGAGGAGTCAAGTCTTGATTTGGCGGATCCTTTATTGGAACTATCAGGGGGTGGGGTCCGCTTGCACAGTTCGTGAGCTTAACACATGGATCAAACAGTATAACCCCGACTTGGTTTTTCTATCCAAGACCAAGTGTTGGTCTAGAAGAATGATGTGGAAATTTTGGTATGTTTGGCCTAAGGGTGAACGCTAGAGGAAAATCATCGGGTTTATGTCTGCTTTGGCAACAACATATCAACTTGCAACTTTTGACTTTTTCTTCCTCTCAATTGATGCCTCGGTTTCCAAAGAGGGGGGCGGGGAACCATTTGGCGTTTTATTGGTTCAATGGGCACCCGGGGATGGCAAAGCATAAAGACTCTTAGGATCTTCTTGACCAGCTCAGCCATATGTCAGTTCAACCATAGTTAGTAGCAGGGAATTTTAATGAAATTTTACACCAGAAAGAAATGAGTGGCATTATCGAGAATAGGGCCTAAAGTAAGAGTCCTATTTTTGGAGCGTGACATTGTCTCACGAGGCGCCTATCACACAGCGCGTCGTGTGGCTAGTAGTCCGCTGACTACGTCCGCCAATACCTCCGCTCGGCACTAATGCAGCGCGCCGAATGTATCAGAGTCGGGAGGACAAATCACAAAACCGTAAATTGCACACGGGAATTCAGAAAACCAGATTGCATTGAACTGAAAAGTGCGTATACAATGATCAACGATGCAAGAGCAAGGGGTTCGCCTTGAGGGGGACTCTAACACGTCACTAAACCAAGCTTCTTGAACTCATTCCCCCCCTATAATAGGCTTAAAAAAATAAATCCTATCGTCTACACTAGACACTAGAAAAGCTGAAATTTGCAACTCAAGAGGCGTAACGTCCCCTTGAGCAATCTAAACAACAGAAAGCAAATAACAAAGCAGTAACAAAGCAATAAAAGGCCTACACCTAGGACTCTAAGACTAGCTGGATGACCGTCGTCTGCCGATGAAGGCTGAGTGGTCGGCCATGTAGAACGGTTGAGTAGCCGAAGTGCGCGTCACGGGGCCTAGTGAACGGGCAGCCCGTGACATTCTCCCCCACCTGAGATAGCGACGTCCTCGGCGCTACGGAAGTATGGTACGCTTTGACAAGAGGTAGAAACGCCTTTAGGTTCATCACTCGCTCCCAAGTGTTCTCCTCGCTGCTGCATCCCCTCCATTTCACCAAGTACTCTGTGTGGTCTTTCTTCACGGCACTCGTCACTCGGTGATCTAGGATTACTTCAGCCACCTTCTCCTTCGTCTTCTTCAATTCGAGTTGTGAGCGGCTGGGTTGATTGCGGGTATCGTCTTCCTTGTCTGCTGAATACTTCTTCAATTGGCTGACATGGAAGACGTTGTGGATCGTCCACCAGGGCGACAACTCTACCTCGTACGCCACAGTCCCAATACGCCTAAGGACAGGCAAAGGACCAACATACTTCTGCATCAACCGAGGATCTCTCCACCTTGATGACTTTGACAATTTCGGATCCGGGACCTTCACCAGCACCAGGTCTCCCGCATTGAACTCAATGAAGCGGCGATTCTGATCTGCATACTTCTTCATCCGCTTCTGAGCTGTCTCCAGGCAACTTCTAGCGATATCAACATTCTGCTTCCACTCCTGGGAGAAACTTCGAGTAAGAGGGGATCTCACACTTTGTGGGATGTCCAGAGTGTGAGGAACAGAGTGTGAGGAAGGAGCGGCTGTTGCCCAATAACGATTTCAAAAGCGCTCTTGTTGATAGAAGAGCTCTTTTGAGCATTGAAACACAGCTGAGCGACATCCAGGAGCTTCACCCAATCCTTCTGCGTACCTCGCACAAAGTGCCGAAGGTAGTCCTCCAACATAGAATTGTAGCATTCTGTCTGACCATCGGACTATGGGTGATAGCTCGAGCTCATGGAACGTGTGGACCCGAGAAGCTTTAACAACTCGGTCCGGAAGACGCCAGTGAATCGGGAGTCACGATCACTGACAATATCTTTTGGCAGTCCCCAATACTTGACGATGTGCTTGAAGAAGAGCTGAGTTGTCCCTTCTGCTATAACGTGCTTGGGTGCTGCGATGAATGTAGCATATTTTGAAAAACGATCTACCACGACGATGATAGAGCCTAAGTTCCCGACCTTAGGCAATCCAGAGATGTAATCCATGGAGACGCTCTCCGATAGACGCTTTGGGATGGGAAGTGGTTGCAGCAGACCGGCCTTCTTCTGATGGTCTGCCTTGTCCTGCTGATAAATCAAACAAGTGCGGACATGCGTCTCGACATCGTCCCGCATCTGTGGCCAATGATAGGCCCTCCGCACCAAGGCAAACGTGCGCTCCTGTCCTTGGTGTCCTGCCCAAAGTGTGTTGTGGCATTCGGAAAGAAGTGATTTCCGTAGGTCCCCGCCTCTCGGAATGTATACGCGGTTTCCCTTGGTCATCAACAATCCATCCTCGATCCAAAAGTGTCGAGCCTTGCCCTGCTCGACAAGCCGAATCAGGCATCGCGCCGTGGGATCTCTCGGTAGTAACTCCCGCACCTGATCCTTCGTAGAGACAGCAGCCGCGCTAGAAGAGAGCACTGCTATCGACTCCAAGTTCGCCAAATCCGCCCTGCGGCTCAAGGCGTCTGCTGACTGCTTCCTAAGCTCCACAAGCTTAGGTTGTGGTATTCTGTACGGTGCCATAGCGGGCGGTCTCGTGCCAGGCACCAACTCAATCTCGTGATCCACTGCCCTCTTCGGTGGTAGCTTCCGAGGCAGCTCGTCTGGCATCACGTCTTCAGACTCCCCCAACAGTTTCTTACTACCGCCCGGGGTGGGCCCTGACACCTCTTCCATCTCCTCAAAACAGAGGGTACCCAAGTAGGAGATCTCATCCTGCTTGCGCCCCTTCTCAAACTTCATGGCCGACAAGTTCTTCTCTCCTGTACGTCCAGCCAAAGTAGGGATGACACACGGCTTCGCTCCCAACATCATCAGCGAATCGACATGAGGTAAGACAGCAGTGCGTGTATCTCGTCGAAATTCAAACCCAAGGATAAGCTTGAAGTCATCCATTGCCACAACAGAAAGATTGGTCTTGCCCTCATAAGCACCAACCTTAATTAGCATAGACTTGGCTACACCGGCAATGGGTTGTGCAGCCGAGTTGATCGCCTTCACACGCCCAACTCCCTTCTCCAGCACGAGCCCGAGTCTCGCCACTTCGGCGCTCGCAAGGTAGTTGTGAGAGGCTCCTGTATCAATCATGGCACGGATCGGCTTGCCATGAATCTTCACATCCACGAACATCAACCCTTTCTTCCGAGGAATCCGGGCTGAACTTCTTCTTCTTTCTTCTCCGGCTGTTCCACAGTAAGAGCCGGGATGGTCCTTTTCGCAAGGGGTGGTGCAACTCTCTTCGCCGCCACCGTAGAGAATGTGTTGCACCATTGGTTTACGACCCCCAAGTTGTCCTCATCCTCCTCCGTGTCATTCTCACCACCTGCCTCTGCTTGTGGCTCCACACTCTTTGAGGACGACACCTTGTCGGTAAAGGTCGTTGCCAATGCATTCAACACCTGTCTCTTCGGGCAATCCCGATACATATGCGGACCATCGCAGATCAAACACCCTCTCCTCCTCTCGGGTGCTCTCTGCCTATTCTCTTGGGGCTTGTTCCTGTCTGAACTGCCCTGTGAGCCATTCTGAGAGTGGGGCCTCTGGTCTCCCCCACCTCTGTTGAAATTATTTCTGAACGATCTCATCCCATTCCACTTACTCCGCTCAGGACTAGGCGTCGCCTGCCTATCCTTCTGAGTCTCCAGGTTGAAATCTGCCAAGCGTTCGGCCGCTATAATAGCCGAACTCAAATCGGTCACTCGTTGCCTCTGCAACTCGTTTCTCGCCCACTTTTTCAAGCCTTCCATGAGAGTGAACAGCTTGTCCGCCTCCGACATGTCTCGGGTGTTCAGCATCAGCGCTGAGAAAGCTTTCACATATTCTCGCACGGAACCTGTATGTTCGAGCCTTCGCAATTCCCCCCTGGCATTGTACTCCACATTCTCGGGAAGAACTGCTCTCTGATCGCCTCCCGTAGAAGAGCCCACGTGTCGAGCTGTATTTGATGAGCCTGGATTTCCGCAAACTTGGTCCGCGACCACAGCTTTGCGTCACCAATCAGGTACATGGTCGCAGTCGCAACCTTCCTTGCCTCGTCCCGCACGTCTGCCGCAAGGAAGTACTGCTCCATGTCGAAGAGGAAGTTCTCGACCTCCTTCGCATCACGCTTACCGCTATAGGCCTTCGGTTTTGGTATTCGAAGCCTAGCACCGGGGTCGTGAGCAACCATAGGCGTGCTACCCACTGCACACTGGAGCAACCCAATCTGAATGGACATTTGCTCCATGTCACGCCGCATATCGGCAATGCTGTCGTTTCCGAATACGCCAGCCATCTCCTGAATCACGTGCTGACATTCGTCCAACTCCGAATTCAACACTGTGATCTCAGATTCCAGGGAAGAGACCTTCATCTCCAATTCCGCCAACCGGGAGTGTCCGTCCTCCGGGTTCTCAGCTCTCTCGCTGGATGAAGCTACGTGTCGGGGACTTTCCGGATCTTGCCCCGACGCCTTCGCAGCAGTAGCAGTCGTATGCCTCGGCCCCATCTCGACACGAGGCTTTGATACCACCTCTCACGAGGCGCCTATCACACAGCGCGTCGTGTGGCTAGTAGTCCGCTGACTACGTCCGCCAATACCTCCGCTCGGCACTAATGCAGCGCGCCGAATATATCAGAGTCGGGAGGACAAATCACAAAATCGTAAATTGCACACGCGAATTCAGAAAACCAGATTGCATTGAACTGAAAAGTGCGTATACAATGATCAACGATGCTAGAGCAAGGGGTTCGCCTTGAGGGGGACTCTAACACGTCACTAAACCAAGCTTCTTGAACTCATTCCCCCCCCCCCCTATAATAGGCTTAAAAAAATAAATCCTATCGTCTACACTAGACACTAGAAAAGCTGAAATTTGCAACTCAAGAGGCGTAACGTCCCCTTGAGCAATCTAAACAACAGAAAGCAAATAACAAAGCAGTAACAAAGCAATAAAAGGCCTACACCTAAGACTCTAAGACTAGCTGGATGTCCGTCGTCTGCCGATGAAGGCTGAGTGGTCGGCCATGTAGAACGGTTGAGTGGCCGAAGTGCGCGTCACGGGGCCTAGTGAACGGGCAGCCCGTGACACATTGTCACTCTAAATGTGTCATTAATTATCAGTAACAACCTTAAATGTAATGCTTGTCAATAATAATTATATAGCAACAAAATTAAAATTATTATCATTAAAATATATTTTTTGTGATTATTTTAAAATTGTTACTTGATATTTTTTAATTAGAATTAAATTTTTTTGTAGTGAAATCTGATATGGGTAAAAAAAAGTCCATATTTATTCACTTGGTATTGTCACAAATAGAAATGATAATCGATTGCATTTGGGGTTGATTTGACTCGACCCATGACGCACCCTGCTTAAATTTAGTTAAGACATGTTGGATCTAAAGTCCGCTTTGAAATCGGAACGTGATGGGTCTAACCCTCAAAATCAGTTAAATTTTTATTAAATGAGATTTTTTATTAAAAAAATTGAAATTATTATTAATAATATCTAAAGTTAGTACTACGTAAATAATTTATTTTAAAAATATATGTACTAACTAGAAGTTAAATACCTTAAATAAATTAAATGTATCTGTAAATATTATCTAGGGCTAAGTCTTAGACGAGATCGGAGACACAATTTGAACCTGGCTGGTTGGAATTAAAGCAATCAAACTCGAACACTCCCTTAAGTAGTTCAAAAGCAGAAATTATAGGGAAAAAAAGCACTCTTTTCAAATTCTTTTCACCAATAAATTGATGAGCGCTTAAAATAAGCATTTGCAAATACCCCCTGAGAGTGTGTTTGGCTCATCTTATTTCAAACATCTTATAAGATATTTTAAAATTTTAAAAATATTGAATGTTATTTTACAAATAAGATTTTAAAATACTTCGATAAATAAGATGTTAGAATATTTGTTATAATAGATCTTCATACTGTGATAATGATCGAAAAAGCCATCAAATTATCAGAATTTATAATCATATAAATGGAAAATTAATTTTTTTATAAAAGACTTATAAAAGCAAAACATCTTATTTTAGTATTGTATAAATTCTTAAAAAAAAGTACCAAATCAAAAAAAAAAAATCCTCTTAGTTGTAAAAATGAGTCGTTAAGGTTATGTGGGCCTAGTGGGCCTCAAATGTGGTACAACTATATGGGCTTTTGCAGGCCCATGAGTCCTTGTTCAGCAAGGAATTGGTCTGGGCCTCCATTGTCTTTTGCAGCCCATTTGGTTTTCATAAAGGGACATGGGCCTTCACCAAAAGCTTATAATGTGTTTGAAATTTTATAAGATATTGAAAATTATTTGACTAATTTTTACCAAAAAGGAGCTTATAAGATCAAAAATAGATGTTAGAAACTTAAATTTTTTTTTAAAGAAAGAACTTCTGGACTTAGTTCTAAAATTTCAACAAACTTCTTCAGTTTTTTATCATAATAATTATAAAATCGTCGTTACTAACGTGTTTTGAGTTATACCAATAATGTCTTAGCTAAGTAGTTAAAACTATAACTGAGGTCCCATAAATAAGTTTGAGGTTATGGGACAAATCCCACCAGACGTATCGATATATTTGTCTCACTTTATATGAGTTATTGAATTGCTGTAATTTGTTATTATTTTTAATCATATTGATGTATTGATTGAATCGATATAATTTGCCACTGTTCTTAGTCATATTGGCAGACATATGGGTATAGTGGCACCAAAATTAGCTTCATTCGTGCCCCTCACCCGAGGGTCACTCTCTCCCCTCTCGATTCTCTTTGGGAGAGTAACAACATCATGTCAACTATGCCAGCTACCCCACGCTTTTTGGGCTTAGGGCGAGCTGCCTAGGGATCGACGGCACTGATCCCCTCCCTTTGCTTACTAGTATTGCTAATTTCGTTCCTGCCTCTCACCCAATAGCCAGTTCACTTACAGTTTGTCGCTCTAGTTCTTTTTAACTTCCTATAGTATTCCGATCTTAGCTATCATTTGTCTCATTTCATGTGAGTTACTGAATTATTGTGATTTATTATTTTTAGTCGTACTGATATGTTGATTGAATTAATGTAAATTATTGTTATTTTCAATCACATTAATATATTAGTTGAATCGTTTATTATTAAAAAAAAAAGTCCTATAAATTATATAATTTTATTTATCCAACAATTTAAGAACTTATCTTTAAAAATTTTGCAGTCGGATAAAACTGAATCTAAATGGATCCGACCCGATTCGCTTACGGATATTCTCCACCAGAATCCTTATCTCAATCACGACCAATATTCCCATCTGAGTTCTGATCCAAATGTTAATCCTAAATTCCTATTAATTAATTTGCTCTCTACTATATTTTAATCCAAAATTAAATATTCAGTCGGTGATAATAATAAGTCAAATCAATCTATTTTTATAAATCTAATTTTGAAATAATTCTTTTTTTTAAAAAAAAGATGCTTTCATAATAAAAAAAGAGGATAGCATAGACTTGATATTCCTATCTTGTAAAATATTTTAAAGTGTGCTATAATCTCAGCCAAGCTGATGGATATATCAATTATATTAAATTATTCGGATAATTATACATCTTTCTTTTGAAATTTGTTGTAATTATATATAAATATCATGTACTTTGAAAAATTAATAATTAATAAGTCCCTTTATTAGTTAAAATTAATAAAATTTATTGATATTAATAAAAAATATCAGATAAAAACCTATGTCTACTCCCGATTGACTTATTATTGATTTATTACATGTTAAATAGTTTTTTTGTTTTTAAGATCAATACATCTTTACACGTGAATGCATGTGAGAAAGTATATCTTCATAGTTATAAGGATAGTTAAGTCAGAAAAAAAATATTTGGACCTGCAATATGTCAATACTAAATCAATCAAGGATAAATATCACATTTGATTCAATTTTTTTTTGTAATACCAATAAATTCGGTGAATTTTGAGTCACGGAGGGACCTATTTGTTAGACGAAAGTAAATCTCAATTGTACTAGATGTAATTTTCAAAACTATAGAGGGTTTACATGTAATTACACCAAACCTGAGGTAAAACATCAGTGTAATTGTGCCCTCAATTATTCATAAGGGTATAAAGTAGTTTTTAAACATAAACCACACCATAAATATACATCTTATCACATTCTAAAATTCTCAACACCACCATAAATACCCGATATGTTATGTTTTACGCACATTCACTATTCATTCATAAGACTATTCATTACTGTCTTTCTCTATTAATACCAGACTTGAAAAACATATAAATTTTATTACCGCGTCACAAATATTCTTCAAATTAAATAAAAATAAATAAGAAAAAACATATAACGACCAGTTCACAATGATGTTATCACATCCAGAATTTTCAACAATATAAATTATCAATACTAGGTATATTAATTAAGTGGGAGAAATCTATAATAACTATATACCATGGATTGGAAATACGAGAATGGACTAAAATAGCCTCAAATCTTTTCACCATCTCTTGAACATCAATTTTAATTAATTATTTATTTTATTTTTTATTAATCAATCAAATATTATTAAAAAAACTTAAATTTTACACACAAATCGAGCGGTAATTTCATATATGGTAAACCACAAAAAATTCTATTGCCCCTACCCCTACCCTATATCTATATATTAATTTATATTTGATCTTTTTCTCCTAGTAATTTAATTTAGTTTCATTAAATTATATTATTAATTCCCAACTGATCTTAACTGCCTCAACTCCTAATGGCCCACCCCCAAAGATTCCACATCATGCCCTCCCTTATTTTCTCCATATATTCACACCCCCAAACAAGTCTTCACAATCATCCTCAACACTTTCCTAAAATTCCTTTTTTTTTTTTTTTGATTTAAAAAAAGAAAAAAGGAAGAAGAAGAAGAAGAAAACCCTCTACCTCCATTCTTACAACCTTATTCTCTTGCATCGACCATGGAAACTCCCAAGAATTCATCTTTGAGCAGAAGTGTGAGCGGTGTTGGGGCAGATCATGATGTAATTGTAAGCGATCATGAGGAGAGCGGGTGGACGGCTTACCTGGAGGACTTCTCTTGCTCCAACAATGGCAGTTTCATCAGCAGCAGCCCTTCTTTAGTGTCTGATGCAGCCTGGAATGGTTCAGACACCACCAACAACAACGTCGCGAATCATGTCAGAAGATTGAACTTCAAGAATCTCAAAAAGGGCAGTAATCACAAGAGATATTCGTGTCGGGACGACGACAACGACGACTTGGAAGATACTGCCAGTTCTCCTGTTAATAGCCCCAAGGTGATCCTCCTGCTGCTGATGATCATGACCATGACATCGATCCGTTTTACTTTTTATGAAACTATCCATGTAACGGACGAACTACGACCGGGAGAAATTTCGGGTTTTATATATTTGATTTATGTAAATTTTGAGAATTTGATGATGTCTTGATGGATGAAAGTCATGTCGAGCACTCACTTGTGTTTTTTTTTTTTTTTGGTTTGATTGATGATAATATTTGATGTCTGAAGAAATTTAGTTCTGATTTGAATAGGTTAGCAGTTTGAAGGAGATGGAGGTCAACTACAGGAGATTAGATGATGTTGCTGCTGCCAATTTTCTGGTAACATCGGCTGTCTTTTTTATTTATTTATTGCTTTCTTCCTAAAAAGACACACGCAATATACTTTTAATAAAATTTGTTATAATTACAAACACCCTCTTGTTATTTGTAAAATTATAATATTTCCTGGAATTAACACGTCCAACAGATACACCTACAGATGGCCGTTAATTTTAAGGGGTATTTGTAATCTCTCAAACGACGAGGGAGAATTTGTAATTACAGCAAACATCAGGGGAACTGTTGTAATTTACTTTATTAATTAATTACTACGGTAAAAATAAAAAAAAATTATGACGGAGGTTAATTAACAGCTTGAAACCATAGCAAATTTCGATTAATTATGGCCAAAATTTAAGTTTTTTTTTCATTAAATTTTTAATAGTGAATAATGTGTTTTTTAAATATTAGTTAATTTTTTTTTTCTTGGGTACGTAGGGCAAAGGAGGGAGGTGGAATAATATGTCAGAGGTGGGAGGAGTTGAGGAAAATGAAAAGGAAGCTGTGGAGAGCACAAAAATTATAGAGCTGAGGAAGAGGGGACTGTGTCTGGTGCCGATGTCTGCGCTGATGAACTACATCGCCTGAAATCCACTCTAATCGTCATCTCTCTATTATTATTATTATTAGAAAAAAGTATTATTTCAGTCCGCTAAGTATGCCTAATTTTAATTTTAGTTTGATAACTATGTTCATTTTTGTTTAGGTCCAGTAACTTACGAAATTGCTTACTTTTAGTCCTCTGGCAGATTTTCGGAGAATTTTACCCCTATGAGTGCATATGGACTAAAACTGTCTTTCAAAAGTTGCATAAGTATAAAATCCGAAAATCTGCCAGAAAACTAAAAATAAATAGTTTCGTAAGTTACTGGACATAAACAAAAATAAACATAGTTATCGGACTAAAATTAAAATTAGGTATATTTAGCGGATTGAAATAATACTTTTTCCTTATTATTATTATTATTATTGTATTATTATTATAAAAAAATATAAAATACAGAATAAAAACAACTTGTACAGAATTTTGCGTTTCTTGGGAACTGTTGATAGATGTAGCAAAAGTTTGTTCAGCAGTTTATATGTCATAATTAGAATGGAATTATATATATATGTGTGTGTATGTGAATATGTTGATTTTGTACCATATTTGCATAGATAATGACTTGTTTATCTTAGTTTATATGAACAAATTAAATAAGTTTTCATATATATATATATATAGAGAAAAATACAAGCAACCCCTTGTGATATTGCAAATGAAAAAATTATCCCCTTGTGAAAAACAAATAGCAATTTACCTCTCTGTATTTTTTAAAATACAATAATTTACCTCCCTATCTTTCTCAAAATGAAATAATTTACCTTCCTGTATAAGGAGGTAAACTGCTTCATTTTAAAAAGTACATAGGGTAAATTGCTATTTATATTTGACTGTTTTACAAGGATGTATGGTTTTAAACGCCTTTTATAAAAGATTTAAATGTTTTTCTGTTTGAAAATTTAAGTCATTTGGCGTTTTCATGCTTTAATTTTTCAGGCCAGCATTTTGATTGAGCATTTATTTTTTAATTTTATGATATCAGTCTTTGATTTAGCTGGAGTCGCACTTTTTGTTGGAGAAAATATATGTGCATCTCAAGTGACCTTTTAGAATCAAGCCTACTGTATCTACTGGCTCATTTTTTTTTAGTATTTTTGTTCTTTACTTTTTAGATTAACATTTTGGTCCCGAATCTTTTTAATTTTTGTGATTTCAATTATTTTTTTTTCGTTCAAGTTCACTCTTCTTGTTGGTGGAGGCGAAGTCCAGTGGGAAAAAAGAACTAAAATTACAAAAAATTAAAAAGATTAAAGACCAAAATGTTACCTTAAAAAAATAAAGAACGAAAATGTTAAATGAATAAATTACTGAACCGAAAATGCATTCAATCATTTATCAAACAAATCAAGTTATTTTTTAATTAGGAAAGTTTTAACTTAATTTATTAGGACAACGTCAACACTTTCATATATATATGTTTTCATCTGTATATCCAACATATAGTTTTTTTTTTTTTATCATGATTAAAATTTATGATCAAAAGTAAAAAATTATAAAAAATAATATTTAACAATGATCGTCAATAACTATTAACCATTGCTTCAACAGACGAGATCAAAATATTAATCTTAACTAAAAGCTATGATAGACATTCCGGACATAATTAAGAATTATAACAAATATTTACACCACAACTAGAATTATATCAAATTTTGATTACCCATAGTAAACATAATTTTTCACATTATTATATCCGATCATAGTTAATAATATTGATTTACTCTTTTATTTTTCTTTTTTTTTCAAAGTCAGCTATTTTTCACACAAATAAAAGACAAAGCGTAATTTAATTCACTAAAGAACCTAGTAGATTGTAGTAGTTAATTATTTTGTGTTTGAAAAAATGTTAATTTATTTAGAATAAATTACGACGAGCTTTCTTAAAAATAGGTATAATTATTAATATTTTTTTATTTTTTAAAAAATTATCAATACCCGTCTAATATTTGATTAAATAATATAATTTTTGGATGGAGACTTGGAATTGCCGACTTTAGCCTTACTATATTTTTTAAAAAAGATTCTAAAATTATAAAAAAAAAAATCAGATGAGATGAATGGAATAAGTTCCATTTTTTTTTTTTAAAAAAAAAAGTTCACTTAGCCTATAAGAGAGTTTCAGAAAAGTTTCAAAAAATAAATAAAATTATAATTTATAATCCACAAAGATATTTTTTATCGATTTATTAAATAATGGATAAAAACCTAATGGAGATAATGGATTGGGATTTGTTGGACTACAGTTAAAATTAAAGAGTATTGATAATTTTCATACCAACGAGAATATTTATATTTTTTTAGAACCTCACTAAAGCTCGTTTTAATTTATTGATTTATTTATTATTAATTATTTATGAAAAGAAAATTGATGTCAAACCTCCACGACTTTAAAGCATTAACCAAGACAAACTTTTCAAAAAATAAAACAAATGTTGAATACGGTTTAACACTTTACAAGAACTTTAGAAGCTCACATCTCATATGAATATCGTTTTCTTGTGTGGAAATAGTTGAATATTAGGTAAAATGGACCTATCTACCAAATTTATTACAAAAAGTAACTAATTACACAAACATCCTCAAATTTTTGGGAATTATGAGGTACTCTCCAGGGAGTGCTAGAGTAATGTACTTTGAGGGGGGAAGTAATCTTTTTGGTTCCATAAGTTAGATTTAATTTCTTTTTTGCTTTCATTTATTATGATTATTAGCATTTTTAGTTCAGTGTCTTATAAAAATTAGCACTTTTAATCATTATCTATTTTTTCGTCTATACTTTAATGGTGTAGGCATGTGGCCGTTAATTATTCTTAGTCGGATGGAAATTCGCCTTTTTTCGGCTAGTAGCATATGAATGCTCCACTTGACTTATTTGAATCACTTGTGGAAGACATGATTTTTTGTGTTGCTTTCACTTGACTTCAACTCATATTTATAAGAATGACGGGATTTAATTTTTATGAAAGAAGAGAAATTCCCTTTTCTTTCTTTTCCACTCAAATGTAGTTATATTTCTTCCGAAAAGTGGTCCAAGTTGGAAAATGGATCAATTCTCCATCCAACCAAATATTCTCAACAGTCACGTACCAGACATGTGGTCTATGTCATTAAATTATACATGAAAAACTGGATGAGGACCAAAAAATGTTAATTATTGTATGTTACAGGACTAAAAGTACTAACTCATAACGAATGTGACTAAAAATAAAACGGGCATCACTTATGGGACGAAAAATACTGTTTCTCCTACTTTAGGGGTTGATTATGTAAAGTTTTACCATTAAATATGGGATTTACTTGTTACTAATTACGATTATAATCTCAAGAGACGTATTTATAATTTTATAAAGAGCAAGAGGTCTTCATGTAATTTACCCTACTTCACACTAACTTATATTCGTTATAATGCGGCGTTTGCGAAAATTTATACTTTTTTAAAAAATGCTTAAATTTAGAAAAAGTGATTCAGATGTAAAAGTTGAGAGTATCTAAAAATAATGATTATAAGAAGAAAAAAGATGATTTGCAAGTGTATGATAAAAAAAAAAAAAAAAGGCTTGGTGGGTAGGTGAATAAATTTTACCCATTATAAGAGGGGAATTTTCGAAATATACCAAAAAATAGCTAAACTTAAAAAGAATCATAAGCAGTTATATTTACAAACATATTCATTTAGCTTAATTTAATATATAATTCGAAAATCATTTAATTTTAATTTACACCCAAATATTTTAACTTTAAAGGTAGCTTTAGATGAAATATTTCATTACATATGTTTTTTATTATTGTTTTGGGAAATTTTTTTTAGTCCATTAACTATGATATTTACCTGATTTTATACATTGTACTTAAAAAAAAAAATACTTCAATTAGGTACTCCGCTAGTTGATTTTTTCAATTTTCGCCGAAATTGCTTCAATTTGGGGATTTTTTATCCCACGTGGCAATAACGTCTGACATGGCAGATGAAGTGGACTTGGTTTCTTGAGTAGTTATATTTTTTAGTCTACTAATTTTGTCCATGATTTAATTTGTGTCATGGGCACTAAAAAATACCTTGTGGATAGTTTTTTTATCTCTTCTATCCCACATAAACACTTAAATTAAAAAAAAAAAATCAAATTGCATGAAAACAAGCTTTGAATTTATATTTTATACGAGCTTTCATGACATGTTGTCTATGCCTACATGTAAGAAATAATCTTACACACTTTAAAATGTATTATAAATTAGAATAAAATATATAACTCAATATATAAAAAAATATATTATCGACAAAAAAAATATATATAAACCCATAAAATTATATATAATTATAAATAATCATTTGATAAATATTTATAAATTATAAAATAATTATTATTTTATAAATAATTACAGATTATATAGATAAAAAATGCATAAAAAATGCTAGATAAATATAAACAATTTTATTATAAATAATTATTTTATTTAATTATAACATTATAGACAAAAATACATGAAATAATAATTTATTAAAAATACATAAAATTATAGGTAATTAAAAACACTTACAAATTATCATAAATAAAATTCTTATCTTTATCAAACAATACATAAAATTATAAAACTAAAAAATTATTGTTTTATAAATAATTATAGATTATAAAAAATTTAGTATGCTGTGTAATATAAATATAAATAAAACAATAACCCCTGCCCCCCGCCCCCCTCGCCCACCATAGAAGGGGGCGTCGCCGAGTTGGGCAACGACGCGTCACCCCCCTCTGCTTGGGGCGGTGGAGGTGGACCGAGAATGAGGAGGGGGTTGGAGAGTAGGAATTTTTGTTTTCCAAAAAAAAAAAATATATTAATTATATAAATAATTTTATTTTATAATTATGTATATATTTATATATAATTATATCTTGTAGGATGCCCAATGTACTTATTAACTACGTCAGACAATGACATAACTCATTTCGCTGGACAAATAAATAATCAATTGACAGATCAACAATTTTCGATCAATTAGACAAAAAATTGACACTAAAACCCTAAATTGGACCTAAAAAATAAAAAAACTAAATTGGACCTAATTGAACAATTTTCAAATACAGTGTGTAAAATGTGATAATTATCATAATTAATGGACTAAAATTGAACGAGAGACAACTTAATGGACTAAAATAAAAAATTTTCCTGTTTTTTTTAATCAACTAACGTGGCTCCGTCTTTTTTGCCCCTAATTTTCTGCAAGAATGTTGAGCAAAAGGCATCTCAATATTTTTTTTAATAATTATTATAAAGGATAGATTACAAAGGACTTTTTAAATATTTGAGATAATTATAAATAATTTTTATTATTTAAAAAATTATAAATACTCCCTGTAATTAACTGTTGCCTAACAAATACCACCTAAAATGTACTGTTAAGAAAGAGTATTTGTTAGATAGTCATTAATTTT
The DNA here is from genome assembly GCF_026168435.1 of Sesamum indicum. Lineage (NCBI taxonomy): Eukaryota > Viridiplantae > Streptophyta > Magnoliopsida > Lamiales > Pedaliaceae > Sesamum > Sesamum indicum. The sequence continues at coordinate 816,861 of NC_142669.1, forward strand.
TGAAAAGTATTTATAATTTTTTAAACAATAAAAGAGTACGTGTAATTACGACAAATATCATAAAAATTCATCATAATTTGTCTCTGCAATGTAAAAAAATGAGCAAAAGTGAGTGTTTTCTTCGTAAAATCTTGAAGAGATCCACTATTTTAAATGGGAAAAATGATAAGTCTTTTTTTCCCTCCAAACACTCAAGTTCATGTGAGATTTTCCATTATATTTGATGGTAAAATAAGGAAAAGGACTAATTTCATAAAAATTACATTATTTGAGGACCCAAATGATAACTCTTAATTATCTAAGGACCAAAATGAATTAATGGTATAAGTTGATTTAATTGTCAGAAAATTCTTGATTATATTTGTTGGAGATCGAATTCAAAATATACTGCTTGCTTAGAATAATCGACAGTTTATCCTTAATTAACTCAAATTTCGGGCCATACTATACATATTCAATAAGTACTATAAAGCAAAAATATATTATCATTTGAAAGTAAGGGTAATTATAATGTTCTTATATGAGATTTGGTGTAATTATATGTAAATTTCTTTTTGATTTGGATAATTATACCTGATGCGTGCGATTTTAGCACGGGTCCAATGAATTTGAACTTGAGCGATGGCCTGGATGGATTAAGAAAGAATATGAGAGAAAATGACCTGCAAAACAAAATGTTAGCAATCCGAAGTCTAAGTTTGTACTGAATTTGAAGAATAATAATTCGAAACAATGAAATGTATAAAAAGAACAAAGTGTGATGATGAAAAAAGAGAAGTAAAATCACGTGTAATAGTGCAATATAGATACAGCAGAACAATAGCTAGATTCCAGTCTGTTGAAGGTATCCCCCACCTGGGGATGGGATCCCTATTTATGGAAGAGTGTCCTCCTTCATTAGGGAACTAATCGTGCTTCCTATTCCTGCGGGCGGACAGAGTTAGTTGAGATAAGACATGATCAGGCTCTATCTTTTAGTGATTTTGCCGTTAGAGTCATTATTTAGGTGATGGAGAGAATCTATGCTGAGGAGCACTCCTAATCCATAGAGAGTCAGATAGACTCAAGAGTCTAGGCTCTTGAGAGAACCTCCCACAACACTCGTACTCTATTCTGGCAGAAGGGCATACATGGAGGGTCCAAGTGCATGCCACATAGTTTTCAAGGAGAGACGTGTAACTGGAGGCCGGACCGGTTGTCAAGATTTAGGCCGCAATATTGGGCTATGTTGAGCGTGCCTCCTCCACCAGAGCGGCCGTGTTTAGGAAAGGAGGTCTTGGGCCGTAATTTGTTGGACCATACTGATCAATACCTAATACCTTGACATTTATTTTCGTCTAACAAATAGATCCATCTATTAGTACAACTCACAAAATAAGCGGACATAAGAAAAAAAGTTGAATAAAAATTTATATCTAGTCTCGATTTATTTACAGACTTATTGTAGTTCAAACAAATATTTTATGACTAAACTATCCTTATAAGGGTGTTGATGTACCTCCTCACATGCATTAGCTTGTGAAGATGTATAAGGGTAGTTTAATCAGAAAAAAAAATTATTTGACTTTGAATAAGTCATTCTTTTATTTTTTTTATTGATATCAACAAATTTCGTGAATTTGGATTGATGGATTGATCTATTCGTTGGAACAAAACAGTGTTAAGAATATTAGATGTTTATAATTTTTCAAATCATAAAAAACTTATATATAATTACACCAAAATTCTGAAAATGACGAGCAGTATAATTATCGCTCGAAAGTATTATACCAAAAGTATTTTAAAAATCAATCCATATAATTTAGTGAAATAATTATTAGAAAAAAGAAAAAAGGCATATCAATTAAATTCGTTGGTGAGGACAAAATAACGACCATAAAGGGTTAACAAACATTTATAGAATGGAATCATAGAAAGTTGCAGGCCATCAATTAAAATAAGTATTGAGACGGCTATCAAACCATGTGCACAGTTATATCAAAGGGAGATGAATTTAGATTGTTTAATTAAGCTTCCAACATTCCTAACATATATATTGAACCTTCCTTAGATTCTTCTTTTTGACTATACATTACATTCTTGTACCTTAATTATTGTCTTGATTTCTTACCATATATAATTAAGAATAAATAAGTATTTGTACCGACCATAATTACTAATAAAAAGGAAAAAGTATTATTTTAGTCCGTTAAGTATGTCTAATTTTAATTTTAGTCCGATAACTATGTCCATTTTTGTTTAGATCCAGTAACTTACGAAATTGCTTACTTTTAATCCTCTGGCAGATTTTCGAATAATTTTACCCCTATGCAACTTTTGAAAGGCAGTTTTAGTTCATATGCACTCATAGGGGTAAAATTGTCTGAAAACCTGCCAGAGGACTAAAAGTAAGCAATTTCGTAAGTTACTGAACCTAAACGAAAATGGACATAGTTATCAGACTAAAATTAAAATTATGCATACTTAGCGGACTAAAATAATATTTTTTCCTAATAAAAATTACCTAATGGGGTGATGGAAAGTTTGGTTTGATTAAGAATATATAAATTATTTCTTTAATCTAAATTTTTGGAATGGTTTTGTATTGAGTTTGACCCAATGTTATATTCAAGAAAATGTGAATTCAACTTTGTGTTAAGTTCGGGAGTTGTAGAGGGCTGTCTTCCTGCCTGAAGGTAAGCGTTCAGGAGCAGACCCCTAAAATAATAAAATATAAAATACAAGAAAAAAAATATGTGTGATGGACTATCACGGTTGTACTTTCTTTGACCTCGATGTCCTTATCGCGATGTAATATATTTCAGGTTCAGTCGATAATTTGCGGGGACTCTAAAGGCGACGGTTGGAGTGATTTTGTCCCAACATTACATTCAAATCCAACGATTATAGATTCAACTGTATGTTAAGTTAGTAGACAGCTGCCCCTGCCTAAAAGTGGAGGGTTCAAAAGTTGGCCTCGGAAAAAAAAAAATGTCAGAGGTAAAATTGTAATTCGGCTTTGTTTTAAGGTACCCCTTTGTAGATAGTTGATAAGTGACTTTTTATTATAATTCACTCGCAATAATCCTAGTAGCAATCGATGTTCAGCAACCATAGAGGGATTTTTCCAACCACGTAAATTTTGAATCTTACAAAAAGGAATATCCAAGAAATAAATGTGAATTAAGTATTCTTGAAGTTTGCTTCCGTCTAATAAATATGTCCTTAGGTTAGCCGCACTGAGGGTGAGTATGAATTTTTTGTCCGAATTTTTTATTAATATCAATAAATTTATAATTTTGGGCAACAGATAAACATATTTATTAGATAGAAACAAGTCTCAAGAATACTAAATATAATTTTTAAACCACATAAAATTTATTTATTATTACACAAAATCTCAAAAAATCGAAGAAAGAGTGTTATAATAATCTCTATATCAAACAACATAATTACAAAACAATCATTCTCACATCTAATTTGACTTCAAATCTTATACTTTGTTAAGAATATCAAGAAAGCAGCCATTTTTTTAGATTAAATTACATTAAAATCACGTTTCAATAAAAATTATAATTCAAAGCTAAATATTGGGAAACAAAAGCTGTGTTAGGATTCGTATCGCGCATTTTTTGAAATAAGATAAAACACACTTAATGTTTGTTGTTGTATTTTTCACTTTATCTATGTGTTTTTCTATTTTTCAACTTTCTAAATATAATATATATATTTATATATACATAATATAAAACAAATATATTTTGACAATAAACAGTAATTTTTGTCTCCAAGAAATACAACATTAAATATAAAATATTTATATATAAAAATATATGATTTGACAATGAATAGTGATTTTTTGTTCATAAATCCCAACATTAAACCTATACCACTTATTTTAAAATATTTTAAATTATCCCAAAACACAAATCCAAACATATCATGTATTTTCAACACATATTTATTTATTTTTATTTTTCTTTATTTATTTTTAAAATTTAAAACAAAACAACTAAAACACAAATCCAAACCAAAAAAATTACATGTATTCAAGCACCTTCATAATTATAGCTGAGAAAGCATTACATATGTGGGAGCCACTTTTAGAAATTAAAAGGCTGCTGTCTGATTTTATTTGTCAGGTTATGACAATGTTGTGTGTTCTGCAAGAGAGTAGCTGTTAATGCCTTACTACGTGCGAAAATATGCAAAAAAGTGGACAACTAATTATAAGCATTAGAGCAAAAGTTTTGTGAAACCATTGCATATCTATGCACCATAAACAAATTCAACATTTAATCATATTCAATTATTATAATTAAAAATAAATAATTATAGTAAATAGTTTTTTATTACGTTCATCAAATAATTACTGGTCTTAGTTTTTACTAATGTAGTTAAAATAGTTGTCATGGTTAAAAGCCACGACAAAATAGAGTTACAAGCTGCACCATTTAGCGTCGTTTATGAGAATGAGGCCATGTGCTCCTATCAAGCCCCTCATCTGAGGGGTTTATGATGTAGGCAAACATCCATCATTGGTTTGCAAGTCGTTTATGAGAACGAGGCCATGTGCCCCTACCAAGCCCCTAGTTTGAGGGGTTGATGATGTAGACAAACATCCATCATTGGTTGCAAACGAGGAACTTGAGGGACTTATAAGCCTCAAGGCCTCCTTTCCCTATCAAGGCGTTGTTCCAAGACAAACCCGTGAAGCTCGTACAAAGTCAGGATGGATAGTACCGCGCACAATGGAGCACCAATAGAGTCGTAAGCTGCATTAATTTTCATGATAAATAATTTAATTTTTTACATTAATTTTTGTTTACTCATAATTAATAATAAATATTTATCACGATTTATCAACCTTGTTTTAGTATTTTAATTATCCTATATATGTGGATTGATTAACTCATATTACTTAAATGCCATCACATTGGACGAAAAATTATACATCATCATAATCAATTAAATTAATCACAGTTACGAAACGATCATTAGCCACTATTTGTGCAAGTGGAACTAAAACATTAAGAATTAGTTAAAAAACGTGACAAATTATTTTGGTCATAACTAAATCCGTGGTCAAAATTTTAAATTTGCCCATTGATTTTATTTAACTATGGTAGATAAATTGATTTATAATAATTTTTTTAATAGATTTATTTCAATTGTTCATGATAGTTTCAGAAATAATTATAATTTAAAACAATAGCATGGTAAAAAAAAGATATAATAAGAAATAAAAATTGTAATTATTTAATTGAGTTTTTCATAAATGAAGGAAAATGAATATAATATGGTAATGTTAGACAAAGAAAACAAATTTTAAGAGAATAATAATATAAAAAAGAGTTGTGATAAAAAAAATTAAAAAGAAGATATTTGAAGTAGAATAAAGAAAATAAATATTAATTAAAAATAAATAACTGATTAAAAAGGTTGTTTTTTTTATCACTTGCAAATAGTGAGAGAACTGTGAAAGTTAGTGAGTGAAAAAATAAATAAATAAATAATAAACAAAGACACAAAAAAGGTGCTGCATATTATATAGTATAGATAGACAATTATAAATTATTATTTGTAATAATTATGATTTTCTTGAAAATGATTAGCACTATTTCCCATGTTTTCTTACTATCATAAATGATTCGAATCGAAAAGATATATACCATCGTTCAAATTTATTTGAATTATTATTGAACTTGAAAATTTGTATTAGACCTTCGTTTGATTATTTATCTAATGGGACTCAAACGAGTTTTAATTCGATCGAAAATGAATCAAACTCAAATTAATAATTTGAAAGTTTAAAGTATATTTTATTATTTTTTGCACTAATCGAACTGAACTCAAAACAAACTTGAAAACTTATGGAGTAAAATTTTTTATTCGAATTCAAAACGAGCTTTAATTTATCAATTAATTTCAATCTGATATCGAATAATTTGATTTATTTCTTGAAAAAAGTATTATTTTAGACTGCTAAGTATGCCTAATTTTAGTTTTAGTTCGATAACTATATCTATTTTTGTTTAGGTCCAGTAATTTACGAAGTTGCTTATTTTTAGTCCTCTGGCAGATTTTCGGACAATTTTACCCCTATGAGTGCATAAGGACTATTACTGCCTTTCAAAAGTTGCATAGGGATAAAATTGTCCGAAAATCTACTAGAGAACTAAAAGTAAGCAATTTCATAAGTTACTGGACCTAAATAAAAATGGACATAATTATCAGACTAAAATTAAAATTAGACATACTTAGCGGACTAAAATAATACTTTTTCCTTATTTTTTCGCCATATGTTTCCTTGTGGTTTAATTATTAGATATGAAAGAGAAAGAAGGGAGAAGTTGAAATAATTGGTATTATCAGGGCAATGCACGCTTCTTGATTAACGACTTAATATTGACTATGATGGCGACTTTAAATATATATATGATGCGATTATAGGACAAGTTTCCATGATGAATTAAGTGGAACATGGCTTGCTTAATTTAATTCGCTAAGTATTTTCATTATGAGTTGAAGTGTAGCTTTCGTCTCAGTTAACCACATAATTCAAAGGTGTTTCTGGATGTCTATTTTTATAATAGTTTATTATTTTTTTTTTCGTTTATTTGAATTATCGGTGTATTCATTATAAGAAAACGATTCAATAGCTATGAAAAATTTTCATGCTAAAGTCAGCGTGAGCTAATTAACAAGTAAAAATTTCATTGTCGATCTGTATTATTTATATATATTTTAAACAATCCGTCGCTGATTCGGTAGCAAGTAAATTTTTGTTGCAAAATTCATTAGCAAGTAAATTTTCTGTATTAAATAATATAGATTAACAATGAGAATTCTATTTTTTCTTAGATATTGAACCATTTTCTTGTGATACTGAACCGATCTTTAAATTTGAGTGGATTAAATAATATAATAAAATGCACTATATATATATGTGTGTGTGTGTGCGTGTGTATATAAAGATCATTATGAAATTTTCAAGCGCCACCTTAAAAAATATTAAAGTTCAAATTGAAGGTTACAGAATTTAAGGGGAAAAAAGGGTAAAAAAATGCAATGTAGCCCCCTGTGATATTGTAAATGTGCAAATTACCTCTCTAAATAGGAGAGTAAATTACTTCAGTTTAACAAATACAGGGGGATAAGTTGCTGTTTTTTCATATGGTGGTAATTTGCTCATATTCAATATTAAAGGGGCTTAAATTGCATTAAACCTCCAAAAAAATTGTAAGTATGAATTCATTACAAGAGAGCATGAATTTAGAAACGATTTCTAACGGATTGAGAGGAGGCTTTTGTTTATTTTTTTTTTCAGTCTGAGACAGATTCAGATGGCTCCCTATCCGTCTCATTTTAGAGACGGACTTTGAGTACGGAATCTCCATTTGACTCTCAGCTACAACTTTTAATGGAAATTTTTACACGTTTTTAAGACCTGTTGTTTCGTAGTGTTGAAGAAACAATCACTGTGTTTGGTTTTATGTTTTCACAATTCTCAAGACAAGATAAAACACATTTAATTTTTTTTTTTGTGTTTTTACACCTTATCTATGTGTTTTTGTGTTTTTCAACTTTCTATATATAATATAAAATAGATATGATTTGACAATAAATAGTAATTTTTGTCTACAAAGTATAACATTAAACATACAATATTATATATAAAAAAGATATGATTTACAATGAACAGTGATTTTTATCCCCCAAATTCTAACATCAAACCTACACTATTTATTTTAAAATAAATTTACCTCAATACACACTTATTATTTATCTCTATTTTTCTCTCGCTATCTCCAAAACACTCAACCAACAAATCCAAACACTGTAAATATGTTCAGCATGCTGTGATAGATGGATATGTTTTTGTGAAAAATAAGCATCATTTTTTGCTTTATCCCTTAACTTAAACATATCTCATTTTCTTCTATGTTGGGCTTCGCGGGATAATATAAATATAAGTGTTAGCTGAATATTCGGCTTCTATAATTAGCAAATGAGAAAAACAATAGATATATACAGATCAAAACATGAAAAAATTAAATTACACAATAAGGTGAAGCTAGAACCGGTACTTCTGTCTCAAAATGTAAAATTAATCTTTTTGAAGTGTTATATTGCATAATACCCTCCGGTATTTTATGAAAATAGCGTGAAATCCCTTTGTGTTATTTTTATAGGCAACCCCTATGTAAAAGGCAATAAAATATCCCGTCTCTGTTAAATTTTGATAACGGACATCGTTTTTTGGTCATTTTTACTTTTACATTTTGTTAACAAATATTAATTTTTGTTCACTTTATTAGATATCTAAGCGTGTAAATATTTTCTCACTCTCATTTTGTAAAGAGCATCTTTTGACAAATTACATATTAATTGATTAACTTAATTTATTATATAATTTTAATAAATTATATTTATTTAAAATATATTAACGAAATATTAAAATACCTAATATATATATAACTTTTAAATTTGAAATTAGCACATCATAATATAAAAATTAATATTCTAAACTCCATTTTTTAAATTTAAATATTTATATAAATATAAATAAAAATCAATTCTAACAATTATATATTACTAACTATTAAATTATTATTTAATTTAAATGTTTTTCAATAAATTATATTTTATCTAAAGAATATATTGGTTAAATATCAAAATACTAAAAAAGTATATAGAATATTTTAAATTATATTATTTATAAAATTACCATATTTACAGAATAAGAGTTTAATGTTATTTTATTATTTAAAATTTTAAAAAATTAAATTATTTTTTGAAATTAAGTTTTCAAATTCAGATTTGTTTTATATGTTAATATTCATATATAAAATAAAAAATTACAAATAAAAAAAACTAAAAGTCAACTGTCTTCCCCACCGTCGTCTCAACTTATCGGCCACCCCCTTGCCATGGATCTGGGAGACACCGGTCGCTCAGACGACCTCTATTCCCCAAATCGAGAGGCAACAAGTTGCTCCTTTGTGCAGAGCCAAAGGTTTTGTTTACGCGGTGGTCATCCTTAAATTGTTTAGGAAATATTCGATTTATCCACAATCAGAGACATCCACTAGGGGAAAAAGAAGAAGAAGAAGGTAATATTAACTTTAAATATGATAATTCTTCATTTTTTAAATTAATAACGACTAATTACAAGGTTAAAAATACAAAAAATTCAAAAACTATTTCAATAGTCATCAACTACAGTATGAATTGAGACATATTGATATAAGATTTGACTTGGGGAAGCAACTAATTTGATGCAGACTAGGTATTCTGGGATCATCATAGGATTAGCACAATTAATGCACTGCTTAAGCACATAAGCACGACATGTCTGTCCTTTAACCCACATCTTAAATCTTGATTATGACAACAATTACAGGAAGATTGAGATGTTTAGTGGATAAGTTTTAGTGATCAATTTAACATGGAACATGGCTTGCTAATTAATTAGAAGCAACCACGACAAGACACTTGATGTGATCATGTCTTGTAACTACTTTATCCCATGTTTTAATTACCTCAATTTTCTTTTAGGGTTTATTTTATATTTGATCCAAATTAAGGTTGTCGTTCTTGAATATTCAAGCTCTGGTGTACAGAGTGATTCTTGACGTCCACACTCACAGATCAAGATCAAAAGAACACTGAATAGATCCCAATTGGGGATAGATCTAATGTACTTGGACAAATGATGGCCTTATCGATCGGGTTCAGATCAAAGGTGCATGAATCGTTGAAGTGTTCTGTCATTTTTGTTAGTTTTAAAGGTTAATTTAGTCATTTCACAAATTGATGTGTCGTTCCCTAGCTCGTCAATATGGATTAGACGTAAAATGTTAAATATTAAAAGTTAGGTTAATTACACTTAAACTCCCTCTAAAAGTACAAAATTATATTTTCCCCTAAAAAAGCTTCAAATTATACTTACACCCTCTCCAAAAATTCATTATTTATATTTGATCCTCTTTTGTTAGGATTTGGACGAAAAATACTAAAGTTAGCAAAACAATTACATAACTTTTCTATTTTTTCTCTTATTTGATATTTTCATGTAATAATTTTATATGTATAAGGAAAAAGAAATGCAAAGATGCTAACATCATATACAGATATTACTCTTTTCCCTTTTATGAGTATAAAAAAATATACATAAGAATATAACATAAGGAGCAAAATTGAAGATTTATGTAATTTTATTTTGCTAACTGAGCATTTTTCGTTCAAGTTCTTACTAAAGGGGATCAGGTGTAAACGAAAAATTTTCAAAGGAGGTGTAAGTGTAATTTAAAAATGTCTTTGGTGAAAGTGTAATATTAAATTTTTAGATGGGATTTACGTGTAATTAACTCTAAAAGTTAAATCAAACTAGTTCTGAAATATATATTGACAATAATACAAAAATTAGGCCAAATTGCATTTTAGCCTTATCGATCGAGTTCAGATCAAAGGTGCATGAATCGTTTAAGTATTATGTCATTTTTGTCAGTTTTAAAGGTTAATTTAGTCATTTCATAAACTAATGTGTCGTTCCCTAGCTCGTCAATATGGATTAGACGTAAAATGTTAAATATTAACAATTAGGTTAATTACACTTAAACTCCCTCTAAAAGTACAAAATTATACTTTGCTCTTAAAAAATTTCAAATTATACTTACACCCTCTCCAAAAATTTAAATTTATTCTTTTAAGAAAGAGATTAATTTTAAATAAAATTAGAGAATTAGAAAAATGTAAAACATAATAAAATGTTTGAAGAATACGTTCAAAAGTGGGACAAAAAGTAAAAACAAGTTGAAAATAAAATATTATTTCGACTTTTCTTTTATTATTTTTAATCTATATTAATATAATAAAAAAACTCCTTCCACACTCACAAACGGCGGTTAATAACACCGCCGCACCAATTTTTGTGAAGTAAAAAATGTCATTCATGATAAAATAACCAACTTATTGAATGTTCAAAATTTACATTAATTGATGAATTATTATTATTTTTTAATTAATATAATGTACTAGTTTATATTTTTTATTTTTATAAATTTTTACAGCTAAAAAAATTATTTATTATATGCACATAAAAATAACGTACCATAATAGCTAGTATTTTAAAACATAGAGTATTATTTATTATATGTACACATGAACGACGTGCCACGACAACTAGTATTAAAAATCGAGGCTCCATTGCTCTAAAATTTTGAAGTACCACTATGTAAGTATATATATTGAAATTTACCACAATAAAATATCATATTACTCAAAAAATATGAAATGATAATTTTAAAAATTGTACTAAAAATATATATTAAATAAAATTAGTTCTGATCTTGTCATTATATAATTATTAGTTAAATAAAAATTATGCATAAATTATTATTATAGATAATTAGTGATACATTTATAATAACATGAATATTATTTGTTGTTATTATGTCATTACAATATATATATATATATATATATATTTAATAATTGTCTTTAGTGATAACAAGTTGTGCGAATAATTGTCACTAAAATTCATTATTGTGACAGAAAATAGTGTATCTAACAAAAATATATAAGTTGGTGAAAATATTAATATAGGGTTTATGTTTTTTATTTAATTTTAAAAAAATATTTATGCTTAGAACCTGCATATATATTTATATATATATTAAAAAAAATGCAAAATTATTCCAACTATAATAGAAAATTGAAACTAATTAATTGATACCTTTGACGAATGATTGAACTTAAATGTGGCAAGTCATCTGAACCTGCTGACTTTCTTGACGTGTGATAAATCAAACTTTCCACTCTGTACCCGTGAGTGACATGCAAGGAATATTTGTCTTAAAAATTAGGGATAATTAAAAATTAGGGATAATTACACACCACTCTTTTGAGATTTGGTATGATTACACGTAAGTTGTCTATAATTTGAGAAATTACATCTAATACCCCTGAAGTTTACTTTCGTTTAACAAATAAATCACTACATTAGTCAAAATTCACCAAATTTGATGATATTAGCAAAAAAATTAGAAGAAAAAATTATATTAATAATTAATTGACTTATTACTGACTTATTGTAGGTCAAATAAATCTTTTTATGACCAAATTACCCTCATACGCCTTTACGCTTTAATACATTTGAAGAAGCATATTTTCACCGTCAAAGTGTAGTTTAGTTTGAAAAAAATTATTTCACCTGCAATGAGTCAGTGATCAGTCAATTGAGGGTAAATATCAATTTTTATTTATTTTTTTATTAATATTAGCAAATTCAGTGAATTTTGACTAATGAAAGAACTAATTTGTTAGACGAAAGTAAGTCAGGGATAATTATTAATGAGTGTAATCATTCTTAAAAAATAAGTTGGAAGTGTGTTAGATGACCATCTCATTTTTAAAATTTAAATTATTAATGAAGAAAATTATTTAGTATTAATATCTTAATACATTTCTTTATGTGTAAATTTTACATACGACTCCTTTGAGGTTTTGGGTAATTACGCGTAAATCCTCGTAGTTTGAAAAAATGTATCTAATACTCTTGGTGTTTGTTTTTGTCTAACAAATAAATTCTTCCATTGGTCAAAATTCAAGAGTTTATTGATATTAGTAAAAAACTGAATGAAAATCTAAATTTACCATCAATTCATTTATTACAAGTCAGACAAATTTTTTATGACCAAACTACCCTTCTAAGGATGAACAAATACCTGATCACATGCACTAGGGTATGAAGATGTGCAAGAATAATTAGAAAAAAATATGTTTAACCTGCAATAAATCCATCCAAGGGGAAATATAATTTTTCATTCATTTATTTTTTTAATATCGACAAATTAGGGATCTATTTATTAGAAAAAACAACACTAAAAGTGTTGGACATAATTTTTCAAATCATAAAAAATTATATATAATTACGATATACCTCTCCCGTGACAAGACTTAAAAGCAATAAACTATGTATTTATATATGTATATATATATCCATCAAAATTAAATAATAATTCTTTATTTGCTATGTATTAATTATATTAATCACCAAGAAGAATAAAATCTTGGGACGATGTCTCGTATCCGACTTTTTACATATTTTAAGGAGAGAACGAATCAGCTAGAAATCGCTAATTGTTTAATTAATTATCCGCCCGCCGGCAATTAATATGATAGCAAAAAGATTCTATTTTATTATTCCATAAAACTTATATTTGCATTTCTTGGTCGTAATTTTCATAGCAAAGACGTATAATCACGCAATATATATTCATATGTATCTATACTCATATAAAATAGAAAGTCACTTTTCGTTCACAGTTATCATTTTTTGATGGGATGAATAGCAATTTATCCCCCTGTGATATTAAAAATGAGCACATTATCTCCCTATGAAAAAAATATAGCAATTTACCTCCCTATACTTTTTAAAATGAAGCAATTTACCTCCTTATATAGGGAGGTAGATTGCTTCATTTTAAAAATCATAGGGGGGTAAATTATTGTATTTTAAAAAATATAGGAAGGTAAATCGCTATTTATTTTTTCACAAGGGGGTAATTTGCTCATTTGCGATATCACAAGGGGGTTGCTTACATTTTTCCCTTTTTTGATGTCGTAATACTAAATTTTAAAATACAAATTATACCTTAAAATATTAATATAATTATTTTACGTCATTCTCTGACCGTCAATATATTATGATGTTTATATTTGATTATAAGTACATAAGTATCGCAAGTCACGATAATTAATATATATATATATTTTGATGGAGCAAAAAGAGACATCAAATGCAATATTTATATTCCATGGAAATCGATCAGACACACTTTAATAATCATTTGATCTTGCAACGAGTTCTCTTCTTCCAACTTAGTTTTATCTTTAGGGAACCGTAATTTGGGGTGGTGTTTTTCGTCCTATACGAGTTAATTTTTGTGATTTAATATTATAATTTTAAATTTTTGATAATTTTAATTTTTTTTTTCCGCCAACACCTTTAAAAGAATGTGCCTCCAACCATATTTATGACATGGCAACCAATTTGGGCTGTTATTTTTTACACTATAAAAAAAGTGGAATTTGGTATGGAGTGGACTATCTTTTCAAAGCCTGTTCGTTATTGGAATGGTTATTAGCACTCATCAGAACGAAAAGTGGTCGATAACATCATGATCCTCATTTCTTATGTGGTATTGTTTTATCATGGCCAAATTGTTCCTCATAGTGTTCCAAAATAACAGTTATAATTTCTGTTCCAAAAATCGGTCCAAACTTGTAACGATAAAAATTAAAATTATGTTTTGCACACATTATTCAAATTTGGGATGATCTTGAGTTGGCCCTTCCTATATGCGAGAAAATTAATGTCCAAAAATTGACAGTTAGTAATTGTATTCCAAAATGAGGTATAATTTGGAACGGTTTATGTTCCTAGTGTAATATTCCAAAAACCGTTCCTAAGTATGAGTTTTACTTGAAACGTGATGTGTTACAATGATCGTGACTAAATGAGTTACAAGTTTGATTTTGTTATATTATTAATATTGTATCGCTAAGCTCGTTTCAAAGACAGTATAACGGCTATAATTTAATGGATAAAAAATCATTCCTATTTGTGTTCTTATGACTGTTACAGAATGTAAGTAGATTGCTATTTTTTAACAGCTATTTATGTGTTCCAGTTACCGTTCCAACTTTTTCTATATATATGTTCCTCTCTTTCCATTCAATCTCACTATCTTCTTCCATTCTTTTTATATTCTCTCTATTTTCTCAATATATCTCGAATTTTCTTAATCTCTCACTATCTCACTAATATTTTTATACTCTCGTTCGTCAATCTATTGAATTTTCATTGATATTTGAAGTTATTTTGATCATGTAACAATTTTAACCCTTTATTTCTCAATTGATTATATTTGTTGTACTTTTGTCAATTAAATTTAATGTTATAATAATATATGTGTGTGTAGGACTCATCATGTTAAGACAGTTGAGCAAATGGATGTATGAGAAGAATTTGCCAAGGAAGGCAGGTCTTACTCTGGAGTTTGAGGATGGTGTTATTGCATTTATAGAATGGGCCAAGTCCCGACATGCATATATAGGCGGGGATAAAATTAAGTGTCCTTGTCGAAAGTGCAAAAATAAAGCTTTTAAAACCCCGAACAAGGTAAATTTTGACTTGTATATAAAAAATTTTATGTCGAAATATTATAATTGGACTTCACATGGTGAGGAGAGGATATATGAATACTTTGAGGCTGTCACCGTGCCACCTTTGCAGGAGGAGCAAACTCCCACTATTCCTGAGGAGGAGGGTACCAGTACGCACTGGGGTAATGCCACGCAGATTGATTGGGCTTAACACATGGTTTTCGATGCCATCGGCCCAGCTTTCTAGTCTTTTAGTTACAACCAGGATGGTGAGCCTGATGATGGTACGAGGCTCTGTCCTACTAATGCCGGGCTTAGTTCATATTATAACAGGGCCCCCTATGATTATGTATCTAGGCTGGTAGGTAGGTTTCACGATGTAGTGCATGTCGCCGAACAACCGTTATGAATGGTTGCATCCAATCTCAATTGGTATCTGTGTTGAGTTGGTGAATATCAAGGCCGAAGGTCATTTTTTGGGCGACTATATGATCGAATATCCCATGCTGATCATATCTTACAGCGTGACCGCACTCTGCCCCTGAATTGTTATAGTACGAAGAAGTTGATAAGAGACTTAGGTTTACCAGTTGAGAAGATTAATGCGTGTAAGATGGTTGCATGTTGTATTGGAAGAACGACATTGATCTGGACTACTGCAAGTTTTGTGGAGGATCTAGGTACAACCGACCAGGAAGCGAAATCCTAACTGCAAGAAAACCCGTATACTATTCTTAAATACCTGACGCTTACCCCTCGTCTGCAGAGGTTGTATGCTTCACAAGAGACTGCCGAGCAAATGACGTGGCACGCCAACCATCAGAAAGAGGAGGATCCATGTGCCATCCGTCTAATGCAGAGCCATAGAGGCATTTTGACCGAATATATCTCGATTTTGCAACAATCCCAGAATGTTAGACTGGGTTTGTGAACGGATGGGTTCGGTCGCATGGGCAGTATAATCGAAAGTAGTCATGTTGGCCCGTTACACTTACATCGTACAATCTCCTACCAAGAATGTCTATATGTTCTGTGTATATGCTCCTAACGATATTGATATCTGGTTTTTCGAATCAGAAACATCTCATCAATGTTTACCTAGAGCTGTTGATCGAGGAGTTGCAAAATTTGTGGCATGTTGGTGTATTGACGCACAATAATGTGAAGAATGAGACATTCACGATGCGTTAATGTGACCGTGAACAACCTACCCGCTTGTAGGATGGGCGTTTGGATGGAGTACCTTTGCTGTTATAGGGTGTCCAATTTGTATAAAAGATATATGTGCATTCTATCTGCAGAATGGTAGGAAGACATGCTACTTTGACTGCCATAGACCATCCTCCCCCAAGACCATAGGTACTGTAGGAACAAGAAAGCATTGACTAACAACCAATTAGAAAGGAAGGTTGCACGTCCAAGATTGATGGGAAAACAGATCCGCAATTGGATTGAAGTGCCGTTGTCACTCCTAGCCGGCTACGGTAGCGAGCATAAGTAGACAAAGAAAAACATCTTCTGGGAGCTCGAGGACTAGTTGACACATCTGATATGACACAATCTTGATGTCATGCACATTTTGAAGAATGCGTTTGACAATAAATTCAATACCATGATGGATATAAAGAAAAAAATGAAAGATAATTTGAATGAATGGAAGGATTTGAAGATCATATGTAACCTGCCGGAACTTGAGGTTAACGAAAGGAGGCCGAACGTGATGCCCAAAGCCGTATATGCCCTGACCAAGGAGCAGAAGAAGAGGATATGTCAATGGATTAGTCATCTTAAGTTTTTTGATGGTTATGCATCTAATTTTGCCCGTTGAGTCAATATGAAAGAGCTGAGGCTTCACAGCATGAAGAGTCATGATTGTCACTTATTTATGCAGAAGTTAATCCCAATTTCCTTGTGTGAAATGCTTCCCGATCTTATGTAGAGTGCGTTGACAAAGGTCAACCTTTTATTCCAAATTTTATGTTCGACGACGCTCGATATAAACAAGGTACAAGAATTGGAAACTAGTGTCGCCACCATCTTGTGCAACCTCGAGGAAATATTTTCTCCAACTTTATTTGACTCAATGGAATCCCTAATTGTTCACCTTTCATATAAAGCGCGTGGGTCCTATACAGGTGGATGTACCCATTTGAGAGGTAAGTACATGAGTTATTCTAGTTTTTTAAAATGTTCAAGTGTCATATGTTTGCTAATAAATATTCATTTATTAGATTTCTTCGAGAGTTGAAGATGAAGGTGAAAAACAAAGCACGTGGCATCAATTGTAGAGGTTTACCTTGTAGAAGAAATCAGTCTATTCGCTTCTCAATAATTTGAGCCGCAGATTCTTCACAAATGGGACAGGCCCCGTAGAAATGACGACTTCTGTATGAATGACAATCGTATCCAACGGTCTATTTTCAACTATCTTGGCCGAGCAAGTGTTGCCTCAAAGAAGAGGTGGCTCAATGGCTCACAACGTCACATAATTGAGACGTACATCTTGTGTAATTATAAAGTAGTCACGCCATACTACTAGTAAGTGTGAAGATACCAATAGTTTATTCACTTTTTAGACTTTTAACCTTTGTATTGATATGTAATTTTTTTTTTTTGCATACAGGTCCATTTTGAATGAGCTTTACGAACACAACCAGTCGGACCCCAATAGTGAGGAGCTAGTAGCTACTCAATTCAATATTTTTTAGTATTATTTTATTTGAAAAATCACTAATTAACATGTCCTTTCAGGTCTGACCGCCGCTTCCACGAACACATCAATGGGGTGGTGCGAGGTCACTTTCCCCACCATGGGCATGTTTGAGGCAAGTGCCGCCAGAGCACCAACATTTTCTGGTTCGGGAGCATGAAGGTAATATACTTTAAATTAATTTAATATTATCTTATAATCTAAATTGTTTAATGAATTGTACTAACATTTTCTTTAATTTTCTTACTGTAAATGACCTACTGGTGGGACTGTGATGACGAGTCCATGTTCTGAGTCTTCCATATGTGGGTCGGTAATTACATTCGGAAGAAGTTCGCCGTAGCCTGGTCAGCATAGTCAAGCTACTTTGGCTGACAAACAAGATGTGGCTTCATCTCTAGGCATACTGGGCCAACGCGGATGGATTTCCAGGAGGAATCCGCTAAGAATAAGGCAAACTGGGATGCGAACCCCGCAGCATCCTCTATTGTGTACCACGGGAGATCCTCCTCTGTCGGCACGCATAAGAGGAAGATGGTAAGTAAATTATAGTATTTTTAAAGGTTTATTATTATTTTATACATATTATGCTAACTGTTTGAGAATTTCTACAGGAGGTAGAGCTCGATCGGCCATCCAAGCAGATGGAACTGTTAGCTAGATGCTACAAGAAGAAGGTGGACTGCGGCTGGAGCGGGCCTAGGGTAACTGAGGTGGCGGTAAGTACCTTAGTAATTTTACTTTTTTAAAAATAATTTTGAGGTAAAGTACTAATAATTTTGTTTGTACGTTCTAGAAGCTGATGAAGGATCATCAGCCTTAATCTACGGTCGAGGACTACGATATCCCAATTGAATCGGAGGCGATGACCGAACAGCAGCTGTGGCTAGCTGCAGTTGGGATCAAGAACAAGGACCCTGTATTCGGCCTTAGTTCTGAGGCATACATCTCCAGTCGGACCTACACATCACCATCACCACCCCCATTGACACCAGCACTACCACCGCCACCACCACAATCAAACCCCGCCATGGAGGATTGAATCGGCCGGCTGGAGAGGATGGTGATGGTTGACATGATGATCATGATGAGAAAATGCGGGCAAGCTCCTCGACTGCGGGACTGTCACAGCCGACCGCCCCAACACAACCTCCGATAGACCCTTTGATGTTGAACAACGATGAAATGGACGACGCTGATGAGGATGGCTTAGATTAAATATTAATTTTGTTTTTCAATTTTGTAATCAAATAATATTTTATATTAAGATAATATTTTTTTCTAATTATTCATCTTTGTTCCATTATTTTATATTTATTTACTTATTAAAATTTTATTACTTAATTAATTATTTATTATAATGTATTAAAATATATAAATTAAATTATTTATTAAAATTTATCCCATTAATTAAATTATTCTTTAACATTTATTAAATATATAAATTAAATAATTTATAAAAAATTTATTATACAATAAAAAATTAGGAACGGTTTTGTAATTGTAAATAAAATATTACAGAGCTAAATAAAAAATCGTTCCTAATATCAATGCTAAAATAATTCTAAACACATGTACCTAAATAAGATTGATCGTTCCTAATACCAATGCTAAAACACTTCTAAGCACGTGTTCCTAAATAAGATATACCGTTCCTAAAACAGTTACACGAGATTGTTCCAAACAAAAAATTGACCGTGCCTAATACTATTTTAAAAATTAACCACCAAATAATTCCAGTGACCGTTCCTAAATGTATCACCAATACGGATAAATACAGTTCCAAAATTCAGCGATGAGTATCATAAAGACCGTTCAAAAAATAACCCAAAATAAATTACATACCCATTCCAAATGTTATCCAATGCGTTTCAATTAAAAAAAAATTATATTCAAAGATAATATTAGGAATGGTTGCCATTAAAATGTAACAATGACCATGCCAAATTGAAACGGCCCTTTACCAGTAATTCCTAAATATTAGTAACGCCTTCTGCAGTGGCAGTTTGTTAACAGTTTGAAAATCCGTTCATGAGACTTGACAGTCCAGCTGGAATGCGATTTCATCATAATGTCTGGAAAAACCTCAATTTTAAAGGTCATGTATAAATTACATGTAATTTTTGGTCAATTTGACTGAAAAATGACTAAACTTGCCAAAAAATTAAAGTTATAGGACTAAATTATAAAAATCAATTAGTGAAAATATCTCCCGTCCTAAGTTATAGGAATATAATTATATTTTTCTTATATGGGGTGAGGGGTATTCATAGTATATGGTGCATCTATTATACTCAGGGTGAAAATACAATTTCATCCTCCAACATATGGTTATTGTTCTTTTGCAGTGGGTATTCCGATATTTAGTTTGATGAATGCAAAATATATGATTTTTCTTTAACTTTGCATGCTTGCAAGAAGTTCGTCTTGCCTCATGAGTTTTTTTCCGTCCTCCATCAATATGGTTAGCAGGAAGAGAAAAAAAAGATAGAGAATGATAGGAAACATACAATCGACATAGTAATCCACTCACAAGGTAACTATTGTTGATACTAGCCGTCGTGGCACGTTATCTTTGCATTTATATAATAAATAATTTTGATACTTTAAAATATATTATAAATAAGAATAGAATATATTAATTGAGCTGTTAAGTTTAATGTAAAAATTTAAAAAGTTGAATAAATTATTTATCTTATCAGTTTAAGGATATATTGTATAGCGCAACAAATGGTGCAATGGTATTAAAACCAACATTTTATGGCCATGTTTACTTAGGCTGATTAGGCCCAATATCAAACCCAATCCATCCTAATAATTTATTTACTTTTTCTTCTGTTGCCCCAGGAAAGGATACTGGGGCCCACATATTTTTGGAAAAGATTTTTATTTTTATTTTTACCCTCGAAATCTCTATTTTATGATTTTTTTTATTTTAAAAATGGAAAAGTGACCCTTTCATCTTCTTACTCGCCTCACCACCACCATCGTTGTCGTTGTCACTGTCGACACCTCTTCCTTCTCTTTTCTTTCCTGTCGCTACCACCTCCCTAGTTCCCCCACCACCTCCCTCGCCTCACGTGGCGCATCTTCCTCGCTTCCCCACCTCCCTCGCTCGCCGGTGACCCCCCCCCCCCCCCCCCGACCTCTGCCCATCTCCCCAGTTTCGCATCCTCCCTTGCCTTGATTGGTGTCGCGTACCTCACCCCTCCATTTTTTGCCATTGTGCCCTTCCCATCTCTCTCTCTTTATCTATATATAGATTTAACTTTTATATAAATATATACATTGGGGGAAGAGCTGGGAGAGGGCTGGTAGATGGGGAAAATAATATAAAATATATTATCTAACTTTTATATAAAATATTATATATTTGATTTTGTATAATATATCATTTAACTATTTTTCCAAAATATAAAATATTATATATACCGAATAGTCTTAACTTTTGTATAGCACATAATATTAACTTTTATTTTTACATATAAATATATGGTATCTTAACACAAGAAAATATTAAAATTGAAATAAAAAATATCAAGGGTATTCTGAAAAAAAATCAAATTAGCCCACATTCAATCTCAAATTATAGTCAAAAGTAAACAATAGATTATTAGGGTAAAAGAAAATTACCCCTGTGAAACCCAAAAAGAGCAAATGTCCCCTCTGTGTAAAATAAAATAGGAAATTACTCCCATGTGATTCTAACAAAGTAGCACACCACCTCTCTTAGCAGTTTAAATGTAGGTTCTAGGGTGTAAAGACAGATATATCCCTCCAAGGCTGATTTTGTTGACTGCTAATGCAGATAGAATTATCTGTTACTGGAGAATGAGGCGAGGGAAACCTTACGTTTTTGAACTTGCGTACAATTTGTGCGAAACCCTACCACAATCTACCTTTGAATTGAAGTTTCTAAAGGTGTGAGATAAAACCTAGTGTAAGTAAAGGGTTTCATATGATTTTAGAGTTTTTTTTTTTTCATTATTTTTGTTTTCTATAGGTTAAATGATATTTTGTTTTGTTTTGGGCAAAGCTTTGGATGTTGGACACAAGGTTATGAAATCTGAAGTTGAAATCTAGGTGGAAATAAGGTATAGTTATAAAGTATGATCTTTTATTCTTTTTTTTTTTCCTCTAAGATTGTTTTTCTGATATAGGTTTTGTGTGTTTTTTCTTTTTGTTTTGCCGTTTGGATCTAAAGAAAAAGTCCTCTAGAACTTCAGATCTATGGAGAATGTGGGCACTCACTCAACCTATTTATATTATTTTCTTGTATTGTTGGGTGTAGTAGGTTTTTTATGCTGATTTCGGGTCTAGGGCTTTTTTTATGCTTATTATTGATTTACTGTTTATTTTATGCTGATTCTAGTGCTGAGCTCCAAACTTTTCATATGTTTCATTTTTTGAGTCAATGTATGCTTAAATATTTTAAGTTTTGTGGTCCTATAATGTAGCAAAACTTTGATTTTTGTTGGGAAAGTTACTGTGCTTATATGTCAGCATATTTGAATAGTGTTATGTGTACTTTTACCCCCTGTAATATGGTTCTGTCAATTGCTGAAGTATTTTTTTGTGCTTTTATTTTATTTATCTGCAGAATATTCAGACATATGATATTAATTTTTGATGGGGCGGAAAATTTATGAAATATCCTAAACTTAGATATGTAGGAGGGTATAAGAAAGTATTTGAGAAAGTGGATATAGATAATCTGGCTATATGAGTTAGGAGAAATGTATCAACAATGTGGAGGGAAAAAGTCATTGCTTACATTTTATTACAAAGATCCTACCCAACTCTTGGATTAGAGCATAAGACAAATTAAAGAAGAATGTCCTGACATTTGTTTGGTTGATTTACAGAACAATCATAGTGGCTCTGAATCTCTTCAAATCATAGATAGGGTAATCCATTAAAAATGAGCAAGAGGAAGAGATTAGATACTTGTTAGATTGATGAGAATTTGACTAACACATTTAACAATGAGCCAGAATATGTGGCTGAATATCCAGCTAAGAATTTCACTGAAATTCAGTTCAACATATGGCTGAAAGCATGATTGAGAATTTCACTAAAATTCCAGTTCAAAAGATAGCTGAAAACACGTCTTCTAAAATTTCAGTACAAAACATGACTAAAAAAGGAAAAAAAAAATTGTATGAAATATTTTTATATGAGTCCTCATCAGAATTTGATGATTCATCTAATGAGAACCACGTGCAATCTAGTTAGAGAAGTGATAGTGAGGCCCCTAGTGTGGTTTTAGAAGATATTAATGTGAATCTGATGATGACATTTTCCTATAAAAAAACTCAAGTTAAAAACAATTAAAGATGAAACTGAAAAAGGTGATAAAAGATAAAATGAACAAAAAATATGCATGAAACATTATCTGAAACTGGAGAACATGAATGGGCTAGTGATGATGGGACTAGGAATGAAGATGATTTGGTTAGCTTGGAAGGCAGTGAAGAATCTGATACTGAAAAGCACCATATTTTTTAAAGAATCTACTTTAATGAAAAACTTAAATCTGGTAGTTGGGATAAACTTTTGGAAAGCAGCCTCAACTGCTAACAAAAGCGAGTTTGTGCTTTCATGAAAAAATTGAAGAAATTGATCCAAAAATAAAAGATGAAGTGGAAACAACATCTGAATTTTTAAAAAAGATCAATCCATATCATTGGGCAAGATCATATTTTTCAATTCTCAGCAAATGTGACATTCTGGTGAATAACTTATGTGTAAGCTTTAACAATAACATACTCGAGGCAAGGGATAAACCAATTATAGGTATGTTAGAGTAGATGAAAACAAGGTTGATGTCTAGGCTGCAATTAAAAAGAGAGGGAACGAAAAAGTACGGAGGAATAATTTGCCCTAACATTTTAAAAAAGATCAACAAGCAACAAGTTGCAAGATATTATTTCATTATGTGGTCTGGGGGGAAGGGGGAGACAGAGTATGAAATTGACCACATCTTGGACAAGTATATGGTTGATTTAGAGAAAAAAAAACATGCAGCTGTGGCATGTTTCAATTAACAGGGCACCTATGTTGCCATGCTTGTGCAGCAACCGGGTCTAGAAGGGCTAAACTAGAGGACTATGTGGATGACTATTAAGAAGTCATTTGATTTGAAGGTGTATAATGACATTATACATGCTGTCTTTGGGGTAAATTATTACATAAAAATAAGTTTTGAACCATTTAAATCCCCAAAAATTAAGAAGAAATGGGGCAGACCTCAGAAGCTTTAGAGAAAGGGCCCTAATGAGCTGCAGTCAAAGATATCAACCATGAAAGGGTTGACACATACCTATAGTAAATGCCTTGAAACATACCACAACAAAGGAACTTGCAAGAATCAAATACATCCCAAGTCTAAGTTTCTCGAGGTTTGTGCAAGTCTTTTAATTTTTTGTACATTTTTAAATTCTTTATAAAATTCGGACTGTTTTATGCTAATTTAAATATGCAGGCAAATGCCCTTGAATATGAACCCCAAGAAATCCCACAAGGATCTCAAGCCCCCCGCCCTCCTTAAGCCAAGAGCAACCAAGTGGTGCAAAGGTAATTTCAATTCTGTCAAGCATGCTAAATTGTGCTATTTTCATGTCACTTACTTATTTTGTCACATGTGCTTCTTTTCAGCAGGGTAAACCAATAGGAACAAGACCAAACACATTACAACCACCTACACCAAGATCTGCAATCCAGATATGTTCAAGTTTTTGAATCCAACTGAAAGCAGAAAGGAATGATTGCATAGACTAAAATGATATCAATGCTTACTGCAGTAACAACTGGCTATTTTTGGCCCAGAATTGCAACCTTATTGAGGAATGTCGGGAGTGCAAATACTCCAACATGTTCTTCAATACCTGTAAATAGGAGATACAACAAAAGGCTAACAATTTCACAAGTTTGAAAAAAATAAAAGAAAGATCAAATAGAAGACAGCTGGAATAGTTTGGAGAGCTGAAGACAATCTTTTGTAATGGTCTGTCTTTTATAAATTGCTTTTTCTAAATGCTTGGTAGATTGTTGGAATCTAGTAGGTTGACATTTTACTACTCTTGAATGTGGATTTTTGTAAATCAAGTGACTTGTTGTTAGACGGATACTCAAAACTGTATCGGGTTGCAAATTGTGCTAATAGAATCCAATTTTATGTTTTTCTCAATTTTCTTTTTGTAGTTTTTGTGTTTAGTTTTCTGCACCTTTTCTGGAATGTACAAGGTCTTCTGGCAATGAAATAAGGTCATTTTTTGGATATTCAATTTTTGGAATGTTCAAGGTCTTCAATTTCTGGAAACGAAATAAAATCATGTTCTGGATTTCAATTTTATTTTCTTGTAATCAAAATGCCAAAAATTTAAAATACTTCAAATAAAGGTCAAAATAATTTATTCAATACTTAAACATCAGAGTTTTACAAAATTAATTTATATTGTCTTCGTTTTAATTTTATCAACAAAACTAACACTAACACAAAAAGAACAATACTAACTCCAATCCAAAAACTGACACTATTAGCTAATGTTTCTCCTTTGATAGCAGCACCAATAGATCCATCAGTCTGCAAGTTTTACACAACTTCCTTCTCACCATCAAAATTTTCTTTTTCATTCTCTGAATTACACTGCTCCTCAAAACCACAGAAAAATTCCTCACCATTGTGTACTTGATCATGAAATGTTAGAGGAAACCCACTTGGTGCTCATGTAGCTCTTTCAAGTTCCAACCAACGAAAAAATTTACAAACTTGATATTTGCAATATAAAATAAACTTACCTTTTGAGGACTTTATTTGTGAGTCCAGTACTCTAATTTTGGCCTTCAAATTGCACCTACATAAAGGCATAGTTGAAAATCTCAAATCTAGCAACTGTGTGTTCTGTCTTGCTTTGCTTTTTCGAAATGAAGAGCCTGACATTTCTCTCTTTTTTGAGAAAAACGGTGAGCTGCACTTTTAATTGAGGAAAACGGGGTCTAATTTTCAAAACACAGTATAAGAATGTTATACCAGTAGCAAGAATGGTGCGTGCGGCACACCTTGGACATGTAGGGGTTTTAATTGCTACATTTAAAATTTCATTGGAAGGTAATTTGATATTTTTATTATAACAGGGGGTAACATCCACATTTCCCACATCACAGGGGGGCGTTGTTCATTTTTCCCAATATATTATTTATATCCCTAGTAACAAAAAATTAATCATTTTTAATTCAATGCCAATAATTGTCCTAAAATTATCTATATCATCTAAATTCCATCATTCCAAGTAAAAGAGGCCTAAATATATAAATTTATAACACCTCTTTTTTTTATAATAAGATAGAATAAATAAAAAAAAATGAACAATCAACATAGCAACTGCCATTACATAAAAGAACAAACTATGTAAACTTGAGAAAAAAAAAAAAGTGAAAACAAGCGTTGGGTTTTGACTTTTTATTTTGATTTTTTCCTAGCAAAACTATATACTTTTATTGTTATTTTATTATTTGAGTCAACTACAGATGAAATTTACATTAAAATTAGGGAAAAGTATTATTTTAGTCCGCTAAGTGTGCTTAATTTTAATTTTAGTCCGATAAGTATGTCCATTTTTGTTTAGGTCCAGTAACTTACGAAATTGCTTACTTTTAGTCCTCTCATAGATTTTTGGATAGTTTTACCCCTATGCAACTTTTGAAAGATAGTTTTAGTCCATATGCACTCATAGAGGTAAAATTGTCCAAAAATTTGCCAAAGGACTAAAAGTAAGTAATTTCGTAAGTTACTGGACCTAAACAAAAATGGACATAGTTATCGGACTAAAATTAAAACTAGGCATACTTAGCGGACTAAAATAATACTTTTATCTTAAAATTATTATAAAACTTAGCAAACCTTGATATGTACTTGAATTCGAACCCACAATCTTATAATTAATCCTTAGATATTGATATCTAATACTTGAAATCTTTATTACTTGAGTTATTACAACATCGATCACAATTTTCGGGCTTCGATCACATTGCAAAAATACAACATCAGCAAAACAACTCGATGTTGTTTCGGGTGATAGCGACTTATGAAAATACTACAATTTTTATTAATTTATTTTTTTTTTCAACGAGGAAAGAATCTCTCAGAAAAGTTGTAGTTATGGCTACAAATACTCGGAATCAACCACATATTCACATCACTGCAGATGCAAGAAAATTGTTGGGCTAATGCAAAGATGCTTAGGCCCATTTATTTGTTTGTGGGCCAAAAAATTGGGCTGGTCTATAGTTGAAGGCCTTATTGGGCAATCTAATGTTCTTTCAAATTCAGTTTTCAGTAGTAACAAGTAAGAGGTCATGAGTGTTTCTCTCTCTAGAAAGTTTTCTCTCTAGAGTGCCTCAACATTGTCTTGCTCTATCATGATTTTCCTTCAATCTTCTGCAAATTCTGGTCCGATTATTCACTTCTCCTTGTGTTGCTCATCAATTTCACCGAATAATTCTGAGTTACGAAGAATTTTAACCGTCTGAAAAGCCTCTACAGTCGGCTGTTTCTACCAGCAAAATCTGCTCGTGCTGTAAATTCTTTGTTGCTGCTGCAGATTCTCCATTGCTGCTGGTGGACTTTCCTGCAGATTTCAGCACTAATGCGCAGTTTCCGGTCCCTCTCCGGCCACAATCAAACGGAGATTCCATTTTTGTTTGGTCAGAAATTTAAATTTTGAATTTTTGAAATTCGAATTTCAACCACATTGGTTGTGCCTGCTGCTGTTTTTCTTCAAAAATTCTGTTACCTGCGCACCTTCCACCATCATCACAGACTGTAATCGGTGGTAGATAGGCCTGAATTTCTGAATTTTCTGGTGAACGGAGTATTCAAATTTTGAAATTTGAGTGTGCTGCGAAACTGCCTACTGCTGCCATTACTCTTCATCATTTCTGCAGCTGTTTGTGCATCAGTTTCTGCAGCCGTTTCTACTGCCGTCCCTCTGCCTGTTATGGCCAAAACCAACAAGGTACGAAAACCGGCTGCCGACCTGCCCTCCGACCACCCGTCGGCCAAAACCGCAACTGTCAAAGCAGGTGCTACTGCCCGTCTGACGGGTGAGCACCAACCTGACAACAAGAAGCATAAGAAAGTCGACACTGTTACTACCGGCCAACCGTCCGGCCAGTCATTGACAGCATCCGCCAAAACGGCTGAAACACAGCAGCAGTCGCTTAGCCAATCGGCCGTCCAGCAACTTGATCCCACAAATACCGGTAAGGCCACATTTGGTGACTTCATATCTTCCTCGGATGGTACCCCCTCCTTCTCTAAGATTGATGCTCCAACGCCCACTGCCTCCTTGCCGGAAGGGAAGCAACCGAATAACAGTAATGCAGCTGAGAATTTGGGCAAGGGACATACCTCATTTGCGGGGCTATTTAGCACCAACCGTAGACTCACCGACGAAAACAAACTCAGCAAGTTTGAGCTTGACGATGGCCCTCTCACCTTGGAGCCCAATGACATGCTTGATGTTCGAAGCAAACTGGGGTTTTGCCTCGTCGGCTATATTGCCGGCAAATTCCCAGGACTAAAGGCGATCCGTGCTCTGTCCCAATCTTGGGGATCAAGTTTCCAACAGCACGAGAGCGGTTGGTTAATTTTTCGCTTTGCCCGTGAGGAGGATAGGCAGCGGATTTTGTCCGGGGGACCTTATTTCATATATGGACGTCCCCTCCTTCTTAAACACATGCCGGATTGTTTTGAGTTTAAAGAAGATGATATTAGCCTAACACCGGTTTGGGCCACCCTCCCATCACTCCCCCTTGAGTGCTGGCACCCAAATGCGCTTGGCAAGATAGGCTCTAAAATTGGCAACCCCATTGCCATGGATTCTCTTACGCTGAAGATGGAAAGGGTGTCGTATGCCAGAATACTGGTAGAAGTTGATGCTTCAAAAAAGCTTATTGACTAGGTGGAGTTCGTCATGCCAAACGGCATAACACGGAAACAACCGGTTGCCTATGAGTTCACCCCCAAATTTTGCACTGAATGCAACAGATTTGGCCACCTTAAAGAGACATGCCAGGGCACACACCCACCAGCCGCGACTGCTGCAGCTGCCCCTACTACTGCACCGGCCGTGACTGCTGCAGTTGCCCTTACTAATGCACCGGCCGTGACTGTTGCAGCTGCCCCTTCTACTGCACCGGCCGTGACTACTGCGACTGCCCCCACTACTGAATGGACTATGGTTCAAAGGAGGAAAAAGGGCAAATCAACTGATGTAACAACCAAGCCGGCAGTGGAGGTCCCCCAACCAAATCCACTGGCCATCACGGCGAACAAGGAACGGACTATCACGAATGGAACACATTCATCCAAACTTCAGGATAATGAGGCTACCACACTGACAGAGTCTAATAACTCATCGCCCAATTCCCCGAGGACCAATTTCATGCCGGGGATCAATTCCAATGAGCCTGTACGGGTGTTCAGTAAACCGGTGAAGCAGACAGGAGGGGAGTCTCCCCTTCGATCCCCATGAAGATTGGCTTTTGGAACGTGAGGGGATTCAATCGACCCCTCAAACACAATGGGGTTGCCCACCTCATTAAGCATAACCGGCTCTGTCTCTTGGGCATTTTGGAGACAAAGCTTGCAGCATCTAAGATTCAGGCACTTCTTAGCCGATCATTTCCGGGATGGTGCCAAGCCAACAACTTTGACACCATTGCCGGTGGACGCATCTTGGTGATTTGGAACCCGGCAGATATTGACCTTCAACCGGAGGATATCTCACCGCAAGTTATCCACTGCCGTGCCACGAATAAGTCCTCTCAACTCTCCTTCTATATATCGTTTTGTTATGGGCTATATTCTGTTGTCAATAGAAGGAGTATGTGGGAGAAACTTACAGAATTGGGACAGATGATAAGCACTCCGTGGCTCATTATGGGAGACTTCAACTGTGTGAAATCTCCTGAGGAAAAGCAACTTGGAGTGACGCCAACTTGGTACGAACTCAAGGATTTTGTGGACTGCTGTGCAGCACTTGGACTGCTTGACGTCCCCACAACGGGTTGCTATTACACATGGTATTCCAATAACGAAAGCAACCCCGTGTGGTGTAAACTTGATCGGGTCCTTCACAACACCGAATGGCTTGAGGCCGGTTTACATTGCGGCGCCCACTTCAACCCATCGGGATGCCTATCCGACCACTCCCCGGGTATTGTCACTATCTTTGATCATACTCCCACTAAACCAAAACCATTCCGGTTTTTCAATATGTGGGCAGGACACCCGGAATTCTTATCCACTGTGGAGCAACGATGGAACTTGCATGTGGAGGGAACGCCACAATTCATTCTTTGCAAGAGGCTGAAAGCACTTAAAGCTGAACTGAAAGCTTTCAACATGCAGCACTACAGCCACATTTCCACTAGGGCCAAAGAGGCTGACCTCGCACTGCAAGATGCTCAGAACCAGCTTGAAAACAACCCAGGAAATGTAAGGCTTCGGGAATCTTTGGGAGATCTTAGGAGGAAGGCCGTTTTCCTTGCTGAGGCTGAACGGAACTTCTTCTACCAAAAAGCCAAGATTCACTACCTCAAAGAGGGGGACCGAAACACGAAATTCTTCCACGATATGGTGAAAAGGAATGCTGCTAGAAACTCCATCACGGCAGTTACTAGAGCTGACGGGACGATCATTACCTCTGCCGATGCAATTGCCCAAGAGTTCGTTGATTACTATACAACACTCTTGGGCACCGAGTCTCACACCATCCCAGTTGATGATGGAGTGTTCGATTATGGCCCCAAACTTTCCTCCGAGCTTACTGATGAACTTTGCAGGGAAGTCACAGCAATGGAGGTCAAGGACGCAATATTCAACATAAATGACAACAAGGCACCTGGCCCCGATGGATATTCCTCATGCTTTTTCAAGAAAGCATGGAATGTGGTGGGTGACCAAGTATGCAGGGCCGTTCTGGATTTCATTAGGAATGGACGGATGCTACGGCAACTGAACCACACCGTCATTGCTCTCGTGCCCAAATCAGAGCATTCCTCTTTCGTTGTTGACTACCGACCGATTTCGTGCTGCAATGTCATATACAAAGCCATCACGAAAATTATATCGGACAGACTTGCACCTGCATTGGAGCACCTAATTGACCATTGCCAATATGCGTTTATTGGAGGTCGCAACATCACCGACAATATCTTCTTGGCGCAAGAAATGGTGCGGCAGTACTCGAGGAAACGGATTTCACCTCGATGTACTATCAACATCGATCTTCGCAAGGCATATGACTCGGTCTCGTGGACATTTCTCTCCCGAGTACTTCACGGGTATGGTTTTCCCCCTATGTTTATTGCCTGGATAATGGAGTGCGTCTGCACCTCATCATTTTCTGTATCTTTGAATGGTTCCCTACACGGATTCTTCCTGGGGAAGAAAGGCCTACGGCAAGGGGACCCGATGTCGCCGGCCCTCTTCCTACTTAGCATGGAATACCTGTCCCGCATGATCAAGAGGAAGACTTCCAACTCAGACTTCAACTATCACCCGAAATGTGAAAAGTTGAAAATCACTCACCTCCTCTTTGCTGATGACTTGATGCTTTTCTCTCGAGGAGACCTTCCATCTATCCACATCCTGATGGAATGCCTGAAAGTTTTTAGGGACGCATCCGGCCTTTCCGTTAACACCTCCAAATCGTGCATTTTTACGGCAGGCATTCGGAATGAAGAACTTGATGAAATCCTTGCTAGGACAGCGTTTGTGAGAGGTGAGATGCCAATCCGATACCTTGGCATTCCATTAGCGGCACAACGACTTTCAGTCAACAACTACTCACCGCTAGTGGACCAAATTGCCAAATGCATTTCGAAGTGGAAGTCGAAATCATTATCTTACGTAGGCCGACTGGAACTCGTCCGTTCGGTTATTCAGGGCGTGGAGTGTTTCTGGCTCCAAGTTTTTCCTCTTCCAGCGGTGGTCATCGAGAAAATTCACCGTCTTTGTAGGAATTTCTTATGGAATTCTAGGAGGGCGCCGGTCGCTTGGGAGGAAATCTGTCATCCCAAGGAAGAAGGGGGACTCGGTATTCGGCACATACAGTCTTGGAACGTGGCTCTACTTGCTCGTGTATTATGGAACATTCACCGCAAGGCAGACACGTTGTGGGTACAGTGGGTCAACGGTGTCTACCTCAGAGATGCATCAATCTGGGACTGGCAACCGAAGAAGGGGGATTCTCCATTCCTTCAACGGCTTGCCGAAATCCGCAACAGGATGATCACCGAACTTGGGTCTTCAGAGGCAGCGATTGAGCAGATGACGAGATGGTCCACCCTAAAGGGACTCCAGACGTCGAAAGCCTATGAGTACTTCAGGCCAAAACTTGCGAGGCAGCCTTGGAAAGCAGCTATTTGGAAGGCTTTCATCCCGCCGAAGTACTCGTTCATCATGTGGCTTGGTCTGTGCAACAGATTGGCTACACGGGACAGACTCGAGTTCCTCCATGAGGAGGACTTATGTTCACTTTGCATCAACACCAAGGAATCGGCCAAACACCTTTTCTTTGAGTGCCCGTTTAGCAACTACGTTTGGTCACATATCCGAGTATGGCTTGGGATCAACCGATGTATGTCCACCTTGCACAGCGCGGTGAAATGGCTCAAGAAGGAGAAAACCGGATCCTCCGTTCATAACAAAGCACGACACCTAGCTTTGTCATGCACAGTCTACACCCTTTGGCGGCATCGTAACGAATTCATATTTGAGGGTGCAGTACCCAATCCCGAGGGCCTTATTATTTCCGTGAAGATCATTGTCTATAGGCTACTCTTGTCACTTTTCCCGCACGGTTTAATTGCTCTTTAAACTTTAGTGTGGGTCCTTTTGTATCTCTCCGGGTATGCCCAGAGTACCTTGTAAATATTACTGGATGAATGAAAACTTACAATTCACCCAAAAAAAAAAATTCAGTTTTCAGTTATTGAAGTAGTAATTAAAATAAAAATATAACTGTTTATATGTATTTTTAATTGAAAATATATTGATCTGACATCACAGTTCAATATAAAATATAATTTTATATAATTCAAATATATTTGAAAAATATATTTTTTTTTACTGAAAACTGCAAACGAAAATTAATAATTTGAGACTGCTGACAGGGTATTTGGCTAAATTTATTAAAAAATAATTTAAGGTTAAGTACATTTAAATCCCTCTAAAAATTATAAATTATACTATTTCATAAAGAAATTCTAATGTTACACTTACACTTTCTTCGAAAATCACTGATTACATCTGACCCCCTTTCATTAGGTTTTTGACAGAAATGCTAACGTTGGCAAAAACATACATAAAATTTAAATTTTATCATTCATTTGACATCCTCATTTAATAATTTTGTACTTATAAGGAAAAAAATTAAATAATGTTATGCTCACTCCACATATATATTTATTATATTTATCTCTTTATAAGTACAAAAGTAGGGGTGACAGATGAGTCGAGCCGGCTCGCAAAGGCTCGATTTTGAGCTCGACTCGAGCTCGAAAAATGCTCGATTCGAGCTCAATTGTTTCTGTTCATGAGCTCGCGAGCATTTTTTTTATATTTTTATATACATTTTTATTTTTAAATTTTTTATATATATTTAATATTATATTAGCATTTGATCAATTTTATAATCAAAATTGACCATATATTATAATTATTAATCAATATTATATATTTTATTTTGAATAATAATAAAATATGGTATTTTTATTTATACATTTAATCTTTATACAAAAATAAATTTAATCAACAACTTAGTAAATTATAATATTTTTTGTAATTAAAATTATTATTTAATATGACTATATAAACTTTAGTTATATTTTAATATATATTTAATGTAATAGTTGCATGGGGTCACCAACGATGATACATAATATTTAATGTAATAGTTGCATGGTGTCACCAACGATGTCTTGATAATTATCCAAGCAAAAATTAGGGCAAACACAGAAACCAAAAAAGGTCGTGGGTTGTCTTAGATAAGCAACTTTGGTTGCACTAGTTCCAACACAGTTAAAACACAAGTACAAAGTATACAACAATTATCCACTAAAATGGGGCCAAGAGGGCAGAAACAAGGACCCTTACGCTGAAGCAATCGGATAGCACCAACATCATGGCTTCGGAATGTCAGCCTCCCAATATGCGTGTTGAGACAGACTTCCACAGCCACCCTCAGAGCCATTCAGTGTGCAAAGTCCTCGACGTTAATGTGTTGGAAGTAGCTCGCCCGCCAGCAAATACACCTGCCACAGCAATCTTGGATCACAACACCAATTCCGGCACCCCTTCTTGCAGGAATAAGACACTCTATGAGTGTTACAATTTGAAGTTTTAAAACTTCAAAATAATATTCTGAATTTTAGTTTTCAAATTAAAGTATGTGACACCTTTTTTATTTTTGTAACACTAATGATTCATTATTTCTATTTTAATTTGGGGCGTTACATGTCCTATCCTAACACTACAAATAGGTGGTCGTTGGGGTTGACAAACGGACACAACTCACTCTTGTATCAATTCTCACATTCATATTCTTCTTACTACATAATTTTTGGCAACTTGATAAGGTCTAGTTCTTTAGTCTTCTTGTGAACGTGCTCATAATAGAAGACACCGGTTGAGGCCTTCTTGGGTTTTATCATGGGGTGGTGGTGAGCCGATAGTACCTGCATGGAGGGATTATTTCTGCCATTGATGATAATGTTGAATTAAATTCTTGACATACTCGTGAAGAGGTAGATTATTATTGTCATAATTGTATTTTAAGTGCTTTATCAGAAAGATTTTATGATGTGTTTTATACTTATGCTAATGCTAAAGAACTTTGGAATGCATTAGAAACTGAATATGGGATTGATGATTTTGGAATACAAAGATTTAATGCCTCTACTTTTATGAAATATGGTTGATGGAAAATCGATTAATGAGCAAATACATGAATTTCAAGATTTGTTAAGACCATTGGAAGAGAGTAGTTCAAAATTTAGTGAACATTATAAAGTTTTATGTTCGATTAATAAGCTTCCACCGACCTGGTCTAATTTTGCTAAAGGTTGGTGTATTAACTTTAACTCAAGGTTTTAAATCATTGAGAATAGAGGAGCAACATGGATGAATGTTAAATAAGAAGAGATGAAGGCCAAAGTTAATATGGTGGATGATAAAAGAAATTATAATAAAAAGAACTTCAAGCAGAAAGGTATTAAGTTTAGGATTCATAAAGGCAAAGAAAAGGAAGAAAAGATGTGCTTTATATGTGGAAGGACTAATTATATGGCTAAGGATTGTTACTTTTGGAAAATTGGAAAGAATGATTCTAAGTTCAACTTTAAGCCTCAGAATCAACACGGACAAGTGAATATGTTGGTTGAAGAGGGACCGTCTATCAGTTTACAATCTATACCTTCATTAGTGAACTTTACATATCAAAATAATGATTGGTGGCTAGACTCTAGAGCTAATATACATTTATTTTGACAAATCAATGTTTAAATCCTATCAGAACTCAAGTGGAGGAAGCGTGACAATAGAAAATAATACTGCCATACAAATTCATGGAATTGAAAGTATTGATCCAAAGATGACCTCTGGAAAGATATTACTTTTGAGGGAATGCGACGTGTTCCCGACATTAGGACGAATTTAATTAGTGGGTCTTGTTTAGTACAAAGTGATTACAAACTAGTCATGGAGTCAAATAAAGTTGTAATCACTAGAAATAATATTTTTGTTGGGAAAAGATTTATTAGTGATGGATTATTTAAGTTGAATATTGTAAATGAAACCAAAGAAGGTTCTAATTTAATTCTCAATTTTGAATATGGTATTTTATGGCATGAAAAATTGAGACATGTAAGTAATAAAAAGGTTAAGAAACTTATGGAACTTAGTTTGATTTCAAAATTTCAAGTAAATATTGATTATAAATGTGAAATATGTGTACAAGCAAAACAAACTAAAGGGCCTTATAAATCAGTTGAAAGAAATTCAAATATTTTGGATCTTATCCATAGTGATGTTTGTGATTCATATGGGTCTCCAACTAGAGGTGGTAATAAATATAAATATTGCTATATTTATCTTATTAGAGCTAAGGATGAAGTTTTTTTATAAGTTTAAGGTTTATAAAAATGAAGTTGAAAATCAATTACAAAAAAAGATCAAAATACTGAGGCTTGACAGAGGGGGAGAATATCTTCAGGACAGTTGTCAAA
Source organism: Sesamum indicum (assembly GCF_026168435.1). Lineage (NCBI taxonomy): Eukaryota > Viridiplantae > Streptophyta > Magnoliopsida > Lamiales > Pedaliaceae > Sesamum > Sesamum indicum. The sequence goes on from NC_142669.1 coordinate 853,018, forward strand.
ATTTTGAGAAGATAATGGTATAATTCATGCGTTCACAGCTCCTTATTCACCAAACTAAATGGCGTAGCTGAGAGAACAAATAGGACTTTGATGGATATGGTTAGTGTCATGCTAATAAACTCAGGAGCACCAGAAAATTTGTGTGTAGAAGCTATTTTAGCTTCTTGTTGTATATTAAATCGCATAATAGTTAAAGATAATACTAAAACACTTTGAGTTATGGAAAATTATGACTCTTAGACTAAATTTTCTCATAATAGTGAAATAATTATACCTAAAATCAAAAAAAAGAAAAGAGGTCCTAAAATTGTAGATGCTATCTTTATTGGATACGCTCAAAATAGTACTGCAAATAGGTTTCTAGTGTTTAATTATGAGGTTAGTGGAATATGTAACAATACAATTATTGAGGTTAGAGAAGCTACATACTTTGAAAATATTTTTCCTTTAAAGAGTAAAATTCAAAGTAAGTCTTACATTTCAAAAATTAAATCTTCTAAAGTTGAATCATCTAGTAGTGGCGGTGTTAGAAAATAAGCAAGGAGAGTCTATAGAACTAAAGAGAACTGAAAGAGTCAGGGTTGAAAAGAATTTTGGTGATGATTTTATCACATTTTTAATTGAAGGGGATCCACAAACTTATGATGAAGCAATATCTTCTATTGATGCACCTTTTTGGAAAAAAACTATTAATGATGAGTATAGTTGAATTATTCAAAATAATACTTGGGTTTTATCTGATTTACCCCTTGGTAATAAGATGTATATGGATCTTTAAGAAAAAGTTAAAAGTTGATGGATTAATAGATAAATATAAGGCAAGATTAGTAGCGAAACGATTTACTCAACAAGAAGGGATAGATTATTTTGATACTTCTTCTCCGGTTGCTAGAATTTCATCTATTAGAACTTTGTTTGCTTCATCTATATATAAGTTAATGATTCATCAAATGGACGTTAAGACTGCATTTCGAATCGGAATTTAGATAAAGAAATTTATATGAAACAACCTGAAGATTTTAAGGTTAAAGTACAAGAACATAAGGTGTGTAGGTTAGTGAAATCTTTATATGGATTGAAACAAGCTTCTAAACAATGGCATGAGAAATTTAATAAGGTGATTATAGGTTATGGATTCAAGTCAAATGAGCATGATAGGTGTGTATATTGTAAAGAAGAAAATGGTGAGTATGTGATCTTATGCCTATATGTAGATGACATATTAATTTTTGGGTCTCATTTAAAAATTATAGGAAATGCTAAAAGCTATCTATCAAATAGTTTTGAAATGAAAAATATGGGAGAACCAAATATAATTTTGGGTATGAAAGTTAGTAGATCTCAAGAAGGAATTTTATTAGACCAAGCTGTAGCAATTGAAAAATTTATAAGGAACTTCAATTATTATGATCATAAGTCTCTTTCTACCACCATTTGATTCAAATACACATTTAAACAAAAATTTGGGTGGACTTATTTCTCAATTAAAATATTCTCAAATTATAGGACCAGATATTTCCTACGCAGTTCGTAAACTTAGTAAGTACACTCATAATCCAAGTAAAGATCATTGCAATGCTTTGTAAAGAATTATTAAATATCTTAGAGGAACAATAAACCATTCTTTATATTATAAAGGTTTTCTCAATGTAGTTGAAGGATATAGTGATGCTAATTGGATTATTGATAGCTTTGAGGTTAAGTCTACTAGTGGATTTTTTTGTATGATAGATGGAGCAGCAATAACTTGGAGTTCTTAAAAACAAACAGTTATATTCAAAAGTACTATGAAAGCTGAATTAATAGCTCTGGATACTGCTTGTACAACTGTTGAATGGTTAAAGGACCTATACTTGATATCCCATTGGTAAATAAAGCTTTGCGAGCTATTTCTATACATTATGATTGTAAGGAAACTATAGATCTTGTGAAGCAGACACATTCTAATAAGAAAATAACTAGACGAATCTCTCACATGGAGGAAGGTTGGCCTTGATTCGAAGTGTGTTGTAGGCCACGCCCTTATTCTGCTTCAAGTGATTCATCCGCCTAAGTCTGTCTTGATAACCATTAAGCGTATATTCAATGGTTTCTATTGGGGCTCGTAGAATGGCCGCCGGCATATTCATTGGTCTTCATGGGACAAGTTGTGTCGTCCACTGGCAGAAGGTGGTTTGGGTATTCAGAGTTTGTTTGAGCTTTTTCCATGAAGCTTTGGTGGCAGTTTCAGCTCAAATCATCCTTATAATCGAATTTCTTGCAATGACCGCTACTGTAGGACACTACATCCTACTCATGTGCTATATAATTGGAACTATTTATCTGTTTGGCACCACCTGTGTAACATTAGGGATGTGGGAGCCTCTCATCTTCTGAACTTTGGGCCATGGGTTAGTATCTTTTTGGCATGATAATTGGTTTGGTGAAAAGCCTTTAGCCCAGCTCGTGTATGGGGCTCCCGGCACTATAGAGTTGGTATGCTATTGTTGGCATGAGGGAGAATGAAATGTACCTAGAATCTTCATAACAGCCCCACCACAGATCGCACATATTATTTGCCAAATTCTAATTGCAGCGGGTCAGAAGGACAAAATTGTGCGGACCGCAGCCAGTGAGGGGACGTTTTCAATGACATCGGCTTGGGAAACTATCCGAGTGGCCTCTCCTCGGCGGCAACTTTTTGCAGACATATGACATCGTTCCTTGTGCCCAACGATATCAGTTTTCTTGTGGTGGCTATTCCAAGACCGATTCCAGTGGATGCATGTATGAAGCGGAAGAGCTATAACTCCTTGTCTAAATGTAAATATTGCCAGGCAGAGGAGACCATTCCACATCTGTTTGTTGAGGGTTCAGCAGTGAGGGATGTATGGCAGCACTTTGCTAACATATTTGGATTTAGGCTCTGTGAAACAGGGGACCTTCTTCTTGTGGTGCACTTCTGGCGCTACTCCGCTGCGTTTCACTTGCGTATTCGCGCTTTGGTACCATTTCTTATCCTATGGTTTACATGGACGCAGCGGAATACTGCAAAATATCGTGGGGTACAATTTGCAGCCACCAGCATCATATTTGAGGTTCAATGCCATCTCCGCACACTGTATGCAGAATGGAGATTGACAAGCACACGGTGGAACGGTTATTTGCCCCCAGCTTTGGCTATGCCTTATGTTTCAGACTGACAGTGTCTCGGGCCCCCAAAGTGGTGCGTTGGAGTGCCCACCCTCTCCAACTTGCTTCAAACTTAACCCAAACGGGTCCTCACTTGAGAACTCCGGGCCAGCAGGAGCGGAAGGCATTATTCGTGATGCGGCTGGACAATTGGGGCTTGCACACAGTTTGCATTGGGCATAGCCACTAGCGTGATTTCAGAGCTCAATGCTGTCTGGCGTAGTTTGGAGCTGCCCTAGCACATGGTTTGACCCCCATAATGGTTGAGGTAGACGTAACTGTAGTTCTCCAACTATAACAGTCTTGAGCGTTTGGAAAGTGGAAGGTGCATCATTTGATCATGTGCATCGTGCAGATCCAGTAGGTATTAGGATCGAACGTTCGACATATTTTTCGGAAAGCAAATGGAGCGATTGATCATCTTGCGAAGGAAGCCGCTTCCCGACAATTAACTCGGGTATTGTATTAGGGGAATATTACGGGAGTACTACGAGGCATTATCAGACTTGACAGATTGGGTACTTTTGACCTTCGCCACTAAAAAGTTGGCTACATATTGGATGGGGGCACTAAACAGCATATCCTACCGATGCAAAGGAGAAATGGGCACAATAAGAGGTAAAGGTCTTTTTATTCTTTAACTAGGATAGACCTTGTGTTTTTTTGTATTATTCACTGTTACAGTAGGCTAGAAAATCTTACTTGTAAAGTGAATAAGTACTGAAAAAAAAAAACTTCCACAATCACCGATTAATTTAATTGTAAGACGATTACATTCAAAGATTACTACTTGTCACTTTTCCACATACTCATACATACGCACGTATTTTTTTTTCCTTTATAATTTTATTGATGTTTTGGAAAATTTATCAAAAATTACATACACGATGAGTTTATAATGCATGAATATTTATAACACTTGCAAATATTTACTTCACTAGACAATCATATTAGAGTCAAAAATAAAATAAATGCCATTGGATTGATTTTTCATTCTAAATTTTATTATATTTTTATTGAGTGTAATATATATACACATTATATATAGTTTATCTTAAATATAATTTTTTTTATATACTATGTATATATGAACTAATATAAAAAGAAAACCACTTATTACTCACAATTGGCCGCATTTGACGTTGCGATACCAAATTTTAAAATACCAATTATACTTTTAAATATTTGTACCAATATAGTTACTTATTTATTTGAATGACTTATATAGATCTTCTAATCGCCAATATACTATCATATTCTCCACTTCCATTCATATTAATCAGTTAATCTACCTTTAATTACCTTTTTATTATTTTTAAATAAGTTAAATTGTATTTATCTAATTATATATACATAAATATTGTATGTGACGTTGGCTAGTATTAAATAATATATTCATGAATAATAGGTACACGTATGGTGCATATATTATGTTCACGCACACTATCATGACAGACATACCATCAGTCAAGTCTCAGCTCGATTTGGTTCCGAATTTGGAATGACTTTCGCCTGATAATTTATGGTGATATTGTACGTAACGCCTTCCCTTTATGGATTATTCTTATTGTTGTACAACACGAATCGGACCCGCGTGCGAAATTCTCTTCTTTGGGTATTCTCGTTCTTCTCGTCTGCCTGCTGCAGCCGGCCCAAAGCTTTCCCACAATAAATTCAGTTTGTAGCACCTCAAACACTTGTTATTCAACTCCCCTGCTCGTGGGAAAAGGGTGTTTCTTTGAAGATGAATGACCTTCTGACGGTTAGTATATTGTTGAATTTAGTGGAAGCCCACAAAACGTTTTGCATGATTGTGGCGTTCTTGTTAGTATTCGTACTGATTGTAGAACGTTTTGGGTGGAATTAGAATGGTTGGATATGTGGGTTGCTTTGTGTTTTGGCTGAATTAACTTGTTTTGAGAATAGGTTTGATCTGCTGGTTGTTTTGCTGAACGATTTGTGTTCAAGAATTCTCCTTCAGTTTCCTTCTTCAATATATAGGAAAAATGTTACATAAGATGTGTTTTCTTTGCCTTGGCTTAATCGTAGTGTTATTGATGTGAATTTTGTTATGTAGTTATGGGAGGTATAAGTTCTCCTTTTGTTTATGTTTGTAATCCTGTGTGCTATACGTATGTGTATTTATGTATTCTTGTTCATGTGGCAGAATTAAGTTTTGGCCGTCTCTTAGTGAACATTGGGATCCTTTATTATATATATTTCTGAAATCATTTTGCTTTTGGATGATCATGTTTATGTCCGGAACTATAAGTCATGATTAGTGGAATGAAAATATGTGATTTCCTGAGCTTGTAGATGGTTTGGAGTTGTTTGTGTAGGAGGTGGCAAAATCCATACATGCTATGGTAATTGTAGTTTGTCTTTTGATTGGTGATCAAGTGTATTTTCAGGATTCCTTTGTCGGTGATGTCAAAGACAATGCTTCCAGAGAACATGATCTTGAGATGGGTTTTCGAGTTCCTAGGAGTAATTCCGACTTGGGAATGGAATCCTTTCATAAGCAGGTCTGTCTGAAAATACAAGGAAATTTTTTTTGATCCGACCTTTTCCTGGCCCACGTAATTTTCCAATTAGTTGTCGTTTGTGACTTTGTAGATACAAGAGGTTGAGAAGCAGGTGGACAGACTCTCGGCTTTGCTTGTGAAGCTTAAGGTATCTCTACAACTCATTTGATTTGTACTTGCATTGGTTAATGAAGATGCACAAGGATTTTTTTCTGGTATAATTGTGGAATATTTTGTTGGAATAACCTCTTGTAAAGACATTATATGGAATAGGTCCTAGAGAAGCCCAGTGATGTTTCTAATTCAGCGCAGCCAGTTTTTATGGATCGGATGTCGAGTTCTTAAGAAACATATTTACCCTATTCAAGTCTGTCTGAGATGATATTGTCGAGTTTCCTATAGGTGAATGAACAATAAAGCAAAACCAATCAGTAGGCCATTTGATGTAGATCCTTTATTTTGGAATGTCATAACAAAATTAAGAAAGGTTCGCGTGCTTTTGGAGTATCTTTTATCCATATTTGTCGATTTAGTGGACCATGTACTGAAAATTGAAGATCTTTATGCTTTCATAGTAATTCAGACTTGCTATGGGAATGCACTGGGAACTTAATTATTGCAATTTCATGATTAATACTATATGTACATGGAACTTATTGAATGACATCCAGAAGAAGCTGAAAAGCATTTATATAAGAAACGAATTGAATAGTGATTTGATCTAGGAGCACTGTTGAAACCAAGATGAACTCCCATTTTTCTAGGCTATGGTAGACTAACTTTAAGGACTTACAAGGGAAAACTGATCTTTCCCTGTGTTCACAATTCTAATATTTTACTTAACTTGAGTCTAGTTGTGACCTGCTTTCCTATGGGACACTTCATTAGTATCATCTTTTAGTTTTTCTGTCTTTTTGGACTTTGCTGTATATTCTTCAGACACTACTCTTCTCATTATAACCATTTTATTAAGATGATGTAGCTGCTTAAAGATTAATCTGTAGGATGTGAATTGACTCCTGGGCATACATAGTGGTAGACTGAAAATGTTCATGGTAAAATCAAAATATATCGGACGTTCAAAAGAGTGGAAGACTAACAGTCAAGAGAGGATGAGGATCTTAAAGTATAAATGACTAAGAAAGGAGGTAAGAAACAATGCTGCAGAGCCAAAATCGGAATTCTTTGATAATGTCCGTGAAAGAAGGCGTGGGGGAGGGCCAAAATAAGCTTTAAAGATTAAATGAGGTTAGTGAGAGGAGAACTAGGGACGTAAGTGTTATCTTCATTTAGAATGAGGATCGAAAGGAATCTGGTAAATGATGCAGACACCAAAGATGTAAACTATTTGAAAAAGATTGTTCCAATCAAAATTATAGGACAGTGTCGGGGTAAAAGGAGTTCTAGTCCCTGTCACCCTAGGAAGCGAAGAAATGCTTCATTAGCTGGATTTAAGGTAGATGTGGTGAAGAAAGCCTTGGAAAATGTAAATCTATACGGCTTTCAGATGAAATATTATTTCGATTGGGTTTAGATGTGATTCAGATAATTCCACTAAAGTATGCCAAGTGAACAATGGAAGGGTTAGCTAATTCGATTATGAAAGTAGAGGGAATATTCAGAACCTGCAAAACATTGTTGTACTGAGTGGCCTGGTTGACTCACCTAAATGAAGGCATGCCATCCTGCTTACAATAAAACTGCAATTACAAAGATGTAAATTGAATACCTTGTGAACGATTTTGATGCTTTTCACCCTTACTTGACAGTTAATTGTAAAGAAAAAGTAGAAGATGCAAGCACATTTAACAAAGATCATGTAAGACTGATGGAAGTAATATGACTTGATTCATCCTCTAGTGCATGATATTGAACTCACAACTTAATCACAACTAGCCACTTAATCCAAGCAGGAGTCTGTTTCCTTTTACGCTGGTAAAGCAATAAGATTAGGTCAACCAGCTAATAATTCATTTTTTGCCTGATTAAGTTTGGCTGAACTTTCTGAAACAGCTTTATAAGCTATATGTTCAATCTGTTATGCAGCTAACTGAACATCTACTGGCTGGGTTTCGCTAATCATCTGGATTTTTTGTTATTCACAGAATTTTATGTGTAATCTTTTGTCAGGATGCAAACGAGGAGTCAAAATCAGTTACCAAAGCATCTTCCATGAAAGGTTGAACGTTCTTTCTTTTTGTAGTGCCTTCCAAAGATGGTGGAATTTTGCCCTATCTGTAAGAGTAAAAAGCTAATTAGTATTTCTAACTGTTAATTTGATCAACAAAGTAAGAAAAGAACTGACTTCATTGCTTGCTGACCAGCTTCATTAGTATGGATATTGGTTATTACTCAAATGTAATTATCAAGAGTCTGGAGGTGCTTGTGCTCTATTGGAAGAAATGACTTTGCAAGGCTTTTTGAGGAACCCCAGGAAATTCTTTGACGAGATCAATGTGCTAATTAATGTACATGTTAGAACTGCTTTTTGTTTCAGAATTAAAGATATTTGAGGAACTATGATTTTTCGTGCATAAGAACCTGTATTTTCTTTTCCTCAAAGTCCTTTCTTGGACTTATTCCTTGAATGTGAAAAATGTATTTTGACAGGAAATGACAACATTCAGTGATTTTTTGCAGTCAGCTGCATCTTGGAGAATTTTGATTTATTGCATCTATGCTATAACAGAGTATTATTTGTCCTGTTTTACTACTTATAACCTATTGTATTTTGTTCCAGCTATAAGGAAGCGGATGGAGAAAGATGTAGATGAAGTGGGAAAAATAGCACGGAATGTAAAACTGAAAATTGAAGCAATAAATAAAGATGTATTGCTCAGACCATTTGCTTCTGGTACTCTGCTAAATTTTATACATACTTATGGCACTCCAATAAACTGATTCCTTCAATGCTTCAGAACTTAGCAAATCGGCAAAAGCCCGGTTCAGGTAAAGGAACTGCAGTGGATAGGTCAAGGATGACAGTGACAAAGTGCGTAATTAAATATATATGTTTCTTATGGTTTCATCATTCTTGTATTCACAGACATGTAACCGTATTTTCTGCATTGGCAGTGCCTTAACCAAAAAATTTAAAGACCTCATGACAGAATTTCAGGTCTTATCCCCTATTGGTAACTATTACCGTGCCCATTTTACACTGTTGATAGTTTTTTAAATATTTCATTTCTTACATTAGGCCTTGAGACAGAGGATCGACGACGAATATCGTGAGGTTGTTGAGAGAAGGGTAATGACAGGTCCAAACAAACACGCTAAACTTATCACTTTTTACCTGTGCTATCATTTATGTTTTGTTTCTTATTTACGTTTGATCTCCTTTTTGCTGTAACTTGCTGCTTAAACTCATGGTTTGCAGTAACTGGAACCAGACCGGATGAAAAGGTAAGCCTAGTTTTTTTGTCGTATTTTGGGTTCTAGCCGATGTGGAAGGTATTTATTCTGCAACTCAATGCTAACAGACCATCAACCATCTGATTGAAACTGGAAACAGTGAACAAATATTCCAGAAGGCTATCCAAGAAGCCGGCCATGGGCAGGTAGTGTGACTTTTCAATATTATAAAACATTCCTTCTTTTCTTTGAACTCTGGTAAAAGTTAAAATTTCATGCATGTGACGAGATTATTTGTGGAAGAAAGAGGACTCATTTTCTTATACTAATAACTGAAACAGTATACTAACCTTCTTTTGGAAGAATGTGGTAAATCTTAAATGGGATAAATCGATTGAGTTGGTAAGTTCTTAATATACTCTCCTTTACCAACATGGACATGATCAATAGAACCCAGAAACCAGGAGAGGATAAATGTACCTCCACGTAAATTCCCACCCAAATAAATCATATTTGACTCCTCTATTCAGTTCACTCTGGTTTACTTGTGTTCAAGTCAGTCTTGGATTGTATATTCAGAATCAAATGCTGTTACTAAGTATGAGCAGCTGGGATTATTTACGGGTATCTTATATGTTGTGGTTGCAGGTACTAAATACTTTGGAAGAAATTCAAGAGAGGCATGATGCCGTAAAAGAAATTGAAAAAAAGCTTCTCGACTTGCACCAGGTATCTTGTAATTCAACTCCAGGGGCTGAATCACGCTTCACTTGTTTGTCACAACTCTTTACGTTTTTGTTGTCAGATTTACCTTGATATGGCTGTTTTAGTTGAAGCTCAAGGAGAAATCTTAGATAACATTGAGAGCCAGGTTTGCTTCTATACTTCTTAATAACTGTGTTATTTACATAGACAACCCCCCTAAGATTTACATGTTACGGAAAACCCCTTTATTTTGAAAAGATTTCAGTCATGAGCAGGCAAGTATTTGTAGTCTAAAACATGATTGCATGGTATACTGTATAAGTTTTCAAATCAGGCATTTACAATGTTGGGCTCTTTAAGAGTTGAATTGAAAAGTGTCAAGGGAATTGAGTAGCGTGTCGATGAGAATCTTGTTCAGGTGTCGAATGCAGTCGATCATGTCCAATCAGGGACAACTGCACTTCAGAATGCAAAGAAACTTCAGAAGAACTCGAGAAAATGGATGTGCATTGCCATTATTATTCTCTTAATTATCGTAGCCATTATCGTTGTCGGGGTTCTCAAACCTTGGAAAAACGGGGAGGGTGCTTAGTCTCTGCTTTCTTATCGTTTGTGAATTATTAGAGCTATTTAGGGAGAATTCTCACTTAGCCTTTGCATCATAAATAGTCCTAGACACGGTGTTTCTCACTTTAAACTTGTTTCTTTGCTGGTTTTCTGTGTTTGAATGTCGACGGAAAGTTGTGTGAATCCATAGTTAAGGTTTTGAATGATATTGCATGAGAAATAGTTCAGGAAACAGGGGAAGTTTTTGCACAAGGGGATTGATTCCTCTTTTGTTGGCAGACTTGGAATTTGGAAATGCTTCTATTCTGTGAGTAGTTCATTGTTTATTTGAATTTTTATTATTTTTGTTCTATTTTCTATTATTATTATTATTATTTTATTTTATTTATTTATTTATTTATTTGAACATGAACAATTTATTAACAATCTTTTCATCACTATTCTTGACGTTTGTTTTATTTCCTAATTAATATATTTGTTGAAAGCAAAAGGACATCTTTTTTAGAAATTATTGAAAATAGTGGCACTAAAAGATATGAATTGATTGCAAAGACTATTGTAATTAAATATTTTATTACTTGATAATTAATAATGCGATTTATAACATAATATATATTTATATATAGATATTAACTTAATTAATACATTGATAGTATTAACTACCCTTAATTAATAAAAGGGTAAATTCATTTTGCTATCCGAACTGTGCCTATTTTCACACTTCGCTATCGAAACTTTTTTTCTTTTTTGTATCAACTTATCATCTCAACTTTGCAAAATTTGCATATTGTCATATATGATCGTCTTTTTAGTATTTTTTTACTGAAAAACATCAAATGTTGTGCACGTATGAAAAATATCAAATCACATAATCCTTAAACATCAAATGTGCACTGCATGTGATATCTTTTTCGACAAAAATCTTGGTTAAAAGCAATTATAAATGGCAAAGTGTAAAATTTTTTAAAATTGTGATGGTAAGTTGACAAAAAAAAAAAAAAAAATAATTAGATGTCAAAATGTAAAAACGATCATAATTTGAATAGCAACCCTTATTACAATATTATATAGTTGTAACCCAAGTCCTATTATGTTTAGAATAATGTATGGTGTTATGATGGATATGTTCATATTGGATGAACAATTTAATTTCTTTTGTATATTTTTCATTCTATAATTTTATATAGCATCTTCAAATATATTATAATTATTTTCAGTATTTAATTATAACCTTGAAAACAATTTTAATTCAAATTGGTTAGGGGTGAGAGAGAGGAATGGGTTTTTGGTGGTATATTTAATTATTGATTTTTTTTATATTCAATCCTAAATTTTGTCAATTATATTATAAATCTCAATTATTAATAATTATAACTATCAATAATCAATAATATATATAACTAATTAATAACTATTATGAAAATAGATAAATAATTATTATGAACATGTAATGAAATTCATGTGTTGGTGGGATTTGAATTCATAAGCTGTAACACGATGGTTCTAAACTATTTTCTCATTTAGACTACTCCCGTAATTTTTTTTTTTTTTTTCAGTAAATGTAAGTTCCTTCAGAAAAGCAAGGGGTTCTCAACTTATTTTCGAAACCTTAACAGATTTATTCAAATTTAATTGTATTAGTTACAAAATTATTATTACTAGTATTTTATAAGTTTTTGATCTTATGTTTTCTGAATATTTTAAATATTTATTATTAAAAGGATTAAATACATTTTTCACCCCTTTTACTAAATAAACCTTCAATTACTCCCTTATTTTTGTGATAATCCTTTAAATTAAATAAAATTAGGCGGAAATACCCTTGACTATTAAGAATATGATATATGTACTTTAACACCCTCTAAAGTTAAATATAACAATCAATTTAACTTTAATTTTTATTCATTTATGATGTTAATAAATTAATATTAAATTAGTCATATGTTGATAGATAAATTTTAGTACTTTTAAATTTAAAAAAAATTATAAACTTGTGTTTGTACATTACACTACATATCAACTTAATGACAAAAATATGTAAGCGGTTGTCGAGCCTATTATTTTGGCACCCAAATGTCAAGTGAAGTAATTTGGGAGTTAATGATGTAATTTTTTTTTTTCGTCTTTTCATGTAACAATTCTATTTTACCCTTTAACCTAACTTTAGGCTCAACTCGTTAGGCCTATGAATTGGTGTGCAATACCTAGACGCAGACCTAGATTCATTTTAATAGTTATGACCCATATATATACCTAATATTTTGCATTAGATCCAAACTTAGATAGATATTTATGGTAATAATGTTTATGAATTTTGGTAGAGTCTATACCGTAAAATAATAGTAGGTAAAATTTTAATACGCGAAAAATACATCTTTATTCGTTAAATTAAAATTTGTGAATTTGTAAATATTTGCTAATTATCAATACGTCTATTTATACCCTCAAATTTGAAATAATTATTTTCTATTTAATTAATTTATATAAACATTGTAGTTAATATATTTTCAAATTGATTGATATATTTAACAGTAGAGGGTATTAATCTGAATATATCATAATTAATAATCAAGGATATTTTTGTCAATTTCTATTTGATTTGAAGGATTATCCAAAGATAGTGGGGGTAAATGAAGATTTATTTAGTTTAGGGTAATTGACGAGGGTAACATACTTCAATATTGCAAAATATATTTAACCCTTTTAATTAAATTAGCTGAATTTCCTCTAAATTCACTTTTTAAATGTCTGGAAAATCATACAGAAAATTTTTGCATGGACCAAGTCCTCTAGTTGTCGTGTAATTGACTACTCTTTTAAATTGCACATAAATTAACAGTATTGTACTGTATTTATCATATAATTTAATTGGGTGTTATTAAATTGATCGAATTTGGGTTAAATGCCTTATTAATAATAATAAATTAGGGTAAATTATAAGAGACTTTCGTGAAATTTATCATAATTATAATTATTTCTCAATTGTTTAAAAAATTACAAATACCGTCTTGATATTAGCAATCGTCTAACAAATACTCCCTAATAACCTATCATAGGGGATATTTGTTAGACGATTGTTAACTCTAAAGGAGGGGGTATTTATAATTTTTCAAAAACAATTTATTGCAGGGGGTATTTGTTAGATAATCATTAATTCTGAGATAGGGGAGGATAAATTTATAATTTTTCAAACAACGAGAAACTGTTTGTAATTATGATAAATTTTACGAGAGTTCGTTGTAATTTACCCCAATAACTATATATATATATATGTGAGTGTGTTCTTTTAAATTTTCACATTAAATTTGTGTTTCTCTATCATATTATTAGACATTATATTCAGAATTTATTGATTCTTTTTGTGCTTGTGTGTCTCTTTTTCTTCATTTAATATAAATGAATAGTTGGGGTAATTTGGAGTGTGAAATTGTAGGTGAAAAATGCAGTGGATCATGTGAACATGGGCACAGATGCTCTTCAAACAGCAAAAAGCTTGCAGAAAAAGTCGAGAAAATGTATGATGATTGCCATTGTTTTGTTCTTGCTTATTGCACTCATCGTAGTGCTCTCTATTCTCAAACCATGGAAAAAGTAGTAATTGCCTCTCCAATTCAACACTTCAAACTTACATCCAATTCCAACATAGTTTTTGCAACTCTTTGGTTCCTTTTTAATAGCTACTTTTTGTATTAAGTTTTATTCAGGCCACCAATGACATGTGTAGTTTTTTGCATCGAGATTATTTTGTATCTAAATAGCCGTTATGCTCAGTAAATAATTTGTTTTAATGTTTTTCATTAATCTTTGGGTAAATTACAATGACTTTTCTTGAGATTTGATATAATTATAATGCCCCTCATTGTTTGAAAAATTGTAAATACCTTCCTGATATTTGATAAAATTATGTAATCTTTAAATGGAGGTTTGAAATTGTCAAAGTTGTCCTTACTGTATTTTTTATTTTTTATTTTCTAAAATTAAAAATTTATAAAAAAATCGAACGGGATGAATGGAAAAAATTAAGAATTATAAAAAAATATTATTCATTTAGTCTATAAAAAAATAAATAAAATTATAATTTTTAGTCCACAAGTGCATTTTGGTCAGCTCATCATAAAAAATGGATGGAAACTTAAAGGACTGAGCAAATTGTTAGACAGTCCTTAAAATCAGGGGATATTGATAATTTTCAAAACTGAGGGGATATTTATAATTATGCCGAACATTAGGGGAGATTGTTGTAATTTATACTTAATCGTTAAGTATGAGAGTAGTTTTAAAATTTAGCTGTAATCTGCATTTCTACAATTAAATTTGTAACAACTGTTTAACGAGGTTAAAGCGCAATTTTTAAATAAATAAATAATAAATAAAGTGATAAAATGGGATGAGCTTTTTATTTATTTTATGGTAATTTTTGAATTTATGGGGACATACACCAAAAAGAACACTTCCATTACATAGGTACATATGCACTCAAACCCTACTTCAAATACATAGAAACAGTGATCAAAATACACCTCAAACTCTGAAGCGCCTCTCTTCCTTTCTCTACGTCAATTTCGTCATAAGCTTATAAATGCTTTCGTATTGTTGAACTGTAGGTAAAGAAGCCCAAGTAGAAATGAGTGACAACAGTGAGGTCTCACCCACACGAGTTGTAGAGGCAATTTACGGTATTAAAATTTTCTAAAGGCGTGTTAATAGCGAATTCCTTATGTACAGAAAACTTATGAAAAATTCGAATTGTAATTGTATATATCTATGTATTTTTTGAAAATTGAATTTTCTGTAAATGCATGAGTTTATTTTTATTTTAAAAAACGGAGCACTATAGCCATTGTTGCCCTGCCGGCCGGTCACTGGCTAGTAGGGCACGCGGCTGGGCACGCACGGATAGTAGCTTGCGCGCTTCTTGGCGCATGCGCAACATGCGGGCAGGGGCGCCTGCATGCGTGCGGCCGGCAGCGGACAACTGTCTGCTGTTTCGAAGGGCTGGGCCGTTTTATGCCGTTTTTTCTAGAAAGTTGAATTTTTCTGATTTCTACAATTTTTTGAAATTATTAATTTTCGCTAATTTTAATTTTAGTTAAATTTGATTTTTTTTTAAAATTAAATTGTATTTTAAATTAATTTAGAAATAGTTTCCAAACAAACAAAAGAAAATTTGTACATTAGATGTATGGATGATATCTATTTTTTAATTGTATTATTAGTATATTATTTTCTGCATTTAATTATATTTTCTTTTGATATTTGATATTGGATATCAATTGTTAAATTGTATTTATTTGTTTAACATATTTATATTTGATATAAATGTGTTAATTATTGTTTATTAGATGAACAATGGGGATGATCACAAAGCCATTAGCCGAATATATGGTTTACTTTTATGTTGGGTGAGGGTTGCTCTTTCTTTTAATTCCTTCTTTCCGTTGTAATGAGTGTAGTTAGGAATGTAAGGTTTCATTTACTTTGAATAAATGTAAGCTTCTAAAGAGATGACGACCTAGGACTATGGGCGGAGCTCACGACGGAAGAACAAAGAGGAAGACCCATTAGAATGATAATGGGTTACTATTTTGTAATAGTTAGGCCACACACTAGTTTTACCATAGACTCACTAGGGGCTCAGTGGGTTACCTAGGATTGAGCTTGTGATCATCCAACAGGAGCATGCTAAGCTTGCTTTTCATGTGGTAAATGTTTTAATTTTTTGTGTATGATGTGTTGGAATGCGTTTATACTCAATCATTATAACTTTTTCATGCAAAATGTTAAAATGATGAGTCGGTCACAACAAACTTGAACTCTCACTTGGATGGTTCAAGTATATAGGCCCAAAATGGAATTAAATCAAATGGTTTTAATTCCAAGCCTTCCATCCATGATAATGTAGTGTGAATGCTATTTCTACCCTTTTGTGGTCTCACAAGTCGTGGCACATTTAGGATAGGAGAAGGCTATAGTTGAGAATTCATTTAGTTGATGGGTTGGGCCTAATGCTGAATAATGTGATTTGCTTAGAGTTCTCGAAATCACGTGAAGAGGCAAGGAAAAACATCTTGGGGATCTCATTGGAGGAGAATGGTAATGTTACCACCCACAAAACTTTTTTTCTTGTGAATCGTAAAAGTGGGACATGGAGAATTGTGTCTGTGGATCCCAAGCCCACTAGGAAATAACTTTTCGAAAGTCCACTAGAGAGTGGTGGGCTTTTGAAGAAATAGTGGGGGCAGTTAATGACTAAAGACCAAGTCTTAACTTGTATTTAATGTTAGAATGAATTTGCTAATTTCTGCTTTACATTTTGAATATAGATGTCTACGAATCCATTAACCATGATTTTGGAGACAAAAAAAAATTAATGGAACGAACTACAATAATTGGCTTAGAAATTTGAGAATTGTCCTTGATTTCGGGAACCAGACTTATATTCTGGATAAGTCTCTTCATAGGACCTTGCTGCAGGTTCCACATCTGAAGAACGTGTGATGTTTGAAAGGTGGCACGAGGACAACCGAAAGGTCCGCCGCATCGTACTGGCACTAATGACAAACAATATCCAGAAACAGTATGATAGACACGATGATGTCGCGTCGATAATGCTCCGCATGAAAGATGTTTATGTGGTTCCGGATAAGCATATTAGATATGTCGCCACAAAAGTATTTTTAAGCACCAACATGACTGAGGGATACTCTTTCTAAGAGCTGGGATCAAGATGCTTTCCCTCATGGAAAAGCTCGAGGATCTTCAAGTTGGGCTTGATAATGACATGTACATTGACATGATCCTCCAGTCACTCATCCCTCATACGACTCGTTTTTCGTAAACTACAATATGAATGGGCTTGAGAAGACCATACACGAGTTGATTAACATGTTGGTCCATCATGAGGCAACAACTAAAAAGTCTGCGCTGTCGGTGTTGATTAGGGAGGCTTCGACCTCTAAAGCAAAAGGCAACAGGCCAGGCGCTGGAAGAGGAAAAAGGATAAGGCAAATGCCACTGCAAGCGCTTTAAGTACTCCTGTTGCCCCGGTGGAGATGGGCAAAGGTAACGGGAAGGTGGTTCCAAGTCAATAAGCGCAAATGATGTTTGTATGCATTGCCAGGAAAAGGACCATTCGAAGAGGGAGTGCCCCAAGCTCCTCTCTAGTGCAGGTACATTTGTGACTGAGGTTAACATGATAACTAGCTCTCCTTCTTGGGTATTGCATATCGGTTATGGAGCTCACATCTGCAATAATTTGCAGGTACTGGAAAGAAGCAGAAAGCTAAGTAAAGACGAGGTGGTCCTGAAGCTTGACGATAGCAAGACTATTGCTGCTGAAGCTGTTGGGATAGTCCACTTAGTTGTTAGTCATCAAGTTAGGATATAATTGAAAGATTGCTATTATGTACCAAGCATGATCAAGAATATCATTTCCATTTCATTGTTGGACAATGTTGGTTTTGAGTTTATGATTAATAAAAATTATTTTTATTTGATGAAGAATGGTTCTTTACATCTGCTAGGTCACATGAAGAATGGTTCTTCACATCTGCTATTCTCCAACAGCATGATTTCGTCATGACTGCTCAAAACAAACATAAAATGGAAAATTAAGAAAAATGAATAGATTTGGCATGCAAAGCTAGGTCACATCTCTCAAGATAGGATTAAAAGGTTAGTAGAGTAAAAAAGCCTAGAGATAGATGATTTGGATCACCTACCAACCTGCAAGTCTTGTCTTAAAGGGAAGATGACCAAGAAGCCTTTTATAGGACAAAGTACGCTTGCCAATGGCCTGTTGGGTTTGATCCATTCAGACGTCTGTGGGTGGAATAGTTAATTTTATATATATATATATATATAATACATTTTTTAATTTAAAATTATTTATATATAATATAAATTAAATAATTTGTTGAATCTAGACCTTTCAGTTTTTTTTTTAAAATCTAATGATTGAGATTAATTGATTAGATCTAACGGTCAATATTTGATCAAGGAAGATCCAGCGATCATTAGAATAAGAAATAATATATATTAAGTAAGGGTATAACGGTTATTTTATAAAAAAAGAATTAACACTGTTAGTTAGAATTAACGGAAAGGGGGCGATTGGGCTACGTTTAAGAAACACAAGGGAGTTTTTAGCCTATTTTTAAAACAGAAAGGGGGATTTTAGCCGACTTTTTAAAACAGATGGAATTTTTAGTCGATTTTTTAAAACATAGGGGGTTTTATGCATTTTTGTCTGATTTTTTTGTTTCTTTGTTGAAACACGGAGCTTTTTTTGCATTTATTCCTTACATGTAAATAAATGAGAGAAGTACAATTAGTGAGATAAAGATATGTACATAGAAAATAGGGATAATTACACTTTTTTCTCTTGATATTTGGTGTAATTACACATATATTTTCTACGAGTTGGAAAATTATATTTAGCATCCCTATGATTTTGCTTCTGTCTGACAAATAAGTCCCCCATTAGGGAACATTTACTGAATTTGTTGATATTAACAAAAAAAACTGAATGAAAATTGATATTATCTTCGATTGACTTATTACAGGTCAAATAATTTTTTTCGAACTAAATTACCCTTATAACGGTGAAGATATATATATATCTCCTCACATGCATTAATGCATGAAGACATATAAGGGCAATTTGATAATAAAAAGATTTATTTTACTTGTAGTATTAAGTAAATTGAGGGTATTTTATTAATATCAACAAGTTAAGTAAATTTTTACTAAGGAAGGGACTTATTTGTTACAAATAAGCACACATTAGGGGTGCTAGATCTAATTTATCAAATCATATGTGGTCTGCGTGTAATTGCACTAAACCTCATAGGAGGGGAGTGTAATTATCCCTAGAAAATGCACTACATAACAGTATAGGGGAAATAACATCTTTAGTCTCATAAGTTAGGCCCATGTCACTTTTGATCCCATTCATTACGGGAATAGCATTTTTAGTCCCATAACTTACAAAACTTAACAATTTTGATCCCCACGCATTTTTTAATTAACAATTTAACAACGTAAGTCATGTGCCTAGCATGTTGGTTTTAAGTATTTTTGGTTGGAGGAAAAATTGACCATTTTTTCAATAGTAGCATATGAGTGCTTCATTTGGCCTACTTAATTCACTTATAAAAGGCATAATTTTTTGTATTGCTTCTGCTTGGCTTCAACTTATAAAAATATGGGCAGGATAGGATTCAATTTTTGTGAGAGAAGAGAGAAATCGCTATGTGTTTTGTCCTAATTTTCTTTGAAATTTATTTTTTTCTCCTTAAATGTAGTTATATTTTTTTCCAAAAATAGCCCCAAGCTGGAAAACAAACTAATTTTTTCTCCAATAAAAAATACTTCATGATCACATGTTAGACACATGCGATACATTGTTAAACTGTAAATAGAAAGCGGATGAGGATCAAAAGTGCAATTTTTATAAGTTATGCGACTAAAAATGCTAATCTTATAATGAATAAGACCAAAAATAAAACCGACTTATGGTTATTTCCCCTAACAATATATATAAAAAATGTAGGATAGCTTGCACACATATATATTCTGTGTCCTATAGGAAAGATTAATTATTTTTTAAGCTCTTAATAATGAATCATTTAACTTAAAGTTCAAAATAAAAAATAGAGGGACTAATTAAGAAAAGAAAAGAATTTATATATACATATATATTATTTAATATATAAAGTATGTCTTTGTTGGAACATTCTAAATATATTTTAAGAAGCATCTTGTCAGAAAAGACATTTTCTGAAATATAGCAACTTTTGAATTAAAAGAATATAATTAAAAGGATTCATATTTATTAAAAAGACATAAAATTATATATATATATATATATAAATGTTTCAAGATTTCAAATTACATCAATTTTTCATAAGTCTTTCGTTTTATATTAATTCAAATAAAAACATCAACTTTTTTTTTAACAGAGGCTTTTGTAGTTGCTGTTCGACAAACTTCGATTGATTTTATCGTATTCTAAAAGAAAATTTGCTTAAATTCACAACAATCGTATAATAGGAACAAATTTTAATTTTAAAAAAGTAAAATTATGCTTCAAAATCTTTTCAAAATTCATATATCCCTAACCAAAAAATCGATCTTATGATACACAGAGTTAAAATAGAATAATGGATCAAATTTTTATTCTAAATGTATTGGGTGATTAGTAATTTACACCCTTGTGATATTAAAAATGAGTACATTATCCCCCTATGAAAAAAACACAGCAATTTACCCTATACTTTTTAAAATGAAACAAGTTTACCTCCTTATATAGGGAGGTAAATTGCTTCATTTTAAAAATCATAGGGAGGTAAATTGTTGTATTTTAAAAAATATAGAGAGATAAATCGCTATTTATTTTTTCATAAAAAAGTAATTTGCTGATTTGCAATATTACAAGTAGGTTGCTTTTATTTTTCCCTAAATATATTACAATACGATTTCAAAGTAAATGTTCTCAAATAATCTGTCTCTATAGAATAAATCAAATTGAATAGGTGAAATCAATCGGCTCCTAGTTTAAAAAAATGTGATCCTTCGAAGTATAAATCCATGTAAAATAAAATATTAATTTCCCTGAAACAACAAAGTAATATCAGAGAAAATACACTGATCATAAACACGTGAAAAAGAAAATTGCTTGACATCATCTCCCCAATTTTTGGATGCTGTTAACTCGGTATGGAAGCATGAAATCGAGGTTACTCGTATATATACGATTACTAGAAAGTTACGTGCTCTTAATTCTATTTTTAGGTCGATGCGGCAACAAAAAGGGGAACTTTCCCTCAATGTACAACAAGCCAAGGAATTCCTCGCTATAGCCCAGGAATTCCTTGCTCACGACAGACATGATGAGACATTGTTGTTATTGGAGCACTGTTGTAGAATCGTGCTCATGAAAGCTGTGTAGCTACAATTGATAACTCTGCAATTGTCACAATTTTATAGCAATTTAATCTTCCCTTTTAAGCCAAAACATCTCTAATTATGTGATTTTATTGCATATTCAGCTAAAAGGGAATATATGAGGCAAAAATGGCAAAAATCAAAGTTAAAATCGAAATTGAAGGCATTAAAAAGGAAAATGGAGATCACAAGAAAATTTCTGCAGAATTGACTAAGTGTGCCCACGCTCAGTGGAGTGGTCAACTCGGGTGAAGGATGAAAACGAGTACTTTCCGCAAAAGAAAAAGGAATGAAGTGTTTAGGTTTAGAAAGGATTCTTTAAAATATATCACTTGTGATTTATTTACCTTTTTAGAGTTAATTATGTATTTATCCCCCCCCTACGTCTAGATTTGTAGGAGACCTTTATTATAAATAGGGGGGTTTCTTCATTTGAAGGGAGTTCGTCATTGGTTGGAACTTTATAGAATTCTTTGTTCATCCTTTCTCTTTTATTTTTATTTTATAACTGAAATTAATGGAATTCCACTTTTTAGTGTGTTCTTCCATTAACATGTCCGGCTAAATTCTTTATTTTCTGGTTAAGGTATGGTGATTGCTTGACTCGTAATCGTTGTGAGATCTAATCTATCCTTTACACTTGTTAAATGAATATTCATGCTATTCTCTGTGTTTCAATTACAAACATCTGATTTTTGAATGATATGACCAATTGTTCATTATCAAGAAGGTTTGCTTAGCTAATTGAACTTTATAAATTCGTGTAATTGTTTATTTAGTTCAATACTTAGTAGCAACGTAGCATGATTAATTATGTCATAGTAATTAGTTATGTTATGAGGAATATATGATCTAGTTTAAACGAATTGTCCTTGTAGGAGTTTGTTGACAAAAATCAGGCCTTTCTAATTCTTAATGCTGTTAATAGATTAAATCTTGTGGACGTTCCCAGGGTTATCTATTAATTAGGAATCTAGTCAACGGTCGTACCTTGCTTGACGAAAGGTAAGGAAAGGTAAGGTGTTAGGTCGTATCAACACGATAACTGTTTTATTTGTTTATACATGTGTTATTCTTGCATCAATGATCAACTCACAAGAATCAAGCATGATCTTAGCCTTAACCGGAAAATCTCCCTCGCGTATCTTCACCAGGTAATTTTAATTGTTTATTTAGTTTTCGATCACTTCTTTTTATCATCAATATCCCCACATTATTTTCTTTTTCTTAAAGAAATAAACTTAAAACCAATCTCTGTGGATCGACCCTACTCCCACTTTCACAAGTGTAGTAGGAATTATTTTTTGTGATCTCGACACCCACCAAATTTTGGCGCTGTTGCCGGGGATTGGCGTTTTTAAGTATATTTCTTTATTTTTAGTTACTTGATTTTTATCATCATTGATGCTGCCAAGGTCTTCTTGTACAGGTAAATTGGTATACGACCCCAAAATCGAGAAGACCGCACGAAGACTTCGTTGGGAGACTAAGCAACAATCGGAAGGAACATCCGCTCCCTACAAAGACGGAAAAGACATAACTTTGGAGTTTGAGGAATCCCCAAGCGAATCCGAAGAGATAATGGCTTTGATTCCTGAAAGATCGATCAAGGACATGACGTCGCCCGATCTGAACCAGCAGCCACTGTGCATTGAGTACCTAAACTTGGAGGTAAACTTTAAACTGAAATCTAGATTAATTCATTTACTCCCCACTTTCCGTGGCCTCGCGGTGAAGATCCACACAAGCATATGAAGGAATTCCATGTGGTATGCTCTGGAATACGACCACAAGGCATAAGCGAGGAACAAGTCAAACTGAGAGCGTTCCCCTTCTCTCTTGTCGACCAAGCGAAAGATTGGTTATATTTTCTACCTTCAGGATCCATTACAAGATGGAATGATCTCAAGAGGCAGTTTCTTGAGAAATATTTCCATGCCTCAAGAGCCACAACAATCCGGAAGGAGATCACCGGGATTCGTCAATTCGCAGGAGAGAGTCTTTTCGAATATTGGGGAAGATTCAACCAACGAGTGGAAAGTTGTCCCCATCATCAGATCCCGGACCACCTGTTGATCCAGTATTTCTACGAAGGTCTATCAAGCATGGATAGGAAACTGATAGAAGCGGCAAGTGGAGGAGCATTGTTCAATAAAACCCCTACCAAAGCGAGTAGCCTGATTTCGATTATGGCGTCCAATACGCAACAGTTTGGGGTTAGATATGATGATCCACCATTGAACGCTGGCATTCATGGATTCTTTGCGGGGCCACGAGGGCTGAGACAAGGGGATCCCATGTCTCCTTATCTGTTTGTGCTAGTTATGGAAATTCTTGGCCTCATGATCCAACAGAAAATTGAGGTCCAAGGCAGATTTCTATATCATTGGCGATGTGAGGAAACGGGGCTCTTCCAGCTATCTTTTGCTAATGATTTGCTACTCTTCTGTCGTGCTGATGAGTCCTCTACACAGGTATTTAAAGAAGGTTTGGATGATTTTTCCACTTTATCTGGTTTCATACTAATGCCGCTAAAAGCCAGGTTATATTCTCCAAAGCCGCTCAGCCGCTTAAAAATACTATTCTTAGAATCCTCGGTTTTCAGGAGGGAGAATTGCCAGTCGCATATCTCGGATTACCATTTATTGCCTCTCGGCTTCCCATCTCTGATTGTAATCCTTTGCTTATTAAGATTGATAAGAGATTGTAGGGTTGGGCGTCCATTCAGCTGTCATTTGCAACTAGAATTCAACTCATTAAATTAGTCCTCATGTCACTACAAATTTATTGGGCTATGGCATTTATTTTGCCAAAAGGAGTTATTAAGGAGATAGAGAAACCATTCCGCCAATTCCTATGGAAAGGTGCATCAACCTCTAGATATCCGAAGGTTTCTTGGAATCAAGTGTGTCGTCCGGTGGAAGAAGGAGGACAGGGAATCATGGATGTAGTAGCCCTTAATCGAACTCTTATGAGTAGACAAATCTGGAGAATAGTAAGTAGATCCCGGGGCATGGGGTTGGTGCAAATTGCTTGGTCTTCGACATATACTACAGCCTCATATTCATTATAAGATCGGCAATGGGGAATTAATATATATATAGCAGGATCCTTAGGATCCTATGGGAATCTTAATGACTATATTTCCACACGGCCCCTATCACACCCACACACGGACGGATATGTTCCTTAGAGAAGTTATTCACAATGGAGTATGGCATTGGCCATTGCATCTCACACCCACACATTCTGGCGAATAACATTATGTTTGACATCATCCAAAATTTGCCTCCACTACAAGATACACAAGATTCGATCACTCTGAGTGGAGGCCCCTACACCAACAGGAGGGTGTATCACATATTTCGTTCTTCAGGTCCAAAGGTAGGTTGGTATTCACTCCTTATGGGCCCATTCAAAATTCTCAGAAATTCGTTTATCTTATGGCTAGCTCTACATGAACGACTCTCCACCATGGATCGTCCGTGGTTACAGCATATTAATAGGGATTATGTTCTTTGCTCGAGGGATACACTGGAGACTCACCAACATTTGCTATTTTCGTGCCCTTACTCGAAGCAATGTACTCGAATCTTACGCAGAGAGGTCCGATTTTCATGGACAAACAGAGGATGGATGATTGATGTGATGATTGCTGCACGAAAGTGGCGGGGAAATCATGTGGTTAACGCCGCATATCGCAACCTTTTAGCATCGCTAGTATATCACATTTGGCAGGAGCACAATAGGAGGAAATTTCAGCAATTGTATCGAGACCCGTTGGCAGTGGCTAAGATTATTTTAGACGAAGTTAGATTACGTATACTTAGTGTAGAGTTGCCGAATAACATTAGTACGATAGCCTTGTATAGATTATGGCAAATTCCATGGCACACAACATTAGCCATATGACTGTATATTACGATTTTTTCTTAATGCAATTTACATTTACCAAAAAAAAAATTGCATTCAAGGTAAAAAAAATAATTAAAAAAAAGGATAAAAATGCATACATTTGTGATATAAAAAAATGGTAAATTACAATTGTCTTTTTTGAGATTTGATATAATTATAAGTACTCTTTCGTTCTTTCAAAATTAAAAATATTTCTCTCAAATGGGAAAATAATTATATAGGTTAGACGGTGAAGTGAACATAACTATTTTACCCTTCTTCAATTTTTTTAAAAAATAAAAAATTATTTGAAAAATATAAAAAAGTTTGAGGGTGAGTAAAATAATAATCTAGAGGGATATTAGTTCATAACAGTATTTTAAAAAATTATAAAATATATATAAAATTATGATTTGTAATTGAAAGGATATTTGGGTTAGTTCATCACAAAAATTGGATGGAAAACCTAATCGAATGAACTCATTGTTAGATGGACGTTAAAATCAAGGGGGTATTTATAATTTTTCAAATCTCAGAAGAGGTGATTGTAATTTACCCTACAAAGAAAGAGCAAAAGAAAGGGCAAAATGCACCTTGCATCCCTGTATTATCCGAAATAGCAATTTATCCGTTTATGAAAAAATAAATTCTCAATTTACCTCCTTATGTTCTTAAAATAGAAGCAGAATACCAGCATCATGCGAGAGGTGCAACACATACGCCCTATGTATGATTTTGAATAAATTTTACCTATAAAATGGCATTTATACCTCTAAATTTGAACTGTCAGATTATATATTAACGATGGAGCTTTGTTAAAGAAATAAATGATTTAGATTTTTTCTTATTTAGATCAGTGGTTAATATGTGTATATAAAGTCAATAGCTCATATCTATTTAAATTAAATCTATGGTTCAGATTTTTGCAAGTTATAACGTAAATTATAAATTATATATACGTGCGTACATATATATACAATATATACATATAATATAAATAAAAATTTAAAAATATAAAAAATAAATTATTAATTAGACATACACATACATATATATACATATAATATTAATAAAAAGAAAATAGAAAGTCGGGGAGGCGGGGGCTCGCTAGCAACAGCAATGAGGGCGGGTGACAGCGACGAGGTGGCGGGGTGGGAAGGAAGGGGCATTAGTCTTGGGGGAGGAGGGACGGCGGCTATATAGCCATGTATATATTATATATAATATATACTATATAAAAAATATATTTAACATTTTTGTATATAAATTATATATCAATTAAATCTGAATCGTTAATTTTTTTAAAATAAAATGTTAACCGTTAATTTAAATAAAATTTTATATGAATCATAGGTTATTATAGATATAATATAAACCATTAATTTGTGTAAAATAAGATCCAACGATTGTAAAAAAAATACAAATAAAAAATTTAAAAAAATGGGGGCATGTACGCAATACTCGGGTTAGGAGGGTGTTTTGTTTATATTTTTAAAAAGTAGGGGGCGTAAATTGGTTGTTTTTTAATACAAGGGGGGTAAATTGCTATTTTCATATAACACAGGGGGCAAGATGCATTTTGCCCAGCGAAAAAAATCTTGTGAAAATTAATATTAGCAAAATACCCCTGTATTTTAAAAAATAAAGTAAAAGATTTCCATCTAAACATTGATCAGGAGCAATATGCTTCATTTCTCGAAACACAGAAGAATAATTTGTTAATTTTTTTAACAGATATATTTTTTGTTTCTCATTTCTCATATCACAATAAGATAAATTGCATTTAACTGAAACAACAATTAAAAAAAATAAAAATAAAGAAAAGGGCCCAAATTGGGTAATTAAAGAGTATCAAACTAAACCAACTGGGGTGGTGAAGAAGTTTGTGTATCTTCGACAGAGATCTCAGTAACATCGTCGACGGTGTGGGTTATGGCGGGCCGTTCAACGACACCGTTGCACAGCATTTCCTTCTCCAGGTGCTGGCAATAGCTCTCGAAGACTCGGGAGCTGACAGAGACTCCGAAATCCAACAGGAAAAGCAACTCTAGTTCGAGCCTGTTCAGTTCTACATTGCTCACTCCTCCAACCCGGGCATAAAATGCGTTGTTGTAATGCCTGAATATTTTTTTCCAGAAAAAAATTAATAATAATAATAATTATTACATCAGACTTTAGGGGAGGACAACATAAGTAATTATTTAAAAAAATGTATTATTTCCAACATTATAAATTACTATCATATCAATATTATCTATTACGGTAAAAAAAGAAAAAAGCAATACGAAAACTTAAGTTTTGACCATCGATAATCAATATTCGCTATGATTTTTAACTAGAGCGAAAATATCTGCCATGGTTCTTCATCAGTAACTAATGCTTTGGTCTTGCCTGACTGAAACAACGGCTAATAGACTGCAAAATCACGTATTCTGCACATGGCCGTTGTTTTTTTGACAAAAAATAGCTCTTAGGACTAAACATGTTGAAAAAAATCTGATATGGGGACAAAAAATGTAGACCCTCCTATTATATGGGATAAAAATATAATAATTTTGCTTCAGTATTTTTCATCCCACAGGATATCGGATTCTACACTTTTGTACCAATATTTTGAATTTTTTTTTATATTCAGTCCCAAAAGCCACTTCTCGTCAAAAAATAACGCTGCGTGATTTTGTGGTCTGTTTTTAGACTAAACTTGGGTTGAGGCCTTCTGGGAGTAAACATGTCAAAAAAAAATATAATTTTAGGACTATATTAAAATTTGTATAAAATGATTGATCAAAAATATAGATTCTCCTATCCTCCGGGTCAAAAATGTAATTTTGCCTTTTAATTATCAAATAATTTATATTACTATAACCTCTTAGTTCCACAATATTGTTTTGATCCTGTTAGTGCATACATATTCACATAGACCTTAACATTTTTCTCATAGATATATGAATAGACATATTTATGATATAACATACAAATTAAGATAAAGAAATGAAACTTGATAATAATAATAAAAAAAAAGCATAAGTACTCTTTTCTCCTCTTATAGTTTGTTGTAATTGTAAATACTAATAGATTTTTTATAATTTCAAGAATTATATCTAGTCCTCTTAGATTTGCTTTCATCTAATAAATATACCTTTTTATTAATTAAATTTTACTGAATTTATCGATATTAATTAAAAAAATTGAATAAAGTAGATACTTATTACTGATTTTTTACAAGCCAAATAAATTTTTCTAACCAAATTAACTTTATACCAGAGGAAATATACCCTTTTTTTTAAAGACGATGAAAATTTCCCTCGTGACATGCATTAACGTGCAAAAATATATGAAGATAATTTGGTCATAAAGAGATCTTATTTTATCTGTAATACAATTAGTAATAAGTCACAAAGAGTAAATATGATTTTTTATTCGATTTTATTGCTAGTATCAGAAAGTTCAGTCAATTTTAACAAATTTAGGACTTATTTGTTAGTTGGAAGCAAATTTCAAGAGTAATGTAATTTTTCAAACCACAAATTATTTTCGTGTAACTCCTAAGAACATCATGGGAGGGAGTGTAGTGATTCCTAAAAAAATAAATAATATGAAGAGAAAACAAAAGAACTTACACGTCATCAAGAATCTTGGAAGCCACCATAACACTGGTGACGAGTAGCCTATGAACATTGAGCGACACAACAAGGGAGTCCGGATACTTATGCACCAGCCGGTCTATGTACACGAACCCCACCACGAAGCACGACGGGCTGCACTTCGTGTACTTGTATATCCTCTCGACGTACTTCTCCAGACTGATCGCCGGCGGCCGGACGCCGTGGAACGCGCTCAGGTTCTTCCCCCACCCGGCGGACCCACCCTCGCCGCCGCTGCTCAACTGGTCATTCCGGGCCACCAGCTTTTCCAGCACGTGGGATAGAATCGATAGGACTCTAGGCGTTGTCGAGGGGTCATGGTGGATCGGCTCCGGCAGCGGTGCCTGGAGGTGCTGCGGTTCGCCACCGGTTAACATGTACAGTGGCGTTGTGTGGTGGTGGCGGGGGCATTTTCTGTTTTATCGAACAGGTGATGTGTTGTGGGGAAGTCTGAAAGGCGGGTATTTCTTATCTATTTTGGGATAATGATAGATTGACACGTGGCATTGAATCTGCCTTTGAAGTAAACAATTGATTCAAGATAAACACTCTTAATTTTGATTAAAAATTGTAATCTTTCCGATCCATTTTACAGTCTTTGATTATACTGATTGAATTTACTTTATGGGATAATTACAGTTATTTCTCATGTATTATTACTAATTCATTTCGATCTCTAAATATTATGAGGTTTTTTCTTAATTTTTCAACTTTTGAAAATATTAACAGTTTCGATCCTTAGACCTAATCAGTGACCATTTTGTCATTTCATAGTAAAATATAGTCCAACTAATTTTTCCCCTATGCTAATGATCATGGCCAATATATTTTCTAAAATAAAACTAAGCCTCTATAATTCGTACTTTGCTTTGATTATTTTGTTTTTGGGTATTTCATGTTCTCAATTTTTTAGACTTTCTCCAACCACACTACCACAGCAGATGGTTCGTAGGAACTTGGTTCCTTCAACAACAAAATAGCATAACCTATTTTGTTTTCTAACTTAAGGCGTAAAAGATACTCCAGAATAGAGACTTACTAAAATTTTTGGTTGAACAAGTTGAATAAAAGTCTTTACTTGATTGAAAAAATATAGAAAATATTACATAGATATTTGTTTCTTTATTAGAGGAGACAATTGTTTAGCCTCTCATATAAAGGACTATATTTATAGGGGAAACCTCCATAAAATTGAGAATTTAAAACTACAAAGATTTGAAAACTCAAAATATTATGCATTGAAGAGTTGAAAAAAAATTTCAATGATCCCCATTGCTTCATTACATTTTTATTTATAGTCATCCGCTGACTTCAAGCACGGACTTCAAACTTATTTTTTTGATAACGCCATTGCATTCATCATCTCCTTATCTTTCTCAATAACGTTATTGCATTCGTAATCCCCACGTCATTTCTAGTTGTTGGTTTTAATAGCTTGTGGCCATGTGCTTGCTAGCTGGTTTTTTTGTTCTCTGACTGTTGGCTTTTGTCGTTTTTGCCGCCAACTTTGCTTTTGAATGTTTATATTATGAGGTTTTTACCTTGTCTTGTAAAGTTCTTTCTTTTACCATATCCTATTTGGGTTCGGGTTTCTTTTGGGTGATTATAAGATATAATTTAACACTCTACGCAGGTCTATTTTGAGTATTTTCAAAGGACTTTATTGCATAGATCTTTCAATTATCAATCTTTTGAATGTAGGAATTTTTATGACAAACTTTGATGAAAATAGAGGCAAAATGGTATAATTAGACTCAAAAAGTGATCAAGAGAAGAGAGGACAAAAACAGATTTGAACTGTCAATAAGGTATGATCGCACCCTATTGATTGATCGAGTCTGTCTGCACGAAAATAAGCAATTTGAAAAGATTTGTTACCACGATTTATTTTCTTTTTCAAACCGCAAGTTGGAAGGCAAGAGAGGATGTTTTTGGTGCTACAAAAGTGGTGTGAAGGCTGAAGATCATGCATCCAATTTGATATTTTATTACTCTCTTAGTTTAGGTTATCTCTCCTCTTTTCTTTCTTCGTAGTTTATGTTTTCTAGGAATTTTCTACGCACATGATGTGTAACTAATCCCCTTTTCTGATTCAAGAAAAAAATTAAACTCAATTGTTATGTTTTGAGATCTTAATTGTCATGAATGAATGGTATGTATAACAAGAAAATCAATTGTGTTCTTCGCATGATTTATTTGTTGGGACAAGAAAACTAGGTTAGATAATTACAGCTATCTTAGTTGTTTGATCTAGATTCAACTGTTTTCACTGATGTAGATGCTATTATTGAATTGATGTGGAATGCTATCGTGCCCAGTCCTGAAATAATAAATTTTGATTTAGATACTTGAGTCAAGTCAATTACAATAGAAAAACATGAGTTTATTATGGTTATCCTAATAGATTTCCAGATTGAATGCATGGTTGTGAAATTAATCTTATGTGATCAATGATTTGACATGACGATTTAGTGATAACTCCCTTTGGTCGGAATTATTCTCTATTGATTTGCTCCTCATATATAGTTTATCTCTGTTTACTTTCTATTAGTTAGTAGTAATTCTTAATTCAAGCTCCCCCCCACCCATTTGGTTCCATACAAATTACCCTCTCTGATTCGGTCTCTAAACTCTCAAAATTTTCCGTCTCTAACTTTTTTTTGTTCTTTTGGTAGATTTTTAATTCTATACCTAAATGAATATCCTGGTCATTATACTATCAAATACATTCAATAAATACCAATATTTGAATTTTCCAAACCAAGAATAATAAATATTAACAAAAAAGATACTCACAATACAACAAACAATAATATAATTGATGTCATTTCATCATCCAAATACTACTAAATCATATCAATTTCTGCACTCCAAAATCAACAAACATAAGTCAAAGTACACCCAAATCAACATAAACTAAGTCATAAACAACCAACAGAAAAAATAAACTAATGATCTTTCCTGGAATGTTGTTGCTCTTGCTGTCAGACCCACAGCAAACTGATGGTTTGTGTATCCCGCATCTTGAAGTAATTTTCCAACTAATTCTTGTAAGTCTAACTCCTCTTTCGAGCCTTTTCCTCCCTCTTTCGAGCTTCTTCAAGAGCAATTTCAAGCAATTTTCTATTTTTTTCTTCTCGTCTTGAAAATTCTTCTTCCATCTTTGTAGCATTAGACCGTATGTCCTCCACAACTTTTGTTAACTCATTAAGTTTCTCCTCAGATGCTTTAAGAGTAGAACTGACTGAAATTGCACCTGTAGATGAGGAGCTATTTATAAAGACCTCCAATGATATCATACCAAGTTGAGATATCGAATGAACACTGGGAAGAAACATTAGTACAACCCATTTTTGAAGGGTATTCTTCCTGTGCAAGTACATTAGATACAAAGGAGCACTTATGTAATAAAAGTCTAACAAAATTTCTCAACATAAACACTAACCAATATTTAAATATCAATAACAAATTATACTTACACTAATTCTTTTGGATTTATTGTTGATGAACTCCCCAATTCCTTTATTTTTTCTATGGCATCTTTGAAATACGTCAAGATTAGTCACTTATCTACCAAGCTCTTTTTCCTATAGGTTACAAAATAATATTAATTCACATGTCAAAAAATTGCATAAAAGATATCTAAAAATTTTATACTTAAAACTTACCATTTTTTGTCTATCTGCCCCTACAGGAGTAGAACCACCAGTATGTTTTGTTATCCAACCATCTTTTTCAGCTTATATCAAGGATGATAACATATAGGGCATTCTTGAAGGCCCTTGTTCTCTTTGTAATATAATATGCAATTGTTTACACAAGAATCAATTTTTTGGTAACTTAGACCAAGTTTATGGGAAAATTGCATAATACCCCCCTGTGTTATGCTAAAATTGCACAAAACTTACCTATGTTAAATAAATAGCCATAAAAGACCTTGTGAATTTTGAAACCCTGCAAAAAAGACCCCCTCCGTTCAAAACTGACGGAAGGTGTTGTACACGCGGTGGAAATGAGAGTAGGGCTTTTTTTTTATCCTGTTTCAGCTTTTTTGATAGTACAATAGTCCAAAATACCCTTCTCCTTCATTATATATACAACTAAATATCCCCTACAAACATACTACAAACATACTAAATCAATATAACAATCCTACAATTATATCAGATTTTCTTAACTTTTATAAAATGTTATATCATTTATCAAATTAAACTATTATTTAATTTAAATATATTTTAATATTTATTTTAAAATATACTAAATAAATATAAAAATACCTAAAATTTATATCAATTTTTTTAACCTTTATAATATTATACTAAAACTATTAATATATATTTAAATTAAGCATTTACTATTTTTTATTATTTTAAAATTTTATTAAATTAAATACTTTACTAAATTATTATTTAATTTAAATATATTTTAATATTTGTTTATAAAATATACTAAATAAATACAAAAATACTTAAAAATTATATCATTTTTTTACTTATATAAAATATTATATTTCAATTATTAATATATATTTAAATTAAATATTTAATATTTTTTATTATTATTTTTTATTATTTTTAAATTTTGATAAATTAAATAATTTTTATTAATTTTTATTTATTAATTCTTCTCCGTCGTCTTCTCCGACGCCGACGAGTCGCCGGCGGTGATAAAAATGGGCAATCTTGGTCTCATTGGAATCGTCTCGATGAGAGGAGTCGAACGGTGGTAGTCTCAGACCGTGATTCGTCAAGACGGCGGCGAATCGACGCAACAAACATCACGGCAGAAATAAATTTAAAAGTTTTGGATCTCAGCAAAAACTTGATGAAAATGAGAAAGGTTGGTCTCGTTCGAATCTTCACGTCGAGGCGAATCTATTGGTGGTGGTCCCAGGCCAGAATTCATCCGGACGACGACGAATTGAAGCCAAGAAGCTTTGACGGTCGTGCTCAAAGCCCAGTCTTTCCGGTCGATTAAAGTTCAAATTGATGGTATGGATATCTTCGTCTTGAGGAGAGGATTCCAATGATATAAGCCATGGTCGAAAATTCTTTCAGACGAGGATGGAATCATAGAGAGAAGATTCAGAATGAAATAGTATATATAATATATATACGATATATATAATGTATATATAAATAAATATAAATAAAAATATATTTAAATGACTTAAGATCTGGACCGTTTATTTTTTACATTCAAATATCAATGGTTGTTATAAGAAGGGTATAACGGTCAATTTAGCAAAAATTTAACGCTGTTAGGGTTCATCTAACGGAATGGGAGAGTATGCAACAATTTGGAAAACATAGGGGGTTTTTTGCCTATTCTTTTAACACAGGGGGTTTTTAGCTAAATTTTAAAAACACAGGAGGGTTTTATGCAATTTTTCCCAAGTTTATCTAGGTATTTTGTGGTCGTGTAGAAGTCATCTGGGAAGTTTTCATCTTCAGGTATCATGAAATTTTGAATGTTGACACAAATCGATCATAGCAAGCTTTAGGTAAATTGTACTCTGATTTGATACTTAATAGTTGGGCCACAACAGAGAGTTTTGTGTGATTTTTGCAGTCATCCCATAATGGTTCGTCAGCATCTTTTAATAAGTTAAAATAACTTTTATGCTTCTGGATTATGAAGTTGTTTATCACACGTGAAGTTTGAACTGAACTCAAGGCCTATTGCATCCATCACCATTGTTCTATAATGAGACGTTTCTACTTGAGGAGTGGTTGAAGAGCCCCCCACATCATGTCTTAACCATGTGCGTACCAGATGTTATAACCTATAGTAGATCCATTTTTTACTATGTGTAAATGCGCATCACTCTGATTCAAAAATCTCGTGTTGCCGCATTTAGAGCAGTGGCGAGCCCCACTCTCTTCTCCAATTAATCGACTTTGATTTCTTCTAGCAATGAGATCGAAATCATCTTTCTTGCTATGTGGCATGGATCATCTCTAAAGGATTTTTCTTTTGGAGTCTAAGGTGAATTAATAAAAAAAGAAAACAATCGACCTGTTGGAACTAAAGCAAAAGAGGTAACTTTCGATTTTAACTACGCATCTCCTCTCATTTAACTATAGCCTTGTAAGAATGGATCTTTCTTTTCATCCTCATACTACATCGGATGTCTGAGAACACCAAGACTACACCCTTTGGTTGGACTGGAAATTAATTTATTTTATTTGCACGTTTTTAATCTTCTTTGTGCTTCCGCTTGAGCATTCTGCGACTAATCCACTCTCCCTTCATTTCATACACGTCCATGAGTTGAACTCCAAGGTGTTGCGGCATTTGAGTACACCGTTCCTCATGTATATTGCGGTCGATCACCGCACATGACTTATGGAAGTTAACTGCTTTCCTGAGGCTCGATCGCTCATATGCCTCCAAAATTTTCTTGATGATCCTGGCAAAATATGATAGTATCATCAACTGGTGCTCTCCTTGCTATAGATTCCTTCAATATCATCTCGTTGTTCAACCATTTGGATCATGGAGCTCAAAGCCTCTGTAACAAACAAGAACAAACACGGTGAAGAACCCTCTTTGCTACAAAACAACCATACTCCAGACTATTAAGCATTAATGAATATGATACCAAGGTAACAAGAAGCGTGATAAGTCTCACAAACTCACAACTCACACCTATTCGGAAAATCCATTCCTCTGTGTTATATTTTTGTGGCCCAAGTTTGAAAGACCCACTTACCCGGTTCACTCGGACGGCCCACTATCCGACCTACGACCCGTTCGACCCGATCCGAGCTGCTCCACCACTTAATCGGGTAACCTTAGTTTTGTATCCTCATCTTTCTTCTCTCCTTCAACGCCGAACTTCTCGATCTCTCTCTCGCTCTCTTATTTTTTCTATATCATTCCTCCTTCAAGTCTCCAGCTTCCATGGGAGTCTTCCTTAGCCAACAAAATGGCTTAAGGAAGGACTCTATTTGTAGCACCCCCTACTCGCTACATCTATTACTATTTCATCTTTTCTTTAATTAAAACTCATTCTATAAGTAATTCTCTTTCAACCCGTAAAATAAATTCTAATTTATCAATATAATATATATATCACAAAAGGTATTAGATATCACCAAAAGTTTATATTTACCCTCACTAGATGTGCTCATGTACAAAATCTCAAGAAAAATCATACCACAACTTAAAACACAAATCCCGATAAAAGACCAAAATGTTTAACAATCCAACAATCGAAAACTCTGGCTTCAGAAGTCACGGCTGACCCACCTAATAAGAACGACAGCACAGCTCAAAGTCCAATGTAGCTAGTCAGTGTGACCTATTCCCTGAAAAGTACGTGGCAAGGAATGAGTTGCCTACTCAATAAGTATAGCTGATCAATTTATATATATATATACACAGACAAAAATTCACGTACATGCACTCACACCGACAACAGTCATTCGTCATACAGCAACATCAGATATAAGCAGTAATATATACTCACAACTGTAAATCAATCCACAACATAATATTCATTCGTTTTCATTTATTAGTTAAGGGCCCCACTTACTCTAGCTGGAGTACATCAGTCAATGGTTTCCGTCGGCCATCATCATATCATATACAACATTGGATACCCGTTGTGTGATATCCCCACACTCTTTTACTCCAGCTGTGTAGCAATATAGCACAGGACATCACAACAAACATGGTACCCCCACACCACCTCAGTGTGTAGCTAACAGCACAGGATATTCCCTGCTGCCCCGGAATACCCCGGTACCCTACGCGCCATGGTACCTAGCTTAAATCATATATTTTTCATATCTCATTGTCAATCACATTATCATCAATCACATTTTCATAAACCATTGACTGTGCTTCCACTAGGTAAGCATCATCTTTTATTTCAATTCACAATCATCATTCTATTCTTTACAACAATTACTTCCTCAATAATAACTTTCAATTTGATTTCATACGACAATCAATTATACGATCACGTAATCATACCACTCTCACGTCCAACCATTACAAGCACATATGACACATAATAACAATTCCACCAATATTAAGGTAATCTAACAAATAAACCACAACTAATCAATATACGGAAGCCACGTATAATATTATAAAGCCACGTCCACGATCGCATCCAAGAAACCAATATGTATAACATATACAATACTACACACACACACACATATATATATATATATATATATAAAACCAATTAGCTATACTTACCTTATATCCCAAAATGCTTCTGTTTTACGAGGGACTGCTCAAACCTCTACCTTGTCGTCACGTCCTATAATAAATTATAATACGTATAATCAATATATTTAATTTACCTAATAATTTATAAGAATTCACTTAATCAAACCCCTTATATATTTATAACTATCATTTTTAATAACATTCGTAAATTATATTACCACTGAAACCTCCTTTCCCTCATTAATAACATAATATTTCCAAAATATAACTTTCGAAGTATTTCTATGAATTTTCTATTAATTTACCATTGCTATACAATTTAATTAAACAACAATACATAGAATTACATATTTCATTAATCATTCCGATGGAATTGTGTAAATTAGCTATAGTAATAATTAAATCTAACAAATCTAATATTTTAATTACCCAACTATATCATTTTTATAGCAATTGTGATATTTAATTTGACACTAATTTAAATAGCTAAAATCATAAAATACTTCGATCAAATAGTACATCGCTCAATATAATTAACATTTAATAAATGAACTAATTAAATAATATAATTATATAAATTAATATAAATTAAAGTAATAAAATCCGTACCTCTGTCCTCGGCAATATGTGTGTGCGACAGTGTGTGTGTGGAATATGACGGTGTGTGTGTGAGTTTGTGTAAGAGTGTGTATGTTTTAAAATGAGGAAAAGTGGAAAGAGAGGCCCCACCGCCTCAATCAAAATCTCCCTCATTTTGTATATATATATATTACTTATATATATGAAATATTATTTTATATATTTAATTAAACTTTTCTTAAAATACCAATTACATCCTTTTTAATTTTCTTAATTACTATAATTTGCCCCAAATATTGTAACGAACTCCAATTTAATCCGTTCAAATTTTATTATATCCCAAATTCAATCTGTAATTTATTTACTAATTAAATTTAAAATTTTATAATTACCAATTAGTCTCCCAATTACGTGAAAAATTCTACGGATGTCACACTATTGTTGTCCTTATCCAGTGTATCTTCATCCCTTTATAAAGGGTTTCTCCCCTCTCGGCCAAAGATAGAAGAAACCGAACAGCTTTCTTCTATTCTCCAATGTTCTTTGTGAATGTGTGTGATTGAGGTCTCTGTGACCAAGAAAGAGAGGAATCTGTGTGATCGAGAGACTAAACCTGTTGTGGTGTTTTGGGTAGTAGTACAACCATGAATCGGGTTGTGGGTGCTGGACTTTTGTGACCGTGTACCCTTTTGTGTGTTCAAAGGATCTGGCTTGAATCTGAGCCTAATTGATACTGCAGTATTCTTTTCATTTGATTTGTTCATATCTTATTATTTTTGTAACCATTATAATTTCTGTAATTATTTTGGCCTATTAAGGAGTTCCGTACTCCATATTCGTTTGTAAAAATTGAATAGGTATTTCTGATATCCACTCAACAGTGGTATCAGAGCATTGGTTGCTAATCCGTATAAGCTCCGGTGGTGGTAAACTCTCTTAAAACCCTCTCTTTATTCTCTTCATTTCCTTTATGTCATTCACTATTTTTCTCGTTTTATTACAGAGGTGCGTATCCCCCTGATTACCCTCCTGGCTGGACCCTTGAGGTCGTCGGGTGTCTGGATTTGGGTGTTAGGCTGAAGAGGCATTGGCCCTGTGGTTACTTGATTTAATATTATAATTTTTGATTTGTGTGATCTGAATCTTCCTCTATCGTTAACCACTAATATTGCTGTTAATTCTTGGATTACTCTTGATTTACTGTTTTTGGTATTATTCTCTGTTATTTAAGTATATTTGTGAATCTCAATTATGACTAGTATCTCCGTCTGATTTGTTGTGATCTGCCAACTGCTTGTGTGATATTTTCTGGGAACTGAACCTCTTGGATAACATTGAAATTACTCTCTGTGATTTTTGGTTTTTCTGTCGTTAGTCCGCTGCTAAAACTTTTCTTAAGTTGTATTAAAAGGTTTTCTAAAAACTCTGATTTTTTAAAATGGCCGGTTACAATTTATAACCGTTTGACGGAAAGGGTGATTTTTCAATTTGGCAACAAAAGATGAAAGGCATTTTGATTCAACAAAAGGTTTTCAAAGCTATAGATGGTAGATATACGGAAAATATTTCTGAAGAAAAACAACCTAAAAATAATGAATACGCCTACTCTTATATTATTCTTAATCTGTCAGATGATGTTTTAAGAAAAGTAGGGAAATAAAATTCTACAAAAGAATTATGGTAAAAATTCGAAGAGCTTTATATTGAAACTTCCCTGCCGAGTAAACTTTTCTTAGAAAAGTTTTTAGATACAAACTAGATTTGTTGAAAAACATTGATGAAAATTGGATGATTTCACTAAACTGGTTCAAGACATAAAGTTGACTGGTGATAAAAATATTGATGAGTACTCTCCTATTGTGCTTTTGAATGTTATACCTGATACTTATTCTGATGTGAAAGCTGCTATTAAATACGGTAGAGATAGCGTGAACCTTGATATTGTTGTGAATGGACTAAAAAGCAAGGAGATAGACCTAAAAACAAATAGACCTAGCAACAACCAACATGAGGTTAATTCTGTTAGAGGTAGGTCAAAGTTTAGAAATTCTAGCTATAGACACAATAGTAGAAGCAAAAGCAGAAATAGAAACAACAATAGGAGTAAATCTAGAACCAGGGATAACTCACATAGAGATGAGAAAATCAGAGAAAGAAGGTGTTATAATTTTGGTTTAAAAGGGCACTATATTAAAGATTGTAGAAAACCAAGGAGGGATAACAGAGAGAATAATACTGATGAAAAAAAAAGTGAATAATGTTGCTAATGATTCTGGTGAAGTATTTGTTGTCTCTGATGTGAATTCTATACATTCTATGAATATGTATGAATGACTGATTGATTCTGGTTGCACTTTCTATATAAGCCCTTTTAAAGATATTTTTTCAAATCTTAAAATTGGAAGTTCTGGTTTTGTTTTCATGGTAAATGAAAAACGGTGTGAGGTTAAAGGCATTGGTGATATTTCTTTAAACTTTAATGATGGCTATAGATTAACTCTTAAAAATGTTCGATATGTTCCTGAACTTAGCCATAATCTTATCTCATGTGCTGCTTTGGAAGAAGAGGGATTAGAGGATAGATGGGGAAAGGGGGTCATGAAAATCATGCAAGGATCTCTCTTTGTTTTTAAAGCTGAAAAGAAACGCAATTTATATTTTATGCACTGTCTCATATGATTCTGTGGCTGCATCTATGAATGAACATGACAAAACCTTTCTATGGTATAAGCGTCTTGGTCATATCAGTCAAAAAGAGCTTGAATGCTCAACAAGGAAGGTATTCTATGTGATAAAATTGATAAAATTTAATTCTGTGATGAATGTTTTATGGGTAAACAACACCGTGTGCATTTCCTGCTACTCCTACCCCTAACCCATCTATGTCATCTTGCATTTTGGATTATGTTCATACTGACGTATGGGGTCCTTCAAAAGAACCCACCCATGGTGGAAATATATATTTTCTTTCCATTGTTGATAATTTTTCCAGAAAAGTAATTTTTTTTTTTGTTAAAACACAAATCTGAGGTTTTCGAAAAATTTGAGAAGTGGAAAACTCTTGTTGAACATCAGACTGGAAAAAGGCTTAAATCCCTTCGCACTAATAATGATCTTGAGTTTTTCAATCAAATTTTTAATGATCTTTGTGATAAATTTGGGATTAAAAGGCACAGGACAAATCCCTATCCCCCCCATACAAAATGGTGCTGCTGAACGCATGAATTGTACCTTGCTTGAAAAGGTTAGATGTTTATTGGTTAGTTCTGGATTGCAAAAATCATTTTGGGGTGAAGCAATTTTAACTGCTGCTTATTTGATTAATTTGTCTCCTTCTGTGCCATTATTGGGTAAATCTCCTGAAACCGTTTGGAGTGGTAAGAAGCCTGATATTTCTCATTTACGTACTTTTGGTTGCTCTGCTTTTGTTCACTAGAATTCTGATAAACTTGAACCTCGTTCTATAAAATGTGTTTTTATTGGTTATCCCGATGGGGTCAAAGGGTATAGGTTGTGGGTTCATAGCCAACCTAGTTTTAAAGTCATTATTAGTAGGGATGTGACTTTCAACCAGAATGAGATACCCTGTTTTTCAAAACTAGAAATAGGACAAAAAGAAACAACCTTTAATAAGGTGGAGGATAACCTAGATGGGGGAGATAATTTAGAAGAAAATATTGATGAATAAAACTTAAGAATACACAGTAGAAAAATCCCAAGGCACAACAAAGCCAACATGTCGTAATACTGATAGACATTTCAGGTTAAGTACCAGAAAAGACAAGTCTAAGCTAAAACACACTCAACAATGAAATAAGGTAGAGACACCAAAGCACACAAAACACTTTGGAAAATTCCTAGGGGATTACTCAAAAGAAATAATAGTAAGAGCATGAGAAGAATGACAAAGAACACAACAAAGACAATCATAGGTAAATATACACATTTTGGGTTTTATTCGCCTTCTCCCACTTCTCTTATAAGGTGAGCTTGTTCATGAGGCTGATCCATAGTTCTTCTTACATTACAAGAAAAAGACTAATAGAAAGCGTGGAAAGTAGGAAGAAGAGTCCTAGTTTGGAGGATTAGGCCCTGCTTCCAAGGCTGATAGGATTTCCCTCAACTCATCAGTCTTAGGCCTTAGCGGGATTGCAACACTAGACTAAGAGATTGGAAGACTTGAACACATCATTTCCGACTTTCTTTACGGACTAGGGCGAATCGCAAGCAGACATAATGAAAATGGAAGGCTTGGACTAGACAGCTGCGAGTCGGGCGTACTCGACCACTTGAACAGGGACACGCAGAAGCCAATTCTCCGACACACGAACAATCTATTGAAAAGAAATGGGATGAAAGATCAGTTGTGAGTGTAGAAGCACCTACAGAAAATCAAGAAAGATGATTACCAATTGGCACGAGATAGAAGTAGAAGAGAACATAGGATCCCTTCTAGGCTTAAAGATTTCCATGTAGCACTCAATTGAAAATTCTGAACCCTCGAACATAGACGAAGCTTTTAAGTCTAAAGAATGGCTTAGTGCCATGAATGAGGAGATGAAATCCTTAAAGGATAACAATACTTGGGATCTAGTGCCTAAACCGAAAAATTGTTCCTTAGTAGATTGCATATGATTTTTTTAAAATCAAGCAAGAAAACCCCATAAAGTACAAAGCTAGATTAGTAGCCAAGGGGTTTACTCAAATAGAAGGGATAGATTACAATGTGATATTCTCCCCTGTTGTTAAATATACCACTGTGCGTATAATTCTTGCTCTTACTGATCATTTTGATTGGGAGTTAAAACAAATGGATGTAAAAACTGCTTTCTTACATGGTGATCTTGATGAATGTATTTATATGCAACAATCGATTGGATTTATCGACAAAACCAAACCTGATCACGTTTGCTTGTTGAAAAAATCTTTATATGATTTGAAACAATCACCAACACAATGGAACAAAAAGTTTGATATGTTTATGCTTTCCCTTAATTTTAAAAAAAGTGATTATGATCATTGTCTCTATTTCAAAATTTTGGATGATGTGCCTATTTTTCTTGTATTATATGTCGATGACATGCTCATTGCTAGTCCTAGCATAAAACTTATTGAATCATTACAAAAGGACCTTTCCAAAAATTTTGAAATGAAAAACCTTGGTGACACAAAAAGAATTCTTGGCATGGATATTTGTAGGAATAGAAAAGGATTTTCCATACTTTTAAATCAAAAGTGTAGCACCCCCTACTCGCTATATCTAATTATCACTATTTCATCCTTTCTTTAATTAGAACTCAATCT
Source organism: Sesamum indicum (assembly GCF_026168435.1). Lineage (NCBI taxonomy): Eukaryota > Viridiplantae > Streptophyta > Magnoliopsida > Lamiales > Pedaliaceae > Sesamum > Sesamum indicum. The sequence goes on from NC_142669.1 coordinate 895,898, forward strand.
ATAAGTAATTTTCTTTCAACCCGTAATATAAATTCTAATTTATCAATATAATATATGTATCACAAAAGGTAATGGATACCTCCGAAAGTTTATATTTACCCTCACTAGATGTCCTCATATACATAATCTCAAGAAAAGTAGTACCACACCTGTAAACAGCAACCCGATAAGAGACTACAATATTTAACAACCAAACAGCCAAAAACTCCGGCTTAAGATGTCACGGCTGACCCACCTAATAAAGACGACGGCACCGCTCAAAGTCTAATGTGGCTAATCAGTGTGATTTATTCCCTGAAAATTACGTGGCAAGGAATGAGTTGCCTACTCAATAAGTATAACCAATTAGTCTATATATATATACATAGGCACAGTTCACATACAAGCAGTCACATCGACTAACGGTCTTTCGTCATATAGCAACATCAGATATAAGCAGTAATACATACTCACAACTGTAAATCAATCCACGACATAATATTCGACGTTATCGTTTATTAATTAAGGGCCCCACTTACTCTAGTTGGAATACATCAGTCAATAGTTTCGCAGGCCATCATCATATCATATACAGCACAGGATACCTGTTGTATATGATATCCCCACACTCTTTTACTCCAGTTGTGTAGCAATATCAGCACAGGACTTCACAACAAACATGGTACCCCCACACCACCCCAGTGTGTAGCCAACAGCACAGGATATTCCCCGCTGCCCGGAATACCCCGGTACCCTACGCGCCATGGTACCTAGCTTAATTAATATATTTTTCATATCACATCATCAATCACATTTTCATAAACCATTGACTGTATTCCCAACTAGGTAAGCATCATCTTTTATTTCAATTCACAATTATCATTCTTTTCTTTATAATAATTACTTCCTCAATAATAACTCCCAATTTGATTTCATACAACAATCAATTATACGATCACGTCATCATACCATTCTCACGTCCAACTATTACAACACATATGACACATAGTAGCAATTCCACCGATTTTAAGATAATCTAACAAATAATACACAACTAATTATATAAACAATCAATATACGAAAGCCACGCATAATAATATAAAGCCAAGTCCACGTTCGCATCCAAGAAACCAATATATATTATATATACAACACTACACATATAGATATATATAAATCCAATTAGCTATACTTACCTTGTATCCCAAAATGCTTTGATTTCACGAGGGACTGCTCAATCCTCTACTTTGTCGTCATGTCCTATAATAGAATATTATACGTATAATCAATATATTTAGAATATCATAAACTCTAAATAAAATATTATATAATATTCGTACATTTTCTTCCAATCTTTTAATATTCTATTTATAGTAAGGTCCAAACCCCTGTTCGATTTTTTTTGAAATAACTACATTTTTTAAGCTTCTCAAACTTATATTTGATTTACCAAATAATTCATAAGAATTCATTTAATCAAACCCCTTATATATTTATAACTATCGTTTTTAATAACATCCGTAAATTATATTACTACTGAAACCTCATTTTCCCTCTTTAATAACATAATATTTCTTAAATATAATTTTCGAAACATTTCTATGAATTTTCTACCAATTTATCGTTGCTATATAATTTAATTAAGCAACAATACATAGAATTACATATTTGGTTAATCATTCCGATGAAATTGTGTAAATTGGCTATAAGAATTAAGTCTAGCAAATCTAATAATTTAATTAACCAACTATATCATTTTTATATCAAATGTGTTTAATTTCACTAATTTAAATAGCCAAAATTATAAAATACTCTGATTAAATAGTACATCGCTCAATATAAATAATATTTAATAAATGGAGTAATTAAATAATATAATTATACTAACTAATATGAATTAAAATAGAAATTTGCGTACCTCTGTTTTTTTAGTTTTTCTGTGATAGGGAGGAGTGCAACTTTTTTCTTAATTGTGTTTTATGTGTGTAATGTATTATGTGTGTGTACAACAAGAAAAAGAAAGAGGAGGGTGAGGCGGTGGGCTGGTGGGCCCCTCCCTCTAATGCATATATATGTATATAATATTACTACTAATATATATATATTTATATAATATTATATTACTACTAACATATATATATTATTACTTAATGTATTATGTGTGCGTGCAACAAGAAAAAGAAAGAGGAGGGTGAGGCGGTGGGCTGGTGGGCCCCTCCCTCTAATGCATATATATGTATATAATATTACTACTAATATATATATATATTTATATAATATTATATTACTACTAACATATATATATTATTACTTATAAATCTATTATTATTATTTTATTTATTTAATGAAATTTTTCTCAAATACTCATTACGTCCTTCCTAATTTTTCTATATACCAAATCCAATCTATAATTCATTTACTATTTAAATTTAAATTTCTAATGATTATCAATTACTCTCCAATTATGTGAAAAATTCTACGGATGTCACAAAAAGTCTTACATTCGCCCATTTTGAAAAAGTTTTCAATGGAAAATTCTAAGCCCACCTCTGTGCCATTAGCTGTTCATTTTCAATTGTGCAAAAACCAATGTCCAAAGACCGCTTCTGAGAAAGAGAAAATGAGTAATGTTTTTTATTCAAATGTTATTGGGTCTAATAATGTTTCTTATGGTATGTATTAGACCCGACATCGCATATGCAATAAGCTGTCTTAGTAGGTACATGTCCAATCCAGGACCTCCTCATTGGGAGGCTTTAAAATGGCTTCTGAGATACCTTCGTGGTTCCGACAACATTGGTATAAATTTCTGTAAATTCTCTGATTCTATTGATCTTGTTGGTTATGTGGATTTCAATTATGTGAATGAAAAAAATAGTAGAAAATCCACCACTTCCTACATTTTCACTTTGTGTAGCTCATGCATAAGTTGGAAGTCCCAACTATAATGTATTGTTGCATTGTCTACAATAGAAGCTGAATATATTGCTACGACTAAAGTTTTTAAAGAAGCAATTTGGCTCGAAGGCCTTATTAAAGAAATTGGTTTTTTCAAAAATAGGCTTATTGTTTTCTCTGACAATCAATCTTCGAACTAAATCTGCAAAAATCCAATTTTTCACGATAGGACTAAAGACAATGATGTGAGATTTCATTTTATTCGTGATATTGTGAGCAAAGAGGTTATTAAATTAGAGAAGGTTAACACTGAAGAAAACTCAGCAGGTATGGGTACAAAATGTCTTCCTGTTGAAAAGTTTGTTAACTGTTTAAAAATCCTAAATTTAGCTCCTGACTAATTCTTTTGCAAAGATACAAGTTCTTTCTTTTGCAGGTACACTGGAGAGGGCCCCTAGGCAGTGATGAGAAAAGCCAGATCCTAACACCGGACCCTGTTCCTTTAAAGGACTTGGTCCAAGATGTAGTGTGTTATATTTTTGTGGCCCAAGTTTTAGAGACCTACTTACCTAGTTCACTCGAACGGCCCACTATCCGACCCACAACCCGTTTGACCCGATCCGGACTGCTCCACCACTTAATCGGGTAACCTTAGTTTTGTGTCCTCGTCTTTCTTCTCTCCTTTAACGCCAAACTTCTCGAGCTCTCTCTCTTATCTTTTTTGTATCATTCCTCCTTCAAGTCTTCAGCTTCCATGGGAGTCTTCCTTAGCCAACAAAATGGCTTAAGGAAGGACTCTATTGCTGTCCTATCCAATGTATCTTCATCCCTTTATAGAGGGTTTCTCCCCTCTCGGCCAAAGACAGAAAAAAATCGAACATCGTTCTTTTATTCTCCAACATTCTTTGTGAATCTGGGTGTGTGATCGAGAGACTAAACCTGTTGTAGTGTTTCGGGTAGTAGTGCAACCGTGAATCAGGTTGTGGGTGCGGGACTTTTGTGACCGTGTACCCTTTTGTGTGTTCAAAGAATCTGACTTAAATTTGAACTTAATTGATACTGCAGTATTCTTTTCGTTTGTTTTGTTCATATCTTATTATTTTTTTAACCATTATAATTTCTATAATTATTTTGGTCTATTAAGGAGTTTCGTACTCCATATTCATTTGTAAAAATTGGATAGGTATTTCTAATATCCACTCAACAGTCTGTATCATAAGCCTCAGTATTGTCTAAATTGAGAACTAAATATGGACGTTGACCTTTATTTTTAGCTTTGATATAGTGGTTATTAATTTTCGGAATTTGTTAATGAAATGTGTATCTACGTGATGTATGTTATATCAGTGGTAAGCTAATAGCTTACAGTTTATTGTTAGTTCAATGTTTATTGTCTTTTCTTTTATGTCTCAAATTATGGTAATTTTTTTCTATTTTCTTTTGGAATTTCTAACTTTACTAATTTGCTTTGTCTGGTGTTGCACTAAAGAGATGCATTAAATAAATTACTGATCAAGGATACTGTGGTGGCAATTTCAATAATGAAGAGTGCCTCTCATTTTTTGATCAGTTGGGTTTTTTCAAAAGTTAAATTTAAGTGACTTAATTAATCTATCATGGTATTATGCAAATTATTTATTAATTGAGTAGGAATAGGTGCACCATATTTATCAATTTAATTGTTTTTTGGTATTTTTCTTCCACTTAATGATTAATTGAGATTACTTTTTTATTCTTGAATTTTTTTATTTGTCGGAAAAGAACAACTAATTTCATACATACAGTAAAACCTCTATAAATTAATAATATTGGGACCATGAAATTTTATTAATTTAAAGAGATATTAATTTATCGATAAATTAATATTTTATTAATTAAAAGAGAGAGTTTTAAAATTCCACAAATTTAGTACATATGTATTCAAAATAAATGAATTCATATATGTTTCATTGATTATATTCATACATCAACCAATTCTTTGTACCTAATTAAATATATTCATGCATAATATCAATTCATTGTATACAATGAACTATTATATTTATGGAGGCATGTATCAATTCATTGGAATTACTTCAAAATATACATGTTTATATTAATTTGTTGCACTTAAATAACTATTATAACCAATTAAATATATTCATGCATGATGAATGAAACATATACTATATAAATCTCAATATGAAAATAAAATAATTCATAACACCCAATCACGTCTTCTCATCTAAAAGGCATTGCAAAATCATCCATGAATGATCAAATGCGTAAAGCATTACGGACTTCATATTTTAGCAAATTATCATAATATTTATAATTATAATATTCATGAATTATTAATTTAGAGTTTTAATGGCACATAATATTTATAAAGGAATTTTTCAAAAAATTATTATCTTATTATCTTATTGAATTTGATGAATTTTTACAAAGGCCCAAGTCGGGATCGGAAGATTTTATTATTTTAGAGAGTTTATTAATTTATAAAGTATTAATTTATAGAGGTTTACTGTAGCAATACACCATAAAATTCATACGTCTGAATGCGATTAAAAATAATAGTACAATTGGTGGAATGATTGTTGATTCCTCTAAAGGATATTAAGTGAAACCATCAATGAAGAAACTAGACATTGAAGAATTTCTCAATAATAAATGACTGAAATATTATATATACTTATATTTATCGAGGTAAAGAATTCTATTAAGTATTTACAACACATGAATAGTTTGTGCAAGGAAGTCTTTAAAGTGTTAATTTTTAATCATTATTTTTATATAGTCATATTTCTTTTAATAATATTTTTTTATCTGTTTATTGTTGAATATTTACACATGCAGCAAAAGGTTTCAAAAGTTTGGATTCAATAAATTATCGACAAGTTGAAGGCAAAGGAAACTCGACTCTACATATATACAAAATGAGGGCGAAAGACTGGCAAAATATTCAACAAGTTTCTAGAAGATTTATTTCTTCCTTGTATTTTGCATTAATTTATTATAAAATTCGTATGTAGTAGCAGTTTTAACAACATCTGCACTATGTTTGGTTTCATTTTTAATTTATTTTGATATATTTTTTGGAGATAAAGAGAAAAATAAAGATAAATAAATATGTGTTAGAGATGGTGTGTATGTTTGGATTTATTTTTGGAGATAAGTATGGTGTGTTTGATGTTGTTTAGTAGGAGACAAAAACTACTGTTCATTGTCAAATCATGTCTTTTTTTATATGTATTTAAATATATATATGAGTATGTATATAATTGTTTTAGTTGTAGGGCTATAATTAATGTAGACTTATTTTGATAAAAAAACAAATATGGCACTGTTTCAAAATATCTCAAAACACCACAAAAACTTTCAAAACAAATCAAGGCAAACATTGTCCATGTTTTGGCCCATCTCGGAGATGAAGCAAAATTGAAACCAAACATTATGCTGATTTTGTTAGTTTTCTAATAATTATAGGCTACGTTTAATTTTGATGATGTTGTCAAATTGCAATATAAAAGAAATATATATTAATTTTAAGAAGAAAGTCGTCACCTTTTTTAAAAAGTTAGACATCAAAATAACTACAATTTTATAATATTCTGATATACAACTAACTCATTGTGTTATTTTTCGTGAAGATTAAAGAGCTTTCCCAACTGTATTTGGTAATATTTGTGCGTCTAGCTACCCTATACCTATGACTGCATATGAAATATACGAATTTAATATTAATATTTTTCTAATTGGCTGCTTTAATTATAAATTTTCAGCATAATAATTGAAACGAAGGAGGACATTGAATGGAGGAGGATGGAAATTTAAAAGCATGTGGGTAAGTGATATGGGTAAAGCCCTAAATTATCACAAAAGGATAATTTTACCCTCATGAGGGCACAAAATTACAAGTTTACCAGCAGGATTCGTACCTTTTTAATCGGGTCGGGTCGTGACCCGAATCGAGGACCCAAAATACGTGGCAGATGCGCATTGGACCAACCAGACCCCCAGCTCCACTCTATAAATACCCGAGTCAGTGCATTAATGGGACGCTCACTTCATCATATTTTACTTTCTAGTCGCTTCGCATCCTCAGCTCTCAAGCGACCTACCTTTTGACCTCAGAACCAAACGCTGACTTAAGCATCGGAGGGTCTTAGCTGAGGGCCACCCCAGCAAGTCTAACGATCAGCTTCTTTTCTCAGGGCCTAAGAACTAATATGGGAGAGATAGCGATCTCGATCCACTTGAAGGACTTGCTCGCCCAACCAAGAAGGTCGCATGGATTTCGACCCGAATCAGTATGTTTACTGCTTATGAAACTCATGTACTTATTTCATTTTGTCACATATTGTGTTTGTTTCTTATTATTTGCGTTCATTACAGAGTGAAACGAAACAAAAAATAAATGTGTATTTGTTGTTATGAATAAACTATGGTGGAATGTAAGCTGCATTTATGTTGGTTTCCAGTATAATTTTTAGAATACTTACATGCTTGGTTTCTCACATGCTTCTGTTCAATTCTTATTTTTGTTACCCATTGAAGTGAAAATGGAATAGAAAATTAAACCCGTATATGTTATTATGGATAAATTAGCTTTGATTTTGGTGTCCGTAACAAGTAATTTTAATAGATATTATACGCTATGTTGGACATATGTTGACGGTAAATTCTATGATACTTAAAAGATGAACAAAATAAAGCACAAAGCAAAAAATAGGTAAGTAGTTCGTATTAAAGTGTTGACGCTCATAGATGACAAAATATATTATGTGAACTGGGGTTATATTATAACATAAGCAAGTGAGGATCTAAATTAAAATATATAAGAATTTATAATTTTCTCGATAGTTGATAATAACTCATTCAATTCAAGGAAATTGATATTTTATATATAGAACTACTATGTAAAAGTAATTTTATTATATATAGATCTTTTTTTGTTCGACTTTATAAATATGCTTTCTTCAATGGGTGAATAGCAATTTACCTTTATGTGATATTGAAAATGAGCACATTATCCCCTTATAAAAAAAAATAGCAATTTACCCCCATATACTTTTTAAAATGAAGCAATTTACCTCCTTATATAAGGAGACAAGTTGCTTCATTTTAAAAACCATAGGGGTAAATTATTGTATTTTAAAAAATAAAAGAAGGTAAATCGCTATTTGTTTTTTCATAAGGGGGTAATTTGTACATTTGCGATATCACAAGGGAATCTCTTGCATTTTTCTCTTTCTTCAATATTTATTATTAAAGTCATGATGAAAATGAAAATATTCCCCGTGTCTTGACACGAATTTTGTACTAGTGAAATCGAAAAAAGTATTATTTTAGTCCGGTAAGTATGCCTAATTTTAATTTTAATCCGATAACTATGTCCATTTTGTTTAGGTCCAGTAACTTAAGAAATTACTTACTTTTAGTCCTTTGGTAGATTTTCGGACAATTTTACCCCTATGCAACATTTGAAAGGAAGTTTTAGTCCATATGCACTCATAGGGATAAAATTGTTTGAAAATATGTCAGGGGACTAAAAATAAGCAATTTCATAAGTTACTGGACCTAAACAAAAATTGACATAGTTATTGAATTAAAATTAAAACTAGGCATACTTAGCGGACTAAAATAATACTTTTCACAGTGAAATATATTTACAATCGCTCAATCGCTCATTTTCTGTTATTATGGGTGAATTGATAAATAGATAAATAGTCAAATAAATTTCTCATAATAAGTTATATTTTATTTTACTACTCTAATGGTGTATAACTTGGGAAATAAATATTTATATCAATTAAAATATTCGATAGAACGCTCTTTTGTTTTTTGTTTTTTCTTTTTTAGTTGTTAGTTTTAAAGCTTATAAATGTATGTTACTTTATAAAGAAAAATGAAACTCTTCCCGTGCATAGTACCAAATGCATGCTAATTTTGACTGAATTCTAAATTTTTAGAAATTATGATTTTTTAAATTATAATAAATATTCCTATTGGCTCCTTTAAAATTTACAAGTTATATTTTCAATTATGAATTTGGTCTAATATCATGTTATTGGGTATTATATCTATATATATAGCATAACAAAGTTTGACTAAAACTAAGCCTGTAATAAAAATATCGCCCAATGACCAATTGGGCGGACCATATGGATGGAGGCCCAAACCCACTTGGATGCCACCTAGTCTACTCGACCCACTACCCGGTAACCCGACCCATTTCTCTCTCTCTTTCTCTTATATACTGCAGCCCTAATTTAATCCCTCATTTCTCTCCCTCTATGCCCGGACATCAATAGTCTCTCTTCTCCCTCTCACTTGTTCCATTCTAGTCATGGATTTTTCTTTCTATCTTCACCACCTACAATGGTGGTGGCTTTCCTTAGCCAAGTTAATGGCTAAAGGAAAGCCACCCTAGATTTCCCTTTTGCGGTTTCTTTCGTACCTATAAAAGGGCGTCTTCTTCTCGGTCCAAAAGCAGAAAATACACACCCTCTTCTTCACTCATACGACTGTTCTCTATGAACTCTTAGTGTGGGTCTCTGTGACCGATTTCTGATACTAGATCTTTGTGATCCGTGGGTAAGGGTATTTAGTGGAGTAACCGTGGGTTTGGCCAAACATTTGAGGTGTCTTGGTGACTGACTGAAAACGAGGAAGTTTCAGTGGTGGATCTGGCAACGTCCTGAGCCGTTTCTCAAAAATCAGATTTGTTCTTTACTTTCAGTACATTCTTTTATTTTATATTCTGGTCTATATTAAGGAGTTTAGTACTCCATATAATTTTTCTGTAATAGTTGGCTAGAATTTTTCTGTTGTGAAAGAGGTATCACTAAGGGTTTTCACCCTACAGTGGTATCAGAGCCATCTCTGATCCGACAACTTTCGGTGGTGGTACTCTCTGAAACCCCTCCTTTTTTATTTTTCGTTGATATCTCTGTTATATTATTGTCAGATCTTATTATTTCTGTTTTACCGCGGTTAAGCCCCCCTAATATCCCTCTTGGCCGGACCCTCGAGGTCGTCGGGTTTCTGGACGGGACTTGGGTTGGTGAGCCTCAGTTCTCGCTATTTCAGTTCATTACTAATGATCTTTGTGATTTCTTGGATCTCTGCCGATCTGTGTGATCTCTTAAACTGTCATTATATCTCAGTTGTGATATCATTATTAGTTGACTGTGATCTTCGTGATCTTATATTCTTACTGTGAACTCTTAAACCGTTGCGACATATTTTTCCTTAATCTCTGTTGATTATTGTGACTTGATATATCTGCTGCTTTCTCTGATTTTTTGTGATTTTTTGGGATTATTGATAATATCTTCGGCTTTATAATTGTTATTGTGCAGTTATTTGCTGTGATTTTGTGTTAGAAATCGTTTCTCCTGAAAATCACAAAAACGTGTTTCTTAAACCTGCTAAAAACCATTTTTTTCGTAAATTCTTCTTTTAAATGGCCGGGTATAACCTACAACCTTTCGATGGAAAAAGTGATTTTTCAATTTGGCAACAAAAAATGAAGGGAATTCTGATTCAGTAAAGAGTTTTTAAAGTCATTGATGGCAATTATTTGAAAAATGTTTCGGAAGAAAAAATACAAGAAAATGATGAATTTGCTTACTCCTCGATTATTTTAAATTTGTCCGACACTGTTTTACAAAAAGTTGGTAAATAAAATTCTTCAAAAGAATTGTGGGATAAACTTGAAGAGCTTTATACTGAGACATCTTTGCCTAGCAAACTGTTTTTATTGGAAATGTTTTTTAGATATAAATTTGACTTGTCTAAAAACATTGATGAAAACTTAGATGATTTTACGAAGCTTATACAGGACATTAAACTCACTGGTGACAAAAATATTTATGAATATTCTCTAATTGTTTTGCTTAATGCTATTCCTGAATCTTATTTTTATTTTGGGTAAATGTAAGTTTCATTAAAAAAAAATAGGTAAAAAGTACAAAGTACAACAATCAAATGGTGGTACCCCCAACAGACCAAGGGATATGCCAAAGTCTATAGAGTGCATATGTACTAATAGAACTGGAAAGATTAATACTAATTATCTCTGTCTAACGTCTTCTATGATGCAAGTAGCTAATACAGCTTCCGGCCGATGGGTGTGCTCAAATCGTCTCAAATTCCTCTTTCGCCATATATGGTATATGCATGCACCAAGTAATGCTCGATAAGCAACATTAACAATGTGCTTCCCCCTCCACTTCCTTGATGCCCATTCCACGTCTCTTGTCCACTCACGATTGGGCCAAGCAAATCGGATATGATGTCGTATAGCTGCAAGGCATCCTCTGCTATATCGACATCGGAAGAACATGTGAGTGTGTGTCTCCGCTGCACCCTCGTCATAGAGAATACATCCCCCTAGATGCGTCATCCATGGTTTATCAGTTGTCGGCAGCTTCTCCTGAATTGCTAACCAAAGAATGAAGTTATGACGGGGAATCTTCAAAGAACCTGAAAGTAGTGAAAACCATCCTACTTTCGGTCCAGGTGGACAGAAAAGTCTATATAGGGATTGTGTAGTGGGTCGTCCCTCTGAAAACTGCCAGTTGATCCTGTCATCCCCTCCATGAATCTGGGGTAACATGTAAATAATCTCCATACATTCCAAATCGGTAACGAAGGGCCACTGCCATTGCCCCTCATTAATGACTACTTGTAGTTTGGCGGATTCATCAAGTCCTAAGAGGCTCGGTCCCCTTGGGAATCTAGCAATAAGTGAGCCCAAGTGGTGCCACGGGTCCTTCCACAAGTAGAATGACCTCCCCTCTCCAATAAGAAACTCTGTCATAGGTAGTATAGAGCTGTGAAGTCGGAGCATTTTCCGCCATCCCCATGATCCTCCCTTCTCATTAACTGTCCAAATTGAAGTGTTGTGCAATCGTGTCTGCTTCAACCATTCAACCCATATAGATGTTCGGTCACATCTAATAACATCACATAACTTCTTTGCTATTAATGAGCGGTTAAGGATACCGATATCCTTAATTCCTTGGCCTCCTTCTTTAATAGGTTTACACACATCCTTCCACGCTACCTTGGCGTATCCCGATGTAGAAGTGCCTTTCCAAAGAAAAGTTCTGAGCCGTTTCTCAATTTGTTCAATAATAGCCTTCGGTAAGATGAATGCAGACGCCCAATAAATGCTCATTGCTGAAGTACAGATTTAATGATTTGTATACGTCCAGCATATGATAATGAAATTCTTTCCCAGCCATTAATGCGAGCATCAATTTTCAATAGGAGTGATTGACAATCGGATATAGACAATCTAGAAGATAGTAGAGGGAGACCCAAGTACCTCATTGGTAGTTGGCCCTCTTGGAAGCCCGTAATTGTTAAAATCTGATCCTTCCAACCTTGTGCCGATCGAGAGATAATGACATGACTTTTTTGTACATTCAGCCGAAGTCCCGACCATTCTGCAAATCGGTCCAACCCCCTCTTGAGGATCCTGAGTGAATTCAAGTCAGCTCTACAGAAAAGCAGGAGATCGTCTGCGAATCCCAACTGGAAGACTTTGGCCGGCTCACATTTCCAGTGATAAGAGAATTGCAAATCCTGCTCAATAAGTTGCAATAATCCCAAATGCAAGACTTCCATAACGAGAACAAAGAGATAGGGCGATAGAGGGTTTCCCTGTCTTAATCCACATGCTCCTGCAAAGAAACCGTGAGGGTTTCCATTAAGACCAATCGAAAATGCCGCCGTCGTTACACACTCCTCAATCCACCTGGTGAACGTTTGGGGGAATCGAAAAAATTACAAGACCGCAAGTAGGAAATCCCACTCTACAGTATCATATGCCTTCCTGATATCGACTTTTAGGGTACAACGAGGTGGAAGCCTCACCTGGTTGTATCCCGTGAGCAGTTCCTGTGCCAACAAAATATTGTCCCCAATGCTACGCCCTGGGATAAACACTCCCTGACAGGGACTAATTATCTTGTCCAGAACCACACTCAACCGCTGGACAAGTAATTTCGCAATAATTTTGTATAACACATTACAACATGAAATTGGCCTAAAATCTCCAACATTCATAGGAGTGTGTACCTTTGGGATTAGTGCCAAAAGTGTGGAGTTGACTTGTTTGAGTAGTTTACCGTTACTAAAGAATTCCAGTACCGCCTTTGTAACTTCTTGTCCCACCACTGGCCAGGCTGCTTTAAAGAATCCTGATCAGTATCCATCAGTTCCCGGGGCCTTGTCATCTGCAATGTCAAATACTGCTTGCTTCACATCATTCGGTGTAAACACCAATATAAGATGGCCAGCTTCTTCATTAGAAAGAATATGTCTTGCCCACGGTCTGCGAAAGCCAATATCTAGCGTTATCTGACGTCTGTTACCGCCCAAGAGATTTTGATAGTAACAGACAAATTCATTGATTATCTCTTCTGGTTCAGTGTGGATGGTCCCATTGTCATCATTAATCTGCAGTATCCTCCTTGCCACCCTTCTCTTAGCAATTTTACGAAAGAAAATTCGGGAGCATTGGTCACCCCCCTTCATCCACTGCATCTTGGCTCGCTGTTGCAGCATGATTTGTTCCAGTTTTGCCGCTTTTGCATAAACCAGGCAGCAACAGTGTTCTAATAGTAGAAAGGCCTCATTCTGTCTATCTGAACTCACCAGCTGTTGTGCCGCATCTAGAAAGCCTTTAGCTAATTGAACGTTTAGAGTCAAATCCCCCTTCTTCCTCCTTTGCTCTCTGAAGACCGGCTTCAATGCTTTAAGTTTACGTGTTACCGCAAACATAGGCACCCCAACGATTGTATTCTGCCAGATATTCTGCACACTAGGGATAAATTCAGGTGAGTGTGTTAGGTAGTTGTCAAATCGAAACATACCTCCTGTTTGATTTTGCCTGTCCCCATGTAGTAGAAGCGACAAGTGGTCAGAAGTCCGCGGTAAAAGGCAATGATAACATGAGGAAGGGAACCTCGCAAGCCATCTATCATTAATAAGGATTCGATCCAATCTCTTCCATAGACTCCGCGAGTTCGTGCTGCAGTTGTGCTAAGTATACTATTCCCCCTGCATAGGCAAGGGTATTAACCCGGCCTCCTGAATACCAACATTGAATTCTTCTATGGCCATCCTTATATCCCCAGAAGCTCCACACACCGCATTCATTTCTCGGACCGCGTTGAAGTCCCCCCCACCAGCCAGGGCTCATCCGAGTGCTCACGAGCTAAAATTTCCAAGGTATTCCATAAACTTCTGCGATCAATCATCTCAGAGGCACCATAAACAATAGTGATTATGAGGGATTCACTATCTGCCCTATGAGTGACACGACAGTGCATAAATTGGTTCCCCAGATCAAGAATATGAAGGTCCACAACATTATCATCCCATGCAACCCAAATACGGTTACCCACAGTTGCATAATCAACAAACCATTTCCAATGAGGAAGCAAAAAAGACTGAATATGCATGACGTTGTTAATACGCACACGAGTTTCTAAGATGCCCATAAAATCTAACCTGTATTCCGAGATAAGGTCCTTTAATGCGAGCTGATGGTCTCTCTTATTCAGCCCCCGGATATTCCACACCGCGAGATTCAACATGGATCACTACTAGAGGGGCTGCATGTGTTAGGACCCCTAGTATTCTCTTCTGCGTCGTCCAGTGAATTCAGAGCATCAAAAGGATTAAAAGTAACCACTTCCTTACCCTTCTCTTTCTGCGATGAGGTGTAGCGTTTATTCTGTTTTTTACCTTCATCTCCTTTCACTTTATCCTCCACCACAACCACGGTGTTATGTTTCTTTACTCTCTCCTCGGTAACTTGTGGGGGGAGGGGACGTTGGCTTTTGGTACATACACTTTCACCGGAGGCTTTGTCTGTTTCTGAGGATTGGTCAATGAACACTCCTTCACCGAGTGACCAACATCATGCATCCTGTGCATTTAGGGGGAAGCCATTCATACTCGATATCAACCTTGCATGGGGTTTCCCCACCATCTTCATCTGGCGTCATTATAATAATATATTTTTCCAATTTCTGAGTAACATCAATCATCACGCATACACGAGCGAAGTCCAGTCTCATGCATGCCCTCGTTATCGCATCAGGGTATAGTGGCTTACCCACACCGCTAGCCACAGTACTCAATCCTTCCGTCGTCCAGAATTCCAATGGAAGGTGTCGCAGTTTTATCCAGACCGGCACTTGTGTATGCTTCAACTTTCTCATAGCCATACCCGGTTCCCACTTTTGTAACACAATTGGTTGTCCCTGAAACAGCCATGGCCCCCCTTCTATGACCTCCTCCATATCGATTTTCGTTTTAAATTGAAAGAAAAAGAAGCCATTAGCAGTTGCTGTGACCTCTCGTAGCGCCGGCCAAATCAAATGGGCAAACTCCTTTAAATGGTGATAGTACGGCCGCTTACCCATAAAATATCCCACTGCCGTAGATTTCCATCGTTTGGCTCTGTCCCGCACAGTATCAAGTGGAGGACGAACTACAACCTCTCCATTTTGCTTCGTTGGGGCAATGAAAGATAGCGTTTTTCGGGACGAATTGTTGAAAGCATCAGCAATTTTATCATTAACAATCCCATTAGAACCAGTGTGAAGCGGAATGTTCCCAATAAACAAGGGAACTGCCGTCAATTTTTTCCTCAGATTGCTGTTTTTCCCCCCATAAAATTAGTGATGTCAGCCCTAGGATGGATCACATCAGCCCTAGCATCATGGATGACATCAACCCTAGCATCATGGATGATATAAGCCCTAGGATCAGGGATGACATCAGCCCTAACATCATGGATGACCTCAGCCCTAATAGGGCTTATGTCAGCCGCCCTCTCATCCACCTCACCTACCTCGTCACCCCCTTCCGCCGCCACGTCAGCTCCGGCAACGTCACCGATCACCGAGAACGTCGCCGACCATTCACCAACACGCCGGAAAAACGCGCAAGGGGATCCAGGCGCTACAGAAATGTTCGCAGCAACCTTCCGACCGCCGGCACTCATCGGTCGCCCAGAAACTCCTCCGTTTCCGCCCATCTCCGACGAATAATCGCAAACAGCCGCCGCCGTGGGGAGTTGAAGCTTTGTAGACGTCTCACCTCCATTTCCGACCATCGTTTGCCCAGCAATGCGAGGGAGAAGGCAGCGCCTGGCCTTGAGAAGTTTTCCCGCCACTGGTCGCTCTTGCCCGCGCGCCACCATTGGCGTTGCACACCGATATTTGCCGTCTCCAAAGCGTGATTTCCATCGGATTTGAAGGTCGCGCAAGGCAGCCATGGAAGCATCATTGCCCTGGTCAATAACCCGGTTGGCAAGCTTCAATAATTCGTCCAGATTGAAAGAGGAGGAAGACGGTCCGCCATGGTCGACCTTTGAGCTCGCGCCGCCTCCAAACTCCAGATCTGCAGTCGCGGTTTCAGCTCCGATTTCCCCTCCTTTCGTCGTCGACAGCCGTTCTTCACCCATAGAGACCCTTGGACTACCCTCAGCCGGCGGCAGGACGGCATTTTCAGCCGGCACCAAGAGACCCATCTCTTCTTCTTCTCCATCGCGTGCAGCTCGGTTTCGCGAATCTCATCCATGGCCGTCCTTCTTCCGCCGGCCATTCACTGTTTCGTTAGTCTCGCCGTCGACCAGAGCCTTGCCGTCGCCGTCGCCGGCCGGAAGTGAGGAAGATGAAGCATTAGTATGTAAAAAATTAGAGAGAGAATTTTTTCTTGGGTCCATCTTTTTAGCATATCCACTTGTTGTTGTCCCCTATTCCTAAATCTTATTCTGATGTTAAAGCTGCTATTAAGTATGGTAGAGACACTGTTAATATTGAAACTGTTGTGAATGGACTTAGGAGTAAGGAAATGGACCTTAGGGCTAATAAACCTAGTCAAAACCAACACGAGGTTAATTCTGTTAGGGGAAGATCTAAGTTTAGAAACTCTAGATATAATAACAGAAGCAAAAGCAGGAGTAAAAGTAGAAATGGAAATCGGAATAAATCTAGACCTAGAGAGAACACCTATAATGATAATCGTGATAGATATGAAAAAAAGGAAAAGGCTAATAACGTCTCTGATGATAATAATGGTGAAGTGTTTGTTGTGTGTGAAGCAAATTCTGTGAATTCCTTTGATAAGCATGAATAGTTGATTGATTCTGGCTGCACGTTTCATATGAGTCCTTTCAAAGAAATATTTTCTAATTTCAGATATGAGCCTGCTGGTTTTGTTTCTATGGCCAATGAGAAAAAATGTGAAATTGAAGGTCTTGGTGACATCTCTTTGTGTTTTAAAGAAGGCTATAGATTGACTTTGAAAAATGTCAGATATGTTCCTGATTTGAGCCATAATCTTATTTCTTGTGCTGCATTAGAGGAAGATGGTCTTGAGGGTAGATGGGGCAAAGACCTCATGAAAATTATAAAAGGCTCTCTAATTGTGTTTAAAGCTGAACGTAAATGTAATCTCTATATATGCACTGTTTCTTATGATAATCTTGCTGCATCTGTTTCTGAATGTGATTTAACTGCTTTATGGCATAAGAGACTTGGTCATATCAGTCAAAAGGGTCTTGATTTTTTAAGAAAAGCTGGCATTTTGAATGAAAAAATTGAGAAACTGGATTCTTGTGATGATTGTGTTCTTTGTAAACATCATAAAGTGCATTTCCCTGCTTCACCCTCCCCAAATCCCTCCATGTCTACTTGCATTCTTGATTATGTGCATGCTGACATTTGGGGACCTTCTAATGTGCCTAATCATGGAGGCAATCGATATTTCTTGTCCATTATAGATAATTTTTCTAGAAAAGTTTTCATCTTCTTAATGAAGCACAAATCTGAAGTGTTTGAAAAATTTGAAAAATGGAGAGTTTTAGTTGAAAACCAAACTGGACAAAAGTTGAAATCTCTTCGTATTGATAATAGGTTTGAATTTTGTAATCAATGTTTTTCTGAATTGTGTGATAAACATGGTATAAAAAGGCATAAAACCAACCCTTATACCCCCCCAACAAAATGGAGTTGCTGAACGAATGAATCGTACATTACTTGATAAAGTTAGATGTTTACTTATCAGTTCTGATTTATCAAAATCGTTTTGGGGTGAGGTTATTCTTACTGCTGCACACTTGAATAACAAGTCTCCTTCTGTGCCATTACTTGGAAAAACTCCTGAACATGTTTGGACTGGTAAAATTCCTGATTTATTTGCGTTACGTGTTTTTGGATGTTCTGCATTTGTTCATCAATCTGTTGATAAATTAGAACTGAGGGCCATAAAATGTGTTTTTATTGGTTATCCTGTGGGGGTTAAAGGGTATAGACTTTGGGTACGTAGTCAACCCAGTTTCAAGGTTTTAATCAGTAGAGATGTTACATTCAATGAAAACGAAATACCTTGCTTAGAGAAAACACAATCCTTAGAAAAAGTGAAAACCTTTAATAAGGTGGAGAATAACCTAGGGGATAACCAACACGAGGGAGAATTAGAAAACACATTAGAACCTGAAAACGAGACAGAAAATGCAGAAAACCTAGAAAATCCTGAACCAAACCCATTAGAAAATTATCAACTTGCTAGGGATAGAAATAGAAGACAAATTAGAACTTCTGTAACACTTAAAGATTTTGAGACTGCCCTTCACACTGAAATGACTGAACCTACTAGCATAGATGAGGCTATGAAATCCAAACAATGGCTTAATGCCATGAATGAAGAAATGAAGTCATTAAAGGAAAACAAAACTTGGGTTTTAGTTCCAAAATCAAAAAATGCCTCCATAGTAGATTGCAAGTGGATTTATAAAATTAAGCAAGAAAATCCTATTAAATACAAGGCTAGGTTAGTAGCTAAGGGGTTCACACAAGAAGAGGGGATAGATTACAACGAGATTTTTTCTCCTGTCGTTAAATATACAACTATTAGCATTATCCTTGCTCTCACTGCACACTACAACTGGGAACTCAAACAAATGGATGTTAAAACTGCTTTCCTACATGGTGATTTGGATGAGAATATTTATATGTGCCAACCTACTGGTTTTGTTGATGATTCTAAACCTGATTATGTGTGTTTGCTGAAAATTGTTATATGGTTTAAAACAATCACCTAGACAGTGGAATAAGAAATTTGACTCATTCATGCATTCATTAAAATTCATGAGGAGTCACTATGATCACTGTCTTTATTTTAAGAATGTGAATGACTCACCTATCTTCCTTGTTCTTTATGTTGATGACATGCTAATTGCAAGCTCCAAATCTCTTCTCATTTGTGATTTACAAAAACAGCTTTGTAATGTTTTCGAAATGAAAGATCTTGGAAATGCAAAACAAATTCTTGGCATGAATATCTCTAGAAATAGAGAAAAATCTTCTATTCTTTTAAACCAAAAGTCTTATATCATGTCTATCTTGAGAAAGTTTTCCATGGAAAATTCAAAACCTGCATCAGTACCCCTAGCTGCACATTTTCAACTTTCGAAAGACCAATCCCCCAAAACCGAGTTTGAAAAAGCCAAGATGGAAAAGGTACCTTATTCTAATGTTATTGGTTCTATCATGTATCTCATGGTTTGCACAAGGCCTGATATTGCATATGCCATTAGTTGTCTTAGTAGGTACATGTCAAACCCCGGTACACTTCATTGGGAAGCATTGAAATGTTTGCTTAGATATTTGCGTGGTTCCATTGATATTGGCATTACTTTTTCTAAAAATTCTGATTATACTCAACTTGTGGGATATGTGGACTGAAATTATGCTAATGATCGAGACAGTCGTAAGTCCACTACATCTTATGTGTTTACCTTGTGTGGTGCATGCATTAGTTGGAAATCCCAACTACAATACATAATTGCTTTATCAACCACTGAAGCGAAATACATTGCTACAACCGAAGCTTTCAAAGAAGCCATTTGGCTTGATAGCCTTATCAAAGAAATTGGTTTTTCAAAAGAAAAAGTGATTGTTTTTTCGGACAGTCAGTCCTCTATACAACTTTGCAAAAACCCTGTTTTTCATGATCGCACGAAACACATTGACGTAAGATTTCATTTTACTCGTGACATTGTTGGAAAGGAAGTCATAAAACTGGAGAAGATCAAGACGGAGGAAAACCCTGCTGACATGGGGACCAAAAGCCTGCCAGTGGATAAGTTCACAACGTGTTTAAAAATTTTAAGATTGGTCCCTAACTAACTTGCCTTTCTGTCATAGTTGTTTTCTTTGCAGGTACAAGCATGGAGGGTCCGTGTTTTTGGCTGTGATGAGACTGCCATATCTAAACGCACTCCTGACCCAATTTTTTTTCTAAGGATCATTGGTCCAAGGTGGAGTATGTAATAAAAATATGGCCCAATGACCAATTAGTAGGACCATATGGATGGAGGCCCAAACCCACTTGGATGCCCACCTAGTCTACCCGACCCACTACCCGGTAACCCGACCCATGTCTCTCTCTCTCTCTTATATACTGCAGCCCTAATTTAATCCCTCATACCTCTCCCTCTATGCGCCGACATCAGTAGTCTCTCTTCTCCCTCTCACTTGTTCCATTCTAGTCATGGATTCTTCTTTCTATCTTCACCACCTACAATGGTGGTGGCTTTCCTTAGCCAAGTTAATGGCTAAAGGAAAGCCACCCTAGATTTCCCTTTTACGGTTTCTTTTATACCTATAAAAGGGCGTCTTCTTCTTGGTCCAAAAGCAGAAAATACACACCCTCTTCTTCACTCATACAACTGTTCTTTGTGAACTCTTAGTGTGGGTCTCTGTGACCGATTTCTGATACTAGATCTCTGTGATCCGTGGGTAAGGGTATTTTGTGGAGTAACCGTGGGTCTTGGTGACTGACTGAAAACGAGGAAGTTTCAGTGGTGGATCTGGCAACGTCCTGAGCCGTTTCTCAAAAATCAGATTTGTTCTTTTTGATTTGTTCTTTACTTTCAGTACATTCTTATTTTATATTCTGGTCTGTATTTAAGGAGTTTAGTACTCCATATAACTTTTCTGTAATAGTTGGCTAGAATTTTTCTGTTGTGAAAGAGGTATCACTGAGGGTTTTCACCCTACAAAGCCAATTTTAACCAAATTCTAATTTCTGATAATTTTGAATTTTTTAATTGACAAGGAAAAATCCCATTGGTTAGAAACACATCTATTTAAATATATTAAATATTTTTTTTATACTATTCAAAATCTTATTTTCAGGATTTTAATCGAATTTTTCAACTGTCAAGAAAAAAATTTATTGGGTTAGAAACATTATCTATTTTAAATATCTTAATTATTTATTTCGTATTTATCTAAAATCCTATCTCCAAATTTTAAATTAGAATATAACATCAGTTAGAAACATCACCTATTTTAAATATGTTAGATATTTGTTTTGAAATTATCTGAAATTTTATCTTCAAGATATAAGTGATTTTTTTAATTGACAAGAAAAAATCTTAATCTTTTAGAAATATAATATATTTGAACTATATTAAATATTTATTTTGTACTTATCCCAAATTTATGTATTTATTTTGTATTCATCCTAAAATTTTATTTCCAAACCAAATCAAAATCATATAATTAATAAATTCTATTTATTTTGTATTTATCCCAAATTTTATTTGATATTAATTCAATACATATTTGTCTTATATGAGTTTATTCTTATTATTAACTTGTATTTATTAACACGAAAAATATCCAAACCAAATCAAAATTTTAAATATATAGTGGCCTTCATCATATTTGTAATTAAATAGAACAAACTCTACTATGCATCCCTTCATTTATTATATAAGCTCAATATATATAATCAATTTTCTATGCTCTATTAAATGATTTTAAAATTTAACACTCTCTATGCTTCTTTTCATTGCTCTTCTATGGAAGTGATGTCTTTAAAGTTATTTTATTTATTTTTTTCATGATCTTTGGAGTTATGTAATTAATAAATTCCATCTCAATACTCATGTATTTATATCTGTTAAATTTTAATATTTATTTATCTCTACACTCATATCTTATAGCTAAATTGATGTTTTGCTTTTAGCATTATATTATTTTAAGTTTTAGATGTTAATTTTTATGATGCATGTGTAGGGTGTAAACTCCTGTGGTATCCTTTTATACAAGGTAACTTAATAAACTATTACGGAGATCTGGAGTACAAAACTCCTCAATATAAATTACAGATCAATAAATACAGATCTCAAATAATAGAGGAATAAAGAATAAATGAAAAACAAGATTTGTATGAAATTGACTCAGGATATGCGGGATCTAATCAAATAGGGAACACGGTCACAAGGCACCATACCCAAACAAACAACCAAACCAAGAAACCCACGATTGCTCCTCAACACAAACAGAGCCTTAAATCACTCAGATCCGTAAATGGTCACCAGATCCACCATTCACGTTCACTTAGAACTTTCAGAGATTAGAAGAAAGAAAAACAGATTTTGCTTTCGTGTGTTTAATAGAGGAGCCAAGCTCCTTATTTATAGGGGTAGCAAAAGCATTAGAGAAGGAAACCTTGGATCGCTTTCCAAAAGCCATGGATTGGCTTTGGAAAGCCACTGGTGTTAACGGTGGAGAATAAGGAAGGTAAGAGAGACAGCCATGGAAGGCTTAGAGAGAGAAAGAAGAGGTAGACTCTCTAAGCCTTCCATGGCTGTCTCTCTTACCTTCCTTATTCTCCATCATTTATCTTATGGCTTGCTATATTGGAGAAACTACCTACGACGGACAAACCATAGTTATCTAACTTAGGTAGATGTGTATTATGTGATGAGGATGAGGTGGACACACACACACACACACCTATTTTTTCGATGTCGATACAGTCGCCAATGCCTTCACGCTATTAGACGAGTTGTACGTTTTGCGTGGCATAATAGAGATTGGACGACAAATGTTGAGTGGGCTGCAAGGAAGTGGAGGGGTAAACATATCGTCAATGTGGCCTATCGCGCATTATCGGGTGCGTGTGTCTACCATATATGGATAGAGAGAAATCTTACACGATTCGAGCGTACTGAGCGGAACCCGAATATTGTAGCTAGCTTAATTGTGAAGGATGTTAGACAGCGTATACTTAGCATTACCTTAACCAGCTTTGTTAGTACACATGCACTTTATAGATTGTGGCGTATCCCTTGGCCTATTGAGGGAAACACTACCTGATTCATGATTGTTGTATTATATCTTTTCTTATTTATAAAAATTACATGTATCGAAAAAAAGAAGAGATAGACGGCGGATAAGAAGGAAGAGGAAAATAGTAGATTAGGGTTAGGTTTAGGTTTATATAGTAAGAAACCTGGGTCAGGTAGTAGTGGTGGGTCAATTCGGGTAGAGGGCCTCCAAGTGGGCTTGGTTCGACTGATGGGCCTCCAAATGGGCTTGGAGTGTATTTGGGTATTGGGCCATAATTTGTAAAAGCATGAAAGTTATTGAATTAACAATCTCTACCTTTTCTTTGCTTTTTTTTAGTTAAATTATAAGACTTATTTATTTATTTTTTGTTTATTTTTAATTTAATTTCTATGTCGATTGCTTCATTCTGTTCGACAAGAAAAAATAAATTCATTTAAATTTATAATAAATTTATTTCATGTTATTAAGTACATATTTCATTTTTAAAATTTATTTTTATACTTCTACTTAATCAATTATTTAGGTTTTATTTCTATTTAATTTTTTTTTTATCTTTTATACACCAGTTAGTAATTCATCAATATAAAGGAATAGATCATTTAATGCAAATAGTTACATATTTCATTTAATATTAATTTGTATAGCTCTATTTAAGTCACCAATTAGTTCTTTTTTTCTGTTTAAATACTTATCCCTTCGTTATTTTTATATACTATTTTTTAATATATTATGGTTTCAACCATTAAATTTTTGTGTTGTAGTTTAGTTTTTTTTTTTTTTTCAGAGTTTTTTTCTATTTAGTATTAATAGATACATATTCTATTTAATATTTACTTGTATAATTCTACTAAATTTGATATTTAGTTTTTATTTTTATTTAAATATTTACCCTTTTTTTTTAATCTTTTCATTATATATCTGTTATAATTGCATCCATTAAAATTTAATTTTATAGTTTAATTTTATTGGTCTATTTCTGATTCTATATTTTTTGTATTTTATTTTCTAGAATGATAAACAGATTTATTTACAGTTGATCGATATATATTCATTTAATATTATTTGTATAACTCTACTCAAACTATGATTTAGTTTTTATTAATGTTTAAATATTTATGCCTTTATATTCTTTTTATATATTACAGTTCAATATGTATATTAAAATTTTATTTATAGTATAATTATTTTTGTTCTTTTTTAGATTTTCTACAACAAGAAGGAACAAATTCATTTAGTGCTAATAGATACATATTTTATTTAATATTAATTTTTATAATTCTACTCACACTAGTTACCATTTAGTTTTTATTTATGTTTAAATACTCACCCTTGTGAATTTTTTATAGACCAATTTTTTTTTAATATATTACAGTTTAGTGTTAATTGATACATATTTTAATTAATATTTATCATATGATTCTACTTAATATGATATTTTTAATTTTTAATTTTATTTAAATATTTACCATTTTTTTATCTTTTTATACACCTATTTTCCTATATATTATAATTTCATCCATTAAACTTTTTTTATAGTTTAATTTTGTTACTTTTTTAAGTTATTATTATCACTATTATTACTACTACTACTATTATTATTATTACTATTATTATTATTATTATTATTACCTATTATTATTATTATTATTATTAAGTATTTTGTATTACAAGATTTTAATTTTACATATAATTTGTTCCTTGGACTATCTAAATTTGATTCAACTAAATCTATGATCATATTTTAAAATATATGTATTTTCATATATGTGAAATTCGAGTTATTTTTCAAAAGTTTCTTATTTAAGAAAATCATATCTTAAATCAATGAAAGTCATTTTGTTCTTTTATGGCCATTAATAGTGTTGCTATATTTATATTTTAATTAAATTTAGTTTTTTTATTTTTATTTGTACTCATTTTTTATTTTCTCATTTCATGACAATGTACTCTTTATCTTTTTTTTATTCAAATTGCTCAAATGATATTAAGCTTTTGAAATTATTTTAATTATTTTTTTTTATGGTCCATATTTTTTTATTTTATTTTTTATTTTTTAGTTGTCTTTCTTATAACTTATTAAAGTACGTTTCTATTCTTGCTTTTTCTTTTTTTTTTATATTTTAAAAAGTAATATCATTTTAGATGAATAGTGAATTATAAAAAAAATAATACATTTAACTACTTGCTTGTTTTTTATATTTTTCATATTTGTAGGGAAAAAAAGGTGATCTATATATTAAATAGAATGTAATAATTTTATAGAATAATCCTCATAAGTTACAAATATTGGTTAGTAGAATATATTGTATGTGTAGAAAAATATAATTTTCAATAATAATCAAGATAATTTAAAAATTAAAAATTATTATGTTTTATTTATTAAAAATGACAAAAGTTTATTTTATGAAATTGATTTTTTTAAAGTAATATATTATAAGATATTTTATTTAATTTTTAAAAAGAAAAAAATTATGTAATCATGTATAGCACGGGTTCTACGCTATAATATATATATATATATATATATATATATATTCAGCCAAAGAGGGAAAGATTATGTCTAATGAACCAACATTGGATAATTTCATTAGCTAGTTTTTGATTAAGAATATAGTAAGTCAATAACTTATTTTTTCTAATACATATTTATAATTATTTTAGACCATCAATATATTAAGTATATATTTTAATTATTCATTCTATTTCCATATTTTTCCTTGTATATAACGAAGAGAGATGACATTTAAGAATCGTATTAGGAGTTCTTTGATTTAAAAATAAATCAATAAAATCGAAAGCCTAAAAAATAACAATCAATATTTTAAAAATTACAAACTTTCCATAAAAATATACTACGTAAACAACATATAATTCATTAGGATTGATGATTTGAATCAAAATTGATAACCTTAATTTAGCATCTCTTGATTTATCTCACAATTTTTGGAACCTTAAATAGGTATGAAAAATTTTTCTTTCCTTGATTCTTAATGTTTTTTTATTACCATTTAGATGGTTTTATGAGTTCACGTATATGTGATTTTATGTGTTAATTATAGAGTTTTTTACTTAATTTATATATACCATTATACCTATTTTGATTATTTTATCAATAATATTTGATAGAGACATTAAACCTTGTAGATATTTTTTACCGGTGAGAATCCGCATGCAAACGCTTGGGTTTAGAAATAACTTGTCTTCCACATCATAATTTTAGCTACATAGGATTATAAATCAACAAAAATGCATTTAGGTGTCATGCCATGTCACTTTCCCGACGTAAATTATAAATCCAATCGACCGGAGGACTAAAACTAATCAATTTTGTAAGTTACTGGAGTTAATAAAAAATGGACATACTTATAGGACTAAAACTAAAATTGGGCATACTTAACGAACTAAAAATATATTTTAAAAGATAGAAGATATGTGTAGTAAGCTGTGTGTTTTTGGCCGATGGAGAAGACCCCCTTTTAAAGGGGTGAGAATGAGTCAACTGAATGGAAGGTTCGGTGGCGTTTCAAAAGCCACTAGATTAGCTTTGAAAGCCACCACCTTAACTAGTGGTGGAGTAAGGAGGATCAAGAAGAATCCATGGCGGATTTAGAGAGAGAGAGAGAAGAGAGTGTTGTTAAACGGCGCAGAGGAAAATAGAGAGGGAGAGAATGAAGCAGCTAGGCTTAAGTTAGAGATTAAATAGGTAGAGTGATGGGTCGGGTACCGGGTATGGGTCGGGTTTGGTTTGAGTGGGTATTGCCAAGTGGGTGAGTCTTGTGGGCTTTGCCTAGTGGGCTTGCCAGTAGTGGTCATTGTGCCATATTATAACATGCTCCACCTTGGACCAATGATCCATAAGGAAACATTGTCCGGAGCTAAATTTTGGATCTGGAACATCATCATAGCCAGGGGACCCTCCCTAGGTGTACTTGCAAAAAATATAACTATGACAGAGAGAAGCTTAGTCAGGAACCAAATTAAAGATTTTTAAACAAGTAATGAATTTCTCCACGGGTAAGCTTTTAGTCCCCATATCTACAGGATTTTCCTCGATTTTGATTTTTTTCAACTTTATAACCTCCTTCCCAACAATGTCACGAATGAAATGATATCTAACATCTATGTGTTTTGTTCGATTATGAAAAACAGGATTTTTTTACAAAGCTTTATAGAAGATTGAGTGTTCGAAAATACAACTAATTTTTCTTTTGAAAAATCAATTTCTTTTATTAAACCATCTAGCCAAATGGCTTTTCTAAGAGTTTCGGTTGTGACAATGTATTCGGCCTCGGTAGTATATAAAGCAACTATGTGTTGTAGTTGGAATTTCCAACTAATGCATGCACTGCAAAAAGTAAACACATAAGATGTAGTAGATTTACGACGTTCCCTATCATTTGCATAATTTGAGTCCACATATCCAACAAGTTGAGTGCAATCAGAGATTTTAGAAAAAGTAATGCCAATATCAATAGATCCACTTAAGTATCTAAGCAACCATTTCAAAGCTTCCCAGTGGGGGGGGGGGGGTTTCGGGATTAGACATATACCTACTAAGACAGCTAATGACATATGAATTGTTAGGCCTAGTGCACACCATAAGATACATGATAGACCCAATAACATTAGAGTAAGGAACTTTTTCTATTTTGACCTTTTCACTGTTTGTTTTAGGGCATTGGTCTTTGCAAAGTTGAAAATGTGCAGCTAAAGGAACTAATGCAGATTTTTCATTTTCCATAGAAAACCTTTTTAAAACAGACAGGATGTATGACTTTTGATTTAAAAATATAGTAGAGTTTTCTTTATTTCTAGAGATGTTCATGCCAAGAATTTGCTTTGCATTTCCAAGATCTCTCATATCAAAAACTTTGCACAACTATTTTTGCAAATCACTGATAAGATGGGAACTAGGGCTAGCAATTAGCATGTCGTCAACGTAAAGGACAAGAAAGACAGGAGTGTTATCCACATGTTTAAAATAAAGACAATGATCACAGTGACTTCTATTGAAGTTTAAGGAATGCATGAATGAGTCAAATTTCCTATTCCATTGTCTCGGGGACTGTTTTAACCCATAAAGCGACTTTTTTAACAGACACACATAATCAGATTTAGAATTATCAACAAATCCAACAGGTTGTTTCATATAAATCTTTTCATCCAAGTCATCATGCAGGAAAGGAGTTTTTAACATCCATTTGTTTTAACTCCCAGTTGTAGTGTGCAGTGAGAGCAAGAATGATACAAACAGTGGTGTATTTAACAAGAGGAGAAAAAATTTCATTGTAATCGATTCCTTCCTTTTGGTTAAACCCTTTAGCCACTAGCCTAGCTTTGTATTTAATGTGGTTTTCTTGTTTGATTTTGAAAATCCACTTACAGTCTACTATCGAGGCATTTTTCGATTTTGGAACTAAAATTCAGGTTTTGTTTTCTTTTAACAACTTCATTTCTTCATTCATGGCACTTAGCCATTGTTTTGATTTCATAGCCTCATCAGTACTGGTAGGTTCAGTCAATTCAGTATTAAGGGCTGTATCGAAATCCCTAAGTTTTGTAGGAGCCCTAATTTGCCTTCTATCTTTGTCTCTAGCAAGCTGATAGTTTTCTAGTGGGTTTGATTCAGTATTTTCTGAATTCTCTATAGTTTCAGTTTCTTGTTCTTCTAATGTGTTTTCTAATTCTCCCCCTGTTGGTTATTTCCTAAGTTATTCTCCACCTTATTAAAGGTTTTCTCATTTTCTATTGGTTGAGTTTTATCTAGGCATGGCATTTCATTTTCATTAAAAGTCACATCTCGACTAACCAACACCTAAACGCCAGGTTGATTACGGATCCAAAGTTTATACCCTTTAACACCTTCAAAATAACCAATAAAAACACATTTTATAGATCTAGGTTCTGATAGGATCGCATTTTGTGCTTATTTCATATAATATTTTAGCCTATTTTATGACCAAGTACTCCTAATTAAATATTATTTTGCAGCATTAAGACAAAAGAATTGGAAAATGAAGAAAAACACG
This sequence comes from Sesamum indicum, assembly GCF_026168435.1. NCBI lineage: Eukaryota > Viridiplantae > Streptophyta > Magnoliopsida > Lamiales > Pedaliaceae > Sesamum > Sesamum indicum. The sequence goes on from NC_142669.1 coordinate 924,966, forward strand.
AAAATGAAAATTCAAACAAGACTCAAATTCAATTTTTGGCAAGAGTTTGGAGCTGCTTGGACTACCTCTGATGAAGGAAGAATTTACCAGGATTATAATTTTATCTCTATAAGTCTTTTAGTTCAACTAGGAATCTACTTCTAATCCTAATAGAACTAGGTATCTAGCTATTATAAATAGGTGATGTAATTCACTTTAAGAGACAACTTTTGAACTCTTCTATTTCTCTACGTTTTTATAATATTTTCTTACTTTGCTTTTCATGCGTTCTTCCATTAGCATGTCTAGCTAGTTCTCTTATTCCGGTTGAAAATTTGGTGATTGCTTAAATCCAACGAGTTGTGAGATCTAATTTATGCTTTCTACTTTTATTCATGTTGGTATTTGTCTTGTTCTCTGTTCTTTTATTACAAATAATCTGATTTATTATCAAAAATATTTGCCTAGCCAATTGAACTTTCAAATCCGTAATTGTTTGTTTAGTTCAATAACTAGTGGTAACATAGCATAATTGATTATGTAGAAGTTTTCAATTATGTTGTGGGGAATGCACAATCTAACTTAAATAAATCCTCATAGGAATTTATTGGTTAGAATTGGGTCTTTCTAGTTCTTAATGCTGTCGGTAAATTAAATCTTGAGGACGTTCCTAAGGTTGTTTACTGATTAGGGATTTAGTCAACGGACGTTCCTTGACTATCCACAAGGTAAGGAAAGGTGAGGTTGTTAGGTCGTACCAATGGCCATAACCAATTTATCAATTATGAATAATTTTTATCTTTGCATCTATGATCGACCGTGGAATTAAGCATGATTCCGTCTTTAACTGGAATACTCTTCTCTTATATTTATCTCTTCTAATTTTATTAGCTTTTTAGTTTTATTCTTCTTCACAATCAAAATTCCCCCTAATTATTTTTATTTTTGAAGAAATTAATTTAAAACCAATCTCTGTGGATTCGAACTTACTCATACATCTACAAAAATGTTTGTAGAAATTATTTTTGGTGGATTCGACACCCATCAGGTTCTAACTTATCAAGCTTTTGATGTACAAATGCAGAGCATCCAAAAACACGTAAGGTAGATAAATCAGGTTTTTTGACTCACCAAACAAACTTAGGTGTTTTTTCAGATAAGAGCACAGATGGAGACATGTTAATCAAATAAGCAGTAGTAAGAACAGCTTCACTCCAAAAGATTTTAGGCAATCCAGAACTGATTAATGTATATACAATTATATGATGTGTGTGATTAATATATATGTATACTAGGGTCGTTGGATGCATGGATTAAATCAATTATTAATTAAAATCTATTTTATAAAAGTTTTAATTATGTTAAAGTCAAATGAAAGAGATGCTTTTAAGTTAATTAATAATGCAAACACATTTTGTTCATAAAATTACATTGCATCAATATTTTAAAAAATTTCACAATATATACAAAGAGATGTATCAATGGAAACAATCTAAGAATAAACTTAAGTATGAGTTTAATAATATATTAACATTGATTCAAAATTTTTTAAATAAAATTTAGACAAACACTAAAGAAAATTTTGTGTGGAATGTTTTATTTACTGAATAGTAAGTGGTGTTTCTACTGTAATAGTAGGCATTAGTTAGATTTAGTGTATTTGATATATTGATTAGAGTATAATTATTATAATAGTTTGTTAGATAATGATATCCGCCAGAAATGATTGTAATCAATTTATTTCAATTATTAATATTTCATCATTCTTATTTAAAAAAAAAAAGATTTTTGATAACATGAAAATTAGTTAATGACAACATACTTAACTTAATGAATTCAACTTATAATATACCAAAAAGATAATATTTCAACCAAATGAATTATTAATAGAGCAAAATCCTGTTTGAGAAGAAGGTTTGTTAATTGGGGGACGGTTATACTTGATGGAAAATATTTGCATATGAGATGTGTGGCTCATATTATTAATCTTATTGTCAAGGATGGTCTGAAAGAATTAAATGACTCCATTGAGCGTGTACGGACAGTTGTTAGATATGTTCATCAATCACCAGTTAGGACAAAAAAATTTAATGATTATACTGTTGAGGAGAAGATTCAAAGAAAAAAAACATTGTGCTTAGATGTACCTACAAGATGAAATTCAGTTTATATGATGCTAGATACTGCTTTAATTTTTAAAGATGTGTTTGATAGATATGAAACATATGATGCTGATTTTCATAATGATTTCATGCTTGGTGGGCCTTATGGTAAGATTTTGGGTTGCCTATGAAAGAAGATTGGGATATGGTTGCGAAATTTGTCAATATGTTGCAATACTTTTATGACCTAACCAATCGAGTGTCTGGGTCTTTGTACGTGACATGCAATACTTTTTTGGATGAAATAAGTGACGTTGATGATTTGTTAAATGAGTGGCTTATGAGTAAAAATGGTTATTTGGTGGACATGACACGACAAATGAAGTACAAATTTGATAAGTATTGGGGGAATGCTGAAAAGATGAACATGATGTTATATGTTGCTATTATGCTTGATCCTTGTCATTAGTATAACTATCTCAAATATGTGTTTAAGAATATGTATGGGTTAGAATTAGCAGAGAAAATAGGAAATTTGGCCAGATCTGCTATATACGATGTATTTGAAGAATACAAGAAAATGTATTCTTCTACAACATCACGACCTTCTTCCATCACTTCATCTAATGAATTAGATCAGGCTTAGGATCAAGATGATGATAGTGAACGAAGCGTTGGTAGAGACAAGAGAAAGAAATGGAAACAAATGGTGTCTACGATTAGAGGTCAGCATAAGTCAGAATTGGATAGTTATCTTAAGGAGGAAATTGTAACAGATGAATCTCCGAATTTTAACATCATTGAATGGTGGAAAGTCCATACGCCAAGATTTTCTATCTTAGCAAGATTGGCACGAGATGTGTTAGCTATGCCTATATCTACTGTTGCATCAGAGTCCGCTTTCAGTACTCCAGGTCGCATAATCGATAATTTTAGAGCTTCATTGACTCCAAAGATGGCACAAGCTCTAGTTTGTTGTCAAGATTGGTTACGACACACTCCATCCAAACCAGTTGAAGAAGACTATGATGCCATTGATAAAATTGTAAAAGGTAAGTATAGTTTAATTTAATACTTATTGCAAATATTAGTTTCTTGAAATATTAGTTTAATCTTATAATTCTTGTAGATGTTGGATCAAATATTGGGGCGGAGTTAACCATCATTAGGTTACGATGTTGTCATGTTGTGTATCATGTAAGTCATAAGTAGTGATTTTTCTTTTTTACTTTTATAGTTTTACTTTTATTTGTTGTTGTTTTATATCTATATATTTTTTTGTTTCTTAAATCTTAGGTGCAAGTTGAATAGTGGATGGAAGATGGATGATGACTTGATGTCGATTGTCAATGCTCAATGGTGAAATTTTAATTCAATTCTGCAATTCGCTTTGTAATATTTTTAGATATTGAATATTAACATATTGAAGTTGTACTACACTTGTGACTTGTACTATTAAATTAGAATTTAATTTTGGTATTTTGTATTTGTATTTTTGGATAAAATTGAAGCAATATAACAATTTCGGCTTAAAATATCAAAATATATTATTTTTTAAAAAAAAAAGATTTTTTTCGATTTTTAAACCGAATTTCAATTCGGTTTTAACTGAACCGAACCGGTGACATTCGGTTCGGTTTTCGATTTTTCAAACCGCCAAACCGAATTTTCGATTAACCTAAAATTCAGCTCGATTTGGTTCGGTTAACCGGATTGAACACCCATAAATCTATATAACAAGGTGGACGAAGTCCTTCTTTCTTTTCTTGTTTTTTTATTTTTTGTTTTGTTCCTTCTCTTTCCTAGGAGTACTCAAATCAAACAACGTGATATTATCTACTACCAAAAAGTAAGGTTAAAGCTACAATTCTTTTTTATTCTTGATGCGTTACGTGCGACGAACATGAACAAAAAATAACCCTAACCACTGTCTAAGATCTGAGAGCCCATTTCTGCGAGTAAAATCGATTCAATTAAGTAGAATTCTTTTTGCTTTCTTTGAGTAAAAAAAAAAAAATTTACTCATCTCTTTATACTTGGGAGAAAGGAAAAAAAAAAAGAACAGTGATGAGAATTTGCTCATCTCTTTTGAGGAGGGCTTAGGGATTCATATTTATTTCCGGAGCGATCTGAACTTTCGGCACGTGGCGGAATGTGGGCTGTCGAAATTGATTTGGTTGCTGATATGGGAAAGTGGTGAGATAACAACCTCGAGGCTTTGGATTTGGTAGTAGATAATATCACGTTGTTTGATTTGAGTACTCCTATATAGAAGGAGGAAAAACAAGGAACCAAAAAAAAAAAAAAAAACAAGAAAAGAAAGAAGGACTTAGTCCACCTTATTATACAGATCAAACGCATTGTTGTCTCCAAGAATTGCTGAGATTGTTGGTTGTCTTGAGGCCCACCAGGATTTGAGGGTAAAGGGTTGTTGTTGTTGATAAGACACAGAAAAATCCCTATTTCACGACTCGCAGTTTAGCACTGTTTCTGAATTCAACAAAAGGCAAGAGGAACAAGAGAACCTAGTATCGGCAAACTGAAACAAAAACAAGAATGTCTGAGCCACAGTGTGAATTTTGTGGGGTTGCTAGAGCAGTTGTGTATTGCAAACCTGACGAGGCCCGTCTGTGCCTGCAATGCGACGGCTGCGTTCACTCTGCCAATGCCTTATCGCGCAGGCATCTTCGTTCCCTTATCTGTGACAAGTGCGTCTCACAGGCCGCTACGGTACGTTGCCTGGACGAGAAGCTGTCACTATGCGAGGCCTGCGACAGCTGCTGCTTTGGGCTGGAGCACCGCCGTCTCAAGTTGAGCTTCTACAGTGGATGCCCTACCCCGGCCGAGTTCTCCAAAATCTGGGCTTCAGTTGTTGATTCCACCACTCCGCAGGAGGTGGGAATGGGTGACGCAAGGGGGTCATCACCGGGGGTTATGGTGGCGAATAGGCTTAATGAGATGGCATCGGGTATGAAATTCGGGCCGTGGGTGGGCGTTCCGTCTCTACCACCTCCTCAGCTTACGTCTAACTGTATGACGTCTTCGTTTAATAGGGATCACTTGCCTTTCTTGCCGCAAGGATCCACCATCCCAAAGGTGATCATATATTTATTATCCATTGATTATATTCTTGACACTATATCTCGTTGACGCAATATATAAATTTTCATGGAATCAAATGTGTTTAGTATGTCACTAGAATTTCACATTAAATGAAGACGATGCCCAAATGCATGTTATATTGTATGGCGTTGTCTGTGAGAAAGATAGTCCTTCCCAAACCCCTGGTTGGAGGGATGATGCTGTTAAAATTATTACCTTATCGTGCACCGAATCAACCAAGGAGATTTGAGAAGCATATATATAAATCCTAAAATTCCCCTATTCCTAATTTTCGACAAAATTAAACTTGCACCAAAACATAAAATATCTTGGGCAAGGCCCTCCAATTGTCATTTGCAATATGACTTTGTATGTCTAATTCTTGATTTCTAAGTTTGCGCAACTAATCTTGTGCTGAATTTGCTTTGTCTCCCTTTATCACAGGCTTGTGCTGATACCGTGAAGGATCTTGGAATACAAGAAAGTGTTGATCTTTGTGACAATGTTGACATTGATGGCATAGCCCTCAGCTTTGAGAGTGATTACGAAATGCTTGGGAATCTGCAAAATCAGCCAAGATTTCACTGCGACGATGGAGGAATGAGTGGACTACTAATGGAGAAAAACTTATCAGTAACTGAATCTAGCAGCACACACATTGAGAGTACCTTGGAGGTTCTCCTTTATCCTATACCTCCCTTTGATACATTGATCAACAACATAGGATTTTTGTCGACAGGAGAGTGCATAAAGTATTATTTCAACTATGCAGACCTAACAATCCATCTTTATCTTTAGGCATCCTCATCGGTACAACAGGACTGCATAGGTTTCCAACCTGCCCAGGTGGCCGGATCGACCAACTTGATGCAGGCGACCATGAATGCTGGTGGTGCTAACTGTATGCTCATGAACCCGAATATCGGGCTTGGATTTGCAAGCGGACAAGTCCCTTCAAGCATATCGTTGACGCTGTCTAACATCACTCGAGAGAGTAGTGCAGCTGAATATCAAGACTGCGGATTGTCACCTTTGTTTTTCACAGGTGACTCACCATGGGACTCAAATTTCGAGCCCAGTTGCCCACAGGCAAGGGATAAAGCCAAGATGAGATACAACGAGAAGAAGAAGACGAGAACGTATGCCCGACTCTACTCTTTTCTTGTCACACCGTTAATCCCTTTACCTTATAGCTTTATGCATGTAGTGAATGCTGCAATTGTAGGTTCGGAAAGCAAATACGATATGCTTCACGTAAGGCCAGGGCCGATACCAGAAAGCGTGTTAAGGGTAGATTTGTGAAGGCTGGTGAAGCTTATGACTATGACCCTGGCGGAGAAAGGCATTTATGAGCAAGTTACTGCATCTTCCCTTTTCTGAGGAAAAAAAATACAGTTTCCTTGGCATAAAGGTATGCAATTTCCCCTCTGATCACATGCATGATGCATGTATACATTCTTGGAATTTATTTTCTCCAGCTTGAGTTAAGGTAGGACCAAATGTATCGAAATCCCATATATACATCAATGGGCAAGATATATATTTATATCAGCAACTTTTGGCAAAATGTTCAGATTTTTAAAGTGTACTGATGAGTTTGACATTGATTTGTAGTGGCCTTTTTGCTGGATAAAATCAAGTCTTCAGCAGTATGAGACAAGTACATATTCTTCGTATATAGTTTCAATTACTATAAGTTTCTGGCATACGTTCATCTGTCAAAAGACAGATCCAAATGAGGTATGACTTGGCAGTCGGCCGCTGGACCTTTGTGAGGAGCCTGTCTAATTTGAGGTTAGTCCAACGACCAAGTATTCGTTAGTACTCAAGAAAATCACCGTATTTTAGTTTGAAACCTTGTATGTAAATGGATCTGCATTTTACAGGCTTGATTGCATTTTTAGTTTTGGAATTATAGTCATTTCACACTTTAGTCCTATAATTTATTAGGTAAAACACAATAGTTCGTCTTTTCTAATTTCGCGATTTTAGGACAAAGATTGGCTAGAATTATGATGTCACTTGTCCGGGCACAACTTTGAAAATTTCTGTCAATTTTGTTCGAAAATCATGAAATTAAAAAAGGTGAAGGACTATTTTACAATCCTAACAAATTACAGACTAAAAAGTGCAATAAACTCTTTTTATATAGAGAGTTAACTGCATTTTTAACCCCTGTAAAAACACTAATACAAAAATTTTGGAAAATTATAGACCCGTCCGGCTCTTAAATTTTTAGAAAAGAAGCTCACACTAACTTCAAAAACTTGTTTTAGCCTTAAAATAAGTGTTCAAGAGTGGTGTTGCACCCCACCCCTATTTTCTTTTTCTTAGGGAGTTTTTTCGTAATTTATTATTTTTTCAAGATATAATCTCTTGCTAACAAGCTGTATTCTTGAAGGGCTGGAGTCGGGAGATAAGAGTTCGGAAGGCCATGTGCCGAGAGATCTTCTGCTCACGTTTCGTGTGATTTTTATTCCCAAGGGACATGTCATCAACCTCATAATTCTCAAATTAAGCTGTTGCTTTGAGAGTTCTTTGTTTCTTGCAAGAGAATATAATTACACGAATGTCAGGATCAATACTACGTAAGTAGATGAAATGATCTATATGATGAATAATGCCTGGATGAGGGTCGTTAATTACCTGCAGGCATGAAAGAATTAAGATAGATAATTCGCCTTTTTAAGAGTTGTTCGTTAACAACAGAATTTCTGTTTTCATAACATGTTCAAAGTTTAAGGAAAATGTACTAAGGCACACAAGATAATATGGTGACAGGAGAATCGTATGGAAGTAGGTATATATCTGCAGAGCTTTCACTTTTCTTGTCCGGTTCTTGTATTTTCATCCACTCCATCTTACTCAATGTTATCAATGGGGCAAACAAATTCTGCTTTGCTGAAACCGGAAGAGTGTGTGTGTGTATATATAAGGTTAAATGTACTGGTTGTGACATGAGAAATGAGTAAATTTTCTCACTCTTTCCCCTTATAAAAAAATAAATTAGCAAATTAGTCTGTATTTTTGGAAAGTGAAGCAACCCCCTCTCCACTCATCTGGTGTGTTACACGCGAGTTTTGTTTTTAAAATTTAAAATAATGTTTATATTGTTTGATATGACAAAAATTGGCTGGTCCAATTTACTACTCACATACAAGAGCCCGACAAAAGCATTCAGCTCGAGGAGAGCCTTAAGAGCTCCCATTCAGCTTTACCGGGGACCAAAATTCGGTCACCCCAAGAGGGCAGGAGGCCAATGCCACCCTAGTGGCCAAAAGGACACCCTCCTAGATGATAACAAATTACTCGGGACAGGATGATGTAGGTACACACGTGGAGTATGACAAGGACTTGATGGGGCCTCATACGTGACCAACCTCTCCGAAGAAGTCGGGATATGGGTGAATTCCCATCCTACCTTGATCTCTCCCAGCTAGGAATAATTCCCTCAAGATTCTTTAACCATCCCCGGATTATGAGGAAACCTATCCTCAGCAACCGCCTTCTCGACTCCCTAAGGGACAAGGCTCCTCCCTTGCTAGGGGACTTCAACTATAAAGGTAGGTTTGGTCCCCCCCAGTCAGGGGGACGATTATTTTACTTTTCATAAGCTCTCACTCGTTCACCAACTCTTAATTCAATTTTCTTCGTATCATAGCTCGTTATCTCATTATTATGTTTTCTTCTAGAAGTTTATTAATCTAAAATCATATACTGGCTTGAGAATCGGGATGCTAATGTTTTTTTTATAGGTTTCATTTCAGGCATGTGAAAGAATTTGGCCTAAGAGATCTCAAGTCAACAAACCTCATCATATGTGCAACTTTTACTCGCATCAAGTGGCGTCGTTTGTGTGAATCATAGAAAAAAGGAGTGAGGATCAACGAAAACCCCAAACTAGCAATTTGAATAAGCAAAAGGTCGTGGAGTCATCCAAGGAAGCTCAAGCTCTCCAAGTGGTGGCAAGGACACCTTTGGCCCCCGCTGGGCTTACAATGGCAGGGTCTTCTAAGCTTACCAAGCCCTTGGCAGATCCACCACATAACAACACCTCGTGTGGAACTTCCTTGAGAAGGTTTTTGGAAACTATGTAACAAATGACCGCTTCAACAATGTGCAAAACTCAAGTACATGTGGTAGCTCCCGCAACAGGTGAGAGAGAGATGCTTGGGGCCCAAGGGCCTGGGCCGACCCCCACAACTTCCGGAGGAGGTTCCCCCATACACTAAAAAAATAATTTTTTATTGGATTGACTTTTCTAATGGCCAGATTTAAATTTGATAAATTTTATAAATTTGGAATGACTCTTATAAAGGATGCTTGTTCATTCCTTTAACAATTGTTACAAAATAATTATAACGGCTCTTGAAGAAGCCATTCCTAAATGTATCGAATTTTGTAACGGTCTGCATCACCATTACAATAATTTATTGAATGTAGAAGTTGACTTTGGGACGAGGTTTCTTTCCCATGAGGCATGAAATGAAGCTCTCAAAGAATTAGTCTCTTAAGATTGATGAGGAGGTCAAGAGAATATATGACATTTCCTAGGACTCTATGTTAGCAGCATATAGTATGATGTTTAGTGTACGACACTTGATCTAATGCATGCTTTTAATGTCATGAACCGCTATCAGGCATGTGCTGGTGATCATCACTGGATTTGTTCTTGGTATACGACAATGGAGAACTTGTATTGGAAGGGTATAGTGATGTCAGCTTTTAGACTAACATAGATGATATCAAATCTCAGTCCACTTATGTTTTTAGCTCAATGTAGGAAGAGATTCTTGGAAGAGTTTCTAAGTAAGATAATAGAGTTGACTGCACCATCGAGGCTAAATATATAGCAGTTCCAAAGCTATTAAAGAGTAAGTTTGGATGAAAACATATATCAATTGGGTATGATACCTAGTATTGTCAAATCCCTAGTTGTGCATTGTGATAACAATAGGGCAATTGCAAGCAAAAGTACCTAGATTTCATTATACAGCCAAACATATCAGATGCTACCATCTGATCCGAGAGATGGTTGAAAGAGGTGACGTTTAGGTAGATCGTGTTGTATTAGGAAAAGAACATGTCAAACTCGTTGACCAAACCTGTTTCACAAATCGCCCATACTAAACATATCGAGAAGATGAGTTTGAAGGGTGTGAGTGATTGGATTTAACATAAAGTGGGAGATTGTTATCGAAGGTGACCATAAATTCAATTAGTTTTTTGTATCTATTGTTGATGATCGTATTCGATGTACTGTTAAATATCATTATATAGTTTGTTTTTTGGTTATCTTTATCGTGTTATGATTAGATTTTATCACTGACTTTAACAGATAAACCCCATAGACCAAATGAAACCAATGAAGTTGGGTTGTGTATTTGATGACGATTATGAAACCAACTTTTCGGGGTCAATCTGAAATATTCTAAGTCAAGAACCCTCAAGAATGGCACTAAGAAGTTTTGGAAAAACTTGCACTAAGTGGTACATTCATGAGATGAGTATCGTATTTTATCCACGATAGATGTATGTTGCTTATGCGCTTTGGTAGATACACGGCAAGTGAGTCTTGAATTGACTTGTAGGAGTTTTCATATAGAAGCTCATGTGGCATGATTGGTATGCCTAAAATTTCTTTGCTGCAACAGTAGCGAAATTAGTCATTCGATCTGAGGTACCATAGTAGCTTTGTGCATTGGGGCGATTGTATCTTAGTCTTGGTTGATATGATCAGTATTGTGTGGTTGCCAAAAGTCCTGCACCAATGCAGTCAAAACATAATTACAGGTTGCTACATTCCAAGAAAGAACCCATCGCCCATCATGAAATGATGCCGATCTCCTATGTCCTTTAGACTGTGTTGATCTCTGAAAGTCTATGGCTGCGGCTGTTGGTAGAAAAGCAAGAAGTTTTCAATGTTGATTAATTAACATACTCAATAGTTGAAACATAGTTATCAAAGTCAAGTATGAGAACCAATTTAAAATTATGTGCTCTAGACATTGATTAGGAGATAGCTTAAGGGAAGGACCTCTGTACGTTACGCACAAGTGACGGTTCACACCAATTTCACTATTTTATTGTATCATGGACTAGCTAGACATCTATAGTAATGGGAACGCTTGGATCATGTGCTAGCTAATCAAGAGTGATTAATCGAAAAGCAAGTTAATTGTCGGATTAAATTATATATATCATACAAGCCCATGTCTATTGAAGGTGGACCTATAAGGATCATACACAAAACACTAACGATATTGAAAAATTAATTAGAGCATTAATTTTGAGTGAAAATTAGTTATCGAGTTAATTCCAAATGAGAGAGAGGATTAATTTAAATGAATTTAAATTAATTATTTAAATAATTGAATTATTTACTAAGTGTCAATTAATTGGATTAGTTAAATATCTGAGTTTTGGGATTAATTAATCTTAGGTTCAAGAATTATATAAAGTTTCGATATGGACTTAAAATTAATTGATTGGGTCAATTAATTACTAATTCAAAGTCAAAGTGTGTTTAGTTCAAACTGTGGTAAAGCCTCAAGGGATCACGAGGACCTACCATGCAAAAGGTTCTTGATTAGGGGTTTACATCCTCATGAATTTTTACCATCTACTTGCAACAGCCAGCAACTCTATATATAAAGGAAGTTGAAGCCTTGGTGTAGACAAATATTTTGTTCTCTCATCTCTCTTGTATCACTCTTCTACCTCAAAGCGTTTATCTTTGTCATCCTTTTTTTAAGGTTTGAAATTTATTCGGGTCTTTCTTATAGAATACTTTCTACTTCATAGATGTATTGTTCTGGTCCTACTCTCTCGAGTTTCTATCAAAGCTAAAGGAGTCATAAGTTGGTATTTTGTGTGGACTTGTTAGAGAGACATTGATTTACTCTTGTGTGGACAAAGTAGGAGGTGAGCTATTGAAGCTAGGACGCTCAGCTACTCTCAACTAGCCGGTGTGCAAGTGCATGAATAACCTGATTAACATGTGATATAAAGCTCAAACAAAGAAAGTAGACCCCCACCGATCATACCAACAGGACTAATTTTGCTAGCCCAGAAACAAGGTACCAAATCCATGATTTCTGCATTTATACTAACTTGGCAAGCCCTGAAACCAAGCGGATTGGCTCGTGAACGTGCCAGTGGAAGCAATAGGCGAGAAATAGCAATATAAAATTTAAATGGTCATACCAAGGGGTGTATCCTTGATGTTCCCCGGCATTCGATCTAGTATGAAAATAAACAACGATAAAATAATTCATACGAGGCTATGGTTGAGAAATAAAGAAGAAGCATGAATATAAAAATTAAAATTACCTCTTGTAATTTTAAACTTCCAAACAACTACTCTCGTTGAATTTGTTCACTCAAGGTTCCAAAGCAACAACCCCCTAAAAAGGTCCATACCACATCGAAATAAAGGAGGCCTTGATTTCAAAGAGGGAGAGATTTTTGTATTGTGTATTGTGTAATAATTATTTCCTAAATAATTATGCACAATACATATATATACCTTGTATAGATAAATAGGAGTGTGACTAGATACATTTTTTTCTCTAAAAGTAACCCTTCCATCTATTCCAAATAGAGAGGATTCTAATTTTTGCCAAGTTTACACTTACCAAAAATACAATTTTCTTGGTCAACTCTCCTTCCACCAATTTGCTAGTGGATCTTAATAAATGGGACGAATTATATAAAATAAATTTAAGGCCTGAGTTTCAATTAAATCCAATTATCAAGCCTAATAGGTAATTAATCCAGTTAAATATTGAAGCCCAAAATATCTCTTATTAATTAATAAATTCAATGTATTAATTAATAAGGATAAGCACAATTTAAATTAATCCAATTAATTTAAGTTCAGGCTATCCATCCAATGGATCCCCATGTATGAGTAATCCAATTACTTACACCTTGTGGAATTAATTTCAAATAATTTCTTGTTCTTCTTCGCTGATTTGTGTGTGAATCTTTAGGTTCACCTTTCAACTAAACTTAGTCTGGTATCCAACATTACCAATTAATTAAATCTTATTTAATTAGTCATTCTTGATCAACCTTTGATCAAGAAAGCCCGTTACCATGGGCGACCTTCTGTCAACGGTCCATGTCACTAGAGACTAGGTAAATACCCGTGTGAATATTTAGGCTCTTGAGTCCATATAGGTATGATCCTTCCGTCTATCGTCTCTCGGGTCTTAGTCTATGACATGGAATTTTGTATCGTTTCCATCCTAGACTAGGCGTCTATGCTTTAATACTTGAGACCGCGTTAAGCTTAATTATTAGATACAGGAACCTCTTTTTCCCATTCGACCAATCACTGTGGTCGGTTCATAAGGCGTGAATGCATCTCCAAGTACATAGTAGATACCTCGTTCACATATTGACAGGGGACGGATCCTCATCTTCAAACTTACCCTTTTGCTACATATTCGAATGCACTAGACAAGGCTTATAATGATCATGTCTGTGACACAATCACCTCTCGTTAAATCCATGATTTAGTCATCATTTGCATGTGACTGCCATGGTTCCTTAAGTTTGAGGTCTACTCCTATACCATTAGAGCCAGGGATTCAGGTCATATCGACCAAGCCTCCAAGGCTTCTATATGACGATCTCCACAAGTCAGTTCAGTCGATTTGACACCTAGCTAATCAACCCACTAAGATTGCATAGACGTCCCACGCCTGGCATCGATGAAATGCTGCACTCATCAAATGAATCCGACTCTTAGTACAAGTCCCCATAGGACACCTGATACCCAATCTCGAGCTCCTCGACTTGGTACGTTTCAAACCTAAACTTTTGGCAGTTGATTTATGATCGCCATCTAGTACGCAATCCAACTGCACGGTTGTCCAAATGGTCCGTGGGTTTTGTTGTGATGTTTAAATAAATATAAGCTACAGAATGAGCACAATAAAGAAGAAGGCGAATAGCGCACACTTATTTTATTCAATAAATAATATTATATAATATCGAGCAATTGTCAAAACAGATCACATCTAGGCAAATCTAATTGGATTTGGTCAGCTATCATGACAATCTCCCACTTGACCTAAAGCCAAGCACCCATCGATCTCAAACCCATGTTATCGAGATGTTGAATATGAGCAATTTGCGACACTGGTTTAGTAAGTGGGTCTGCTGTGTTTTCTGTTGAGCTGACTCGGCCCATTCGAACATCACCTCTGCTCACCATCTTCCTAAGTAGATGGTAGGGTCTAATAATGTGTTTGGAACGGTGATGAGATCTCGATTCCTTTACTTGTGCTATTGCCCTATTATTATCACAGAAGATACCTACCGGCTCAACAATGCTAGATACTACATCCAACTCTTGGATGTAGTTTTTCATTCAAACTACTTCCTTAGCTGCTATGTATTCAGATTCTATGATGGAATCCACTGTGCTAGCCTGCTTGGAACTCTTCCGAGCAACCACACCAGCATTCAACATAAAGACAAAACTCGATTGAGAATTGGCATCATCATCATTCGATTAGAAGCTAGCGTCGCTGTAGCCTTCTAATATCAATCCCACCATCATAGATCAAGAACATATGCTTAGTCCTTTTCAGGTACTTGACTATGGCTTTGACTGCACTCCAATGTGGCTCCCTGACGCATGCCTGATATCTACTCAATATGATTAAAGAGTATGCGACACCGGGTCTAGTGTACTAGACAACATATTGAATGCTGCTTACGGCTGAAACATACGGGATATCCAACATCTGCTTCAGTTCCTCATCAGTCTCCGTAGACTATTTCTTGGACAGCTTAATTCCATGAGTCATCAGAAGTAATTCTCGTTTTGAGTTTTTCATCATGAATCTCTTCAAAACTTTCTCAATATACGACGATTGGGTTAATCTTAACATCATTCTAGATCTATCCCTGTAAATCTTGATGCCAAGGATGTAGGAAGCTTCACTTATATCCTTCGTGAAAACTGAGTGGACAACCAAGCTTTAATGTCTCTCAACATCTTGACATCATTCCCAATAAGTAAGATGTCGTCCACATAAAGCACAAGGTACGCGACAGAGCTCCCACTGATCTTCTTGTATATACAAGGATCGAACTTGTTCTTGATGAAATCATAACTCAATATAACTTTATTAAAACGCGTGTTCCAGCTTCAGGAAGCTTGTTTGAGGCCGTAGATGGACTTTTGGAGACGACAAACCTTTTGATCTTCTTCAATAGAAGTGAAACCATTCGGAAGATCTGTGTAGATCTCTTCCTCAATGAAGTCGTTAAGGAAGACAGTTTCCACGTTCATCTTCTATATTTCATAGTCCTACCATGTTGCTATATCAAGAAGTATCCGAATGGACTTGGCCATAGCTACAGTCAAGTAAGTTTCCTCAAAGTCGACCCCAGGCCGTTGAGTATATCTTTTTTCCATGAGCCTGGCCTTGAAGGCAATAACCTCCCATCAGCTCCAAGCTTATGTTTGTAGACCGATTTGCACTCGACAGGCTTAACGCCTTTAGGTCGGTCTACGAGAGTCCAGACCTGGTTTGAACCCATCGAGTCCATTTTAGATCTCATAGTCCCGAACCACTTGTCCGAGTTGATGTCCGACATCACTTTTTCGTATGCCCTTGGATCATTATCTAATTGACTAATCAGGCCCAAGAACCCATACCTATCAGGTGGTTGGGATACTCTAGCTGACCTATGGAGGACTCGAGCACTATTAGTGGAAACCATAGGTACAGATGGCGTTGCATCATTCTGTTGAGGTGCCTCACTTGACACTTCAAGCAGTGCCTCATATTGTCAGCTATCAGTAGAAAAACCCTTTTTTCAAGAATACTGCATCTCTCGAGATAAAAATCTTTTGTTTAGATGGGTCATAGAAATAGTACCCTGCAGTTTCTTTCTGATATCCAACAAACCTGCATAGACTAGTCCTTGATTATAGTTTGTCTCCCACTAGTCTCTTGATGTAGGCGGGGCTACCCCATAGTCTCAAGTACTTGTTAGACACAAGCTTGCCAAGCCATATCTCCTATGGCGTTTGGGGAATTGTCTTGGATGGCGCCATGTTGAGCAACTTGGTCGCCGTCTCAAGAGCGTATTCCCAAAAGAATAGGAATAATTCGGTAAAACTCATGGATTGGATCATATCCAACAGAGTCCGATTCATCCTTTAAGCCATGCGGTTTTGTGGCATTGCAAGAGGAGTCTATTGAGAGAGAATTCCATTCTCTTTTTAAGTAATCTTTAAACTCACCACTCAAATATTCTTCGCCTCAATCTGATCGAACAATTTTGATTTTACAACCAATTTGATTCTCCACTTCAAGTTTGTGGGCTTTGTTGTGATGTTTAAGTAAATATAAACATACGGAATGAGAACAACAAAGGGAAAGGCCAATAGCAAATACTCATTTTATTCACTAAAATAATATTACATAATATCATGCAATTGTCAAAACAGATTACATCCAAGCCAATCTAATTGGCTTTCTGTACATCGATCTATCCTAACAGGCCCAAAACAAGCTGATTCAACAGGATGACTCAACAAACTATAGGGATTCCACGTCAGATGAACTTTTCACATCTCAAGCTACATCATATAAAAAATCTCGAGCTAATTTCCTCTATATCAGTGAAGGCTGAACTATCAAGTAATAGGTAAAAAACTCCTCACATTTCGGATTAATTAGGAAAAATTCATTTCAAATGGTTATATCTTTGTTCAGATAAGTTCAAATCCCATTTTGATCTTTTTGTTAGTTTTCTAAAATCTGCAGCTTTCTAATGGTATGCATATCACCATAACAAATTCTTGAATTTTGCTCCAAAGCTGTCTATAAATACAAGAGGTTTAATGCAAATTACCCCCCTTTGAAAAAATAAATACCGAATTCCCACCCTGTGTTTGTGAAAATGGAGAAATTTACCCCTCACGGAATTTCATATGATGCACACACTTTTTACTTGATTTTTATATTTCGTTTAATTTAAATTATTTAAGAACCGTTGGATCTGATTTGAATCAAACGTCCAACTTCAATTATAGATCAATGGCTTAGATCTTACTTGATTTCAAAATCAATTGTCTAGATTTACAATTGTAAATTTACCTAATATATATTTATGTAAATATTCATTTAAAAATATATTATATGTAATAAATTTATATGTAATTATAATTATATATATAAATGTATATATATAGAGAGAGAGAAGAAGCGGCGATGGCAAGTTGGGAAGGGGTTTTGGGTGAGGCAACGACGAGTAAGGGTAGGTGGTTTGGGCATTGTGACGAGGAGTTGGGGAAGGGGTTTGGGCGCTGTAAGGGGGAGTGGAAAGGGTGGTGGGTTTGGGCGTGGCGACAACAACGTAACTGGTTTTAGGGGGCAGCGCCATTTCTTTTTTGTTTCTTATGTGTGTTTTTTTTTTTGATGGGGGGCGCCTAGGCGGGAGTTGGAAAGGGGAAGGGGGGGCGGGGATGGGCTGAGAATGGCATGGGCATGGACGACGTCAGCTAGGGTGGAGGGCGGCAACGAGCATGGAGGTTGTGGCGGTGGACTGAGGGGGAAAGGGGTGGAGGGCGGCGGTGGCCTGTGAGGGGGTGGAGGTGGGAAAGGATAATTTTTATTTTCGCTTTTAAATTTAAAAAATGTATATTATCAAAACTATTATATATTTTATATGAAAATTAGTATTTTTACTGTTTAATAAATATTTATATATTATATATTATATACAAATAATATTTTATTTTTGAAAAAATTATGTTCAGTCGCATGAGGAGCGAGTGCATTGCACACCTCCCTCTAAGGAGATAGATTGCTTCAATTTTAAAAGCATAAGGAGGTAATTTGGTATTTTTTATTTTATAAAGATGTATTTTGCACCTCACCGTATCACAGGGAGGGCTCGCATTTTTCCCTAAATACAAGTCATAGTGCAGTCGAATTAGTAACTCTAACCACTCACACACTGCATATTTACTCTCTTATGCAACAGTACGGACACCTCGCTCTCATTTTTTGCACTCCACACGCTCATTTTTTACTCGCATTTTAATATTTTACCACTTCACATATCACACCATATTCTTATGTTATTTTCAAGTTTCCCCTTTCTCTTTTTTAGTTATTGGATTACTAATTTAAGAACCAGATTATTAATCCCTATTTTGTAGGTTACTTCTCTTTTGATCTTAAAATCTTTGGTAGATCCTCCGACTATAGTGGTGCTGCTAGACTCCGATATGTATTACAATGGTTTTTACATAATTACGTTAGTATCAATAAATTGAGGAATAAAATTGGATTAATAAACTTACATTATAATAATATGATTTTCACAACAAGTGAAACAAATATCATTACAATAATAATATATACGCATAAATGAAGACATATATTCACATATTTAATAAAACTTAAATTTATATAACCTCAAACTTATTTATAAAGTCTCAATCTCAACAACAAAATTAAGAGATCATTGGTATCCGACAACATATTCTGAAATTACAAAATGAACAATCATTATTCGAAACTCAATAATTACTCATCGTCAAAGCAAGCTGCTGTAATTCACATGCATAAAGGTGTGGACCCAAGACCCATCACCATCAACAGTGCACGTTTGCTTCCTATTTGAATCCAGAGTTTGTGATGAGTGGAAATTGAACATTTGAACTAACCCAGCAGGGCCAGACCTCAGTCTACTATTCTTTCTAGTGTTCAAACTTTTGTCATCATGGATTTGTGATAAGTGTTTATGGCTTCTTGGGCACCTTCTGTTGCTGCTGCTTCATTCTTAAACTGGGGGAGAAAAATACAACTCTTCAAATCCTGATCAGCTGAGGATTTTTGGTTCGGCTTTTGGAGGTAAGATCGTATGTGTTACGTATAGGGTTAGGCCGGGAAATATTATTCATCATTGCATATTTTAAGATCGGTACATATTTCTTTCTATTAATTATGAGATGTTAATTAATAATTCCATAAGTTATGAAGGAAGAGCATCGATCTAACCCACATTCGCCTTCCTCTCTGTGCCTCACTCATGCAATTTGCGGTTGATTTTCATGTTTCGACTGATTGTATGGTTTATATTTTATCCTTATTTACGAATTAAAAAAATACAAATATTCTGCTTGGTAATTATCATGGATTCGAGCCACATGACATTAGAGGTGGTGGGTTCGAACTCCACGTTATCTGTGGGATGTTGTTTTTACTGTAATAGTAGGTGTGGGTTACATTTTAATTTATTCGGTATTTTTTGATTCGAGTATGATTGTTGCAATGGTTGTTGTTAGATATTGATATTTGATGGGAATGATGTTGTAATTAATTTATTTCAATTAATAATAGTTTATCGTTCTTATTTAAAAAAATTAAAATATAAAAAATTTAAAATAAATAAAATACATTCTAAAAATAATAATAATAATAATAACACATAGTAAATAGGTTACTGTGAATAGCAAGTATCCGCATGACCGATGAGCTCCTTGTTCGAGTAATAAGGTTGAGGTTTCATATTAAAAAGACTACGTGTTCGAGTCCCACAAAATGGGCATATAATCTACTTTTATAATAATTTATTTATATTCTTTGTTTCTTTTATACATACTTATTAATTTAAAAATATTAATGTATTAAAAATTAACTTTTAAATTTGATTGTACTGACGCAATAGACTGACTGTAATATACTATATATAATTGAAAAGAGTGGTTTTGGTGTCTATATATTTTTTGGTATGTCATCACTATAAAATAAATTGAATTTTTTCTATACTATAAATAATCGCGGCTTCAAAATCATGGTAAATCACTACTATTAACAACGATTAAATAAAATGAAAGCAAAAATTTAAAATTTTTACTACGTTTAATCTATATTCATCGTGGTTTCTAACCATAGCCAAAATATTTTTTATGGATTTGGTCGCGGCTAATGTTTTAGCCACAGTAGTAGAAACAATGGCTAAGGACCGTTGCAAAGTCGTGATTAATTTGTATTCGTCATGATTTTCTTCTTCTGACTATAGTTATGAGCCGTAACAGAAAATTATATTTTTTAGTGTATTTTTATTTTATTTTAAAATTTATTTATTTATTTTGTTTTTCAATTTTACATATTTAAGTAACTATTTCTCCCCATTTATTATCCCACTCATTTATAATTTTCTTTTCTTTATATATGAATTTTTTTCAATCCATTTATTCTGTTTATTTTATTTAAGTTAATTATATGGATAATAAATTATTAATTTAATAAAATATTATTATATTTGCATGTGCATTGATTGTGCGGTTTGGACTAATATATATAACAGGACATATATGAATGGGAGGGATTGCATAATTGAGATTTTGGGGGGCCGTGTGTTGGTTTTTGAGAAAAGTTGTTCGTCGCCAAGTGCAATAATATATTGCGATGATTACACTTTGCTTGGGTGAAATTTTGTCCCTACTTACCCACTGCTCTAGTTCGTGCAGGACGCTCTATTTTGTCCAGAGCGTTTTACCTGCCCAGAGGATGGAATTATATATAAATTTTTTATAATTTAAAAAATTATATTAAATAGTTTTGAAAATTACTTTCGTCTAATAAATAAATTTTTTTATTAATAAAAATTTGACGAATTTAATGATAATAATAAAAAATTTAGATAAAAATTCATATTTACTTCCGATTGACTTATTATTGATTTATTGTACGTCAAATAAATTTTTTTATGGTCAAATTCTCGTTATACATCTTGGCTCATTAATGCACGTAATGAGGTATATTTTTACAGTTATAGAGGTACTTTAGTCACAAAATATTTGTTTTAACCTACAGTAAATCAATATAAGTCAATCAAGGGTAAATATCGATTTTCATTCAGTTTTTCTGTTAACAACAATAAATTCATTGAATGTTGATTAAGGTATGAACCTATTTATTATAGAGAAAAACAAACCTCAGGTGTACATGTAATTTTGAGAAAATTATTCTTTTTAGTTCGCTAAGTATGTCAAAATTTAATTTTAGTCCGATAATTATACTCATATTATTTTAAATCCAGTAACTCGAAAAATTGATTAAAAAAGATCATTCGATGCACGGGTTTTTCTTTTTATGATCGGAAATACTATGTGGAATGCCAGCTAGATATATTTTGGTGATTTTTTAAGCTTATGTGGCAATTGAGATGAGGTGAAAAATATGTTGGTTATATTTTAAATTAAATTATAATTTATAAAACTAAAACTATTATTTTTTTTTTGAAAAAAAAGTAACCACCCACTCCTTCCTCCCCCGCCCTAATCATCCATCCTCCCTTGCCTCCAGTCACCCTGCCGTTCCCTACTCTTCTCCCCACCCCTGGCAAGCCCCACAAAGGGGGGTGTCGCTCAAATTTGAAATAAATCTGGGGGATGGCATTGCCGAAAGGTGGAGGGCGACGACGTCGCCCAGAGGTGAGGGGGGTAGGACGCTGTCGTACTCCTCTGCAGCGATGCGACGACGTCCATTAAATACTTTAATTTTAACTAATTTGTTTTTATTTAATTTAATTAAAAGTAATTTAAGTAGTTAATTATTTTGATTTAAAGTAATTAGAAAATATTAAACTAATTAATAGATTTTGTTAAAATATATTTAAATTAAATAATTATTCAAATTAATTAATAAAATATAATTGTAATTAATTAATATTTATTCATATAATTATTTAATTTAAAAATAAATTTATTATATTAATATTTATATTAAAATTAGAATTTAATTTTTGAATTTGAAATTAAAAAATTATAAAATTTTATATATTTTTCTAGAATATTTATATTGAAATAATATCGTGGCCACATGTCATCATACATGGCTATATACGTGTATAAGTGGCTGGAAATTTCAAGAACTTATGTGCCACGTGGACAATTTTTGGTTATTTTGCAAAATCTCATCAGACATTTTATATGCTTGCAATTAATTTAAAACTTAACTAATATAATTGTTACATTACAAAATATATATATTAGTTTTTTTATATGTAAATAATCCAACGAATGACATCAGAGCACTTGCCTATAAACACTCCGCCTTAAAGCATTACACAACAAGAGGGGCACTCTTAATGAATTTTTTCTCTCACTCGATATCGAAGATATCACAAACAAGGATTAATTTAAATATAACAACCATATTTGAAACCATGTAAGGAAATATAAAGATCTAGAAGAATGATATCAGAGCCATGCAACTCTTGGATATATACATATATAGAAATTCATAATTTGTGAATTGGACTTCGACACGTTGTAAGTCGGCTTACTTGACATATTTGTGCCGCGATAAATCGTTGTCTGACCCGAAAGAGCAAAGTATGAAGGTCTAATATTATGGATAAATTCATAAGAAGCATGAATTCTGGAGCCTCCTCATCAGGGGACAACCAAGAGAATTCAAATATAATTACCACAGGAGAAACATTGTGGGAAAACAGAGATCTATTTGACTGGAAACCTCCAAAAATTAATACTAAAGAAATTTATAAGAAGTCATGTATTGATTTTAAGTCAGCATATACTATAAAGACAGAAGAACAAGTTTTACCTTTAGTATCTGATCAACAAACATTACATCTGTTATGAAAATCTTCTATTATTAAACATATTAAGAATGGTTATAAATTTCTGCATATTGATCTTGTTCAAATTGCTATAAAACCTTTAACAAGAGAATGATTAGACCTAGTGTGTTTCTTGGTTTAAGAGATTGTAGACACCTAGATTTTTATGATTCCTTACTTGGTTTAGTAGAAACTAGCCTTTGCAATGGTCCAATTTATTTCAATTCTTTTCCAAAATTTACCATTTCTAGTAATGATCCTCATATTTTGGATATTCTCACTTTAAATGTAAAAAACTACAATTATAAAATGAAGTCAGGATCTCATATTTATGAAATATTCTATAGGCTACATTACAAAATTACTAATACTGGCGTAGATATTCAAGCCATATCCCACACTAAGTCACCAGGTCAAACAGTATTTTGGGAAATAAATAAGGCAAAATCTAATCTTTTAGTTCCAAAAATTATAAAATGAAAAAATGTTACTTTACTAGAAACATGGAATCTACCACCCGGATCAATTCCCCCTACACAGCCCATAGAAAATTCGAAAATCGACCAAATTACCCAACATCCTGATGGATTTGTAGGAGTCAAATTTTGTAGACAAAATTCCTTAAAAACAAATAGGACTTCCTACTCTCATCCTATCACCCCTTCTAGACACTCAACTTCAGAAACAATTAGACCTACTACCTCAAAATTTCAAGGAATAAGAATAAATCAAAATCTTGCACAACCAATATATCAAGACTATGAGGAAACAGGATCCCCCAATTCTGCACCATCACAAATTCTTACAATTACCAAAGAATTTCTAATTAATAAAGAATTTCTTAAAAAAGACTTTCTTTCTGAAGAAAATATTTCTAATAGAAAATGGTTCATGAGTAATTTTTCTGAACCCCAAAGAGCAAACATCAGATCTGAATAGTATGAGTACAGTTCATACACTAAACAAAATATTCCTTTTTTTTTTCTATTTATTCCAAACATATAGAGATGATAAATTAACAGTCATCCAAAAAACATTCAAAAAATGGAGAAAGCTTGATGGGTCAAAAATCTCCAGCGAACATCCACCTTTAGAGGAATCTGGTATCTCTATAAAAGGTCAATCATCAAGTGTCTTCCAGTAAGTGAACCATCCACCAATGAGATAAGCACTCTTCAAATTAAACAAAATAATTTTTCAAATTTAATCCTTCATTCCATAGAAAAACAATTAGATCGGATAGAAACAAAATTGAAGAAACTTTAGAAAAGAAAGAGCCCTCATCATCTTCTCTAATAACGTCTAAAGATCAAACTCTTCACATTACTGCTAATAATCTTCCTTTCCAAATTTCTGATTATATACCAAAATTAAATCCAGAAAAGTCTATTCTTTTAGGAATCCAAGAGAGATTAAGAGATCTAGGTAAAAACAAAGTCATAAATAGAATTGAACAAAACTATGAAGATTCTGATAATGAACAAATTCTTAATTCTATTAACCCTGTTCAATATTTATCACCTTATAAAAATTATTATAAACCAACTCCCCCAGATCTAAAATAGAAGAAGTCCAAAATTTTAGGTCTTTTAATAGAAATTCAATATATGAACGGAATCTAGACACATTATCTGAATATCAAATTCTTAGTCTATGTAAACAAATGGCTATGGTATCAAATATTTACAAAGAAAGAGCAGGATTAACAGATGAAGATACTGCTAAAAATCTTATATTCGGATTCAATGGTCAATTAAAAGGTTGGTGGGATGAGCCAAAACTCAAATTCTTTCAAGTGTTAAAAGAGATCCGGAAGGAAATATTATTAATAACGATGAAGGAAGACCCATATCTAATGCAATATCTTCTTTAATATATACAATCGTTATCCATTTTATTGGAAATCCTCAAATATATCAAGAAAGAAATACAGAATTTTTACAAAATCTAAAGTGTAGAAAACTCCACTATTTTAGATGGTATAAAGATATCTTTTTATCCAAAATCTATGAAAGAAATGATGCAGATAGTTATTTTTTGAAAGAAAATTTATTTCAGGATTACCAAAATCATTTGCAGAAAAAGTCCGTGAAAAAATTAAAGAAAAATATGAAAATATTGCATCTCTTTCTTTTGGAGAAATTATAAACCATGTTAATTTAGCAGGATTACAATTATGCAATGATTTTACCTTAAAACCCCAATTAAAGAAACAAAATCTTACTACTAGAAAAGAATTAGGAAGTTGGTGTGAACAATTTGAATTTCAAAAAATAAAGTCACTATCATCATTATCAAAGCCAAAACACTATAACAATCATAGACATAGATCATCAAAGAAAACTCCTTTTAAATCCCCCACTAAACCCTCTTCTAAACCTAATCTCCCAAGAAAAAATTTCTCAAAGAAAAAATATTCTAGTGTTCCTAATTCCATTATATGTCATAAATGTCAAAAACCAGGTCATTATGCTAGTAGTTGTAGAATGCGAAAGAAAATTTATGAATTAAGTCTAGGAGAAGAATTAACAAATCAATTATTAAGAATACTAGATGAAGAAGATTTAAAAATATTTGAAATTGAAAATTCTAGTCTAGAAGAACAATTAGATCAAATTCAAACAGATGAAGGATATTCCTCCTCAGAAGAAGAGTCTCAAAACTCTAATTTAGAAGATAACCAGTTTATTACAAAGACATAATTCTAAATTAGAGTTTTGAGACTCTTCTTCTGAGGAGGAATATCCTTCATCTGTTTGAATTTGATCTAATTGTTCTTCTAGACTAGAATTTTCAATTTTTGAAATATTTTTAAATCTTCTTCATCTAGGATTCTTAATAATTGATTTGTTAATTCTTCTCCTAAACATAATTCATAAATTTTCTTTCGCATTCTACAACTACTAGCATAATGACCTGGTTTTTGACATTTATGACATATAATGGAATTAGGAACACTAGAATATTTTTTCTTTGAGAAATTTTTTCTTGGGAGATTAGGTTTAGAATAGGGTTTAGTGGGGGATTTAAAAGGAGTTTTCTTTGATGATCTATGTCTATGATTGTTATAGTGTTTTGGCTTTGATGATGATGATAGTGACTTTATTTTTTGAAATTCAAATTGTTCACACCAACTTCCTAATTCTTTTCTAGTAGTAAGATATTGTTTCTTTAATTGGGGTTTTAAGGTAAAATCATTGCATAATTGTAATCCTACTAAATTAACATGGTTTATAATTTCTCCATAAGAAAGAGATGCAATATTTTCGTATTTTTCTTTAATTGTTTTCACGGACTTTTTCTGCAAATGATTTTGGTAATCTTGAAATAAATTTTCTTTCAAAAAATAACTATTTGCATCATTTCTTTCATAGATTTTGGATAAAAAGACATCTTTAAACCATCTAAAATCATGGAGTTTTCTACACTTTAGATTTTGTAAAAAGTCTGTATTTCTTTCTTGATATATTTGAGGATTTTCAATAAAATGGATAATGATTGTATATATTAAAGAAGATATTGCATTAGATATTGGTCTTCCTTCATCGTTATTAATAATATTTCCTTCTGGATCTCTTTTAACACTTGAAAGAATTTGAGTTTTGGCTCATCCCACCAACCTTTTAATTGAACATTGAATCCTAATATAAGATTTTTAGCAGTATCTTCATCTGTTAATCCTGCTCTTTCTTTGTAAATATTTGATACCATAACCATTTGTTTACATAGACTAAGAATTTGATATTCAGATAATGTGTCTAGATTCCGTTCATATATTGAATTTCTATTAAAAGACCTAAAATTTTGGACTTCTTCTATTTTTAGATCAGGGGCAGTTGGTTTATAATAATTTTTATAAGGTGATAAATATTGAACAATGTTAATAGAATTAGAAATTTGTTCATTATCAGAATCTTCATGGTTTTGTTCAATTGTATTTATGACTTTGTCTTTACCTAGATCTCTTAGTCTCTCTTGGATTCCTAAAAGAATAGACTTTTCTAGATTTGATCAGAAATTTGGAAAGGAAGATTATTAGCAGTAATGTGAAGAGTTTGATCTTTAGACGTTATTAGAGAAGATGATGAGGGCTCTTTCTTTTCTAAAGTTTCTTCAATTTTATTTTCTATCCAATCTAATTGTTTTCCTATGGAATGAAGGATTAAATTTGAAAAATTATTTTGTTTAATTTGAACACTGCTTACCTCATTGGTGGATGGTTCACTTACTGGAAGACACTTGATGATTTGACCTTTTATGGAGATACCGGATTCCTCTAAAGGTGGATGTTCGCTGGAGATTATTGACCCATCAAGATTCGTCCATTTTTTGAGAGTTTTTTGGATGACTGCTAATTTATCATCTCCATATGTTTGGAATAAATAGGAGAAAAAAAAAATATTTTGTTTAGTGTATGAAATGTACTAATACCATTCAGATCTGATGTTTGCTCTTTGGGGTTCAGAAAAATTTCTCATGAACCATTTTCTATTAGAAATATTTTCTTCAGAAAGAAAGTCTTTTTTAAGAAAATCTTTCCCAATTAGACTTTCTTTGGTAATTGTAAGAATTTGTGATGGTGCAGAATTGGGAGATTCTGTTTCCTCATAGTTTTGATATATTGGTTATGCAAGATTTTGATGTATTCTTATTTCTTGAAATTTTGAGGTAGTAGGTCTAATTGTTTCTGAAGTTGAGTGTCTAGAAGGGGTGATAGGATGAGAGTAGGATGTCCTATTTGTTTTAAAAAAAAATTGTCTACAAAATTTGACTCCTACAGATCCATCAGGATGTTGGGTAATTTGGTCGATTTCCAAATTTTCTATGGGTTGTGCAGGGGGAATTTATCTGGGTGGTAGATTCCATCTTTCTGGTAAAGTAACATTTTTTCATTCTATAGTTTTTGGAACTAAAAGATTAGATTTTGCCCTATTTATTTTCCAAAATATTGTTTGACCTGGTGACTTAGTGTGGGATATGGCTTGAATATCAGGCCAGTATTAGTAATTTTATAATGTAGCCTATAGAATATTTCATAAATATGAGATCCTGACTTTATTTTATAATTGTAGTTTTTTACATTTTAAAGTGAGAATATTCAAAATATGAGGATCATTAAGAGAAATGGTAAAATTTGGAAAAGAATTGAAATAAATTGGACCATTGCAAAGGCTAGTTTCTATTAAACCAAGTAAGGAATCATAAAAACCTAGGTATCTACAATCTCTTAAAGCAAGAAACACACTAGTGTCTAATCTTCTCTTGTTAAAGGTTTTATAGAAATTTGAACAATACCAATATGCAGAAATTTGTAACCATTCTTAATATATTTAATAATAGAAGATTTTGAAAATAGATGTAATGTTTGTTGATCAGATACTAAAGGTAAAACTTGTTCTTCTGTCTTTATAGTGTATGCAGACTTAAAATCAATAAATGACTTCTTATAAATTTCTTTAGTATTAATCTTTGGAGGCTTCCAGTCAAATAGATCTTAGTCTTCCCACAATGCTTCTCCTGTGGTAATTATATTCGAATTTTCTTGGTTGTCCCCTGATGAGGAGGCTCTAGAATTCAAGCTTCTTATGAATTTATCCATAATATTAGATTTTCATACTTTGCTCTTTTGGATCAGATAATGATTTACCGTGGCACAAATAAGTCAAGTAAGCCGACTTACAACGTGTCGAAGTCTGACTCCAAGAGATGCATGGCTCTGATACTATTCAGTACCAGGATATCACAACCAAGAATAATAAATTAATTTATTATTGAGACAATAGTAGGGGAAATTAGAAGATTAGAAAATATAAGAAATTTATTAAATTCTTTAAATTAATTTAGTACTTTATTTCTTTTAGTATATGAATTTTGATGTAAAACTTTTAGAGATTAAAAAAGATTTTTTGTCAACTTTCTTTTCGAAATTAAAGTTGATTTCTTGAATTATTTAAAAGATTAGTTGGAATTGTAAAGTTACATTATTTCATGAAAAAAAAAGAGAAGAAAAAAATTAAAAACTAAAATTTAATTAATAGATAAAGAAAATTATTAAAATTGATATAAAATTTAATTATTTCATTGGATTAGAAACATAAAAGAGGTACAAAACATTAATTAAATTTTTTAAATAATATTAGAAACTAATCTCTTTTAATTTACAGAACTAGAAACAGTTTTAACTAAAAATGGCTATTTTTTTTAAAATATGTATGAGGGGCTAACTGCAATTGAAAATAAAAAGCGAGGGACAAAATTAATCTTCTATTAAAAAAAAAAAAAAAAAGTTTGTAGCCTTCCGCTCCCCCCCCCCCCCCCCCGCTCGCAGCTCGTAGCCTCCCTCCATCGCGTCTTCCCGTCGCCTCCCCCTCCTCCTCGCTCCCTTCTGTCTTTTTATATATATATATATATGTATGTATATATCTTAATAGTATATATATTACATATATATAATTTTAATTATATGTATTTATATTATATATATAATTTTTATATGTTATGGATCAACACATGACTTTATTCATGAATTACATGAACATACTTAATAAGAATTCTAATATTAAAAATATTAAAAATGAGGAATATGACATACCTCAGAATATTGATCTATTAAATAAATGGACAATTCCAAAATTTGAACCAAGATTAATATATCAACTAGGAACTTTTGAAAAATTAGGTTTTAAACAAGTAGTAAAAAATACTGAAGAATCTATCTGATTAGATAATGACGAAATGATAATAAGATTATTATCCGAAAAAGATATTAGTCATTATAGACAAACACATAAATTCCTTCATATAGGACTTGTACAAATTGCATTTAAACCTTTAACTTTAGAAGGTTTACCGGAAAGCTTTATTGCAACCTTAAGAGATGGTAAGAATTTAAATTGGAAACAATCCCTCATGGGTATAATACAATCTAGTCTGGCACATGGACCAGTTTATTTTAATGTATATCCAAATTTACAATTATCTTTATCTGATATTAATATATTAGATGCTTTGACATTAAATGTTAAAACTCATGGTTATGATTATATGCCTGCAATAGAAGTAATATGTATCTGTTATAGAATATATTATAAGCCTTTATTTACATTAAATCCACAATGTAAAAGGATTGATAAATCAAAAAATGAAACTATATTAATTGAAACCAACTTCAGTAATTCAAATATTACTACAAGAAGACCCATTAAATGGGAAGAAATAACTTTTTCAGAAAACTGAATAATTGAACAAGCTGTACCTAAAAGACCACAAATACGTGATCATAATAATATTATAGATATTCTTCAAAATAATGAAGGAACTGTAAATATTAAATTTGAAACAAATATGAAATCATTACTATTTCAGAAATGTAACTCGATGAGATCTTACATATCACCTATAGATTATAGGGTATAGTCTCCTATGCCTTCTAGAGCCTCTACTTCTCAAATAAGAGATTCAGAAATATTCACCCCTGTTACAGAAAAATTATACATTAATACACAAAATATTGTAAGAGAAGCTAATAACCAAACTCAGGATAATAATGAGTTAGAACCGACTATATTAGAAATGGAGTTTAATATTTAATGAATTATAGTTCTATTATAGATTTTAGTCCTGGCTCTCTCAGAAGAATTTAATGCGTAGGATATAGCCAATTCAGATAATGGTTTTTCCAAAGCTTTGAGAAGCAAGAAATGTTATATTTTCAAGATGAATTTTATAAGATTTGCAAAGAAAAAAATGCTTTAATTCCTTTTATGACATGGTTTATTGATACGTATGTCAAAAACTATATTTTTGTTATAGAAAGAAATTATAAACTAGAATCAGGAAAAGTTTATCAAAGTCTTTATCCTCCACAACAGGCTTTTCATATTGAAAAGAATGGAAAAATTCGTAATTTTTCAGCCTTTTCTAAATTAATAGAAACAGACACTCTCACAGTAACTTGTAAACATATTAATAAAATGTTTGAACAACAAAATTATACGAATTTATTCCTTAATATTTTGGGAGAACAAATTCAATCCATTCATAATAAAATTGAAATGATTATTAAAGCTATAAATAATATAAAACCGGTTATAATAGAATAAAAATCTGAAGAAAAAGAAGCATCTCCTAGCTTTCAGCCTCCTCCAGTTATATCTGATTTCAAAATAAGACCAATCCATGAATTAGAAAAAATTCTTGAAGAAAAATTCAGTAAATTGAGTATAAAAACTCTTGATAAAGAATTACAATATGAGTTGATAGAAAATACTGATCATAAACAAGTTTTTAAAAACCAAATTAATAAAATCACTAATAAATGGGCTGATAAACCTATTCAAAGTAAATTCTGTTATAATAGACCAACACCTATGGATGTTTTACATGAAGAATATACTGATACAATAGATATTAGTTATTCAGGTAATAAGATTTATGAATGGAACATTGATGGATATTCTAATAAACAGATTTATAACACGATACATAGAATGCTTATGTTTCCACTATTTGTAAAAATGGTAATAATTTAGATAAAACTATTGCAGCAATGATTATTGCTGGATTTACTGGACAACTTAAAGGCTGGTGGGATAATTATCTATCTCAACAAGATAAAGATAGTATTATCAATACTGTTAAACAAGAAAATAATAATTTAGTTGAAAATGCAGTTTATACACTTGCTGTCAATATTATTAAACACTTTACTGGAAGATTTAGTGATAATAGTGATACTATTAGAACTTTATTACAAAATTTAAGGTGTAAAACACTTTCAAACTTTACATGGTATAAAGATACTTTCTTAAGTAGAGTAATGGAATTATCGAAATATAATAATATACACTGAAATCAAAATTTATTGATGGTCTGCCTAGTCTATTTGCAAAAAGGATTAGGAAAAAACTAAGAAATGACCAGATTAATATTCCATATGAAAATTATACTTATGGAGCTCTAATAGATACTTGTATTCAGGAAGGGTTAGCTTTGTGTAATGAAATAAAGCTTAATCAACAAATTAAAAGACAAAACCTTGATGAAAGGAAACAATTAGGACAATTTTGCCAACAATTTGGTTTAGAAAACCCTACTACTAGTAAGGATCATAAAACTAATAAGCCCTATAAATCAAAAAACAGAAAATATTCTCAGAAGCATATAGAGGAAAAGAATAAAAGAAAAGAAGAAAAATCTCAAAGAAAATCGAAATATTCGAAAAATAAAAATAGATATTACAAGATTTGTAAAAAATTTGGTCATAATGCAAAATACTGTTGGACTAAAAAGAAGATTAATAATCTTGAAATATCAAATGATATAAAGAATATAATAATACAAACTTTACAAGAGTCAGAATCTAAAAATACAGAAACAGAATCAATAAGTACTTCTAAATCAGAAGAAGAAGAAATATTAAATGTATTAGATAATGAAAATATTTCAGAATCAAGTTCAGAATGCGAACCTTGTAGCCTAGGACTAGCCTGTCCTAAAGAATTAAATAATATTAATAATAAAAATGACATTGAAAAATCTGAATTGTATAAAATATTTTCCCAATTCTCAAAAATGAAAATTAATGTTCTTACTTGAAATCATGCTTTTGAATTATTAAAAGCAATTAAAAAATTCAAAATTAAGGATGCAAATTATTGATGAAATTAGTACTAAATCCAGTACTTCCACTTCTTATAATCCAGAAGAAGACTTAAATGAAAAAATTATAAATCCAAAAAGATCATATAATATGAATGAGGCAATGAACCAACTTAGAAGTAAATATCAACATAAAGAAGATAATATATCTCTTCAAAATTTATATAAAGAAATAAACAATTTAAAAGAAGAAATTAAAATATTGAAAGATAAAAATACTATTCAGAAATCTAGGATTTCTGACTTAGAAAATATTTCTAGATTAGAAAATATATCTCAAAATGATAATAAACTAAAAATAGATGAACATAGTATTTTCTCTGAAAACTTTTTATCTACCATAGAAATGGTTATAACCCAAAAATGGTATATAAAAATATCTCTTCTGATTGATAATCATTATACAAAATCATTTACAGCTTTTGTTGATAGTGGCGCTGATTTAAATGTTATTCAGGAAGGATTAATACCAACTAGATATTTTCATAAAACTAGTCATACTTTATGGCATGCTGGAGGTGATAAACTCCAAATACAGTATAAAATTCCTAAAGCTTTTGTCTGTATTGATAATAAGTGTATTTCGCAAAGTTTTATTCTTGCTAAGAATATTACTAACCAAGTTATACTTGGGACTCCATTTTTACATAATATTTATCCAATAAAAAAGATTGATAGTAAAGGAATTATAGGAACGTTCCAAAATGATGATATATTTCTTGAATATATTATTGAACCATTTAGTAAAATGTTGCATAATATTTATGATACTATTAATGCAAAACAGAATCAAATTAATTTCTTAAAACAAGAAATAAACATAATAACAATTGAAGAACAATTGAAGAATCCTAAATTACAGGATAAAATTAGTCTATTAAAAAATTAATTCTCTTTAGAAATTTGTAATGATCATCCTAATGCTTTTTGGGATAGGAAAAAACATATAGTTTCTTTACCTTATGAAGATTCTTTTGATCAAAAGAATATACCTACTAAGGCGAGACCTTGTCAGATTAATTCTGAATATTTAGAATTATGTAAAAAAGAAATTGAATCCCTTTTACAAAAAGGATTAATAAGTCCTTCTCAATCCTCATGGTCATGTACTGCTTTTTATGTTAATAAACATTTTGAAATTGAAAGAGGTATTCCAAGATTAGTTATAAATTATAAACCCCTTAATAAGGCATTAAAATGGATTAGGCATCCTATTCCTAATAAAAAAGATCTACTCGATAGACTTTATGATGGTTTAGTATTTTCTAAATTTGATTTAAAATCAGGATATTGGCAAATACAAATTAATAAATCTGATAGATATAAAACTGCATTTAATGTTCCTATTGGACATTATGAATGGAATGTTATGCCATTTGGTTTAAAAAATGCTCCTTCTGAATTCCAAAAAATTATGAA
Source organism: Sesamum indicum (assembly GCF_026168435.1). Taxonomy (NCBI): domain Eukaryota; kingdom Viridiplantae; phylum Streptophyta; class Magnoliopsida; order Lamiales; family Pedaliaceae; genus Sesamum; species Sesamum indicum. The sequence goes on from NC_142669.1 coordinate 958,862, forward strand.
TGATATTTTTACTCCTTATAGTACTTTTATAATAGTATACATTGATGACATATTAGTCTATTCAAAACCTATTGAAATGCATTTTAAACATTTAAATATATTTAAATGTTTAATTATACAAAACGGTTTAGTAATTTCTAAGTCAAAAATGGAATTATTTAAGACAAGAATAAGAATTCTAGGTCATATTATTGAAAAAGGAAATATTATTCCTATTAATAGAAGCATTGATTTTGCGGATAAATTTTCAAATGAAATAACTGAAAAAACTCAGTTATAAAGGTTTTTAGGAAGTCTAAATTATATTGCTCCTTATTATAAAAATTTAATAGAAGATACGGCGATCTTATATGACATACTAAAAAAGAATCCTAAGTCATGGACAATTGACCATACAGAAGCTGTTAAAAGAATAAAATCTAAAGTTAAAACACTTCCTTGTTTAATGTTAAGTAATCCAAATTGGAAAAAGATTATAGAAACTGACGCATCTGATATAGGGTTTGGAGGAATATTAACCCAGATAAATCCTGAAACAAAACAAGTATATCTTGTTAGATTCCATTCAGGAAAATGGAATGGTTCTCAAAAATATTATGCAACTATAGCAAAAGAAATTCTAGCTATAGTCAAATGTGTTTCAAAATTTCAAGATGATTTATATAATCAAAATTTTTTGATTATGACAGATTGCAAAGCAGCCAAATTTATGTTTCAAAAGGATTTTAAACATGATGTTACTAAACAAATGTTTGCAAGATGGCAGGCTCAATTTACCCCGTTTGATTTTGAAATATTTTATAAAAAGGGAGAAGATAATAGTCTTCCAGATTTCTTAAGTCGGGAATATTTTAATAAATGACAGGCATGAATTCCCGAGGTCGAGGATCTTCCTCTTATAGAGGAAGAGGTGGTAGAGGCAAAGCACCTGAGATTATATCTCAGAATAGGAAACAAAAGCTTATAGCTATGGATTTAACATAAGATCCTGAATATCAGGCATTCTTGGAATATAAAAAAGGTCAACAGACTCAAACTGAAGGGCATATGAGGGACTATCATTCCCTTCAGTTTGAGTCGGTTCTAACTCATTATTATCCTGAGTTTGATTATTAGCTTCTCTTACAATATTTTGTCTATTAATGTATAATTTTTCTGTAACAGGGGTGAATATTTCTGAATCTCTTATTTGAGAAGTAGAGGCTCTAGAAGGCATAGGAGACTCTACCCTATAATCTATAGGTGATATGTAAGATCTCATCGAGTTACATTTCTGAAATAGTAATGATTTCGTATTTGTTTCAAATTTAATATTCACAGTTCCTTCATTATTTTGAAGAATATCTATAATATTATTATGATCATGTATTTGTGGTCTTTTAGGTACAGCTTGTTCAATTATCCAGTTTTCTGGAAAAGTTATTTCTTCCCATTTAATGGGTCTTCTTGTAGTAATATTTGAATTACTGAAGTTGGTTTCAATTAATATAATTTCATTTTTTGATTTATCAATCCTTTTACATTGTGGATTTAATGTAAATAAAGGCTTATAATATATTCTATAACGGATACATATTACTTCTGTTCCAGGCATATAATCATAACCATGAGTTTTAACATTTAATGTCAAAGCATCTAATATATTAATATCAGATAAAGATAATTGTAAATTTGGATATACATTAAAATAAACTGGTCCATGTGCCAAACTAGATTGTATTATACCCATGAGGGATTGTTTTCAATTTAAATTCCTACCATCTCTTAAGGCTGCAATAAAGCTTTTCGGTAAACCTTCGAAAGTTAAAGGTTTAAATGCAATTTGTACAAGTCCTATATGAAGGAATTTATGTGTTTGTCTATAATGACTAATATCTTTTTCGGATAATAATCTTATTATCATTTCATCATTATCTAATCAGATAGATTCTTCAGTAGTTTTTACTACTTGTTGAAAACCTAATTTTTCAAAAGTTCCTAGTTGAGATATTAATCTTGGTTCAAATTTTGGAATTGTCCATTTATTTAATAGATCAATATTCTGAGGTATGTCATATTCCTCATTTGTAATATTTTTAATATTAGAATTCTTATTAAGTATGTTCATGTAATTCATGAATAAAGTCATGTGTTGATCCATAACATATAAAAATTATATATATATAATATAAATACATATAATTAAAATTATATATATGTAATATATATACTATTAAGATATATACATGCATATATATATATATATACATATATATATACAAAGACAGAAGGGAGCGAGGAGGAGGGGGAGGCGACGGGAAGACGCGATGGAGGGAGGCTACGAGCTGCGAGCGGGGGGGAGCGGAAGGGACCTGTAATGAACCAACTAAATTCTGGGATATGAACTCAAGTGCGCAGAAAAGGGGGTGGGAAAACTGAAGAAGAAGATGAAAGATGAGAAGAGTGAAAATGTTAAACTTCATTCATAATGAACCCATTACAACCTTGAGCTTCCCTTTTTACAAAAGTCTGATGAAACAGACAAAATCAACAGAAATGAAAGCTGAAATCAACATTAAAATTCCATCAGAAAAAGAGGCTGTTTGTCCTTGAACATGAGCTCCCATTGGTTGTAAGTAAACTTGCGGAATTCCTTAAAAAGACAGTAGCAGACTTCAGTCTTTTGCGCGTCAATACTCCGTCCACGTGTCACACGCCGGATCAGATTGGGTGGTTGTGATGGACTTCGAATTCCCAATTTCAGTTTGCCCTCAATTGCACCCTAATTTGCTTGAAACGACGCCGTCTTCGCTCGAATTTTTAAAATCATCCCCAATCTTCCCCGCTTGCTTGATCCAACGGCTCTCCTTCTCACTTCTAATCTGACGACTCACATTAGAAGTCGCATTTTGGCTTAAAAGCGCGACACTCCTTCCCGCTATTTTTTAGCCTTGACCTCAAGGATCAAAGTTTGGAAATCTTGCTGCAACAGAGTAATAATCCTCCCAAGTGGCTTGTTCTGGAGATGAATGAGACCACTGAATTAGCACCTGAGGAACACCCACATTGTCCCTAGGAATCAGTCTTCGAGCTAGGATGGCAGCAGGGTAAATTTTGAAAGTCTCATCTTCGAATTCTGGCAGCTGGTCTGAAGGGAAATATTTAGAACCAATCTTCTTCAATGATACATGGAACACAGGATGGATTTTTGAACCAGGAGGTAATTCTAGCTTGTATGCTACCTTGCCCACCTTTTCAACGATTTTATAGGGACCATAGTACTTGGCTGAGAGCTTCAATCTCTTCCTAAGTGTCACAGATGTTTGCTTGTGAGGTTGCAACTTCAGGAAAACCTCATCTCCTACCTGGAACTCCCTTTCAGTTCTCTTCCTGTCAGCATACGTTTTCATCTTGTGTTGAGCCATCTGCAAATTTTCCGTCAGGAGCTGCAAGACCTTAGTTCTTTCCTGTATAAGCTCTTCAACATCACTGTGATGACTCTGTAGATAAGGGCCCATGGTGAGTTGTTGAGGAGGATAACCATATAATGCCTGAAATGGGGTGGCCTTTAGACTAGTGTGGAAGTTGGTGTTGAACCAGAATTCAGCTAAGGTCAGCCATTGAGCCCACTTTTTTGGTTTTTGCTGGCACATACACCTCAAATAATTTTCAAGGCATTGGTTGACTCTTTATGTTTGTCCATCACTCTGTGGGTGGTAAGCTGTGGACATATCTAAAGATACCCCTGAGAGTGTAAATAGCTCCTTCCAAAACTTACTAGTAAACACCTTATCCCTGTCAGATACAATGCTAACAGGCAAGCCATGGAGTTTGTAAATATTATCAAAGAAAATCTTTGCAATGGATGCAAGAGTGTAAGGATGTTTGAGGGCAATAAAATGGGAATACTTGGTTAACCTATCCACAATAACCATGATTGAATCCTTGCCCTCAGAATTAGGTAGCCCTTCCACAAAATCCATAGAGATGCATGACCAATCCAGGGAAGGGGCAGTTTTCATGTTTTGACCTCTGACAAATCTCACATTCCTGCACCTAGTTATTCACATCATTCTTCATAGTAGGCCAATAAAACAACATCTTGGCCCTCTGATAAGTTTCAGAAATCCCTGAATGTCCCCCAAGTGCTGAATCATGGAGTGCCTTAAGAATTTTCTGCCTTATTTCACCATGGCTCCCAACACAAAGTCTCCCTTTCTTCCTCAGAAGCCCGGTTTCATAAGCATAGTCAGGAAATGATTGAGGTTCTAGGATTTTTGCTTGGATCACAGTTTGGAACAAAGTGTTCCCTTCATAACTTGCTTGCACCTCTTGCATCCACATGGGGATCTGTGTGGAGATGGCATAGGAGTGTTGAGTGTCATCCTCTTGATCCCTTCCTGATAAGGCATCAGCAGCTCTATTTTCATTTCCCTTCTTATATTATACTTCATAGCTGAGGCCTAGGAGTTTGGTGACCCACTTCTGTTGCAACATAGAATCAACTCTCTGGTCTAAGATATGCTTTAAGCTCCTCTGATCTGTTTTGATAATAGAATGGTTCCCCAACAGATAATGTTTCCACTTGGTTACTGCCAAAAGTAATGCTAGGAACTCATTCTCATAGGTAGATAACCCCAGGTTTCTTGCAGCCAGAGCCTTACTCAAATAGGCTATGGGTTTCCCTTCTTGCATCAATACAGCACCAATTCCCTTCCCACTTGCATCTGTCTCTACAATGAAGGGTTTAGAAAAGTCAGGCATTGATAACACTGGGGCTGTAGTCATCACTCTCTTGAGCTGCTTGAAGGCATCATCAGCTTCTTGATTCAATCCAAAAGCATTCTTCTTCAATAGTGCTGTGAGGGGTGTGCTGATAGACCCATAGTCTTTGATAAACCTCTTATAGTAACCAGTAAGTCCAAGGAAACCTCTCAGTGCCTTAACATTTGAAGGAACAGGCCAGTTCACCATGCTTTCAATCTTGCCTGGATCAGTTGCAACCCCCTCCCAAGAGATTACATGCCCTAAGTACTCCACCTTCTTCTGGGAAAAATCGCACTTACTTTGCTTTGCATACAACTGATGCTTCCCCATCAAATCCATCACCTTCCTGAGATGCACTAGGTGCATTCCCCAGTCCTTACTGTATACTAAAATATCGTCAAAGAACACAAGGACAAATTTTCTGAGGTAAGGTTCAAACACTGTGTTCATGAGTGCTTGAAATGTGGATGGAGCATTGCATAAGCCAAAAGGCATAACCAGAAATTCATAGTGTCCATTGTGGGTGATGAAACTTGTTTTAGGAACATCCTCCTTCCTCATTCTTATTTGAAAGTAACCTGACCTCAAGTCAATTTTGGAGAAGAATTTAGCACCATAAAGCTCATCAAGCAATTCATCTATGACAGGTATAGGAAATTTATGTTTCACAGTGAGTTTGTTAAGATACCTGTAATCCACACACAGTCTCCACCACACCATCCTTCTTCTTCACTAAGAGTATAGGAGAGGCAAATGAGCTTTGGCTTGGTCTTATGATTCCATTTTCTAGCATCTCCTTTACAAGCTTCTCAATTTCTGTTTTCTGTCCATAAGCATACCTGTATGGGTGTTGTTTCTTAGGTATTGCATTAGGTAATAATTCTATACAGTGCTCAATACTCCTCTCAAGTGGCAAGGATCTTGGTTCCTGGAACACATCCTTGTACTGATGTAATAATTCAAGTACTTGACTATCCCTTGTCTCTTCATGTGCAGTTTTGTGATTGAGGTATAACTATCCCTGTATATCATGGCTTCTTTTTCTCATCAAGCTGATCATGGCACTTACTGATGTGTCTTTAGTTCCGTTCAATAGGGCATATAGAATTAGCTTATTCCCTGCTTGGTTGAGAGTGATTTTTGATTGACTGAAATCTATTTCCACGGGGTCATAACCACTGAGCCAGTCACATCCAAGAACCAAATCATATCCTCCTAGCTTGAGCAATCTGACAGGATGAGTGAATTTCTCCCCTTGCATTTCCCATGTGAACTGATCACATTCTAGTTTGCTAGCAAGCTTGCTGCCATCTGCTACTCTAATCATCATGGGAGTAGTGCTCTCTATCTTGCAGTTGAGGGTTCTTGCTACCTTCTCATCTAGGAAACAGTGAGTACTCCCACTATCTATGAGGATGAGGATCTCCTTATCTCCTACCTTGCCAAGCATCTTCAGTGTTTTGCAGTGAGCATGTCCCTTCATAGCATGCAATGAGACAGCTATATCCCGTTCCCTCACCTCCTGTTCTTCAAACTCAACTTGCTTTGGGTCATTCCCTTCAAGTTCCTTGGCTTCCTCATCTTCCAGCAGCATATAAAACTGCTTATACTTGCATCTGTGGCCTGGCACAAAGGGTTCATCGCATCTATAGCATAGATTTTTCTCTTTCTTGGCTCTTACCTCAGCCTCAGTAAAGAGCCTCCTGGGTTGAAAGTTACGTCTGGGAGGGCGGTTTTTGAGTGGTGGTTTGTAGGGGGGTTTTGGTTAAGGGTTTCTGTTTATGGGTTGGGCCTTCTTCAGAATAGCACTCACAGCAAACTCCTGTTTTCTGGCAAGAACCACCGCTTGGTTTAATGAAATGGGGTCACAAGTAGAAACAAGTGTTTTAATCTCATCCTTAAGCCCACTGATAAACTTCATTTTGAAGAACTCCTCTTCCAGATTTTTGTTGAATATCAACATTTGATCCTTAAGTTCCTCAAACCTTTCTAGGTATGCATTAACTGTGGTTTCATACTGAAGTTTATTAAAGGCTGTCATCACCCTCTCATAGTCAAGGTCTTCAAACCTTTCAAGAACACTCTTAACCAGTTCATCCCATGACTAGAAATCCTTCTTTTCAGTGTACCCTTGGTACCATAGTTCAGCTCTTCCTTGCATGTATACAGAAGCCATGAACACCTTCTGATCCTCAGGGATTCGAATCATTTGAAAGTATCTTGTGCATCTTCTAGCCGAGCTTCTTGCATTATCACCATCAAAATAGGGGAATTCCAGTTTGTTCAAGGCGTTACAAGAACTTGTTTGCCTTGGTGATAGTGTTTCTTGTCTGAAGGTGGTGGCTCCTTCCTGTCTTAAAGGGTTGGTACCCTCAGGCCTGTAGGTAGTGTTCATGGCCGCCCTTGAAGAGGATCCCCTCTCCATAGAGGCTGTCAAACCTTCCCCAAGAACAGACTTGTTCCTGTTGTAAATCTGCAATTGCTCCACCATGCTCTGCATTTGCTATTGCATTGTTATCATGTTGTGCTCTATGTTCAACACTGACGCTTCTAGACCCTCCTGAACCTCTGCCATTTGATCCATCCTTCTGTGTAGTTCCTCTTCACTTGCCTGCCTTCTAGCCTTTTCATCCATGACTACAACCTCAGTTTTCTTTTGAGCTTCTTGTAATTCTTTTAACCTCGTTCCATCAGCCATGTTTCTCTTTCTTTTTCTTTTTGTTTTTAGTTCCAAGGATTGTAGGCTCTAATGTCAAGTTGTAATGAACCAACTAAATTCTGGGATATGAACTCAAGTGCGCAGAAATGGGGGTGAGAAAACTGAAGAAGAAGATGAAAGATGAGAAGAGTGAAAATGTTAAACTTCATTCATAATGAACCCGTTACAACCTTGAGCTCCCCTTTTTACAAAAGTCTGATGAAACAGACAAAATCAACAGAAATAAAAGCTGAAATCAACATTAAAATTCCATCAGAAAAAGGGGTTGTTTGTCCTTGAACATGAGCTCCCATTGGTTCTAAGTAAACTTGCAGAATTCCTCAAAAAGACAGCAGCAGACTTCAATCTTCTGCGCGTCAATCCTCCGCCGTCCACGTGTCACACGCCTGATCAGATTGGGTGGTTGTGATGGACTTTGAATTCCCAATTTCAGTTTGCCCTCGATTGCACCCTAATTTGCTTGAAACGACGCCGTCTTCGCTTCATCACCAAACTTCCCCGCTTGCTTGATCCAACGGCTCTCCTTCTCACTTCTAATCTGACGACTCACATTAGAAGTCGCATTTTGGCTTAAAAGCGCGACTGGACCGGGCGTTGAGAGGGAAGGGAAAGAGGACACGGCGGAAGGGAAAAGGGGAAAGGGGAAGAGAGAATGGGAAAGGCGAGGAGAGAGGGGGAGGGGATAAGATGGCAGCGACGGCGAAAGCTGAAGAAGATGATGGCGGCGGGGTGGGTGGGGGGAAGGTACAAAGTTTTTTTTTTATTCTTTTTACATTTTAAATTTAATTTGAATTATAAATTTAATTTAATTTTATAATTTTCAGTTATCTTATATAAAATATTTTGTATTATATAATTTTTGGATATATTTATTTATTTATATATAATTTAGGCCTATTTTTTTTTCAACTTAAAGAAATAGAATCTTGAGCGTTGATTTTAACCAATTAAAATCCTACGGTTAACAATAAAGGGTATAAATATAATTGTTTAAATAAAAAAACCTAAAAATGGGCGCTTGTACCACAAATTCAATCTAAAGGGGGTATTTTGTCTATTTACTTTTTCTATTGGGGATTTTTTCGTTAATTTATTTATCACAGGGGTTATTTGATTTTTGGGTGAATAGCAATCTACTCCTGTGATATTAAAAATAAACACATTATCCCCTATGAAAAAAATATAGCAATTTACCCCATATACTTTTTAAAATGACCCAATCTATAAGAAGGTAAATTGCATCATTTTAAAAATCATAATGGGTAAATTGTTGTATCTTAAAAAATATAAAAAGGTAAATCACTATTTATTTTTTCATAAAGGGATAATTTGCTCATTTGCGATATCATATGGGGTTGCTTGCATTTTTCCCTTTGATTTTTTTTAAAACACAATGGGTAAATTGCTTCCGTACGACATTGGAATACTAGTTGAAGTAAAACAAACATTTAAGAAGCCTGCATGCATATGCTAAAACCAGTCATGACTTTGGGATAAATGTTCCAGCAAAGTTAAAGAGCTGAAGGTCTAGAAATATGGAGGGGGAATTCACTGTAAAATTGCTGGGGAACATAGAAGCAGCAGAGCATGCAAATAAGGATGAGAGTCTAAAGGACAAGATATGGAGGGAGAACAAGAAAATGTGGGTGGTGGCTGCCCCTGCGATATTCACCCGATTCACGACATTCGGAACTGGTGTCATTAGCCAGGCGTTCATCGGCCATATTGGGTCGAAAGAGCTGGCCGCCTTCGCCCTCGTCTCCACCGTCTTTTTGAGGTTTGCTCAAGGCATACTGGTAATGTAGTCCTTTACTCTCATATTCTTACAAGTGCATGGAGTTTTTTATTTCGGTTTTCCGTCATAAATCATGTTAGTTTTGTGTTGTTTCTTTCTGCTAACTCACGTATCGAAAGTAATCTACAGGAGAACTCGATCAAAGTTCAACTAGTCCACCAATGCATAAACATGCGTAGCCTGTTGCCGTTTGTTAAGTGATCATTCATCTAGTGCAATTAATCTAGTATATTTAAAAGTATGAATTCACAAGTGATTGTTCGTCGTTGTAAAAGCATCCACACCCTTACTTATGGATTAAATTGTTTTAATAATAAATAAAAAATAGTTATAATAGAATAAAATTCTATAAAACTCTATTATGTATATATCATATAGATTAGATATATATTTATAGAATTTTTCTGAATCTCTTACTTAATACGTAGTTATTTTTTAATTTTGAATTTAACTTAATTTTCATAAAAATCATTTTCATATGGAAAGGTGATGACATGTGTTTTTTTCTTTCCGAAAAGGCATTTAGTAGTTCAAGGCAAACCTAACTCTGTATTTGATTCTGGAAGTCAAGAATTTTCTTCGGCTGGAAAGGAGCAGAGATTTGTTCTTCTATTTTTTTTTTTTTTCTGAGAAATCATCTTTTAGGAAGAGAACTTGTTTTTCTTTGTTATTAATGTTTTCTAAGAATATGAAGGTATCTTGGACAATTTTGATCTCTCTTTGAGTTACAGAAAATTGAAATTGGAATAAAATTTCTTTTCCCGTTATCTTGGTTCTGATTCCCTCAAAACTTTTATTGGATAGTGCATTTGAAAGAAAGGATTTCCTAAAATTATTGGAGTGTTAAGGTCTCTTTAACAAGAACAAAACTGGTTTTGAAACAAATTTTATCATTACAACATGAGCTTTGGAGAGTTTGCAAATTGATTTTAAGATTGGCTGAGTTAGCAGCTGAAAGTTTTTCTTTGAATTTTTCAAAATATTTGGTAGGGATTAACCCTTCTCGAATGCAGTTCAAGTCTACACCTGAATCCATTAATGCAATAGCAGTCAACTTGAAATCTTAACAAAATTAATTGTTCCATACCATTTTTTATAGGCAATTCTAGAGATAGTTGATGAAGGATTCTTCTTCTTCAAAAGTTTTAGATGGAGATGCCTTGCTGGGAATTTCCCTGAAAATTTGATTCTGGAACTTTATAATTAAAAACCCTTTGTTGTCATTGGTCATAATTTTCTTTCAAAGTTTTAACTTTTCTCTTTAATTGCCCGACTTCTTGTTTTAAAATCGGATATTGAGACTTTGGAATTGGAGGAATCAAATATATTCATAATTTCTGATAAATCTACTTTGGGAGGACTTTCATTTTTTGAGGAATTTGACTTGAGATTAATTCTTGGAGTTTATAATGATAGTTTCTTCGTCTTCAGGATTTTGAATCTTGTCAATAAGTATTAAGAGTAAAGAAAATTGGTTGGTCAAGGTGGCTATTTATTTATTTCAAAGGCACAACCTTGGAGGACGTCCAGTACACCCATTATTTTCTTCTGGATTAGATTCTTGGGACTTTCTTCTGAAAAAGTATATCCTTCATCTGGTTGGACTTGACCTAATTATTATTCTACATTGGGCTTTTCATGTTCCATTTCAAATATTTTTAAAATCTTCCTCATTTAAGACATTAAACAATTGATTTGTTAGTCTTCTTCTAGACTTAATTCATGAATTCTTCATCTCATTCTACAACTACTGACATAATGACTAGGCATTTGACACATATGGCGAATAATGGAGTTAGAGACTTTTGAGTATTTTTTTCCTTGGAAAGCTTTTCTTTGAAAATTAGGCCTAGAAAGGGGTTTAGAGGAAGGAATTTTCTTTGAAGACTTGTACCTATGGGTGCTATGATGTTTTGTTTTTCAAGAGGGCGAGTGTATTTTTTGAAATTCAAATTGTTCACACCAAATTTCTAAATTTTTTTATTAGTGAGGCTTTGTTTCTTCAATTGACATTTGAAAGTAAAATCATTAAACAATTGTAATCCTACCATATTAATATGATTCATAAATTCTCCATAAGAAAGTGATGAAATATTTTCATTTTTTTTTTTAATTTTTTCAGGGACTTTTTCTTCGAAGGATTTTGATAAACTTGAAATAAATTTTTCTTTCCAGAAATAACTATCAGCGTCACTCCTCTCATGAACTTTTGATAGAAAAACATCTTTACTAATGAAATTATGGAGTACTCTAAATTTTAGATTTTATAAAAATTTTGTATTTCTTTCTTGGTATATTTGGAGATTTCCCACAAAATGAATAATAATAGTATATATTAAAGAAGATATTACAGCACAAATAGGTCTTCCTTCGTCATTATAAATAATATTACCTTTTGTACCTCTTTTTTAACACTTGAAAGAATTTTCGATTTTTGCTTCAGGAGTTATCGTGTTATACCGCCATCTTTTAGTTGACCATAAATCTTAGAATAAGATTTTTTGTAGCGTCTATATCTGTGAGACCTGATCTTTCTTTATAGATATTTGATACCATAATTATATGTTTACGTAGACTAAAATTTTGATATTAAGATAAAGTATCTAAATTCCACTAGTATATTGAATTTTCATTAAAGGACCTAAAATTTTCAATCTCTTCAATTTTTAGATCAGTGGGAGTTGGTTTATAGTATTCTTATAGGATTGTAAATTTTGGATAGAGAAAATTGATTTTGGAATTTTTTTATTATCAGAAAACTTCAGAATTTTGCTCAATTGTACTAATAACTTTATCTTCCTAAATCTCTTAATCCTAAAAGAATAGATTTTTCTTAATTTACTTTAGGTATATGAAAAGAGATATGAAACTTTCTTCTTTCATAATTACATCTAAAGATCCAATCCTTCATATTACTGCTGAAAATCTTTCTTTCCAAATTTATGATTATATACCTAAATTAAATTTAGAAAAATCTATTATTTTAGATATTCCAGAAAGATTAAGAGATTTACGTAAAAGACAAAGTTATTAATGCTATTGAGCAAAATCCTAAAACTTCTGATAATGAACAAATTCCAAATTCAATTTACCCTATCCAACATTTACAACCTTAGAAGAATTACTATAAACCAACGCCCCCTGATCTAAAAGTTGAAGAGATCCAAAATTTTTTGTTCTTTAATGGAAATTCAATATACGAGTGGAATTTAGATACTTTATCTAAATATCAAATTTTTTGTCTATGTAAACAAATGGTAATGGTCTCAATATCTACAAAGAAAGAGCAGGTCTCATAGATGAAGGTGCTGCAAAAAATCTTATTCCAGGATTTAATGGTCAACTAAGAGGATGGTGGGATAACACCATAACACCTAAAGCAAAAACCCAAATTCTTTTGTGTTAAAAGAGATATAAAAGGTAATATTATTAATAAAGAAGGAAGATCTATTTCTGCTGAATATTTGTATATACTATTATCATTCATTTTATTGGAAATCCCAAAAAAACAAAAAAACCAAGAAAGAAATACAAAAATTTTACAAAATCTTAAATGTAGATAACTCCATGATTTTCGTCAATGTAAAGATGTTTTTCGATAAAAAATTTATGAGAGGAGTGATGCTGATAGTTATTTTTGGAAAGAAAAATTTATTTCAGATTTACCATAATTCTTTGCAGAAAAAATCCGTAAAAAAATTAAAAAAATATGAAAATATTTCATCACCTTCTAATGGAGAAATTATAAATCATGTTAACCTGATAGCATTATAATTGTGTAATGATTTTACTTTGAAAGCTCAATTGAAGAAACAAAACCTCACAACCAGAGAAGAACTAGGAAATGAGTATAAACAATTTGAATTTCTAAAAGTACACTCATCCTCTTCAAAAACAAAACATCACCATAGGTATAAGTCTTCAAAAGAAAAGAAAAAAAAAAAAAAAACTCAAAAGTCCCTAACTCCACTATCTGCCATAAGTGTCAAAAGCCTGGTCATTATGCCAGTAGTTGTAGGACAAAGAATTCATAAATTAAGTCTAGAAGAAAACCTAACGAATCAAATTGTTAAATATCTTAGATGAGGAAGATTTAAAAAATATTTAAAATAAAATATGAAAATCCCAATGTAGAAGAACAATCATATCAAGTCCAACCAGATAAAGGATATACTTATTCAGAAGAAGAGTCCCAAGAATCTAATCCAGAAGAAAATAATGGGTGTGCTAGATGTCCTCCAGGATTGTGCCTTTATAATAAAAGAATAGCCAACTTCATTTTGATATATCCAGGAGATATCCAGTAAGTTTTCTTTCAACTATAATTGTCTTTAATTCCTACTTCATATATTATTCTTGTTAGAATTTCTATTTATATAATTGTTATTTAATTTGTTATATAATTGTTCTAATCATTATTGTTAAGATCTTTATATATCCTTACATGATTTTAACAATGGTTGTTATATTCAGATTATTCTTGGTTTGTGATACCAGAGCCATGCAACTCTTGAATATATTCATATAAAGAAATTCATAATTTGTGAATCGGACTTCGTCACCTTAATAAGTCGGCTTACTTGACATTTTTGTGCCGCGATGAATTGTTGTCTGGTCCGAAAGAGCAAAGTATGAAGATTTAACATTATGGATAAATTCATAAGAAGCAAGAAACGATCTCAAACTGAGTTGAGTTTTTTTTCTACAATTGCTTCCATTATAAAAGCGGATGATCCTTCTTTTCTTCATGCACTTGAGTGATTTTGCTGATTGTAGTTGTCATTCAAGCCTCAACAATGCAGCTAGTGGGTGCAAAAGCTGAATTTTTGAATTTTTTTTACTTCATCATTACATCATTATTACATTATCATCAATTTTTATGGAATTGGACTAAATATTCCAAAACAATCATCTTCATTTTCATCTCCAAAGTTGATAGGCGATGGAGAGTCTTCTTTGTCACTTTGTATCTCCTCAAGAATTTTTTGTATTTCCTCTGTAATGGCTCCTTTGGCTATTCTTGCTTACAAAAACTGTTTTTACTCTGAATTGATCTCATTCCAAGAATTATTGATGTTTTGCACGTTGCGGAAAAACAATTTGTCTTGCCTATTACCTATTCCAATAATTTACCCATAGAAAAATGCATTAGGATCAATATCTTATTATTTCGCAACTTATATCATTACTAATTTGGTAGCAAGTTAGACAACGTTAGACGACATTTGACATCAGGTGGTTGTACGTCGTGTGTTGTTTCCGTGTAGTAAGTGACATAGTGAAAGTGAACTGGATAAGAATTTGATCAAATTAATCATTAAATCCAACTAGCTCATAAAAGTGTATATATGAATAGTGCATCTGACATTCAATTGCCTTTCACTGAAATACATGCAGTTGGGAATGGCCAACGGACTGGAAACTCTATGCGGGCAGGCCTACGGTGCAAGGCAGTACCACATGCTCGGGATATATCTGCAACGCTCATGGCTCGTTTCGGTTATAGCGTCCACTGTGCTTCTGCCGATATTCATCTTCACAACTCCTATTCTAAAGGCTATAGGGCAAGAAGACGAAATCGCAGAGATGGCAGGAACCATGGCATTGTGGCTCATTCCAGTGATATACTCCTTCATTGTCTCATATACTTGCCAAATGTACCTTCAAGCTCAGAGCAAGAACATGATCATCGCGTATTTGGCTGCAATTGCATTGTCAATTCATGTGTTCCTGTCGTGGTTGTTAACGGTGAAGTACAAGCTTGGGGTCTCAGGAGCCATGATATCCACCGTTCTAGCCTTCTGGCTTCCTAACGTCGGTCAGGTTATATTTGTTACTTCCGGAGGTTGTCCGGAAACATGGCGAGGCTTTACAACGTTAGCTTTCAAGGATCTTTGGCCGATCTTCAAGCTTTCATTGTCTGCTGGTGCAATGCTCTGGTTAGGCTACTTCCCAATTAGTACTATGTTTATTTGTCTTAAACTTTAATAGTTACAAGTGTGTGTGTGCATTATTAAATAAATTTTATAAAAGTAATTTATATTTTAAAAACATGTTTTAACTAAAGAAATTAAAAATATTCAAATTAAAACAAATAAAAAACAAAGTTATAAAAGTTTGTGCAAAGTGAAAAGACTGACCAATGTGGGGGTTTAGAATAGTGGTTTGTGGTGTAGAAAAATGGGAGGATAAGAAGTTAACAAATTAAATTAAATATTAGAAAATAGAGTGAATAGCAATTTACCCCTATGATATTGAAAATGAGCATGTTACCCCTTTATGAAAAAAATATAGCAATTTACCCTCCTTTACTTTTTAAAATGAAGCAATTTACCTCCCTGTATAGGGAGGTAAATTGCTTCATTTTAAAAATCATAAGGGGTTAAATTGTTATATTTTAAAAAATACAAGGAGGTAAATTGCTATTTATTTTTACATAAGGGAGTAATTTGCCCATTTGCGATATCACAAGGGGGTTGCTTGTATTTTTCGCTTAAAAAATATATAAATTACCATACCGAAGTAGTGCTCTCACTCAATAATAAGGTATAGATTTTTTTTTTTGCACGTTTCAACTCTAGCTATACATTTTTAGGGGAAATTGCCTTTTCGTTCTATATTTAGAACCAATACACTTTTGTTTTATTGGTTATGAGATTCTCATTATGGTCTTATAAGTTACAAAAACTCTCACTTTTAGTCCTTTCGTCATTCTATAACTAATTTGATGAAAATGACAGGTAACAAACACATGGTTGTTGTCTAAAATAGTCACAGAATTTGACGAACTAAGTAAAATTTGTAACTTTAAAAATTATTAATGAGAATCTCGTAATTAATGAGATTGAAAGTATTAAGCATGCCGCTAAAAGTGGTCAAAGAGTTAACAACCACTTGCTTAACACTTGCATTACTGATAAAATCTGATTGAAGGACCAAAAGTGATATTTTACGTAAGTTTTGAGATCATTACACTAAGAAGACAATGACCAATGGGACGGAAATTG
Source organism: Sesamum indicum (assembly GCF_026168435.1). Classification (NCBI taxonomy): domain Eukaryota; kingdom Viridiplantae; phylum Streptophyta; class Magnoliopsida; order Lamiales; family Pedaliaceae; genus Sesamum; species Sesamum indicum. The sequence goes on from NC_142669.1 coordinate 975,129, forward strand.
TGCTAACAAAAAATTATGAGACAAAAAATACTATTTCCCCATTATTTATACTATATTTTAATGAGAGCACCTTTTTTATATCTCACTTAATTTTGGTCTATCATTTATTTTTAAAATTTTAAATTAATTAATTATTTTTTAACTTCTCCATTGATCATGGTATTTCATAGTTACTTCTTGGTAGTTATTTTTTCATGCAATTTTTTATTTTTCTTATTTATTATCTTTGTTTCTCATTTTTTAAATCAAAATATTGAAATTAATTTGTTATCTTAATATATATTTTTAAATACTGTTTTACCTTACAAAAACTAATAATAAAATTTATATAAATATTTTATTTTAATATATTTTTTTAAAAATTATGCATATACATAAGACATCTCGCACTTGATAGTTTCCTACCAGAGAAACCAACTTTTACTTTATTTTTATTTTTCTGGGGTAGGCCACTAAATTTTACATAGTGTTTGGTTTCATTTTTGACCTATCTCGGACATGGGTCAAAACATAGTAAATGCTTGCCTTAATTTGTTTTATAAGTTTTGATGATATTTTGATATATTTCGAAACAGTGCCTCTTTTGTTTTTAGTCCAAATAAGTCAATACTAATTATAGGCCCTATGACTAGAAAATATTATATACATACTCATACATATATATAAATATATATAAAAGAGACATAATTTGACAATGAACACTCACTAAACAACATCAATCATACCATACTTATTTTATATTATCTCCAAGACCAAATCCAAACATAAATACTATCTCTAACACATATTTATTTATCTTTATTTTTCTCTCTCTATTTCCAGATAACATTCATCAAACCAAAAATAGTGTTACAATTTTTGTTCAACATATTTGGCTTTGTTTTGCAGTCTTGAAGTTTGGTACAATACAGTACTGGTTCTACTGACAGGAAACATGAAAAATGCAGAGGTGGCTATTGATGCCCTGTCCATATGGTAAACATATTTCTTTTTTTTATAATAAAATAATTTGCTCATTTAAAATATGACATGGACTAAATTGCATTAAATCCTTTACTCAATTCCGTGTGTTCTTCGTTTGCTAGCCTCAACATTAACGGCTGGGAGATGATGATATCTCTTGGTTTCATGGCTGCTGCTAGGTACTTTCTACATACAGTCAGTTTTCAATTGGGCAAGTTGAGAGTCATATCGTTCCTGCTCCATTTTAACTCCCCGGTTCTTTGTTTCATGCGCATATTCCTTATAGTGTTCGAATAGCTAATGAGCTCGGAAGTGGTAACTCTAAAGCTGCAAAGTTTTCAATCACGACGATCGTGGTAACATCATTCGGCATAGGATTTGTGTTGTTTGTGTTCTTTTTGTTATTTCGGGAGCGTATAGCTTATCTATTCACAGAAAACAACGATGTGGCTTCATCAGTTGGTCGCTTATCGCCTCTCTTGGCTTTCTCCATACTCCTCAACAGTGTTCAACCCGTTCTTTCTGGTAAGCTATCATATTGGTTAATTCCATTTTACTCTTCTCTGGAAATAGGGTGAATAGCAACTTCTCTCCCGATGATATTGAAAATGAACACATTACCCCCTATGAAAATAATATAATAATTTACCCCTTTGTACTCTTTAAAATGAAGCAATTTATCTCCTTATACAGGGAGGTAAATTGCTTCATTTTAGAAACCATAGGGGGGTAAATTATTGTATTATAATAAATATAGGGAGGTAAATCACTATTTATTTTTTCATAAGGGGTAATTTACTCATTTACCATATTACAAGGGGGTTGCTTGCATTTTTCCCCTGAAAATATTATAGACATAACACCCCCTCAATAGACAATGTGGTCTTATCTTTTCTTTGAATATGATCTTTTTTAGGATAAATTTCGTGGATGCAATTTAAAGTTAGGTTCAAATATACAAATATCCTGTCCGATGCAAAATTACAAGTACACCCCCTTAGGAGGTGTTAGTATAATGTATTTTAGGGTCGCCCGAGGAAGGTGTACTTGTAATTTTAACTACAATATCAAAGAGTTAATTAGGATTTTGGAAAGAACTGGGGATGTTTTTATATATGAACCTAGCAGTAATCTGATTTACGAGTATATTTGGAGCATATCACGAAATATTGAATAACATATGTTTAACAATGACAAAATGCAAAGGATTTCGATCCACATATAAACCAATAATTTTCATTGTTCGTGTTTTTACAGGTGTTGCAATCGGATCCGGATGGCAGAGTACTGTTGCTTATGTTAATATCGGATCGTATTACTTAATAGGGGTTCCGATTGGTATTCTACTTGGATATGTGTACAATCTACGAGTCGAAGTGAGTTTCTCAATCCTCCTCGTAACATATTCACCGTTTTCAGACCAAATTAATAGAAAAATTCAAGGGTTTTCGTTAATTTATCTAGTTTCTGGTGAGATAATTTTAATTTCCATCCGCAGAGTTAGTTATTAAATCAATTTTAATATCCAATGTCCCAAAATCCTTAAGTTTTATTAAAATGATGAAAGTCAATCCTCTCCACTAGTTAATGATTTAAACTAATAGAGAGACCACACGTCATAGACGGTCAACTACAGAGAGAACCGACTTTGATTATTTTAAAAGAATTTAGGAACCAAAATTGATGATTTCAGAACATAGAATACCAAATATTTTAGTGACTAACTTACGGAACTCAAATCGAAATCATCCCAATATTGAAGTATCTAATTCCACCTTGTCATGTGCTAGGCTTTTATAATTCCCATGCAAAATTTTCTGTATCTCTCCAGTGACAAAGTATTCTTGTAGGGTGTTTGGATCGGAATGCTCATCGGCGTACTCGTTCAAACTATTGTACTTGTCATCATAACTTGCAGAACGGACTGGGAGAAACAGGTACGCGCCTTCACTAACAGGCATATATATGTTGTCTGCTATGTCAAAAAAAATACATATGTTGTCCAGTTTTTCCATGGAATTATAAGTGGATTAACTTGATGATATTTTGGGATAAATATTATTTGGTTTTCAAACAAAGACACTTATACCGCTGGTTCTCAAACAACTTGATATTGCAGTTTTGGTTCTCAAATTGTTGTTTTTTTCATGTTTTAATTTTCCATTAATAGAATCATTGATGTTCCGAAAGTTTTATTTGAAGGGGGAAAAAGAGCTATTTTCCTCCTATTTTGTTGTATTTTCCTAGCTTAGCTCGAATACACCAATTTTTCCAAAATTTTCCCAAGTTTCAAGATAGGGGAAAAAATCAGCAATAAATTTTTATATAATCTCAACAAAACATTATAAATCATTTATTTTTTTTATAATGCAATATGTGCAATATATGTGTAACGTAAAATATTGACTTAATTTATCATATTTATTTTATTGCCTTTATAATATTGACTTTTACATATTTATTTTATCCATAGAGTAGAAAATAAATAAAAAATAAAGACAAAATTAATAAAAGGAAAGTTATAGTTGGACAAAAATTTGAAAACTACTACAAAATGAAAGTGACTATCTTTTTTCTTCAAATGAAATTTTCGTTAATTTTAGTGTCGGAATGACTAAAAACGCCATAAAACTAATAATTTGAGGACGAATATTGCATTCTCAAATTATTTGAGAACTAAAACTGTATAAGTCACTTTATTTGAGAACTAAAATGGCAAATTATCCCTGAAACTCTTCTTCTTGGTTTCGGCCGCTTGCAGGTATCGATTGCTCAAAAACGAGTGAACAGATGGTTTGTGGAAGATGAACCTGAGACCAACTAATGATATAATGCTAGCTAATAGTAGTTGGAGTCGAGCATTTTCCTTTGCTGGAGAACATATTCCATGCACCTCTTATCGTTCTCCTATTCTATTCGATAATACAAGAGGTGTTGGTTATTGCGAAAACTTTAAATTTTAGATATGGTGTGGTTGATTCATGATGATCATATTAAGGGTGAATTACATTGGTGTTTTTTTTAAGGTTATGTATAATTATATAAATACTTTTTAATTTTTATAAGCTTATAAAAACACCTTTCCAGGGGTATTAACATAATTAATTTAGGGGTTTTTGTATAAATTTTGCAAATGATGAGTTGTGTAGATGAATTACAATTACAATTATAGTGATGCACATGGCCTAAGAAGGCCCAGCCGAAGAATAGCAACAAGGCCTGGGCCGCTCAATATGCTGGCCCTAATATCCTAAGAGGCCTAGTAGCCTTGGATGGAGGATGAAGGGCCATGGCACCCCTGGACTCGACCCATAAACACGATCTAACAAGAATGACCAGCCCAAAGGCCTACACTTGGTAATCTTCACATGGTCTACAGCTGGCTTACGAGTTGACCGCCACATCAGACCACGTCAGCTCTAAAGATGCAGTTCAAAACATGGAAGGTTTTCCTAGAGCCCAAGACTCCTTGGCGATAGGGATTTCCTAGAGATTGAGATTCCCTGCCAATGAGGGGTCTCCCTCGACAATAGGATACTCACTGTAGACGAGTTCAATAGTGGATAAGGGCGATTTTCTGCTTATCCAACCATCCTAACCCTTCCCCTTGAAGATGAAGGTGAAAAGATAGAGCCCTAGCAGACAGGAATATCCCCTATATATATAGGTTTGGTTTTCTAGGTGGGGGACAGTTCCTGAACTTTCTAAGCACTCTTATCAACACTCATCAAACGTCTTCTCGTGAACCTGCACATCTTTCTTATAATTTGACCATCATATCTCGATCTCTTACTATGTTTATTTACTTTTTTACCTTATTTCTTCTTAAACCCAATACTAACTTGGTCGTCGGAGTGCTAACGTGTTGTTTTTCAGGTCTCTTTCGCAGGATCGTACACATTTTCCAAATCCTAGACTATAGTCTAAGATCGTTAGACTCGTGCTATTTTTGCATACATCAATTGGTGTCGTTTGTGGGAACGCAGAGTTCAAGACGTGAGTAACAATACAAATGCCTAGCAACACACCATAAAGAAGGTTGTGGAGGCAGTTGGTACCAACTAGGCCCTGCAGGTCGTGATAGGGATGTCCCTGGCTCCAGCCAGTGGGTTGTCGGCTCTAGCACCCCCAAGACCTACTGATCCAATAGTTGAGCCTCCACGTCGCAGTACCTCCTCCGACACTTCCTCTTGGGAATTATCCCTAACACTCCTAGGGACCATCCAACAAATGTTTACAGCTTCGAGAAGAAATACCGATGCTGGCCCCATCCCGTACAGCAACGCCCTCTGACGTGGACGCCCCAGAAGAAGAAAGCGAGAGGGGCCTCCCAATCCCTGTGCCCCCAATGGTAGGAGGCCAAGGACTTCCCTCACAAGCCGATTAGGAGATTGCACCCTAATAGCTTGCTCGTTTGGAGTGTTTGTAGAAATGTCTCCAAGACGTCCAATATTAGATCGTAAAGACTCCCTTGGAAGAACAATATGGAGTCCCGTTCATAGAGGAGATGATGGTGGAAGAGCACCCAATGAACTTTTGTACCAGAACTATCACTGAATACGATGGTACCATTGACCCCAGGAACATCTCTCATTCTTTGAGAATGCAACTCTTTTACATCGATACACAAACAGGATTAAATGTCGTGTTGTCGACATCACCTTCGCCAGGGTGGCCCAACAATGATTCAATCAATTGCTCGCCGAGGCGATAGGAAACTTCTAGGAGTTTCGATCCCTTTTTTTGCACCAGTTCGCTAGTAGCAAAAAGCTTTGGAAGACTCAGTTAAGTCTCTTTTTTGTACGATAGAAGGAAGGCGAGGCTTTGAAGGAATACTTGCAAAGATTCAATGTGGCCGCACTGGAGGTGCCCTCCGCTCCCCAGGAGGTTAAAGTCAGTGCCTTCTCCCAAGGACTCTTGGATGGGGACCACTTTAAGTCTTTGGACGAAAAACCTTGTTTTCAAGTTTGACACTCTCTTAGCTCGTGACGCAAAATATATCAACATGGAGGATGCCCAAGCCTCCAAAAGAGAAAGTTGTGGGGAGAAAAGGAAGGAAACAAAGGAGGAGGCCTCCACCTAAAAACCTTGAACTGACTTTTGAGACAAAAAACTACCTTTTCAGAAAATAAATTCTGTGTAATCTTCATTAACTGTCCGCATCACTCAAGCCCTCATGGTAGTGGAAGGAAAAGGTTTACTGGCGCTCCCTAAATCAGCCATGGATAGCCCCCATCGTCCCATGTCCGATAAATTTCAAAAAATAATGAAATTTTATAAAACACAACCACTTCAGAAAAAAAAAATAGTTGACTTACAATAAGTAAGTAATAAGTCAATCGAGGGAAAATATCAATTTTTAGTCAATTTTTTTGTTAATATCACCAGATCTAGTAAATTTTCACTAATAAAAGGACCTATTTGTTAGATGGAAGCAATGTTAGATGTAATTTTTCAAATCACAGTAAATTTACATGTAATTAAATCAAACCTCGAAAGTGATGGAGTGATTATCCTATTAGAAAATACCAAAAAGACCATGCTGCAATTTCAGCATATACTCGCAAACAAGAAAATTGATCTATCCTAAATTGGATCTCGCAAAATTTGAACTAATTACATAGCGAGTTGATACATTTATCATGTAATTGATATATAATTTAAAAAGAACAATCAATTACATAATAAATATATTATAATTTTTTATAATGAATTAGATTCGCACAAATCTAATCTGAACAAAAATATTCAAAAAGCGGTTAGAATTAGAACAAACTGAAACCTAATCATTAAGGAACTTATATTAAGGAATGATCTTCAAAGAACCCATATTAAGTAGGATGGAGAGGGTGGTTTCGAAGGTACCGACGATGGTGCCTGATGTGTAGGAGTTTGGTGGTCCATTTGATACGAGGCCAGAAGTTAAGCAGGCAAGAGCATGTGCTGCGTCAGCGACCTTGACAGCAGATATGCCTCGTGAGCTGCCTAGTTGTGCTATAGGTACAGACAATAAGATCTTGGGCCAAACAGGAGAGGGGGGGTCTTTAAATGGATGTCGAGGATGTGTCTAGGATGTTGGCATGCCACCAACTAGGTCGGTCCATGGGAGACGCGCCTACAGATTCTGCTTCACCAAATTGTGGGAAGGCGGTTTCCCCGTCTTATCGGATTGACACATGGAATATAGTATGGTCTACTCTTCCTTGATCGATAAGAGGCATATTTTGGAATATTCGGGGGATTGGAAATGATCCTACATAGAGGATTTTGAATCTGGTCAGAAAGCATCATCACCTGAATTTCCTGGCTATTATGGAGCCTATGATATCTCTTCATGGGAGATTTATAGCAAGGCGCCTGGGTTTTCTGGAGGTGGTCTCAAATTGTGTGAATAAAATATGATTTTTTTTTTGTTTGGATGTGCAGTGTCGAATCTTGCTAGCTCATGAGCAGTTTCTGCACCTTCGGTTGGAATCAAATAAGTGGCCAAGACCGTTGTATGTGACAGTGGTATATGCTAAATGTGATGTGGTGAGCAACGTTGTGTTTGGGATGCCCTCTAGACGATTTCTATAGGCTCTTCGTCTTGGATTGTGGGAGGGGACTTTAATAATGTCTTCTGCCTAGATGAACGGGGAGCGCTACCTCGAGTAGTATCGCAATGTCAAATTTTATGATGGTATTGCGGATTGTGCCCTTACGGATGCCGATTTTAGTGGGAGCCTTTACACCTAGTATAGTAGCCGTAGCGACAATATTTGGATCGAGTCCTAGTAACGGATAGCTGGATGGATGTATTCCCGAAAATATAGGTTACTCATCTTGAGCTCTCCAAATCAGATCATCGTGGATTGTTGGTTGTTGTGGAGACTAGTGTGACGCAAAAGGTGTTCTCTTTTCTATTTCAGAATATGTGGATCACACACTCGCAATTTCATGAGGTTGTTCATCGGAATTGGCAATACTCGATGATCAGGAGAGGTATGGTTTGGCTTCAGCACAAACTAACCCGCCTGAAGCACTGTCTGAAGGAATGGAACAAGACAGTCTTTGGGAATGTGTTTGATAGGGTTGCAGTGGCGGAGTGAGATCTCAAGGCGGCTGATGAAGCATATGATCTTGATCTTTGTGATCGTACACTCGTGGAGCGTAGTCGGTGCTCGACAGCATTGGTTTGCGGGTTGATCCAATAGGAGGCTTTTGGAAAACAAGAGGCATGCATCAAATGGGTTAAAGATGGGGAGTGAAACACGAAATATTTCCACTCTTTGGTGAACAAGAGGAGGTTTTGCGGTACAATATTTGAGATACAACATGAGGGGAAAATTTTAATTGATTTGAAAATAATTAAGAGGACGGCGGTCTCTTTCTTTGAGCAGCTCCTTTTAATAGACCAGTGGTTCCTAAAGAGATGGATCGAGATTGCTTAGAGGATGGCCTGACAGATGAGGATAGGTGTTTCATGCGCGCCATGCCAATGATGGATGAGGTTCTGGAGGCGGTTTTCTGTATTAAGCCAGAGAGTGTTGCAGAGCCAAATGGATTTGGGGTAATTTTCTATCACACATGTTGGGATCTCGTTTCAGGGGATGTTTTTTGTGTAGTGACTGAGTTTTTCCATAGCATAGCGATGCCAAAGAGTTTCATTGCGACTACCATCTCACTCATATCAAAGACTGTCAGCCCAGCTTCCTAGACTGAGTACCGACCCATAAGTTTGTGTAATATTACGAATAAGATCTGCATGAAGGTGATGACCATCAGGCTTAGGCGTGTTTTGCCGAAGGTGTTATCCCCATCGATTGTTGAGTGATAATGTCCTTTTCGCACAAGAGTTGGTTCACTCGTTGGAGTCTCGACGACCGGAGGTGAATATGATCTCTAAGCTTGGTATAGCCAACCTATGATTGCTGCAGTTGGGAGTTCTTTGTCAAGTCTTGCGACTGAAGGGATTCCACAACGCTGGATTGACTTGGTGGTGAATGCTTTCTCAAACTATTGATTCTCGGTCCTTGTGAACGGAGAGCATGTTGGCTTCTTTCATTCAACACGCGGCCTACGACAGGGGGATCCTTTATCCCCGGTGCTATTTGTGCTTCCTGCTGATTACTTATCTGAGGACTGGATAGGCTTTCTGCGGCACACCCGACGATATATTACCAGTTATCGGGTCGGGTTCAGGTGTCCCACCTAGCCTATGTCGATAATATGATGATTTTTACTAACATCTGTAGGCATCATATGGAGTTACTCCTTGATTTTCTATGTACATATGAGTGGGTGTCAGGACAGCTGATCAATAGCACCAAAGAGTTCTTTTCTTATCGGTCAGCAAGTGCCATCGTCACAGTTGCAGGAGGTGCAGCTTGTTCTGGGATACCAGCTCATATCTCCCAGTCACATATTTGGGAATCCCTCTGTAAAATAGAGGTATGATTGTTTGATTTGCTCATCTCCCGATTATGTGACATGCTCCAGGGATGGGCAATGACGAACCTCTCACGGAGGGAGGCTGGCCTTGATTCAAAGTGTGTTGTTGGCCACACCTTTACATCTGCTTCAAGTGATTCTTCCGCCTAAGTTTGTCTTGATAACCATTGAGTGCATATTCAATGGCTTCTTTCGGGGCTCGTATAATAGCCGCCGGCATATTCATTGGTCACATGGGACAAGATGTGTCACCCAGTGGCAGAAGGTGGTTTGGGTATTCGAAATTTGGCGGACTATGTTCAGGTTTTCTCCATGTAGCTTTGGTGGCGATTTCAACTAAAATTATCCTTATAGTCAGATTTTTTGCATGACCGCTACTGCCGGATCCTACATCCTACTCATGTGTCGTATAATCAGAACCATTCCTTTATTTGGCATTGCCTGTGTCGCATTAGAGATGTGGCGGAACCTCTAATCTCTGGATTTTGGGCCAAGGGTTAGTATCTTTTTGGCATGATAATTGATTTGGTGAGAAGCCTCTAGCCAACTTGTGCAAGGGGTTCCCGACACTATGGGGGCAGGGGGACAGAATTGTGTGGACCGCAGCCAGTAACTGGATATTTTCAACGACATCGGCCTGGGTGGCTATTCGAGTGGCTTCTCCTCGAGTGCAACTTTTTACAGATATATGGCACCGTTCCTTACGCCAATGATGCCCATTTTCTTGTGGGGACTATTCTAGGATTGGATTCTAGTGGATGCACACATAAAGCGGAAGGGATTTAGTTTCCTATCTAAATGTCAATGTTGCGAGGCAGAGGAGACCATTCCGCATCTCTTTGTTGAGGGATCAGCAGTGCGGGATGTGTGGATGTGTCCGACTTGACAAAATAGGCACTCCCTACCTTCGCCATTAATGGTTAAGGGAGATATTGGCGGGGGCACTAAACAACAGGTTCGGAGAACGCAAAGGAGGGATGGGCACGGCATGAGATCAAGATCTTTTTGGTTTTCTTGGTTAGGATAGACCTTGTTTTTTAATATTGATCACTGTTGTTGCAAATAGATTAGGTACTCTGACTATGAAGGGAGTAAACTGTTTTTCAATTGCACAAATTATGATTTTTTGGAGTAATATACGGATTGGGGTCCGTCAAACCCCTGCCTAGGCACACACGATTTTTTTGGGAAAAAAAAAATCATATTAAGTGGAACCTAGAAGGAGACACTAATACAATATTTTTCAGTGCCTTTGCTAGCCATGGAAGCGTTATATTTTAATTCTTGCCTTTTCTAACCCGGTAGTGGACTAAATTGATTTAATTTTGACCAAATATCCTTTTTTAGTATTTTTGAATTTTTTAATTACTAAAAAATATTTCATTGCTTAGAAACATTAATTTAATTGGTAATTATATCTATCTATATATAGCAAAAAAAAACTTCGATTATGACTGAATTAATTTTGACTCAATACTAATTTTTAAAAATTTATAATTTTTAATTATGAAAAAAATCTCATTGGTTGGAGACTTCATCCAATTTAAATTAATTATGAATTTTATTTGTATTTATCTAAACAAATTAAGGATTCCAAAATCTTAACTTTAAGATACTAAGTTATTTTATATTTATCTTAAATCAATTTATACTTTAGGATTATATACTTTAAATTAATTAAAAATTTCTTTCTATTTATTTAAAGAAGTTCATTTATCCAAAATCTTATTTTCAAGATTAGGATATAAATCTATATCATATTTGATATTAATACACACACATAAACGGTCTTCCACTATATATAAATTGTATAATTTTTACTCCAATTTTAAATTTTGATAATTTTGTATGTTTATCAAGTAAAAAAAATCATTGGTTGTCTTCAGTAAAAATCTAATATATATTCTAAATAATATAATAAATGCAGAGAGGTAAATTACTTCAATATAAAAATCATACAGGGGTAAATTATCGCATTTTAAAAAATATAGAGAGATAAATCGTTATATATTTTTTCATAAGAAGGTAATTTGTGCATTTATAATATCACAGTGGGATTGATTGCAATTTCTCACTAATCTTTTTTCCTTTTTGTAGTCAACAATCATTACAGTTTCTTGAACTTTGTTCCATTCTCAAGCTCTCCAACTAGGTGATATTTTATTCTTTTCATTTTCTATATGCAAATATTATTTTTTAGTTAACTTACTAATTGTTCCATTCTTTGAACTGTAAATTAATTAATTTCTTAAAATTTTGCTGAATTTTTAATTATTTTCATAATATCATCGAGAAAATTTGGTAGAAATATTTTTTCAAAAAACAATTGCAATATAGCTGCTAGGATCATGAAAGATGTCTCAAGCTCTCAAGAACAGCCCACTGGCATTTTATGGTGTCTCATCGCTTACAGGTATTATTCAATCTACTTACGTAAAAAATTTATCAGAAATTAGTTTTCATATATATAAAAAATTTTCATACCGCGTATGACTCGATAAAACGAGTTTGGGGTCAGTAAGAGTTCAAAATAGGTTTGAGATTATATGTACTTGGAATATTCGATCATATCTGGTGTAACTCGGTAAAACAAGCTGAGCGGTTAGTGGGAGTTGTATTGCGTTTCAGATTGTTTAGTGTATAAACGTTTTACTCATTCAAAATGAGGTTGAGATATTGAGAGATAATAAGATACAAACATATTTATTCATGAAATTCTCCAAAAAAGGAATTGGATTCCTGAAAAAAGGGATGAGTTCTTCAAAACTCAATCACAACAGACTGATGAGAAAGCTTAAATTGTTCAGGACTCTGTCACGTTTGACTGATGAGAAAGCTCAGAGATGTCTCTGACATCCCCTACGTCTTTAATTGAATAAGATTTAATTAGTTTTGTTGGTTACAAGCCTAAGTCTAGCTAAGGGTGCACTGTGGAAGTGATGAAATTAATTTTGGAAGAGGTAAATTAATTTAATTGAATTAAATTAATTAAATTAATTCACAGTGAAAAATAAATGATTGGATCATTTATTTGAGATAATCCATTGGATGGATGAACCAAGAATTTAATAGATTGGACTAATTATATTTTTGGTTTAGCCTTTTAAATTAATTGGATCAATTTTTAAAATAGACTTAGCTAATTAATTTGTGCATTGGATTCGTTAATTAACTAGATGGGGTTATCTAATTAATCGACTGAATTCATTAATTAGTGGAGCTGAGCTTATATTAATTAGATGAGCTAATTAATTGTTTGTACTTGATTAATAAATTGAATTTATTAATTGAGAATATTTGGGCCTGTGTATATTTGATTAGACCAAATATTCACATAGATTTTTTATTGAGTATTTTATTTAATTGGATTAAATAATAAAATCCAATAGATTATTATTGGATTTGATTTAATTTGTTGGACGATAAAAATAAGCCCGATCCAAATATTAGGTGTGTGAAAATTTAAAAGACTAGGTCTTTTAAACACACTACAACAACGTCTCACAAACTCTCTCTCTCTCCCTCCCCCTATCTCTCTCTCACGAGACGCCTATCGCAAAGTGTACCGTGTGGGTAGTAGTCCGCTAACTACGTCCGCCAATACCTTCGCTCGGCGCTAATGCAGCGCGCCGAATATATCAGAGTCGGGAGGAACAAATCACAAAACTGTAAATTGCACACGCGAATTCAGAAAATCAGATTGCATTGAACTGAAAAGTGCGGATACAATGATCAACGATGCTAGAGCAAGGGGCTCGCCTTTAGGGGGACTCTAACACGTCACTAAACCAAGCTTCTTGAACTCATTCCCCCCCCCCCTATAATAGGCTTAAAAAAATAAATCCTATCGTCTACACTAGACACTAGAAAACCTGAAATTTGCACCTCCGGAGGCGTAACGTCCCCCAGAGCAATCTAAACAACATAAAGTAAATAACAAAGCAGTAACAAAGCAATAAAAGGCCTACACCTAGGACTCTAAGACTAATTAGTGTCCGTCGTCTGTCGATGAAGGCTGAGTGGTCGGCCATGTAGAACGGTTGAGTGGCCGAAGTGCGCGTCACGGGGGCCTAGTGAACGGGCAGCCCGTTACATTCTCCCCCACCTGAGATAGCGACGTCCCCGGCGTTACGGAAGCATGGTACGCTTCGACAAGAGGTAGAAACGCCTTTAGGTTCGTCACTTGCTCCCAAGTGTTCTCCTCGTTGCTGCATCCCCTCCATTTCACCAAGTACTCTGTGTGATCTTCCTTCGTGGTACTCGCCACTCGGTAATCTAGGATTGCTTCAGCCACCTTCTCCTTCGTCTTCTTCAATTCGAGTTGTGGGCGGCTGGATTGATTGCGGGTATCGTCTTCCTTGTCTGCTGAATTCTTCTTCAATTGGCTGACATGGAAGACGTTGTGGATCTTCCACCACGACGGCAACTCCACCTTATACGCCACCGTCCCAATACGCCTAAGGACAGGCAAAGGACCAACGTATTTCTGCATCAACCGAGGGTCTCTCCCCCTTGATGACTTTGACAATCTCGGATCCGGGACCTTCACAAGCACAAGGTCTCCCGCATTGAACTCAACGAAGCGACGATTCTGATCTGCATACTTTTTCATCCGCTTCTGAGCTGTCTCCAGGCAACTTTTAACGATATCAACACTCTGCTTCCACTCCTGGGAAAAACTTCGAGCAAGAGGGGATCTCACACTTTGTGGGATGTCAAGAGTGTGAGGAACGAGCGGTTGCTGCCCAGTAACGATTTCAAAAGCGCTCTTGTTTGTCGGAGAGCTCTTTTGAGCATTGAAACACAGCTGAGCGACATCCAGGAGCTTCACCCAATCCTTCTGCGTACCTCGCACAAAGTGCCGAAGGTAGTCTTCCAACATAGAATTGTAGCGTTCTGTCTGACCATCGGACTGTGGATGATAGTTTGAGCTCATAGAAAGTGTGGACCCGAGGAGTTTGAACAGCTCGGTCCAGAAGACGCTAGTGAAACGGGAGTCACGATCACTGACAATATCTTTTGGCAGTCTCCAATGCTTGACGATGTGCTTGAAGAAGAGATGAGTCGTCCCTTCTGCTGTAACGTGTTTGGGTGTTGCGATAAATGTAGCATATTTTGACAAACGATCTACCACGACGATGATAGAGCCTAAGTTCCCGACCTTAGGCAATCCAAAGATGTAATCCATGGAGACGCTCTCCCATGGACGCTTTGGGATGGAAAGTGGTTGCAGCAGACCGGCCTTCTTCTGATAGTCTGCCTTGTCCTACTGACAAATCAAACAAGTGCGGACATGCGTCTCGACATCGTCCCGCATCTGTGGCCAATGATAGGCCCTCCGCACCAAAGCAAACGTGCGCTCCTGTCCTTGGTGTCCCGCCCAAAGTGTGTCGTGGCATTCGGAAAGAAGTGATTTCTGTAGGTCCCCGCCTCTCGAAACATATACGTGGTTTCCCTTGGTCATCAACAATCCATCCTCGATCCAAAAGTGTCGAGCCTTGCCCTGCTCGACAAGCCGCATCAGGCGTCGCGCTGTGGGATCTCTCGGTAGTAACTCCCGCACCTGATCCTTCGTAGAGATAGCAGCCGTGCTAGAAGAGAGCGCTGCTACCGACTCCATGTTCGCCAAGTCCGCCCTGCCGCTCAAGGCGTCTGCTGACTGCTTCCTAAGCTCCACAAGCTTAGGCTACGACATCTTGTACGGTGCCCTGGCGGGCGGTCTCGTGCCAGGCCCCAACTCAATCTCGTGATCCACTGCCCTTTTCGGTGGTGGCTTCCGAGGCAGCTCGTCTGGCATCACGTCTTCAGACTCCCCCAACAGTTTCTTACTACTGCCCGGGGTGGGCCCTGACACCTCTTCCATCTCCTCAAAACAAAGGGTACCCAAGTAGGAGATCTCATCCTGCTTGCGCCCCTTCTCAAACTGCATGGCCGACAAGTTCTTCTCTCCTGTACGTCCGGCCAAGGTAGGGATGACACACGGCTTCGCTCCCAACATCATCAGTGAATCGGCATGAGGTAAGACAGCAGTGCGTGTATCCCGTAGAAATTCAAGTCCAAGGATAAGCTTGAAGTCGTCCATTGCCACAACAGAAAGATTGGTCTTGCCCTCATAAGCACCAACCTTAATCAGCACAGACTTGGCTACACCGGCAATGGGTTGTGCAGCCGAGTTGATCGCCTTCACACGACCAACTCCCTTCTCTAGCACGAGCCCGAGTCTCGCCACTTCGGCGCTCGCAAGGTAGTTGTGAGAGGCTCCTGTATCAATCATGGCACGAATCGGCTTGCCATGAATCTTCACATCCACGAACATCAACCCTTTCTTCCTAGGAATCTGGAGCTGAACTTCTTCTTTCTTTTCCGGCTGCTCCACAGTAAGAGCCGGGATGGTCTTTTTCGCAAGGGGTGGCACAACTCTCTTTGCCGCCACCATAGAGAATGTGTTGCACCATTGGTTTACGGCCCCCAAGTTGTCCTCATCCTCCTCCGTGTCATTCTCGCCACCTGCCTCTGCTTGTGGCTCCACACTCTTCGAGGACGGCACCTTATCGGTAAAGGTCGTTGCCAATGCGTTCAACACCTATCTCTTCGGGCAATCCCGATACATATGCAGACCATCGCAGATTAAACACCCTTTCCTCCTCTCGGGTGCTCCCTGCCTGTTCTCCTGGAGCTTGTTCCTGTTTTAACCGCCCTGTGAGCCATTCTGAGCGTGGGGCCTCTGGTCTCCCACACCTCTGTTGAAATTATTTCTGAATGATCTGATCCCATTCCACTTACGCCGCTCAGGACTAGGCATCGCTTGCCTATCCTTCTGAGTCTCCAGGTTGAAATCTGCCAAGCGTTCGGCCGCTATAATAGCCGAACTCAAATCGGTCACTCGTTGCCTCTGCAACTCGTTTCTTGTCCACTGTTTCAAGCCTTCCATGAAAGTGAACAGCTTGTCTGCCTCCGTCATATCTCGGATGTTCAGCATCAGCGCTGAGAAAGCTTTCACATATTCTCGCACGGAACCTGTATGTTCGAGCTTTCGCAATGCCCTCCCGGCATTGTACTCCACATTCTCGGGGAAGAACTTCTCTTTGATCGCCTCCCATAGAAGAGCCCACGTATTGAGCTGTATTTGATGTGCCTGGATTTCCGCAAACATGGTACGCCACCACAGCTTTGCGTCACCAGTCAGGTACATGGTTGCAGTCGCAACCTTCCTTGCCTCGTCCCGCACGTCTGCCGCAAGGAAGTGCTGTTCCATGTCGAAGAGGAAGTTTTCGACCTCCTTCGCATCACGCTCACCGCTATAGGCCCTCGGTTCTGGTATTCGAAGCCTAGCACCGGGGTCGTGAGCAACCATAGGCGTGCTACCCACTGCACACTGGAGCAACCCAATCTGAATGGACATCTGCTCCATGTCACGCCGCATATCGGCAATGCTGTCGTTTCCGAAGATGCCAGCCATCTCCTGAATCACGTGCCGACATTCGTCCAACTCCAAATTCAACACCGTGATCTCAGATTCTAGGGAAGAGACCTTCTCTTCCAATTCTGCCAACCGGGAGTGTCCGTCCTCCGGGGTCTCAGCTCTCTCGCTGGTTGAAGCTACATGTCGCGGGCTTTCCGGATCTTGCCCCGACGCCTTCGCAGCAGTAGCAGTCGTACGCCTCGGCCCCATCTCGGCACGAGGCTCTGATACCACCTCTCACGAGACGCCTATCGCAAAGCGCACCGTGTAGCTAGTAGTCTGCTAACTACGTCCGCCAATACCTCCGCTTGGCGCTAATGCAGCGCGCCGAATATATCAGAGTCGGGAGGAACAAATCACAAAACCGTAAATTGCACACGCGAATTCAAAAAACCAGATTGCATTGAACCGAAAAGTGCGTATACAATGATCAACGATGCTAGAGCAAGGGGCTCGCCTTGAGGGGGACTCTAACACGTCATAAACCAAGCTTTTTGAACTCATTCCCCCCTATAATAGGCTTAAAAAAATAAATCCTATCGTCTACACTAGACACTAGAAAACCTGAAATTTGCACCTCCGGAGGCGTAACGTCCCCAGAACAATCTAAACAACATAAAGTAAATAACAAAGCAGTAACAAAGCAATAAAAGGCCTACACCTAGGACTCTAAGACTAGTTGGTGTCCGTCGTCTGTCGATGAAGGCTGAGTGGTCGGCCATGTAGAACGGTTGAGTGGCCGAAGTGCGCGTCACAGGGACCTAGTGAACGGGCAGCCCGTGACACCCTGTCTCTCTCAAGGCAGCCAAACCCATGAAATTTCAAGTATATTCAAGTTGAGAGCGAGAAGATATTATATATACTAAAACTTGCCATTTTTAACAATTTTGGTCGTCTTTGTTAGTTGAGGGTTAAAACAAACGGAAGTTAGAGTTGGAGGGAAAAAAAACCCCTCCCATTTTTAATTATAGAGTTTCAATAATTAATTTTCCACCTTTTTTTTTCGAACAGAAGCTTTAAGAAATTTTTGACATCTTATATACAATTTTTGCCAAAACATGAACAAAAAAATTGTAAAAAATCTGCCCCCAAAAAAATTGATATCTTCTACACAAATTGTCCCAAAAAATTGACCAAGATCTACCAAAAAAAAAATTAACGTAGACCTGAACATTCATAAAAAATGTCTTTAAAAACATACACATCATCCAACCAACTCTGTCTTAAGACAGATTTTTATGGATGTTTTATGAGACCAAATTGTTGCAGAATTTTTGTTCAGGTCTTCGTTAATTTTTTGGTAGATTTTGGTCATTTTTCGATGATTTTGTGTATAAGATGTCAAAATTTTTTTTGGCAGATTTTGGATCATTTTGGCAAAAATTGTATATAAGATGCCAAAATTTTCTCAACTAAAGCTTCTATTTGAATAAAAAAGGAAAAAGTATTTGTTTAGTCCTTTTAAAATTTTCTATTATTAATTTTTGTCCTTTAAATTTGTCCGTTTTAATTTCAGTTCAATAATTTTAAAATTATTTAATTTTAGTCCTTCAACTCAATTTTGAATAATTTTATCTTTGGACAACTTTTCAGAAGCAATTTTAGTTTCTATATATTTATTCATTTTGCATTTTGTAGCTAATACTCTCCTAGAATGGTATAAAAGTATAAGTTTATTAAAAAATTATTTATTTATATTACACTTAGAACATTAGGATGGACTATTAGTTTTTATCATAAAAAAGGCAAAAGAGTTATAAATTAGGCTAAAGAACCAAATTTTCGTAAAATTAATAGATAAAGGACTAAATCTAATATTTTCAAAGATAAAGGATCCAAACAAATTTATACTAAAGTTATAAGATTAAAATTTTATTTTTTTAGGAAAAAAAAGGTGGAAAGTTAATTATTGGAACTCTATAATGAAACAACAAACAAAAGGGGGAAAAAAAGGATTTTTTTTGCCTCCATCTCTAACTTCCGTCTATTTTAACACCTCAACTTTTAACACCTCAACTAAGTGAATATCAACTAAGTGATATTATGAGGACCAAAAGTGAATAAGTGGTGAACTATAGGGACCAACAGCGTAATTATTCCCACTTGTTTATTTTATTTAGGGAGAAAGATCAATTTGATCCTTTAAGTTTTCATACGATTAATTTTAGTCCTTTAAGTTTGCGCATTTTCAATTTAATCCAATAAATTTCAAAATAGCTTAAATCGGGACCACAGACAGATTTTTGGATATTTTTACCCTTGAACAGTTTTATAAGAGCTATTTTAGTCCATTTAAACCAAGATTCTATTTTTTCACCCATGCTCGCCTAGATGGTATCAGAGCCTAGGTTTATTGAAAAAATATATGATTATATTATATTTTGATATTATTTATCGACTAATGGAGGAGACTCTTTGAGAGAAAATGGAACCGAACGAAAGTTCGAGTTACTCTAAAAACAGAGAATGTTTTTCAGATTCTGGAAATACAGAGAAGAGAATTTCTTATGAAAATTCTTGACAAGTGTTACAACGGTCCCAAGAGGATTGATCCAAAATTTCTCACGCCGGATGAGGAAAAAGAATGGCTAAGAAATTTTGAAGTCCGACAAGTGTTACCAGGGAATGCAGTGAGGCGTGTACGCTCAACAGAAGTCTATGGTAGAATCCCAACTAGGAGAAGCAGAACGGGTAAATTCCTACATAATTTTAGTTCAAAAATTATGACTCATTGGAAGAAACTCGAGCCGGATACATCAAAGATCTCCCAAGATCTGAGAGAGATACAAAAGACTGTTCAAGACTATGAACATAGGTTAATACATATACCTATGAGAATAGAATCTTTGAGCCAAAAGGTGGACGAGGTCCTTAAGATCCTTCCCGATCTACACAAGGGTCTTACAGATCTGAAGGTAGAAAACAGATCTGAAGAGAAATCAACGAGAGAGCTCTGAGACATCTAGATCCAGATAAGAGCGAATCAGAGATGCCCTTGGAACAGTACCTCTTCTACACCAGAAGGGGAAGACCTCGGAGATTCTAAAGCCGAAGTCAAGAGAAGATCTGATTATTGCTTCTATTAGATCTATAAAATAATGGAAGTAACAAGAGCGGATCTATCAGATCTACAAGAATTGGCAGAATCCTTTTCCCAATTCGGGATCGTGGATTTAGTCAATATCCAAACAAATGAGATCGCTCCAGCACTACCACCGCCGGAGGGAAGTACATGCTCTAATGATTCTCCACAGGATCAACCGATGAGAGAAAGTGCGGATTTCCACACTAATGCCACTGCAACGTTTGTGGGAACCAGGCTAAAGGAAAACCCAAGAAGAAATCCAAAACGAATGCCGGAGAATACACCTTGGGCAAGGACCATGCTTCAGCCCTTACATCCATATGGCACTATACTGAACCTAGATATTATCGATTGTTGAAATACCGAGAAATTGATAGATGAATGGGTTGTAGCAATCAAGATAGCAACAACTGCCCTAGAGCTCGACAAAGAAAACTTCATAAGGCTTGTGGAGTTGAGCTTGGAGGGATCTGTGAAAATCGGATGGGATAGTACCCCAGAAGATACCAAAGCCAGCATCCTCGCTGGAGACTCGAAAGGCGCGATAGCAGACCGATTAGGAAGGCTTATCAAGATACACTTCATCGGAGATGGATACTTCGAAGGAAGTAGGGCAGAAAAGGCTAGAGAACATGCACAGGCTCTGTTCAGCCTTGAACTTAGAAGTATTTGCGCAGTAGATGAATATATCTATTGGTTTCGCAAATATTTCTTCAAGAGTGGAGTAGCAATGGAAGTAGCAGCTCCAATGTTCTTCATAAAGATATGCAGTCCATGGAGGGAAATATTGCTCCAGTCATACAAAGTACCTGGAGGACAGCTAGATTCAGTGGCGCGAAAAATATCTTTTCTTAAAGACAAACTGAAGGATTGGTGTTATCAAGCATCCATCCAGAAGAATATGAAAAGACTGAGAGGTAAAATCAAACAAACCACTCTCTGTTGTGATAACAATGATTTTCCAACTATTATAGGAGAATCAAGTGAGCCAAGGAAAAGGAGAAAGCAGAATAGGGACTCCTACCCTACGAGTTCCAGAAGAACTTTTTCCCGATGGAGATCATGGTGGTCCAAATCCAAAGCCAGAACATATAAATCTGGACAGAGAACAGAACCAACAAGGGCTTCATCCCAAGGATCCAGATGAACAGATGCAAGATCCACTGGAAGAACCCCTACAAGAAGAACTTTCAGATGAGTCCATACCCGAGCCAAATAAAAGTTTCAAAAACTGCAATTGCTGGACTTGCGGAGCAAAAGGACATATATCTCCCGATTGTCCGCAGAAACGTGGTGAATTGAGAAATTTTGAAGCCACGGATGATATCCTAGATGCAGTTTACAATGGCGATTTCGTACCCATTTACCGATTCGAAGATCTTCCTTAAGACGAAAGCATCTATGAAGAGGAAATAGAGACTGATTCAGATGGATTTTCAACTGAGTCAGAATAATTACAACGAGGGAGATAGGCTTCATACATCCGCAAGCCTATCGGGATTCTTTTCCAGAATGACAGTGTCAAATAAAACCATGGAGAGAATCATGCGGAAAGATTCCAACCTTAGCCCATATGATGGATTTAGGATTAGAGGAATGGGTAAAGTCCTGAACCAGATAGGACTAAACCATAGGAAGCATCACATAATCTACAAAGTAAGTTCAGGTGAGTTTGCTATACCTATGGAACTTACTTGTAATGTGATGGAGATTCAGTTAATTCCTAAAGAAGAAATTCTTGAAGAATTAAGTAAGCTTAGAGAAGAAGTAGCTGTTACTATAAAATGGATCCACATAGGAACTATTGAAGTAATAATAAAAGCAACTTTTAAGCAAGGAATTGATTCAGAAATACATTTATCGATAATGAATAGAAGAATCAATAACCTAAGAGATGGCTGTCGTGGAACAATGATAGGTAATTTGTATGCAGGAAAATTCATGTTTTACATTCATCCTAGGATTGCATACAACCTACCAGACCAAGATTTTAGTAGAGTCTTAACCCTTCATCAAGACTTCAAAAGAAAAGATCTAATGAAAGAAGGTAATAGACCGTATTCTATAACCTATAGAATTGCATATGCCCTTTCCAATACCCATAATTCAGATTTGTTTCTTAGGAAAGAGTATATTGAGATTCCTAGAATTTTCAAGGAGTTCGCAAAGGTAATGACACCAGATCCTATTAGGATACCTAGAATAGGTGTTGATATTATTATAAAAGATCACCTAGTCTTAGATCGGACACTCAGCTCTAGGACTGACTTTAGTAGTCGGATGTCCTTTTTAGAAGATAGGATTATAGGCTACAAAGAAAAAGAGAAAGAGTTATTAAAGCTTTAACTCCTCAAGAGATTAGGGTAGATAACGTAAAATTTAGATGCCTTGAAGGATGGAAAGAAATACAAGTAATATTTGACATCACTAAAAAAGAAAATTATTTCCTTTGTGATGACTTATATCATTTGCAGCAACCTATTGTTGGAAAATATGAGGGCATGCTAGAAATAGCAGGTCATGAAATTTTAGTTATACGTATTGTAGGACGAGAAAATGGGAGTATGATTTTGGGGTTAAGTTTCCTCGAAAATCATAAACCATGGGGAAGAAAAGGTAACGGAATGGAATTCAGTCTTGATGGTGTTACCATAAGGATTGAATGACGAGTCCCTTTTCCATATACATATATGTTGGTATGTTGTATGATCAATATAAGACATAGTATTTTACAGCTTATATTGATTCAGGATCAGGAATTTGCACGGCAAAACCTAGAGTTTTTTTCTAAGGAAGCAAGGGAACCTTACCTGTTATTGCAGGAAGGGATTTTTTACAAAAACTCCTGATACTCAATAAAGGAATACGAGAAGCCAAAATCATGATTGGAGGAGCATTTGGATCACCCTAGTTTAGGGTAAAAACACCTCCTATATACTTTCATGATACAGGTGCTGATATCTTGAGCTAGGTAACAATTTCATTCAAATATTTGCAAAATATATGCAGGATAATCAGAGGAATATGTTAATCTTTACTACTAACTGTGGTAGTGAGATACAGGTGTTGCGAAGAGAGAAGGCATTTAACAGGAGAATGCCAATAAATTTTCGCAGCAAACGTGGTGATTTTGATGCCAGATTAACTCATTCAAAAATGCAGGATAAGAGAAAATTTGATAAGATCCTTTTGTCTTTCAGACAGCAGGGACTAGACAGCAATAACTTCTATAAAGAATCCGAGGAGGAAATTCTAAACCTTAAAGAAGTACTACTGGAAATGAAATCGCTAGATATCAACAAAGAGAGCAGGCTTTCTCTTGAAAATATCAAGAGGCTTATTCAGAGGAACTTCAGTGAAAATCCTCTGGCTTGGTGGGATAGGAACAAGATCGAAGCTACTCTAAAGGTCAAAGATGAGTGCAAATACGAGTATGTTCGGTAAAAACCTATCCAGATGAACATGGAGGATAAGAAGGATATGCAGACGATAATCAAAGAGCATATTAGTCTTGGACTCATTTAACCTGGAGTCTCTACCTACAGTAGCCCTGGATTTCTGGTAAGAAACCATGGTTAGATTAAGAGAGGCAAACCTAGGTTGGTTATTAACTATCAAGGTATTAATAAGATATTAGAATTTGATGGTTATTATATTCCTAGTAGAGAACACTTAATTGATTGCATTAAAGGAGCAAAAGCATTTTCTAAATTCGATTGCAAATTTGATTTCTATCAGATTAAGATGGAGAACGAATCAAAGAAATTTACTGCATTCTCCACACCACAAGGACAATATATCTGGAAAGTGCTTCCAATGGGTTTAGCTAACGCACCCTAGATATTCCAAAGAAAAATGGATAATCTTTTTAAAGATTACTTCGAATTCATGTTTGTCTATATTAACGACATATTAATTGCATAAAAAAATATGAAGGAACATATTAAACATTTTGAAATATTTTTTGATGCATGCCATAGGGAAGGTTTAGTACTTTCTGAAAAGAAAGCTACTATTGCAGTCAATAAGATTGAATTTTTAAGAATTCTTATTAACGAAATAGGAATTGAGTTGCAGGAGCATATTGTGGAAAAAATCCGTAATTTTTCAGATGTACTCAAAGACAAGAAGCAATTGCAAAGCTTCTTGGGAGTTGTTAATTTTGCAGGAATTTTTATTAAAGATCTTGCAAAATACAGAAAGGATTTTCAGCCACTTCTGAAAGAAACGGAGAGTTCAAAGTGGAAATGGAAAGAAATCCACAACAAAAGGGTTCGTGAGCTGAAACAAGTTTGCAGTAACCTTCCAAAACTTGCTATACCGCAAGACGGGGATGAATTGGTAGTCTACACAGACGCCAATGATTACAGATAGGCGGCAGTGCTCATGAAGAAGACAACTACAGGGGAAGAACCCTGTAGATATACCGGAGGGTTGTTCTCAGAACAACAGGCCAAAGTTTGGCACATAAATCAGAAAGAAATCTTTGCGGTTTGGAAGGCTTTCAAAATGGCATTTATTTTTACTTGCTAAAGAATTCACTTTAAAAGTTGATAATACTAATTTCAAAGCTTTCTTAAAGAATAAATTAGAGTAAGAAATAGAGAAAACTCGTATTATCAGATGACAAGCAGAATCCCAATATTATTGTTACAATATTGTCCTTATAAAATCTCATGAATACGTTCTTGCTGATTTTCTGGCAAGAGATGGAGGCGTCTGAAGCAAACTCCATCATATCATATTGAGACTTAGGCACCTTCGGAACATTGTTGGGTGCATGTGATATATGCCAATTCATCCCATAATCTCTTAAGTTTAGAGAAATATGCAGATATTGACAATGAGCCTTGTTATGCTGATGCCAATTCCCTTTTAGGTTGGTAAATCATCGGACCATTACTTTGTCCAAAATGATTTTCGAACTCGATCTAGAGTTCTCTTGCCGTACTCGTGTATAGAAAACTCTCTACAATGTCATTAGAGATAGAATTCAAGATCCATGATGTGACCACGTAATCTGCTCTAACCACCATTGTTCCAGCTCTTTGGTGCCATCTGTAGGTTTAATCCCTTCTCCATTAATGAAACTCAATCTCATTTTTGCTCCAAGTGCTATCTTCATCGACCTGTTCCAAGAGAAGAATTGGAGCCGTCTAATGGGGTGGTCACCCGACTTAATCCTGGGTTTCCACTAGGGTGAAGCTTCAAGGTCTCTGCATCTTCTGCCATTTCTTCTTTATGTGGTTCTTGAAATTATTTAGTGGCAAGAATCTGTGTATGTTTGGTGTAAAGGCCAGAGACCATGAAAGATGGCTCTAATACCATGAAAAGAATCCAACAGTAGAAGAACTGGTAGTGCAAGCCATTGACAAGAAATCTTGGACGTTTCTGTAATTGATCGAGAGCACAAAAATACACAAATGGATATTTCAGTTGTTCTATGTCAAGAAAGAAGATGATACAGATATATATATTGCAAGACCTTTAACTACTAATAACCCGCGTGTAAAGGTAGGCAACGGTTAGCTTGTGCTTTTACTAACAAAATCGTTGCCACGCTTGTTTAAGAGGTTACAGACAAGTGCTAAAAGCGCCAACAACTAATAAAGACGCATTTGCTAATAAAGTCAGATACACGTTTGCTGAATGTGATTTATGTCCGAACTGTACTTCTTCTTTTGCCGACACTTCTACATTTCTTCTTATTCTTTCAACAACAGAGTTCAGCAACAGAGCAATGTACAATCTTTACACATATAAATAAGTTCTTATTCAAGCTAGAAAGAGTAATACTACTACATAAATAAAGCTCCACCATATTTATTCATACTCAAGTCAAACACACGTTTCATGATTCAACATATAACCAGACACGTAGACTCATACTACATAACTTAACATGAAATGAAACACACACTCATACATACTAAATGATTCTACATAAATTCTAGAATATGAGCTGGTGATTGTGTCTAGTCTTCTGCATCTCAAGAGCTCTTTTAGGGTTTGTTCTCTGAACCCTTGTTATTTCCTGGCTCATTAGCACTAGGAACATTATTCCCCGAACCCTTGTTATCTCCCAACTCATTTGCCCTAGGAACATTATTCCCCTTACCTTTATTGTCTCCCGACTGATTTGCACCAGGAACATTGTTCCCCGCTCTTGATAGATTTGCACTAGAAATATTATTCCCCGAAGCCTTCTTATCACCAGATTCATTTGCACTAGGTTCATTATTCCCCGAACTCTTGTTATCTCCAGACTTATTCTTCACCAAGAACTTGGCGAACCACGTAGCCGATTCTTTAGGGTGTCTTCTCAGATGATTCATGTAATCGATGTAAATGATACCAAATCTGGAAGTGTACCCTTCGTGCCATTCAAAATTATCACAGAACGATCATGCAAAGTAGCCCTTTACGTTCACTTTCCCAGCTTTATCATTCCTGCAATCACCATAATAAAATTCAGTTAATTATAACCACGATTACAATAATATATAGATAGCGTTAAAGGGAACTGAAATTAATTAGAGATACTATTATAATAAGGAAAAAATGCAAGCAAACCCCTTGTGATAGTATAAATAAGCAAAAAAGAAAAAAAAAATTAGCAATTTACCTCCCTGTGTTTTCTAAAGTGCAACAATTTGTTTCTTTATATTTTTTTAAATTGAAGCAATTTATCTCCCTAAACTTGCTTCATTTTAGAAAGAAGGGGGTGAATTACTATTTTTTTTTTTTTCATACGGTAGTAATTTGTTCCTTTGTAATATCGCAGAGGGTAAATTGCTATTCACCCCCTATTAATTAGTCATATTTGGAATTTGTAGTTAGAACATTGCTCAAAGAAAATTACTTACATTGCTTTCAGAATATTTCCAAGATGATCTTGGTGATATTTGATCCTTTGTTGATCCTTACAAGCTTGATAAGCAGTGAGTCTGTGATCATGCTTTTCATCGACCCCTAAACACAATAATAGTCCCGATAAAGACAATTACATTTGGAATTCAAAAATGATTTTATATAATTATCAACTCGAGATTAAGAATCATTACCATTTTCAGTGATGTATATAGGAGGGAGGTTGTATGTGCTGTTGTTGTATGTTTGGTTTATTTCTTTCAAAAGCTCGTAAATTCCATGTGGGACTATGCACAACCAGTCTGAACCAGCCTAAGTATTAAATGAGATACAAATTAATGAATAATGAGAAAGTAAATATCGGTTAATTTATAAATAATAAAAAGATAAATTGTTTTATAGATAAAATCAATCTTGAAAATTATTTTAAGTCAAATCTGCTTTGGCGAATTATATGACATGTATAGTACCTTTCTTGTGTGATTGGTGTACAGTTCTAAAAAGTGACTAATCATATGCAAATATATCACACTTCCTGTGGGATTAATTTGATTCAACCAAACCTAATCTGTAAGAATTTTCCATCTTGGTGTAACAAGAGAGAAGAGAATGGTAAAACATACCACCTCGCCGATTTTCACCTTTTCCTCGCAAATCATTTTTTCCTCTATAAAAGAATACATCAATACGGATGTTCGTAAATCTAATTTTATAATAAATGATGATTTTATCTAAAAGTTGAAATTATGGGAAAGGAGAATTATTTAGTATTTAAACTAAAAGAAAAGACAACAAGACGAGTAGGTACGTAGTTGTTGTTTAAGGTTGTCAAGAGCTTACGATAAATTGCAAGTTTTTGATCTCTGTTGTAGCCGTATGCAATGTTAGGATCAGGATCATGCGACGCATAAAAAGATGTGTAATAGTTTAAACCGAGAAAGTCAATGGATCCTTTAAGCAAGTCAACTTCATCAGGTTCAAATTGTAGAAGATTACTGGCAGAAACATTATCTATCATATTTTGGGGATATCTACCACTTAATACAGGCTCCAAGAACCTGAAATTAAACCAAATCATTAGGAGAAAATCTTATTAAAATTCAAAAAAAGTTTAAAAAGAGAATATATAAATACATATATTAATGACAAATTATGTCAACCAAAATGGAAAATATGAGTAGAATTTGGTATATTAATATGTTACTTTTCTAGAATTACAAAACTTAATTAATATCAAATAGAATTCCAATAAAATTGAAATTACCACCAAATTATATTAATGACAAATTATAACTAGACAAAAATTGCAATTTTGAGATTTATGCTTACCATCCCAACATAAAATCACGAGCTCTTACAGCAGCCTTTCTATCATCTTCATCATCTTTATTTAGTGGCTCAAACCAGCAAGAAACAAGTGTTATTCCTATCTGGCCATTCTGGTGTGCCTGAGGTTTTACATCCCATTTTAGCAAACTCCAATAACACAAAAATAAGAAGAATGATTGAGATATGTTGTTAATTTATAGTACAAAAAAATTGTAATTTTGATCCTATAATTAAAGATTGTGATATTTTTAATTTTATACGAATATATTTACATAATTTATTCTTATTACTATATAATTTATAATTCTGTCCCTCAAATAAATTTATGCAAGATAAAAATGCCATCTTTCCTAAATTATAAGACTAAAAATGCCAAAGCCCCTAAGTTACAAGATTAAAATTGCAATTTAATTGGGTCATGTGTAAGTCACATGCAATTTTTTGCTCAAAAATGATGAAAATTTTCACAATTTTAAAATTATATGACCCAATTATGAAAATCAATTCTTGCAGGACAAAAAATGTTACGCTCATAAATTACTGGGCTTAAATTGCAACTTTTTCCTTATAGTACACATACCTTAAATTTAGTTCTGTATGATTGAACTGCTGCTGCATGAGCAAGGAGCAAGTTTTTCCCGACAGTATATACGTCTTTGGTTGGAGTTGATAATGTCAGAAAGCCGTTAATGCTGCTTCTACCCGATTTCTCGATTAGGGTTTTGTTGAAAACACGACTTTCTAGTCCAGATGAGAGTGCGTATGTGGTCCGGTTATAGTCATGATGAAAGGCGCCTCTATGAGGAACTAAATTAAGGTTGCTCTGTTGCATTATTTCAGACCCTCTATAAGGAATGAAATTGTACTTTATGGGTTGATCGTCGACAGCTATATGAGAAGCAATCCAGTTGTCCGATAGACTTGAACTCAACAATGTTTTAGTATAAGTTGCATTTATGTTTGAAACAGAAGTTAGAGGCGAAGGAGGAGGAGGAGGCGAATTGGCAGCGCCAGGTGGAAATTTGCATGAAACATATCCATTAACACAGTACGTCCATGGCTCGTTCAGTGTTGTCCAGTATTTTACCCGATCACCGAATTCCCAAAAGCATAGTTCTGCAAAATCACGAAAGTCGTTCCTGTTTTAAGACAAGACATCATATTTTAAGAAAAAAGAAAATAAAATAAAAGAAGTTTAAGAATATTATTGACACAATAAAAGATATTGGTGTAGTAGTATCACAAACTGTCGTTTTTGAGCAAAAGTGCACTCCTTTTTATAATAATGATGTCAAAACTGTTGTATCTATGCCACCTCTTTTAGTTATAATGGGTATCAACAGATGAAGTGTACAATTATAGAAGAAGTTGAGTAGATGAAGTGAGACAAATTGAAATTGAAATGCTTACACAATGTCTTGGCTTAAGAAGCCACCATACTCTTGTTCCAAAGCATAAGGAGTATCCCAGTGAAAGAGAGTCACATAGGGCTCTATTTCTGCATCAAAGTGTCGTATATATAAATAAAACAAATAAACTTACTGCAGCTCAAAATATTATTTAATTATTTTTTTTGAAAAATTTAGATGTAAAATATTTAGAACTGATATATATATATAATTATAAAGTTCAAACTCAACTATAATCTTTGAGAGTATTGATAATATCATTGTAGAAGTCGATTCCTTCTCTATTGACACCAAGGCAAAGTTTTCCACCTGAAAGCACATACACAAGAATTATTTAATTACATTGTTTTCAAAACCAAATATTGTAATATTTTCAAATTAATGTTACCAGGCAATATTCTTGGCCAAGATATCGAAAATCTGTAAGCATCAAAACCCATGCTCTTCATCATCTTAATATCTTCCTGCACAGCATAACATTTTACTTAACCACTCATCTTGCAATATAATTGATTTTGTATTTTTTATATATATATGTAAATATTAATTGATAATATTTTTTTTTATTATTTTTGGATAATGTGAAACACGCCTAAAAAAATAAAAATAAAATTTAAATTACCTTATATTTCATGTACACATCAACGGCTACATTCCCGTTGGATCCATCCAAAATGTTGCCTGCCATCCGGAATATAAAATTTCTTAATAAGCAATGAGATAGTTACAATGACTTTTGTGCTCTTCTAATTCTACACCATCAACCAATGACGTCTAATTATTCTCAAGGTTAAAATTGATATTCAATAAATAAGTTCAAAGTCATGTATTCAACTGAGAGAGAGAGAGAGAGAGAGAGAGAGAGAGAGAGAGAGAGAGAGAGAGAGAGAGAGAGAGACCAGGAGTCCTCAAAGTGAAAACGTCCCAGACACTAAGGCCTCTACTACCTTTGGCAGCACCTCCTTCAACCTGAATATAGAAGGCATGTGATATTTAATAGTAATATAATTCCCAAAATCATTTCAATCTTTATTCATAAGTAGTAATAAATGTTAAGCCCATATATCAATATATATATATATATATGCTCGAAATTAAACACATTCTAGTTATGCTTCCGAATAATGATGGATGTGTGTGTATATATATATAGAAAAAATTACATATTTGGTCCTATAACTTTAAATCGTTAATACTTTTTATTCTGTAATTTTCTTTATTTATACATTTAGTCTTTTTTTTTATGAACTTAGTCTTGAATATCGCATATGTGGTCCTTTTTTGGGCAAATTTAGTCATATATTGACAATGAGATATATTAAAGTATGAAGGGGATTAAAATTGTCAATACAAGACTAAATTTGTTAAGAGGTTAAAGAGTTCCCCCAAGAGGATTATTTCCTGAGCCACATTAAGACTAACGCTATACGTGTTACCATCCATCACTTAACGTACGCCTCCTGTAAGAAACATAGGTGTCAAGGGAAGTCCACTCACTAGGGACTAGGACTGAATATGAGATGTTAAAATTAAATTTGTCAAGAAAAAGAAATAAATGCGTAAATATTATAATTTATACGACAAAAAATATAATTTTATATATGTGTGTGTGTTTGATGGACCTGATAAGCAGAGGTACCAATTCCAAAAATGAAATCACTAGGAAAATCGTTACGAGTGAGATTGCAAAAATCAGTGTGAATTGTTTGTGGTGGTACTTGTGTTGAACAGTGGGACATGGTGAGAGCTATTCAGACAGCAAACGTGGATGAGATAATTGTTTATGGACAACAATGTAACTTCTGAGAGATAATTGTTTGGCTTTAGCAACGTGGATGAGGCACTTCACCTATTTATTGATGCTCGTTTTTCCCTTTAATACAAAGGTAGGTGTGAAATTATGTTTTAAAAATAATATCTTTTCTCTTGACACGTGTTCACTTATTATTTTATGGGACAAAATGCATAAAATTTCCTTCTAATTTAAAAGTCAGCTAAAATTTCCTTTTTATTTTAAAAATAGGCTAAAAACCCTCTTATGTTTGGTAAAACTCAGCAACAAAATTTCTTTCATAATAATTAACAAAAGGTGTATTATACACGCTCTTTGTGCGTGTGCGGTATTTTTTTAACTATTTTTAACCTTTTTCTAAGGTGCTTTTACTAAAATGCCATATTTTATTTTTATTTTATTTTTATATTTTTTTTATAATGTAAATTAAAATATTAAATTATATTTAATTTATTTAATATTAGATATAAATTAAATTATACTTAAATTTAAATAATTTTGTAATTGTTAATTTTTAAATATAAAATTGTTGTTAATCAATTAAAATATATATTTAATTACAATAATTATTATCATAATTATTCTTAATTAGTTAAAATATTTAATTATTAAAATTATTTAAAATCTTCTTAATTAACTAAAAGATATTTTTTAATATAATTAAAATTAATTAAAAAATTAAAAAAATAGAAAAAACTAAATGATTTTTCGCCCCTTTTTTGCCGAAAACTTGTTTCTAAATTTTCAAAGCCGTTCGGTCAAATTTTCAACGATCAGTGGTACCATTCGGATCTTCTCTTCAAGACGAATATTTTCATACCTTCAATTTGAGTTTTCGTCAATCGAAGAGACTGGGCTCAAGCCACGATCGCCAAATATGTTTGACGTCGATTCGTCGCCGTCCGGTAGAATCTCAGTCTCAAAATACCACCATCAAACTAGTCTCTTCAAGACAATTTTAATGAGACAGGCCTCACTCATTTTGCTAAAGTATATACGAAAATACAATGATTTTAAAAATAAGCGCCGCCCACGATTGAGATGGTGGTGGGGTGGTTGGGGGGGGGGGGGCAGCCGGGGTAAGGGCGTGGGGTTAGGGTGGGATGGGGTAGGGTAGTTAGTTTTTTTGATAGATATAATAATAATATATTTTTATAATTTTAAATTATTTATATATAATAGAACTTAAATAATTTGTTAAATCTAGACCTTTCATTTTTTTAAAATTGAATGATTGAGATTAGTTGATTAGATCTAACGATCAATATTTAATCAAAGAAGACTCAACAGTGATTAAAATAAGAAATAATATATGTGAAATAAGGGTATAACGGCCATTTTATAAAAAAAATTAACAGCGTTAGTGAGATTTAACTGAGAGAGGGCGATTGAGCTGAGTTTACAAAATACAAGGAGTTTTAGCCTATTTTTATAAATCGAAAGGAGCTTTTAGGCGACTTTTTAAAACACATGGAGGTTTTTATACATTTTATCCTTATCTTTTGGGATATTTAATTTTGATTCTTCTAAATTAGTACGTATATCATTCTTGGTATTTCATATTTTGATCTTCGCAATTTTGTTTGCCAATTTTTTTTAAAATAATTAATACTAATTTTGATTGTTAGTTGATCGTCTATACTAACATAGAGACGTTTAATTAGGGTAAAAATATATGGTAAAATCGATAATAAAGGCCAAGCTGAATCAAAAATAATATTAAATTTGGAATTATTAAATAGTGAAAATGATGCTTTTAGGAATTCTTTTCTAAAAAAGAAATGCATAAAGACAAAAATACACCAAAAAACTAAGGTATTTGCAAGTCATGTGATCATTTTCCAGCCAGCCACGGTCATATTTTTATTGAAAAATGGTTAGACTGACCAATTTGAGATAAAAATTATATTTTAATTAGAGGTACTAGAGTCAAGAATAAATTTGAGGAACAAAATTGTTTGAAACTCAAACTTAAAGACCAATTAACTCTTAAGAAATATATTTAACATTTACAATTTTTATTATAAATTTTAGGGTAAAATACATGCCCCTGAACTATTCGTCATGTATTATTATCCCCCTAAACTAACAAATGCAATATTTATCCCTTTTATTGGACAAAAGTACTTCTCATACCTTAAACAATTATATTATTTTCAATATATTTTCGTATTTTTCCCATTAACTCATTACTAAATTACTTTTTAATTAATTTTTTTAATAAGTGAAAATTTTATATTGAAAGTTAAGTATATATTAATGTATACATATATCGTAGATACACAATAAATATAATATAACTAACAACTCATATATGTTTCTTAAAAGAAATTGAGAAATATATATATACTTAACCAAAAGTTAAACCTTCTTACAAAAAAATGATTAAATATATTTTATTATATTTTTTTAAAAAAAAATCTGATATTTAATATTCATTTTCATCTAAAAGAATATATAGTTAATAACCTTAATTTTTTAATTGCCAGATTAATAAAATCTTTTCATGAATTCTTTTTTTTATTTATTGTACTCATTTATTAATTAACATTGAGTCTATAAATAAAAATAATATTTAAACTATTTAACTCACTAATTATATCTTATTTTATTATAAATAAAGATATTTTTTCCAATTAAGAATATTTTAATTAAACTTAAGTACAAAATTACTAAAAATAACTATTTGAACTAATTACATATATATATAAGGAAAATATTATCTAAAAATTTAATTGTAGAGGATAAGTATTACATTTATTGGTTTAGAGGGTATTTTACCCTAAATTATATAATATTAAAAAATTTAAAAGCTCGCTATCTGCAATTATATTTTATAGTGTAAATTGTTTATGTAAAACATACATAAATATGTATAAATGGTACTTAACAATGTATATCAACATATAATTTAATTAAAATAAAATGCTATATTATATTAAAATCATATATTTTATATTCAATTAAATGATAGCAGCATTTTTCCCAAGTAGGAGTGAATTCTCTATAAGACTAACTCCAGATAAAATTTCTCACATCAAAGCTAATTTTCAGTTGACTTAATTAATGCCATTTCCCTAGTTTTGTAGATGCAATTAATGCTAATGCAAGTAGTCTATTTGTACTTTTTGTTTCATTTTAATCCTTTAATAGTCCCTACTCATTTAATTCTAATTGAATATTCTATTGACTTATAGAGGACTAATGCACTTCAATAATTTATCAACAAGTTCAAAAAATATCTGACTTATTTGTTAATATCAGTAAATTTGATGAGTTTGACCTCAAGTTTCCACGATTAACTAACAATTAGTAATAATTTTATTATTTTAAAAAGAACTTGAGGACGATTTAATAACCAACTTTGATGAGATTGTTATTTTAACGAAAGGATAAAATAGAAATTTTACATACGACACAATTGCTCACTAGATGAAAACACACGATTTATGAGAGGGTTATTGGTATGTGTAAGATGTCAAAATCAACGAATAGTAGATGATGTTGAAAAATAATATCTTTTATATTTATAGTGGTGTTGAAAGTTATATGGTGTAGTGAGTTGTATGTGCTTAACAAGTGCATCATGTATATTAAATTACTTTGTTATCCTTGTAAGTAAATATTTATTATCAATATACATCAAACTTAGAGGACAATAAACGAAATTTTTCCTCATTTTTTGAGTTTTTCTTTTTTGGAATTACTTTTATATATAACCAATAGCTAATCCCAACTATATTTTCACTCTATCATGGTGAGAAGATAAAAATGATTCTAATCCAGCTATATTTTTGCTCTATCATGGTGAGAAGATAAAAATGATTCACAATGGATTATGATGCCAATTAGATTTTTGGCAACACCACAAATAACAAAGGATATTTACGAAAAATTGTAAGATCAACGGCTCTGCAAAATAAATATTAGAATTTCAATATTCAAGTTAGTAAAAATTTAATTGAAAAAGAGTAAATGAAACTTAAATCAAAGTGAAAATAATAGTAAGAAATTATCATAAAATATATAAATTTGTGTCTAGTACAAAATATAAGCTCAAAAAGGCCTAACAACTGAGACAGAAATGAGAGAATAAGGAGAGTAAGGAATTGATATTACAAAATGACTGCACAAGGTCTCTATTTAAAGGCGTGTACAACACAGGATAGGGAGTTGTTGTGGAGAATCCTACGCCATTTGAAAGAACTTTGAATCAACTAACTTACTGAACAAATTATGCACGATTTGGACTTGAATTGACTGAGATACATCGAGTTACTGAGTCTTGCCAGGTCTGCATGAAAACCCGAAAATCCTTTACTAATGGATTCCCAGCTAATTTTCCATCAACCTACTAGGATCCACCTGTAGATATTTTAGAATGATATGTCCTGATGCATTGGCAAACTATATAATACATCCATCCTGCTATACAATGATGTGTTTAGGTGGAATGAGCTTGTTTTTTAGGCTTACCAATTCTGTAAAGTAGGAGGTAAACCTGTGGTCCTGGCCTCCTTACTGTTGTATTAATTTGGCTCGTATTTAGTTAGGTTGATCTACCTTACTTGTGGGTCCGATCCAAGAGTTGTAGCGGGCATAATCAATCCCTTCCCCCCACCTACCCACCCACTCCAGGAGTGCAAACCATAGAGTTGGACTGCTAGAGTAGGTAAGATAGTCTGAAAAAACAAGAGAAAGCACAAAACAAAAGAGGAGAAAGAATTTTCCAGCTTATTCTGTCAGCAAGGCAAATCGTATAGGGTTAGCTAAGAAGAATCAAGTTGGATTCCTCCTTCCCCCCTTTTTTGCAGAGATACCTTTTGAATTCAAATTGTATATGCCGAAAGGAGTCATAAATAGTAATGATTAAAAGGGATGCTTGATGAATTTCTAATCTAAGTCTCTGCTTTTGCAAAATGTCCTCATTCTTCCACTTGAGTTTTTGTTAGTTTGTACGTGGCCCAACTAGAAGCTGGGTTACGATTTTCTGTTCCTCCCTTCTTCATAGAGGTGTTCGCTTTGTTCAAGGTCCCTCTAAGTCAGTTGGTGCCCTAATCCTTTATCATGATAATTGATTTCTACATCATGGTTAGGAATTTAGGAGAGACCCCATCAGTTGCTCAATTCCATCTGTTGACGAAAGCAAGTTCAAGTTTGTTTCATTTCACTTCTAGGGGGGATGTCCAATTCCTTCCATCTGATTCAACCATCAAAGCATGAAACTGTCTTTATTTCTTCATTTCATCCCTTATTCCCTAGCATTTTCCTACTGCGTGGGTCTTTGTTGCCCCTAATCTTCATATGTATTCGGTCCGTAATCGCCCTGCTTCTTTCAAGCTCTTGGTAGATCCCTTAAATGCCTTTCAATATGATCCTCGAGAGCTAGTTCATCTAGCCTTTCCTTTTCGCTATGGGTTAAGTCTAAAGAGGTTTTCTTGGACCTTGCTCCTTGTATATCCTTTGTGTGTTTGCTTATTCACACTAGTTCCTGCACAATTTTAGTTAATGTATGTAACGTGTTGCTATACTTGTATTTTTCCCTTGAAGTTAACATGTTCAACCAGCTGTTGTAGGACAAGGCTCTGAATGATGGAAAGTTCCCTGAGGCAAGCTTCTTTGCCAAATGCCCATTAGCAGAAAGTCCGTCTTTTACTCCAGTCAGCTCGGTCTCTACTGAAAAAAAATACAAAATGTCCTTATTATTCTTGATTATTTTAAATATATATTTTGATGCATAGACGCAAATATGACGATACAAATACAATACAATACAAATAGTACAATAAAGACTTTTTAAAAAGATTAGGGTATGATACAAAATTGACACGACTCTAATATATATATTAATATTTTTTATGCCCCCTCAAATATTTATCCTTTCAAAACACGAAGCTCAGGAAGTGGACCCCACTGAAGAGTACCGAGGTCAGGTCTCGCTGGCCCATGAACAAAGTTCTAGCCTATAACGTGTTTCTTCATTCTAACATGGCAAGCCCAAGAGACAATTTCAATTCGCAAGGTGAGTCAGCATACAATAAGGATGACACAACACACAGGTTGTTCGTAAATCTACGATATGTCATAACAAAAAATCTCCAACTAATTCCAAGTGATTTGGCAGATAAATCAACTCCTCAAGCAGTAGGTAAACTAATTCTAAGTTCTCAGGTTGACTCGGTAAGATGCAGCCAAGAGGTCATATCTTTATTTAGATAAGTCTGACTTACAAACTATTTTTTTTTTTTAATTTAGCTAACATGTGCTGCTTTCTAACAGTATACAATTAGCCATAACTAATTTCAAATCTTGCTCTATGGATGCTTATAATTTAACACTCTATGCAGTCATTTTGGGAATATTAATTCAGCAAGATGAGTCAACATACAACAGGAATGACATGTCATACTAAAAAATTTCGAAGTAATTCCAAGTAATTCGATTGAAATCATGTCTTCAAACAGCAGGTGAATTGATTACTAGATTCTTGGGTTGATTGACGAAGAGGTGGTCAAGAGGTCATATCTTCATCTAGATAAGTCCAAATCAATAATTGATTTTTCTATTATTTAGCTGACACGAGCAACTTTGTAACGGTGTATGATTTGCCATAAATACTTCCCAACTCTATCCACTCATTTTTGGGAACACAATATCTCATACTCTCACTCTCATCCACTCTTGATTTTTAGCTACTTTTTTATCTTACTTTTTGCACTTTACATGATTTTGATCACCTTATCAGCATACTGAACCATTAGTCTCACATTATTTAAAGTTTTTCCTTTATTTATGTAGTAAGTTTAATACTGATTTAAGCATCAAGTATTAATCTTTATTTTGCAGGTTAGTCCTCCTGTGATCTTAAAATTTTCATGAAGATCCTTCGACCTTTATGGTGTAATTGAATGCTGGTATGCGTCATTGGTGCTATCTGCAGGAATACTTAAACTAGATATGTGAGAAATGACCAACTCCAAAATGGATGTGATAATGGCTCCTTTGAGGGAATCACTTCCCTATCTGTTGCAGTGGTATCCAATGCACCACGTTAGGATCAATCTTTGGGAGATCCCAATGTTCCTATCCTTGCTATCGATTCGCCATCTTACTCCCTGTCGTTGCTCCATTCTTCTATCAATATCTCAGTAGCTTATTGATGTCGTTGTCAAGATAACCCTCTGTAACCTTACTGCTCCTGCTACAAGCACGAGAGTAGGTTAAAGGCCCATTCTTGTTGTTGTCAACTCACTTTCCTGTGAGTAGCTCAAAAATAATCAAATCAGCATTCGAAAGATCTCTTGCTTCTACTATCGACAATAGACAGTACGACAAATGTCACATCATGACGTACTAAACGCATAAGAAGGACGAGGGCATATTGTTAGAAAAAATATAACAATCCGACTACCGTTTCAAAATAACAATCATATATAATAACCATTTTTTAAACAAAAAACACAAACAAACACGTTAGAACAAATAAATAGGAAAACCAGTTACATATCTTGCTTTTTTATGAAAAAACTAAACTAAAAATATATAGTGAGAGTTGTATCCTAACAACTCTTGCTCCAAAACTGCAAACTAATTGAATCGTCGAATAGTTCTGTCTTGCCTTGAAGAAATTATACATCTCGTCTTCTACGTCCACTGGGTACTACGAACTTCATTCAAGATAAGATGGTTCAGTTCTATAGGTATTGCACTATACCGAAGAACACCTCGAAAAACAATTACAAACCTTGAGAAACTTAAACTACAACTCAAGATGAGAGGGAGAGCTCGAGAGAAAGATTAAAGGAAAGAGTTGTTAATGGTGTGGTGTGTTTAAAGTGAATAGTATGGACCCTTTTTATAGGCTTCTCAACCAGCAGCAATAAATACCATAAATAAATTTGGTCATAAAACCTTTGTTGAAATGGTAAAAAAGGGGGTTAGAAACCACCAGCGGTTTCATGAGCCATAAATTAGCAGTTTCAAATACATACCAGGTACCCAAAATTTATGATATCGTAAATTCAAACATAAGTTTTTGAAATTGAACAAGTCTTGTAACGGCTTTTTAAATGGTTCTACAATTTCAGGGTAGTACTTACTTTTTATACAATTTTTATAACGACTAATTAAATAAAAGGACTCCCCAAAATTTTTTGATTTTGACGCCATTAGTATTACGTGGATCGACTTTTGTAACGCCACTTAAATTATTGTCATTACAAAAGTTTATTTTCCTTCACTTTCCCAGATGGCGCCAAAATTTTGCTGCCATAATTTGGAATGCCTATTGTAACTGTTTGGTTAATATTTGGCTATTTCAAATAAATAAATATTTTTTTAGAAAGATTAATTTTTTAATAAAATTGAAAAATTAAAATATTTTATTACAAAACAGTAGATAGCCTCATAATCATCAGTCTCGTAGTCCTCGAAGTTATCTTCATCATCCTCGTCTTCTTAATTATTTGTTTAACCATGTTGCATCCGTGATGTAACTGCACCCTGTTGTTTAACCGAAAGATCAACAAAGATTTTTATACCAACGGGATCATAAAGATCGTTCGTCTGATTGTTGATAGCAACTTTAGGGACTGGTATGACCTCCTCCGACTGATATGCAATATCAGTCCATTAAGACTCATTAACTACTCTCATTGCCTTAGTTTGTAAACAGCTGTCCAATGCGCTTTGTCTCTCTTCATACTTGAGTACTCTGTGTAGTACACTTGTACTACTTTTGTGCCAGTATGAACGGTTCATCCTTTTAAAAACATTTTTGAAGTTCACATCCACGAGGTGATAATGGGGGTGGACCTTCATGCCTCTTACTGGATCGACCCAACGACACTTGAACACAATGACGTGCAAGTTCGGAATAAGTGGGTACGTCGATTGAATGATCTCTTCGTTTATCCCATAGCAGTCATTGTACTCATTTGTATACAATGAACTTTTCATCCACACCCCACAATTCATGGTTGACTTGCCGATGTTGTGAAGTTTCGTGTGGAAATTATAACCATTCACAAAGTAGTAACGGAATGTCATCACCTCTGTACCAGGACCCCAATAATGACAGTTTAGGAGAGCGTTATCTCTGTAGTTCAACTCGAGATAAACCTGCACGTTCATATATTAATTAATAAAAAAGTGTATATAGCACAAGAATAAGTTTCAATAAAATCAATTATTAAAAAATATATAAACTAACATGTTATTTGAACGAATTCTTGAAATCAGTCGATACAACTCAATTAGTAATTGGGTCGTCCGAATGGTGGTACTGGTATAGTTCATTTAAGAACGATCTGTTGGAAATTCAATTAAATTATAAATATATATATACACACTTAACATATATGTTAAAATAGCAAAGCAGGAAAAATAACAACTTACTCATATATGGCGGTACATCTACCTGTATTGCATTAGCCCCCCCACGTGAGCCACGTATGGCAAGTGAACAATGAGGTGCTCCATTGAGTCGAAGAAAGCTGGAGGAAATATCTTCTCAAGGTTGGACATGATGATGACAACATTGTGTTTCAACTCATGTAGCTTGGTGATATGAAGCATGGTCGAGCATATGCTCTATGATAAAAGACTCACCTCCGTTAATTCGCTCTATACATTCTCGGAAAGCATCTCATGAAAGGCAACCAGAATAATTTCTGCATGAATACATGACAATCGTGGCTCTTTATGTCGTGCATCGTCAACTTCTTCATGTCGACGCAAAGGGTAATGTTAGATGCATACTAACCGGGAAACTTAAGACCACAAATCCATTCACGTATCCTCTTCTTCTGCTCCTTCGTAAGGGTATCGACTGGAAGCTACAATAGCAGGAAAAGAGTGTTAATGGTTGTTCAATTGCAAGATTGATGTCTGCAACTAATTGAGGATCTCTCCCTTATCAACCTCGGACGTGCAATATTATATTCCACACTTTTCCTTGTAAAAACTTTCTTGTTCCTTTGGTAGGGATGGTCCTCTGGAAAAACTGACTCTGGCAGTCAATGTAGCAAGGTTTCCTACCGTACTGCAGATGGAATATCCATATGTCATCCATACAAACTAGACACCCCATAATACCGGCGGTACTTCATCCAAACGCCATCTCATAAGTGGGTACGTCGTTCATGGTTCACATCAACACCGTCCGCATAATGAATGCCTGGTCCGTGGCATTATCATACGTTCAAACAACCACATGCCACAATTGCAACAACTCTTCCATCAATTGCTCCAAGTACACATTGATCAATCGCTTCAGATTAGAAGGGTCCAGGATCACCATCGTAAGAAACATATACTTAGAATTCATGCACATACCTGGGCGGAGATTGTACAGTATAAGTATAATGGGCCAACATGAAGCCCATGTGGTGCAAACACATCTGTGCAAAAGTCCAGCCCAACATTACTCAATTGTTCTACAAAATTACGATACGTCCGGTCCGGTCAAAATATTTCCGTACCACTACATCGGAAGGATGACACATGAAGCCCTCCTCCGTCTGATGTGTGGCATGTCACATCATGTGCTCCGTAGTTGCCCTTGAAACATTCAACCTCCGGACGAGGAGTAAGCAGCAGGTACCTAAGAACGACATACGAAAATTTCTTACGGCGGGGTCTCGCTCCCATGTCGGCTTGTACCTATCATCTCCACAAAACTTGCAGTATTCCAAATCGATGTCGTCCTTTCAGTATAACATGCAGCCATATTTACATGCATCAATCTTTTCAACGGGTAAATCTAAATCTTTTATCAATTTTTTCGTACTATAGTAATCTGTTGACAGGGTATGACAGGAGGTAATATATTATTAGCCTACTGGGATATTTGATCATATGAGCACTCAAAAATATGGCCATCCACCTTGATAGCAACCAAACCAGTAACACGATGCCAACTGAGATTGGGTACAACGGCTCCACAAGAGCTCGTTAGCAGCATGCACTATATTGTATAAACGGTTTGCCAATCCTAACACATAATCATAAGGGCCACCGTCGAATAATATGAACTAGGTCTCAATAGGTTAGGACCTCATACCATCATCAGAGACACCATCGTGGCATAACCCGGCCTGACTGCACAAAAAATCATCTTCTACGCCCGATCCATCTATTGTTCATCACCCGAGTGGGAATAATTACTCTCCTCTTGAGGAGTTGGGGTTTGCTCTTCCTGCACTAAAGGGGCAGTCACAACATCGAAGTACTCGACACCCTCTTCTCGCATCGATATCCAATTATAATAAGTCCAATTTGTATTTTTGCATTTCCAGCAAGGGCACCTAATTTTGTTTCCATCCATATCTCCACGCTGACAATTGGTCTATTCTATGAAGTCTTAACCTCATACTCAAGCTCTGATGTAAACCTACCCTCATCAGGTAGTTCGTATCATAAACCCATCTCCTCAATTGTCATAACATGATGATATATCAGTATATATTCACATGTATATACATATATATATAATAATATTTTTGGTCTATAAATTTATAAATATTACATTACACTAAGAATACAAAACATATAAGACTCAAAAAATCATAAAACTAAAACAATTAAACTGCTATTTAATAAAAAAAATGGTTAATGTTGTTGTTACATAGTCAACCAACTCAAGAGACCAGTAACTACCAGTCAAGAAATTAAGCGATTCTACCTAATCAAGTGTATATGTACGAAAATCATAGAGATATTAGAGTGTGTGTGGTTAATAATCAATTTTAGAACAAATGATATGAAATGAAAACAACTTGCAGCACATATATATAAGATATTTTGAACAGGCTTTTGTAACGGCCTTTGGAGCAAACAATATAGCCGTTAAAAAATATAGCCATAATAATATCCACATTTGGAATGGCCTTTGTAATACAAACGGATAAAAGAAGCCTCCATATTCGCACGGTCTTTGAAACACACTTTCTACATAGAATTTCTCATGGTATTTTACATGGTCCTTATAACGGCTGCATATTTTTCCAAGTGCCGGTTCAAATTTAATTGGCCGTGCCAAAAATCATATGAAAATAGTAACGGCAAAAAATAATTAAGAATTTTCATAATGGTCTTTCATGTTTACAAATTTGTAGCCACTTTTTGTACAACCTTAGTAACGGCTATAATTATAAGAAATGCTGGTCCTCTCGAAGTTAAAAAATAATTCCAAAGTAGTTACTAATTATAACGGCCATTAACTTGTAACGATTTTACGGATATATTTACTTTATTAACGGCTTCTTCAATGATTGTGGCCATTACAAATAACTGAAATTGTTATTAGCCCCGATATGACGTCATAACACCTTATCCATTACAAATATGCAACAAAAATCGTGCGTATTGGACCGTTCAAAAAAAGTCGTTATAAGTCTTGCGTTTTTTTTGTAGTATTTCAACTCATAGATAGGGTTTCCTAACTTGTTTAGCTTCTACACAAATTTGGCATTTGTGACCTCGTTCAATATTCTCACTAGGAATTAAATCAAAATTCATCATTCTTTTGATTGAACCTAAATTTAAATGACCTAATCTACTATGTCGCAAAGTACAAGATTCAACATTCAAAATAATTGAATCAGATCATCAATTTTATTACTTTCAACTTAAACTTTAAACAAACTATCAGACAGATAACCTTTGCCAACAAAAAATACCAAATTGTTGAATTATAGCTTTGTGAAATTTAAAAGATAATTCATAACCCTTTCTAACTATATAACTGGTTATTATATTTCTCCTAATTGTACGTACATGATGAACTCCTTTCCAAGGTAGAACGCCCCCTAAAAGAAACTTCAATCACCCTTCCTATCCCAATTACTTCAGCTATATTGGAGCTCCCCATACTTATTTTCCTTCCATTAATGGCCTAATAAGACAAAAAATAATTTATCAGCACAAACATGCACAGTTGCTCTAGTGTCAATCAATTAATCAAAAAGTTCATAAATAGTCTGGAGTTTGGGTTGTAAATAATCATACCCTTGAGTTGCTCTAAAGCTGCTACACCACTAGAACCTCCCACAACCATATTGACAATTGTCTGCCTAGTTTTGGCCTTTTAGTAGGACAATTTTTGGCCCAGTGTCCTGCCCACAGTTCCGGCAAGGTTTCTTTTAATGGTCTTGCCTTTATTGATGGTTTTAGAGTTCGGGTTCACATTATTCACTTACTTTTTCCAATTATTAAATTTGCCTGTGGTTGATACTCAACATGCATCTTATAAGGGTGATTTTTGTGCTATTCCTCTATACCAATCACGACCATAAAATCATCCAGAGATATATTAAATGCCATTCTTTTCCCATCATTTCCTCAATTTCACTCTATCTAATTAATGGACTTAATCATTTAATTGCATTCATATTTTAGATAATTTTGTTGTTACAAATTAGCACTATATTATGCCAACTACAACACAGATGTCGCACTTGGAGACACATGATGCTCAAGAAGGACATAATTAACTAGCATCTGTTGTGTTACAGCATGATAGACTTCACCCTGCAAATCCCACTAGCAAGGTATCTCTTGAGGCTTGGCAAAACCTCGG
Source organism: Sesamum indicum (assembly GCF_026168435.1). NCBI lineage: Eukaryota > Viridiplantae > Streptophyta > Magnoliopsida > Lamiales > Pedaliaceae > Sesamum > Sesamum indicum. The sequence continues at coordinate 1,020,048 of NC_142669.1, forward strand.
ACAAAAGACATTAGAACTTCGTCATCAAGAATCCCCTTTAGTGAAAGGGTGATTGTTGAAGAAATCCCTATTCATTTAAGAGGACTAACACATCTACTATCTTATAACTGTACAACCGATCTAACTCAACACATCCTTAAGTTTGAAAATATTGCACTATTGCACGAGAATTTTGATGGTATAAAATGTCAAGTCTTCTTACTACATTAATTGAATTTGCCTAGTGGTTTGACTAGCTGCTACCTACTTCAGTACAATTCTTCACATAATGTACTTCACTTTTTGTGCATTTATTTGCAAGCAACAAAAGATACTGCAAGACAACTATAACCCTCTTTGGCATAAAGTAGGAAGAAAGATATACTATAAAGGCACACATAACATTGTGCTTGAGGTCCCTGCTGCCCACTAGGAGGTACTGATTAGCGCTTTCACATAAGGACTAAGAGTAAGAGCTTGCTTCAAATCATTAGCTAAAAAAACCAACTATGCTTGCTTCATAATTCCATGTATGATAGCATGGTTGCCCTTCATTTTAAAACTATGCTTATGATAGGCTTCATTATTATGTTCTCCAAGAATTATATTTATTTGCTATTATTGTGACCTAAAGATGAATTACTTAGCGACTAATGGTTACACTTGAGAACTTGATCCTCAATGATGAGCTTCGATTTGTGACCTCATTGACGAGCTGTGGCCTGCTCCTGTGCTCATGTCGATAGGCTCTGACCAATGCTCACGCTGGCGAGTTTTGGTCTGAGCACCTACTGATGGGCTCTAGCCTGTGCCCTTGTTGATGGGCTCTGATTTGTGTTTCTGCTGATGGGCTCTAGCCCTACTGACAAGTTCCGGCCTGCGTCCTCTCTAACGAGTTCCTGCCTATGAACTTGTTGATAGACTCCAACTACCTTATTAAATAGTAGACTCATAGTAGGTCGCACCATGACCTGTGCTATAAGCAGGTTTTGCCTTGCACCACTGGATAAAGTTCATAGCCAATAGGGGACCAAGCCATAGCTTTCTGTTAAAACTGCACAGACGACCTACATCTCCTACCGAAAAAATACGACTGTAGTACTTAGTGCAAGTCTCTATAGGACCCTCGATGGCCTATCTCGATGTCTTTGATTTGGAATGTTTCAAACCGAACCTTAGGTGTGATTTCATAGCTTCCAAACCTATGCGCAACCCAACTCCATCACTTTCACCTTTTGGTTTGTGGGAATTTCGTTGTGATATTGAAACACTGTTCAATATTAGTGGTAAGCACAACGAAACACACTAACAACTTGATGCATTATTACCATATTAATCAATTTAATATTATTTGATAAGATTGACGAATGGAAAACAGTCAATCCAATTGGCTTTTGGTCAACCATTCCAATAAGGAAACCCAACCTAAGAAGAGCAACAAGGCTTTGGGCCGCCTAATATGTTTGCCCCAATATCCGAGGAGGCCTACTAGCCTTAGATGGAGGATGAGGCACAACTTACCCCTGGACTCGACCCATAAACATGATGTGAAAAGAATGACCAGTCCAAAAGCCCACACTTTGTAATCTAAGGATGTGAAAAGATGATGTGAAAAGAAGTTCAACTGGTTTACTAGGGCCAGATTAGACCACATTAGTCTAAGGATGCAGTTCAAAATAAGGAAGGTCTCCCTAGAGCCTAGGACTACTTGAGACTTGAGACTCCATGCCAATGAGGGGTCTCCCTCGACAAAAGGATAATAACTGTTGACGTGTCCAATAGTAGATAAGTGCAATTTTCTGCTTATCCATCCACCCTAATCCTTCTCCCCGAAGATGAAGGTGGAAGGATAGAGCCTGACCAGATAAGGACACCCCCCTATACATATAGGTTTGGCTTTCCAGGTGGGGGATAGTTCTGAACTCTCTAAGCACTTTGTCAACACTCATTAAACATCTTCTCATGAACTTACACCTTTTTCTTATAATTTGATCATCATATCTCGATCTCTTACTACGATTCTTTACTTTTTCACCTTATTTCTTATAAAATCCAATATTAACTAATGTGTCGGAGTGCTAACGTGTTGCTTTGCAGGTGTCTTTTCTCAAAATCCTATACGCTTCGGCCCAAATCCTAGACAATAGTGCAAGCTTGTTGGACTCGTGCTCTTTTTGTATGAATCATATAGTATTAATAAATATATTTATAATTTTATAAAGAACAAGATGTTTTTGGATAATTAAACATAATCTAAAAAAGTATTTTTGATAAACTTAGAGAAATTCTAAGTTTATTAACCTATCACTCCTAATAGTATATAAGAAAACAATATATGCACTACAAAAAAGGCGGGGTTTGGGGCGGGTTTGGGAACGGTTATTTTTACTTTGTAATGGTTTTAATTGATGGAATTAATTTGAGCCGAACTTTGAAACGGTTCATCTTCCGTCCTTGTAGATGGTGTTACAAATATTTAGGAACGGTTAATGATAGATTGTAACGGTCATCGTAACACATTATTGCTGCTTGTTCCTAATACTGAATTTGTGTAAAAGAAATTTTCTTTTTTAATTGGAATGGTTAATATGAAATTTGGAACGATTATATTATTTGTTTTGGGTTACTTTTTTGAACGGTCTTTGTTATACTCATGTCTGAATTTTGGAACTGTATTCATTTATATTGGTGATATATTTAGGAATGGTCATTGGAATGGTTTGATTGTCAATCTTTGCAATAGTATTAGGCACGGTCAAGTTTTTGTTTGAAACAGTCTTTTGTAACTGTTTTAGGAATGGTCCATCATATTTAGGAACATGTTTTCAAAACATTTTTTTTTAATGGTGTTAGGAATAGTTGTTCTTATTTAAGATCACATACTCAAAACCGTATTAGCAATGGTTTCAGGAACGGTCGTCCTTAATTTAGAACACATATTTAAAACGGTTTTAGCAATGGTGTTAGGAATGGTCATTGTAATTTACGACCACGTATATAGAACTATTTTTGCAACGGTATTAGGAATGATTATTTATTTAGATTTGTAACATTTTCTTTACAATTACTAAAATCGTTCCTAATTTTTTATTTTATAATAAAATTTGTATAAATTATTTAATGTAAAATAAATTATAAAAAATAATTTAGTTAACGTATTTCATAATAAGTTATGATAAATAATTTTATTTATATATTTAATAAATAATTTAATTTATGAATTTTTTAATAAAATTTAATATATAATTAAATTATTTTCATAAATTTTTAATTAATTATATTGATGGATTTAATTAATTGAATAAATACGAAATAATAGAAAGTGATAAATATTATGAATCATGAATAATCAAGAAAAAATATTATCCAATTACGGAATTAAAATAATTAAAACCTAATCTAAACTCTTCTCATTGATGACGTCTATATCGTCCTCGTTTGGGGTCAGGGGTCTATCGGAGGTACTATTAGGGTGCTAGTGGAAGTGGTCGGCTGTGACGGTCCTGAGCTGGCCCGCATCTCCGTCATCATGGTCATCTTATCAGTCATCATCGTTTCAAGGCAGCTGATGCAGTACTCCATAGCCGTGATTGGTTGTGGCGGTGGCGATGGCGGTGATGGTGGCGATGGTGATGTAAAGGTCTGGTTGGAACATGGACCTAAGAACTAATGTCGAATACTCGGCCATTGTTCTTGCCCCCGACTGCAGCTAGCCACATCTACTGGTCCTTCATCACCACCGAAGCCTCCGATTAGGCCGGGGCATCGTGGTTCTCAACCGTGACCTGAGACTGACGATCATCAATCAGGTTCTAGAACGTCTCCTATAAAAAATACAAAATTATTAGTACTTTTAACCAAGAATTAATTATTAGCACTCCCTCCACTCCAACTGTTATCCTCATTTTTCTTGTAGCATCATTCAAATAACTCCATCTACTTGGGCAGCCGACCGATCTCTGCCTCTAGTAGAAGAATAAAACTGTTAGCATCTTATTTATAAAATAATGATAAATATTAAAAACTAATGCAATTAACTTACCAACTTCCTTTTGTGCATACCAATATAGGAACATCTCGCGTGGTACATAGTCGAGGACACTGTAGGATTCGTCGCCCGGTTCACCTGGATCTTCAAGGACTCCTAAAGTCCTTGCTATCCCAATATCCCTAGAGCTAGAGCCAAATTTCATTGGCCAGCCAAAGTGGCTTGACTAGGCTCGACTGGGATATGGAGAATGTGTTCTGGATGTAATTTTTGGCCCACATGTGGAAGATACCGGAACATGGACTCATCGTCACAGTCCCACCAGTATATCATCAAAAATAATAAAATTAAACAAACTATTAGTAAAATTCATTAAACAATTTAGATTATTATATAATACAAAATTATGATATTGTACATTACCTTCATGTTCTAGAATCAGAAATGTTGGTGCTCTAGCGGCACCTGCTTCAGACATGGCCACGGGTGGAAAAACTGTCCCTGCACAATGGCATTGATGCGCTCATTGAAGTGATAGTCAGACTTGAAAAGACATGTTAATTAGACATTTTTAAGATAAAATAATACTAAAAAAATTTCATAAAAAGATTTACCTCATATCATCGAGGCTGATGTACTGGTGCGTTGATAGGGGGGGACTGCTACTGGTGGTGATGGTGATGGTGGAGCAGCTGTTGGTGTGGCAAACTATTGTATGGCCTCCTTAGCTACCGGTGCAGCTCCAGATGGTCCAATATCATCTGGAGTCTATGGGGCGGATGATGGTCTTACCGTATTAGGTGGTTAGGGTGGTTGAAGGATTGCTTCCCTAACCTAGGAATCATCAGACGACGCTGTTGGAAGTTGCGGGCCACGGCCACAACCACGTGGTAGAGGACGCGTACCACTAGACATAATCTATACAAATTATTGAGAAGTATTAGTCTAAAGTTTGCGATTATCGACATTATCACCATTTTTTTTTTCAAATAGAAGATTTAGTTGAGAAAATTTTGACATCTTATATACAATTTTTGGCAAAACATGAACAAAAAAATTGTAAAAAATCTGCACAAAAAAATATTGACATCTTATACACAAAATCTCCCTAAAAATTGACCAAGATCTACCAAAAACAATTAACGAAGACCTAAATCAAGATTCTGCAACAATTTGGTCTCATAAACATTCATAAAAATATGTCTTTGAAAACATACACATCATCCAACACATTTTTATGGATTTTTATGAGACCAAATTGTTAGAGAATTTTTATTCAGGTCTTGGTCAATTTTTTGTTAGATTTTGGTCATTTTTTGGGAGATTTTGTGCATAAGATGTCAATTGGTTTTTTTTTGGCAGATTTGGGATAAATTCTTATGTTCATATTTTGGAAAAAATTGTATATAAGATCCAAAATTTTCTCAATTAAAGCTTCTATTTGAAAAAAAAAGGAAAAATTATTAGTTTAATCCTTTAAAATTTTTTATTATTAATTTTAGTCCTTAAAATTTACAGCTTTAGTTTTAGTCCAATAACTTATAGAATTATTTAATTTTAGTCCTTCGACCCAATTTCGGACAATTTTATCCCTATACAGCTTTTCAAAAGTAATTTTAGTTTCTAATATTCATTCATTTTGCATCTCGTAACTAATGCTCGCCTAGAATAGTATAACAGTATAGGTTTATTGACAAAATATTTATTTATATTACATTTAAAACATTAGGATGGACTATTAGTCTTTATCATAAAAAACGCAAAAGAGTCAAATATTAGGCTAAAGAACCAAATCTACGTAAAATTGATAGATAAAGAACTAAATCTAATATTACCAAAGATAAAGGACCAAAATGAATTCAGACTAAAGTTATAAGACTAATATTTTCTTTTTCTAGAAAAAAAATGGTGGAAATTTAATTATTGGAATCTATAATGAAACAACAAACAAATGGGGGAAAAAGGGGTTTTTTTTTTTTCCCTCCAACTCTAACTTCTGTCTATTTTAACACCTCAATTAACGACAAGGACAAAATGTGTTAAAAAAAATGATAAATTTGAGGACTAAAACTGTCAAGGGGGATATTATGAGGATCAAAAGTGAATAAGTGGTCAAGTATAAGGACCAAAATTATAATTATTCCCACATGTTTATTTTATTTGTCTTTGCATTTTATTTGCACCAAACGTCCGAGAATAATCAAATGGTACACCCCTTTGATTCGATTTTCTATTTCGTTTGGTTTTAATTTACCATTATTTCACACTTCCATCGCGTTTGGAGCCGGTCCGGTCACTTGAGCCTTTGGAATTGATTTGCAAAGACTATCATCCCAAGAAGAATAAAAGCCAATTTGTCTCAAATAGTGCCTCAATGCCTATCCCAAATTGTGACAACAGAACTAAAATCATCCATCTCAAGGTCATCCATACACCTGTATGAAATCATAATTTGTTTCTTCATCTACTGGATTGAGTTCCTAACTGCTCGTGACCTGTCGTCCCAAAATCGTTCTAAATTTTTGGATGGTTGTCATCCTCCATCTTAATTCCATTACAAAATTTTTGCCATTCGGCTTTGAGGCTCCAATTCTTCCCTTAAAAAAAGGTCCAATACCTCCGACCCAAATTTAAAAGGGACGACCCTCAATTTGAAATTCCGTCACAAAAGTCGTCTCTAGTAGGCATTTTTCTTAGGTCGTGTTATGTCTATGAATTATTGTGCTTGTTGTTATGATTTGAGAGGTTGCTCACCTCTAGCTAATTTAAATCATGTTGATGAACTGAGGATGGATTCTGCAAAGTGGACAAGATTATTCATGGTGTGAATTGAATGATATACGTAAATATGATTCATTTGCTTCTATTATGACGTCCATTGAATTTTATTCATAATTGACAGACTAATTGATAATTATTAAAAAAATTTAAAGTTAATTATAAAAAATTTATAGGTTAAGAAAACTTGAATGAAGTAAGTTGAAGCTCATTATAATATTTGAGAGCAAATTATATTAATTAAGAAATTAGGTAAGACGTAATGGGTATTTTAGAAAAGTTTTCATATGGTTATATTATCATTTTTTATTTATTTATTTTATTATGTTTATTATTATTTTTTTATTTATTTAATTTAAAAAAATTTAAAATATCCATTACGTCCTACCTAATTTCTTAATTAACATAATGTGCTCCCAAAAATTTTAATGAGCTCCAGTTCACTCTGTTCAAGTTTTAATATATATTCCAATTTCAACCAATAATTTATTTATAATTAAATTTATTTTTTTTAATAATTATCAATTAGTCTTTCAATTATAAATAAAATTCTATGAACGTCACATCTATAGATTTCTCATAGATCTTAATACATTACTATCTTTAGTATTAAAAGAGAGAAATCAACAAACTCCTTGATAATAACAAGTTTGATATAACTTGAGAAAGTATATTAAGTATAACTCGAGTAAAACATCAGCTTATGAATATAAATGCTTTTTAGATTAATTTGTTAATATTATATTAGTTGAATAAATTAAGTACATAGACTTATAGTTTTAGCATCAAATCCATTCTTGAATTTTCTCCAACTCGTTTTTTAGCTATTTTTATTTATTCATCTTAGTAATAGTAATTCATCTCTCTAAATTCTGTCATCCAAATAATTAAGAATTAATTAAAGTTTTTCATACATATTTCATTAAATCCTTGTGGGAATATTATTTTTTATACTACGTGATAGCTAGTTGCTAGTTGTCTATACACTTTTCGACAATCAATTTATTTTAAAATTTGATATTAATAATTAATATATTCGATATAGATGATTAATTTGTAATCAATTTAATCAATAAGCAAAGTAAAAAAGAACTTCGATAAAGAAAACCAAAAAATCATTTTGCACTAGCTTTTACATATGGTAAAGAAACCAACAGTAGAAGTACTGGTAGTGCAAGCCATTGACAAGAAATCTTCAAAAGTTTCTGTAATTGATCGAGAGCACAAAAATGCACAAATGAGCATTTCATGTTGAGCTTCATGATTCGAGTAATACTACTACATACATAAAGCTCCACCATATTTATTAATGCTCAAGTCAAACACACATTACATGATTTAACATAAAACCAGCCACGCGGACTCATACTACATAACTTAATATGAAATGAAACACACACTCATACACACTAAATGATTCAGCATGAATTCCAGAATACGAGTTGGCGATCGTGCCCAGTCTTCTGCATCACAAGAGCTCTTTTAGGGTTTGTTCTCTGAACCCTTGTTATTTTCTGGCTCATTAGCACCAGCACCATTATTCCCCGAACCCTTGTTATCTCCCAACTCATTCGCACCAGGAACATTATTCCCCGAACTCTTCTTATCTCCCAACTCATTTGCACCTGGAATATTATTCCCCAAATCCTTGTTATCTCCCAACTCATTTGCACCAGGAACATTATTCCTCGAACCCGACAGATTTGCACTAGAAATATTATTCCCCGAACCTTTGTTATCACCAGATTGATTTGCACTAGGTTCATTATTCCCCGAACCCTTGTTTTCTCCCAACTCATTTGCACTAGGGACATCATTCCCTGAACCTTTGTTATCTCCCAGCTCATTTACACTAGGAACATTATTCCCCGAATCCTTGTTATCTCCCGACTGATTTGCACCAGGAACATTGTTCCCCGCTCCCGTTGGACTTGCACCTGAAATTTTATTTCCCGAACCCTTGTTATCACCAGATTGATTTGCACTAGGTTGATTATTTCCCAAACCCTTGTTATTTCTCAACTCATTAGCACCAGGAACATTATTCCCCGAACCCTTGTTATCTCCCAACTCATTTGCACCAGGAACATTATTCTCCGAACCCTTGTTATCTCCCGACTGATTTGCACCAGGAACATTGTTCCTCGCTCCCGATGGATTTACACCAGAAATATTATTCTCCGAACCCTTGTTATCACCAGATTGATTTGCACTAGGTTCATTATTCCCTGAACCCTTGTTATCTCCCGACTGATTCTTCACCAAGAACTTGGAAAACCACGTAGCCGATTCTTTAGGGTGTCTTCTCAGATGATTCATGTAATCGATATAAATGATGCCAAATCTAGAAGTGTACCCTACGTGCCATTCAAAATTATCACAGAACGACCACGCAAAGTAGCCCTTTATGTTCACTTTCCCATCTTTATCATTCCTGCAATCACCATAATAAAATTCAGTTAAATATAACCACGATTACAACAATATATAGATTGCATTAAAGGGAACTGAAATTAATTAGAGATACTATTATAATAAGAAATAAATGCAAGCAAATCCCTTGTGATATTATAATAAGCAAAAAAGAAAAAAATTAGCAATTTACCTCCTTGTGTATTCTAAAGTGCAATAATTTTGTTTTTTATATTTTTTAAATTGAAGCAATTTACTCCCTAGACTTATATTGCTATTTGGAGTTTATAGTTAGAACATTGCTCAAAGAAGATTACTTACATTGCTTTTAGAATATTTCCAAGATGATCTTGGTGATATTTGATCCTTTGTTGATCCTTACAAGCTTGATAAGCAGTGAGTCTGTGATCATGCTTTTCATCGACCCCTAAACACAATAATAGTCCCAATAAAGACAATTACATTTGGAATTCAAAAATGATTTTATATAATTATCAACTCGAGATTAAGAATCATTACCATTTTCAGTGATGTATATAGGAGGGAGGTTGTATGTGCTGTTGTTGTATGTCTGGTTTATTTCTTTCAAGAGCTCGTAAATTCCATGTGGGACTATGCACAACCAGTCTGAACCAGCCTATATATGAAATGAGATACAAATATTGTAAGTCAAATCAGGTTTGGCCAATTGTGACAGGTATAATACCTTTCTTGTATGATTGATGTACAATTTATGAAAAGTGATCAATCATATGCAAATATATTACACTTCCTGTGGGATTAATTTAATTTAACCGAACCTAATTTGTAAGAATTTTCCATCTTGGTGTAACAAGAGAGAAGAGAATGGAAAAACGTACCACCTCGCCAATTTTCACCTTTCGATTGCCGACCTTTTTTTCCTCTACCAAAATAGAAAGTAAAAGAATACATCATTGCGGATGTTCGTAAATCTAATTTTATAATAAATGACGATTTTATCTAAAAGTTAAAATTATGAGAATGGCGAATTATTTAGTATTTAAATTGAAAGAAAAGACAACAAGATAAGTAGGTACGTAATTGTAGTTTTTAAGGTTGTCAAGAGCTTACGATAAATTGCAAGTTTCTGATCTCTATTGTAGCCATTTGCGATGTTAGGATCGGGATCATGCGACGCATAGAAAGATGTGTAATAGTTTAAACCCAAAAAGTCAATGGATCCTTTAATCAAGTCAACTTCATCAGGTTCAAATTGTGGAAGATTATCGACAGAAACATTATCTATCATATTTTGGGGATATCTACCACTTAATACAGGCTCCAGGAACCTGAAATTAAACCAAATCATTAGAAGAAAACAATTAAAATTCAAAAAAAAGTTAAAAAGAGAATATAAAAATACATGTAAAAAAATTATAATTTTGATGCTATAATTATATCAGAATGAAAATTTTTTATATGTTAGAACTCAATTTGGCAATGAGACCCTACAATTTGCAATTCCAGTAGATTCTATCTTAATATGCCAATTATTTTTAATTGTAGGGTTTGAGTGCAAAATTAAACTTCAATATGACTAAAACACTCGCTTGATATTTATATAAGAGAAATTGCATTTTCGATCTCATATAATAGAGAAATTGCAGTTTTCAAATGTATGCTTACCACCCCAACATAAAATCACGAGCTCTTACAGCAGCCTTTCTGTCATCTTCATTATCTTTATTTAGCGGCTCAAACCAGCAGGAAACAAGTGTTATTCCTATCTGGCCATTCTGGTGTGCCTGAGGTTGGACAAAAAATGATACGCCCATAAATTACTAGGCTGAAATTACAACTTTTTCCTTATAGTACACATACCTTAAATTTGGTCCGGTATGATTGAACTGCTGCTGCATGAGCAAGGAGCAAGTTTTTCCCGACAGTATATACGTCTTTGGTTGGAGTTGATAATGTCAGAAAGCCGTTAATGCTGCTTCTACCCAATTTCTCGATTAGGGTTTTGTTGAAAACACGACTTTCTAATCCAGATGAGAGCGCGTATGTGGTCATATAGTAGTTATCATGAAAGGCGCCTCGATGAGGAACTAAATTAAGGTTGCTTTGTTGCATTGTTTCAGACCCTCTATAAGGAATGAAATTGTACTTTATGGGTTGGTCGTCGACAGCTATATGAGTAGCAATCCAATTGTCCGATAGGCTTGAACTTAACAATGTTTTAGTATAAGTTGTATTCAAATTTGAAGCAGAAGTTGGAGGAGGAGGAGGAGAAGGAGGAGGAGGAGGCGAACTGGCAGCGCCGGGTGGGAATTTGCATGAAACATATCCATTAACACAGTACGTCCAGGGCTCGTTTAGTGTTGTCCAATATTTCACCCGATCACCAAATTCCCAAAAGCATAGTTCCGCAAAATCACGAAAGTCGTTCCTGTTTTAAAACAAAACATCATATTTTAAGAAAAAAGAAAATAAAATAAAAGAAGTTTAAGAGTATTATTGACACAATAAAAGATATTGGTGTAGTAATATCACAAACTGTCGTTTTTGAGCAAAAAGTGCACTCCTTTTTTATTTTAATGGTGTCAAAACTGTCAGTTTATATCTATACCACCTCTTTTAGTTATAATGGGTATCAATAGATGAAGTGTACAATTATAGAAGAAGTTGAGTAGATGAAGTGAGACAAATTGAAATTGAAATGCTTACACAATGTCTTGGCTTAAGAAGCCACCATACTCTTGTTCCAAAGCATAAGGAGTATCCCAGTGAAAGAGAGTCACATAGGGCTCTATTTCTGCATCAAAGTGTCGTATATATAAATAAAACAAATAAACTTACTGCAGCTCAAAATATTATTTAATTATTTTTTTTGAAAAATTTAGATGTAAAATATTTAGAACTGATATATATATATAATTATAAAGTTCAAACTCAACTATAATCTTTGAGAGTGTTGATAATATCATTGTAGAAGTCGATTCCTTCTCTATTGACACCAAGGCAAAGTTTTCCACCTGAAACCACATACACAAGAATAATTATTTAATTACATTGTTTTAAAAACCAAATATTGTAATATTTGCAAATTAATGTTACCAGGCAATATTCTTGGCCAAGATATCGAAAATCTGTAAGCATCAAAACCCATGCTCTTCATCATCTTAATATCTTCCTGCACAGCATAACATTTTACTTAACCACTCATCTTGCAATATAATTCATTTTGTAATTTGTATTTATGTAAATAAATAAAAATACACTGAAGTATGTATTCTGCATATATATATATATATATTAATTGATAATATTTTTTTTTATTGTCTTTGGATAATGTGAAACACGCCTAAAAAAAACCTTAAATTACCTTGTATTTCGTGTACATATCAACGGCTACATTCCCATTGGATCCATCCAAAATGTTGCCTGCCGTCCGGAATATAAAGTTTCTTAATAAGCAATAAGATAGTTATAATGACTTTTGTGCCCTTCTAATTCTACGTCATCAATCAATGACGTCTAATTAGTCTCATGGTTAAAATTGGTATTCAATAAATAAGTGCAAATTCATGAATTCAAATGTGAGAGAGAGAGAGACACAGACCAGGAGTCCTCAAAGTGAAAACATCCCAGACACTAAGGCCTCTACCACCTTTGGCAGCACCTCCTTCAACCTGAACATAGAATACATGTGATATTTAATGGTAATATAATTCCCAGAATCATTTCAATCATTATTCATGAGTTGTAATAAATGTTAAGCCCATATATCAATATATATATATATATATATATATATGCTCGAAATTAAACACATCCTAGTTTTGCTTCTCAATAATGATGGATGTATATATATATATAAGAAAAATTATATATTTGGTTCTGTAACTTTTGATCGTTAATACTTTTTATCCTATAATTTATTTACACATTTAGTCTTTCTTTTTACGAACTTAGTCTTGAATATCGCATATGTGGTCCTTTTTTCACAAATTTAGTCATCTGTTGACAATTTGATCATAACGACCTACAATTACATGACTAGAAATGAGATCTATTAGAGCGCGAAGGGGACCAAAATTGTGAATATAGGACTAAACGTTAAGAGGCTAAAGAGTTCCCCCTAAGAGGAATATTCCCCGGGCCACGTTAAAGAATAACTCTATGCGTGTTATCCTCCATCACATAACGTACGCCTCCTGTAGTAAACATAGGTGACTTTCAAGAGAAGTCCACTTACTAGGGGCTAGGATTAAATATAAGATGTTTATAATTAAATTTGTCAAGAAAAAGAACTAGATGTGTAAATATAATAAGTTATAGGACCAAAAATATAATTTTATACATATATATATGTGTGTGTGTTTGACGGACCTGATAAGCGGAGGTACCGGTTCCAAAAACGAAATCACTAGGAAAATCGTTACGTGTGAGATTGCTGAAATCAGTGTGAATTGTTTGTGGTGGTACTTGTGTTGAACCGTCGGACATGATGAGAGCTATTCAGACAGCAAACAGGTGGGATTTTTCAGACAACAATGTAACTTCTAAGCTCTTAATTTACAATAATTTTTTTGCTTGAGCAACGTTGATGAGGCACTTCACTTATTTATAGATGCTGACTTTGCCTTTATTACAAAAGTAGGTGTGAACTCATGTTTTAAATATAACGTTTTTTTTTTTCTTTACACGTGTTCGCTTGTAAAATGAGTTGAATAAGAAATAATCTTAAATTAGGAATTATTAAATAGTAAAGATGATGCTTTTGAGACCATTTATGAAGAAAATCGACAAAAACGGGGGAAGAGAAATTGGGAATCTAGCATTTTTTAAGAGTGAAATTGAGAACTAAAAGGTTAAGCATGCAAATAAATGTCTGAAATCCACTAACTAACAATTAGGAATAATTTTTATTATTTAAAAAAAAACGAAATTCTTCCTCATTTTTTGATTTTTTCTTTTTTCGTAATACTTTTATATATATTGACATCTGGGACACATATGAAACGGGTTCAGCTTTATTGATTATGGGTCAGAAAAAGTAGATTTCATCATCCATTGTGATGTAACGCCAGTGGCTGTCTGTAGTTATTGGCTAGGATAAGGTTTTGATTATGGCTTTGATTTGGTTTTGTCTTCAAATTCTTTATCTTTCATTTATGTTATTTTTTAATGGGGGAAAAATACATACCCCTCTTGTGATATGAATAATGGCAAAATACTCCTATGTAGAAAAAAAAAATTAAATTATCTTTCTGTGTTATTAAAATTAAAGTAATTTATTCCCTTAGAAGGAGGTGTGTAATGCACTCGCCCCTTTTGTGAATGGGCATGACTTTTTTAAAAAATAAAATATTATTTTTATATAATATATTATATATAATATTTATTAATAATTATAATATATAAGTATTTATTAAATAGAAAAATACTAATTTTTATATAAAATATATAATATTTTTTTAGGTAAATATAATTTTCATTAAATATAATATTTTTAATAATATTTTTTTTTATTTAAAAAAAAAAACTCGCCCCACCCTGCCCACCCTTATCGGCCTCGGGCCAATGCCTCCCCCTCCCCCTTCCTCCTCGTCTGCCCCTGCCACCTTCCTCTTCCACCTCCCCACCCGTCGCCCGCCCCAGCTTCTCCCCCCTTTCCCATCGTCGATTGTTGTTTCTCTCTCTCTCTCTCTCTCTATATATATATATATATATAATATTTTTATATACATTTCATTTATATTTTTTGAGTTTATATATTTATTTAAATATTGACTGTCGATTGAAATAAATCAAAATTTGGACCGTACATTCACTAGTTCAATGTGAACCTTAGATTTAAATTTGTTTCAATGGTTATTAATAAGGCTAAAAATATAATTTTATTATAAAATTAAAAAAATAAAAAATTAAAGAAAAAACGCGTGAATTACACAAACTCCCGTGAGGGATGTATTTTTTTCACAAGGGGATAATTTACTATTTCATTTTCTACAGGAAGTTAATTTACTCATTCGTATAATACAAGGGGGTAATTTTCATTTAACCCTTTTTCAATGTGATTTATTATATTATCTAATATCGTATATTTAAATTTTAAAGTATATTAAATATATATTTAAATAAAGGAAAGAAATAATTATTTTGAAATAGACATATACCTACATATGGGACTCGGACCCACAACAATTTAATTGTGAGACCTCTCTCAATTTTATTTCTATGCTGCGTCAAATTGTAAGATTATGTTTACATTGTTGAATTTTTTTATGGGTTTTGATCATAATTTACAAAATTTTCAATCTATTAAAATGTTTTTTCAAACAAAAGATTACTATAAACTATCACGTATTATATACTAAAGAAACTATCATAAAATCTCTTAACCAAAAAATTTTGTTTTCATACAAAAGGATTATAGGAGACTTCCTAGCTAATCCAACTATATTTTTACTCTATCACGGTGATAAGATAAAAATGATTCTAATCCAACTACATTTTTATTCTATCATGGTGATAAGATAAAAATGATTGACAATGGATCATGATGCGGAATAGATTTTTGGCAACACCACAAAGGTCGAAAGTTTTTTAAGAAAGATCCTAAAATCAATGGGGACTAACGCAGCAAAACAAATATTAGAATTCCAATATTTAAAACAGTAACAATTTTATTGAAAAAGAGTAAAGAAAACTTAAATCAAAGTGAGAATAATAATAAGATATGATAATAAAATATATAAATTTGTATGTAGTATACAATATAGGCTCAAAATAGCCTAAGAACTGAGAGTGAAATGAGAGAACAAGGAGAGTGTGAAAGTAAGGAATTGATGTTACAAAATGACTGCACAAGATCTCTATTTATAGGCGTGTACAGAGCAGGATACAGGAGTTGTTGTGGAGAGTCCTATGCCATTTGAAAGAACTTCAAATCAGCTAATTTTACTAAACAAATCATGCACGATTTGGACTTCAATTAACTGGATATATTAGGTTGACTAAGTCTTGCTAGGTCTACATGTAAATCCGGAAATCCTTTAGTTGTGGATTCCCAGCTAATTTGCCATCATTCTACTAGGATGGACCTAGAGATATTTTAGGATCATGTATACTGATATATTGACAAGCTATATAACATGTCCATCCTGCTATATGATGACGTGTTTGGGTGGAATAAGCTTGGTTTTTGGACTTACCATTTATGTAAAGTAAGATGTAAGCCTGTGGGCCTGGCCTTCTTACAGGTAGACTAGTTGGCCTTGTATCTAATTGGGTTGATCTACCTTACTCGTGGGCCTAGTCCAAGTGTTTTAGGGGACATCATCACTCCCCCCCCCTCCCCCCCCATTTTTGTAGAGATGCATTTTGAATTCAAATTGTATATGCCAAAAACGAGTCATAAATAGTAATGATTATAAGAAATAAGGAATAAGAAGAGTCCTACCATGTTGGGAGTTCACGGGCTTCGTGATTGGTGGACGGAGGCCTTCTAGCCACCGAGTCCTCAGGTGATGGGATTATTATGACAAAATACCATATATAAGGCATCTTCCTTCCTAGTTGATTCACACCTTTCATGCATCTAGTTCCCATTTTTTCTCTATTTTCCCTTTTCATCCCAACTAGGGTGCTTCTAACTCTTTCGCCATTTTTCAAAAGCCTTAAGCTCTCTTCTGCTAATATCTTGTTGTTTTTTCACCTCATCTTTCCTAGGTAAGCTTTTTCTCTTGGTTAATCATGTCCGAGGAAGTTGTAGAAAAGCGGGCCATAAAGGATTTTTTGATCAATCCGGCTACTATGTCTGGAGACTATGAGGACCAACCTGATAGCTCTTGCTTTGGTGTCCAAAGGGGTTAAGGGAGAGGAAGAAGTGAGTAGTAAAAACTGGGTCTCTAAAGAGGAGTTAGAGAGAAGGACAAAGGATAGGGTAGTTGCCTCCGGTACTGAGGTATTCAGGGTCTTTCCTTCTTGTCTGAAAAGAGGAAGACATAGGGGTAATTAGGTCTATGTTTGGAATACTTTATGAATTTTTTTTTCGGGCCCCCACTTCTGTAGAACGTCTTCATTCGCCACAAGATGCTGGGTTACAATTTTCTGTTTCTCCCTTCTTCATACAGGTGTTTGCTTTGTTCAATGTCTCGCTAAGTTAGCTGGTGTCCAAATCCTTTAGCATAATAATTGGTTTCTACATCTTAGTTAGGAATTTGGGAGAGACCCCATCAGTTGCCCAATTCCATTCTTTTTTCATGTTGAAGAAAACAAGTCCAAGTTTGTTTTATTTCACTCTTAAAGGGGATGCCCATTCTTTTCGTCTGAAACAACCATCAAAGAGTGGAATTGTTATTATTTTTTTATTTCCTCCCTTATTCCCCAGCGTTTTCCTACTACATGGGTCTCTGTTGCCGCAAATCTTCCTAGGTAATCTGTCTGTAATCGCCCTGCTCCTTTCCAGCTCCTGCTAGATTGCTTAAATGCCTTTCAATATGAACCTTGAGAGCTAGTTCATCTAGTCTTTCCTTTTTGTTATTGGTTAAGTCCTAAAGAGGTCGTCCTTGACCCTGCTGCTGGTATCCTTTGTATGTTTGTTTATTTGCACTTGTTCCTGGAAGACTTTAGTTGGTGTATGTGACGTGTTGATATACCAGTTATTTTCAGTCAATATTTTCAACCAGCTGCTGCAGGACAAGGCTCTGAGTGATGGAAAGTTCCCTAAGGCAAGCTCCTCTACCAAACACCCATTTCCAGAAAGTCTATCTTTTACTCCAACCGGCTCAGTCTCTACTAGAAAAAAATACAAAATGTCCTTATTCTTACTGGTTATTTTAAATATATATTTTGATGCATAGACACAAATATGACAATACAAATGCAATATAATACAAATAGTGCAATACAATTTTTTTAAAAAAAATTAGGATATGATACAAAATTGACATGACTGTAATATATATTTTATTATTTTTGATGCCCCTCGAATATTTATCCTTTCAAAACCCGAAGCTAAAGGAAGTGGACCCCACTGAGAAGCACAAAGGTCAGGTCCTGCTAGCCCATGAATAAAGTATTTAGCCTATAATGTGTTTCTTCTTCAGCCAAGAAATAAGCTCAATTTGCAAGGTGACTCAGTATATAATAAGGATGACACATCACACAAATTGTTGATAAACCTATGATATGTCACACGAAAATATTTCCAACTAAATTCCAAGTAATCTGGCTGATAAATCCTCAAGCAATAGGGAAACTAATTTTGGGTTCTCGGGTTGACTGGGTAAGATGCGGTCAAGAGGTCATATATTCGTCTAGATAACTCCGACTTACAAACCAATTTTTTTAATTTAGCTAACACGTGTTGTTTTCTAATGGTATACGATTTGCCATAACTACTTTCGGATCTTGCTCCATCGATGCCTATAAATTAACACTCTATGCAGGATTTTGGGAACACTAATTCAGCAAGGTGAGTCAGCATATAATAGGGATAATATGTCAGACAGGTTGTTGCTATCCTAAGACATGCCATACTAAATAATTTCCAACTAATTGCAAGTAATCCGACTGAAATCAAGTCCTCAAACAACAGGTAAACTGATTCCTAGATTCTCGAGTTAACTAAGAAAGACGTGGTCAAGAGGTTTTATCTTCGTCAAGATAAGTCCAAATCAAGAACTGTTTTTTCTATTATTTAGCTAACACATGAAGCTTTATATGGTGTATGATTTGCCATAAAATGCTATTTTGTAGAGGCTTTTGTAACGGTTTTTGGAGCGAAATGTATAGGCGTTATAATATCTCATTACAAGTTTAATCGACCATGCAAAAAATCATATGAAAATAGTAACTGTCAAAAATAATTAACGATTTTCATAATGGTCTTTCATGTTTACAAATTTGAAGCGGCTTTTCGTACAACCTTAGTAACAACTAGCATTATAAGAAATATTGGTCGTCCCTAACTTCAAAAATAATTTCGAAACCCGTTACTAACTGTAACGTCGATTAACTTGTAACAGTTTTAGGGATATATTTACTTTATAACTGCTTCTTCAACAGTTTTTGCCATAAAAAATAACTGAAATTATTATTAACACCAATATGATGTCATAACACCTTGTCCGTTAAGAATATATAACAAAAGTCGTGCGGGGCCAAAAAAAGCTGTTACAGATTCTATATTGTTTTGTACTATTTCAACTGATAGATAGGGTTTCCTAACTTGTTTAGATTTTACTCAAACTTGGCATTTCTAAACTCGTCCAGTATTATGACAAGGAATTAAATCAAGATTCATCATTCTTTTGATTGTACCTAAATTTAAATGACCTAATCTACTATGCCACGTAGTACAAGATCTAACATTTAAAGTAGGGGTGGCAGATGAGTCGAGCCGGCTCAATTTTGAGCTCAACTCGAGCCAGTTCGAGCTCAATTGTGTCTGTTTATAAGCTCGCTAGCTTTTTCTATCTATTTTATTTTTTATTTATATTTTTATTTTGAATTTTTTATATATTTAATTTTATATTTAATATTTGATTAATTTTATAATCAAATTTGACCATATATTATAATTATTAATCAATATTATATTTAATCTTTATACAAAAATAAATTTAATCAACAATTTAGTAAATTATAATATTTTTTGTAATTAAAATTATTATTTAGTATGACATATATAAACTTTATATTTTAATATATATTTGTATTACGTTATACTTTTTTTAAATTGACAAGGAATTCACTTATGAGTTTTTATTATATATAAATTTATGCCAAAATTTAGTAATTTCTATGAATTAATGTAAAAATAATAATATAATAATAATAATGATGATGATGATGATAATGGTTGAAAAATTCTAGTTATTATTTTATTATATATATAATGAGATTAAAAAGTTTAATCAATAATTATGATATCTTAAAATTCGAGCACCCAATTCATACGAAATTTAAATATATATAAGCCCGTGTCCACATATCAGACAATTTGATTTAAAATCACATGACCTGATTCTATGATACACCAATTTAAATGATTATAAGTCTAAAACTTTACCAAATATTTTTTTCTGTAGGTTTGATCATAACTAAAGGTCTTATCTGAATTTTGATGGTCCGATTAACCATTTTTTTCAATAATATAAGATGATAGTTACATTAATGTAATAATAATATTTATAAGATATATAAATTTACTGCAGATTGCAAACATATAATAATCTCAACTATGAACTATTTTTATGTATTTCAATTGCATTATTTTAGATAATTGATACTATTCTATAATTTTAACTTTTCAATATGATTTTTTTTTGTACATTTTACTAATTATATTACTACTAAACAATCAGTAGTTTATATTTATAACAATAAATTAAAATTTCATACTATATTTTGGTATATTTATAATATAGTACATATTATACAATATATTTTATTACTTATAGGACCATTTATTGTATTTCTCCTAACAATAGGTTCATGATGAACTCTTTTCAAAGGCAAAAGGCACCCTGAAGAAAACTTTAAGTCCACGCTTCCTATCCCAAGTATTTCAGCTATACTGGAGTTCCCCATACTTACTGTCCTTTCATTGGTGGCTTAATAAGATACAAGAAGTTATTTACCAGAACAAACATGTACATTTGCTGTAGTGTCAGTCAACCAATCAAAAAGTTCATGAATAATAAGGAGTTTGGGTTATACATAAACATACCCTTGAGTTGCTCTAGACCTGCTAGCACCACTATAACCTCCCACAACCATATATATAGTTGTCTGCCCAGTCTTAGCCTATATAGTAGGACAATCTTTAGCCCAATGTCCAACCTGCCATAGTTCCAGCAAGGTTTGTTTGTTTTTGGTTTGTTGCTTTTGATAGCCTTTCCTTTATTGATGGTTTTTGAGTTCAGGTTCACATTATTCACTTTGTTTTTCCCGATTATTAAATTTGCTTGTTATTGATGCTCAACAGGCATCTTATAGGATTGATTTTTGTGCTCTTCCTCTTTACTAATCGCGACCATAAAATCATCCAGAGACAATCTCCTTTATTTTGTGCTTGAGTGTCATGCCAAAATTCCAGGACTTGGGAAATTTTATCCACTAATACATCATGAACTTGAAAACAAAATACTTTTTGAGCCCCTGCTTTTCAGTATTATATTTTCTGTCCAACTCATTCCACAGTAATTTTGCATTATAAAAATCGGAAGAATAGACATTGAAAAGTGTATTTGACATTGCTAAAAAAATAACCCCTCGACCTATTTGATACAGCTCAGTCCACTATGCAACCTCAACAATTTTGGAATCAATTTCAATTGGTTAAAGTTTAGTCACCTGAATCACTACAAAAAGTTCTTGCATCATCAACTATATCTTCATTCACTATTGCTAGCGTTCGAGAAATAGGCCCAAAAACTTGTCCGGCGATTGGACAAGTAGACTTTTGGGTGATCAGAATAGCAACAAAAGTAGGCTCGACCATTTAACAATTAGGAATAAAAATCAAAACACAGATTTAAACCCAAAAATCCAAATTGAAAAGCTCCAAAAACAACTGATTTGTTCTAACAAAATTTGATTTTTTCAAAACCAATATAATTTCTTCGATTGTTAGAAAAAAATATCACAAACAACCATAGTATCATTGTGAAATAACAATAACATAGAATAGCATTTCTTCAAACAAAAGACAAAAACAAAAAGTTAGAAAAATAAATAATAAAACTAGTTAGATATGTTGTTTTTTATGAAAAAACTAACGGACAACTTATAGTGGGAGTTGTGTCCTAACAACTCTCGGTCCAAAAGTGCAAACTAACTAAATCGCAGAATAGTTCTGCTTGCCTTGAAGAAATTATACGTCCCATTTTCTATGTGCAGCAAGTATTACGCAACTTCTTCCATGATAAGACGGGTCAGTTCTATCGGTATTGCACTATATTGAAGAACACCTCCAAAAATACTCAGAAATCTTAAGAAACTTGAGCTACAACTCAGGATGAGAGGGAGAGCTCGAGAGAAAGATAAGAGAGAAGAGTTGGTGGTGTGGTGTGTTTGAATTGAAGTTGAGGCGCACTTTTATAGGCCTCTCAACCATCAACATTAAATACCAAAATTGAATTCGATCATAAAATCTTAGTTGAAATAGTAAAAAATGATCAAAACCCGCTAGCTATTTTATGTGTCATTAATTAGCAGTTTCAAGTTAATATCGGGTAAATTCAAATATTTTTGCTGCAAAAAAATATATATGTATATATACTGAGATTGGACATTGACCTTAATATAGGGAGTTCATGTTGTACATAAACTTCCAATGTGAGACACAAAATGAGTGTAAGATACTCATCCCCACATACCCTTTATATACATATCAAATGCCATTCTTTTCCCATCAATTCCTCAATTTAACTCTACCTAATCAATGGATTTAATCATGTAATTGCATCCATATTTTAGACCATTTTGTTGTTATAAATTATTATCATATTATGCCAATTACAACACAGATGTTACACCTGGAGACACACGATGCTCAAGAAGGACCTAATGAACTAGCACCTGTTGTGATACAGCACGATAGACTTCACCCTACTAATCCCACCAGCAAGGTATCCCTTGAGGCTTGGCGAACCCTCCGACAAGAGACATTGGAACTTCGTCATTAAGTAAAGGGGAGACTACACACCAAAAGCAAGGAATCCCGTTCAAAGAACTCCCTAATCATGTAAGACGACTAACACATATACTATCTTATAATTGTACAACAGATCTAACTGAACACATCCTTAAGTTTGAAAATGTTGCACTACTGCACGAGAACTTTGATGGTATAAAATGTCGTCTTCTTACTACATTAACTGAATCTGCCCGGTGATTTGACCAGCTGCTACCTGGTTCAATACACTTCTTCACGTAATTTATTTCACTTTTTGTGCATTTATTTGTGAGCAAAAATGATACTGCAAGACGACTATAACCCTCTTTGGCATAAAGCATGAAGAAAAATATACTCTAAAGGCACATATAACATCGTACTTGAGGTCCTCGATGCCCACTACAGGGTACTGATTTAGCACTTTCACATAAGGACTAAGAGTTAGAACGTCCTTCGAGCTATTAGCTAAAAAACCAACTACCCACTTTCATAACTTGTTGGCCCGAGTTGAAAAAAGTATGAACTTGGAGGAAACCCAACAAATAAAACACCAATAGAGCAACCAATAAAAGAAAGTCACCATGATGTTAAAAGACCTAGATTCAAGTTGAATGCGGGGTTCACACGATTTTTTTCTAATCAGAAGCACTACACGTCCCCAAATGTAACCCCAACGAATGTGTTGAAAGATATTGAGGAGAAAGATATGCTGAGGTGGCCTATGAAGGCTTGCAAAGGTCCTACCAAACTTAAAATTGACAAGTTCTGTCAATTCCATAATGAGCATAGTCATGATTGCAATTATTGTTTTCACCTGTAGGATGAAATAGAAAGGTTAACTCGAGCAGGGCATTTTAAAGAATTTTTATTTCTTGTCAGGAAAACTAGCGTCCCTCTGAGTAAGATTCTTCATAATTTCATGCTATGATAGCATGGTGGTTGTTTGTTTTAAAACTGTGCTTATGATGGGATTCATTATTATGTTCTCCAAGAATTATGTTTACTTTCTATCATGTCACCTAAAGATGAATTACTTAGCTATTTACGATTTCACCTGCGAACTTGATCCTCAATGATGAGCTTCGATTTGTGACCTCACTAACGAGCTGCGGCCTGCTGACTAGCTCTAGCCTGTGCTTTTGCTGACGGGTTCTGGCTTATGCTCTTGGTAATGGCTTCGGCTATGCTGAGGAGCTTCAATTTGTGCTCATGTTGACGAGCTCTCGCCTGTATCATGTTGATGGGCTCTGACATATGCTCTCACTGACTGGTTCGGGTCTAAGCTCATGTTGATGGGCTCTAGCATGTGCCTTTGTTGATGGACTCCGGTCTGTGCTTCCTGTTGATGCGCTCTAGCCCTACTGACGAGTTACGACCTATGTCCTCTCTAATGGGTTCCTGCCTGTGAACTTGCTGACAAACTCCAACCTACCTTATTGAATAGTAAACTCATAGTAGGTTGCACCATTACCTGTGCTATAAGCAGGTTTTGCCTTGCACCACTTGACAAAACTAGCTCGCAGCAGCCTGTGCAACAGATCCCATCAAATCTACGAGTGCGGAAAATGTGGTTATGTCTAGCGCAACTGGATACACTTCCACAGCCTAGGATGACTTTATCACAATAGGACATACACAAATAGCTCAGTAGATTTTTCCTTTTCAACGAGCAAAAAGAAAAAAAAATCTTTATTAGGTAAATCTTTTATACGACTATTTTTTTCTTCTCTAATAGTCCAATACTAAGTCTTGCAGTCCTAGAGTCAGGGAGGGGGGTGATGATGTCCTCTGAAATATTTTTCTCTCAAACCCAAAGTTAAAAAAATGGGCCTCCACCAAACAACCCAACAGGTTAGGCCTTGTTGGCCTATGAGCAAAGTGTCTAGCCCATAACATGTTTCTTCTTTTTAACTTGACAAACCTAAGAGATAAGCCAAATTCAGCAAGGTAAGTCAACATATAGTAGGGATGACACGTCACACTGATTGTTGATATCCTATAACATATTATACTAAAACATCTCCAATTAATTCCAAGTAATCAGACTGAAATTAATTCCTTAAGCAACAGCTGAACCGATTTCTAGATTCTCAAGTTGACTAGGCAAGATGTGGTCCGTAGGTCATATCTTCGTTTAGATAAGTCGAAATGATGAACCGATTTTTTGTCCTATTTAGCTAACACATGCAACTTTCTAATGATGTATAATTTGCCACAATTACTTCCCGGATCGTGCTCTATAGTTGCCTATAAATTGGCACTTTATGCACCTATTTTGACAACAGAATATTTAATACTCTAACTATCATTCACTCTCGATTTTTAGCTCACATTTTGCACTCCTCGTGAATTTCATCATTTTATGAGCATACTCAACCATTATTCTCACATTATTTTAAGCTTTTTCTTGATTTATCCAGGAAGATTATTATCGGCTTAAGAATTGGAGTGCTAATCTTTGTTTTGCAAGTTAGTCTTCCTTTGATTTTAGAATTTTTGTGAATATCCTTCAACCCTTGTGGTGCGACTGGATCCCGATATCCATCAATACTTTATATATTCTTATAAAATTAAAATATATATTTGACACTATAAAGTAAAGAATGAAATTAACATTAATATGAACTGTCTAAAGTCTAAATTCTATATTATAAGCACATGGCTTCAAAAATATACATAATTAATTTAAGCAAATAGAGCTTGAAATATAGATTCAAAATTTTCTTTTGATGAGTTCTCCAAATGAAATATACAATGGAGAAGAAAGATTGAAAAATTAGATAAATAAAACCAATAAGGAAAAAAAAAATGTGTTTTCACAATCTTTATGAGTGACAAGTCAAATGAGTATCTTTTTTTCTTATCTACCATGTTCATAAAATTGAAAAGAAAAGGCCCTAGTTATGTCGTTGTACGTTTAGCATATTAATTACCTTGTTTTTTCTTTCTTTTGTTTTTTTCTTTTAAAAAAAAAGTTGAACACTCAAATGCAATGGCCAACACGTGTTGGACGCATGTAGGCATAATGTTGGGTGTAAGATACATGTCCAACATTGCACGGGGTGATTTATTGAAGTATCTGTGCACTAATCGAATATATCCCTTAGACCTATAAAGGTATTTCACTTACGATAATAACTACCAACTTCTAATTTATATTAATTTTCATACTTTTAAAATATTGTATATATAATTTTATTGTTTGTCTATTATAAAATTTTTGGGTAAAATGCAAGCAACATACTTGTGATATGGCAAATGATCAAATTATCTCCTTATGAAAAAATAAATAGTACAACAATTTACCTCCCTATATTTTTTAAAATACAATAATTTACCCCCTATGATTTTTAAAATGAAACAATTTATCTCATATTTTAAAAAGTACAACAGAGTAAATTGCTACTATTTTTTTATAGGGGGATAAGTTGCTCATTTTCAATATCACAGGGAGAAAAATTCCTATTCACCTTAAAACTTTTCTATCACAAATGCATTATTACAATAATACATACTTTTTTCTTTTTTTTAATAAAAAAATCGTACACGCGTTGAACGTATTTGGCTGCTAATTGTTGATTAAGTGGAAGACAGCTATAAATCGTAGTTACAAAAATGTGAATTACCTAAAATACCCTTCTTCGTATGAATTACTTTAAGTAATATATACTTTTTTGTTCTCACACATTGAACGTTAATTTATTTTATTAACTTTATCTTGTTATTTATTCAATCATTGAAGGTATAATTAAAATTTAAATTATGCATGTGCATAAAATGGCTGCAATTGCTATTTTATACTAAAATGTAGATATGAAAGCAACAAAATCTATCACTAGATCATGGTAAGGATGATAATCACACCTGTTTTTCGTAACGTAATTGATTGAAGGCCTTAATCTAACTTTATTACATAGGCGCCTTTTCTTATTTCTTTTGTTTCTATTTAATTATGTCTTAATTTAAAACCATAAATATTTTTAATTTGTTTAAAGAGTGAATAGCAATTTATCTCCCTGTAATATTAAAAATGATCACATTACCCACCCTATAAAAAAAAATATAGTAATTTACCCTCTTATACTTTTTAAAATGAAACAATTTACCTCCTTATACAGGGAGGTAAATTGCTTCATTTTAAAAATCATAGAGGGGTAAATTATTGTATTTTAAAAAATACAGGGAGGATCACTATTTGTTTTTTCATAAGAGAATAATTTACTCATTTGCAATATCACAATGGAGTTGCTTGCATTTTTTCCTTTGTTTAAATATGATGAAGGGAAGAAATCAAGTGGAAGGAGCAATGTTGGCCTTTCTAAAGCAAGAAGATTAGAGAACAATGATACAAATAAACTCGGATGAAGCAAATTAGTGTATTAATTCCATTCAATGAATCTTACCCTACTTACCATAATTAACTTGAAATAGTAGTAGTTATATATTATATACCCTGTTCAACTAAAATCTCAAGGGAATCATAATGACCTTGGGCAAGTTTTTCCTAATGGTCTCAATGACCTTGCTTTGAAAATCATCACTCTATACAGTACGAGGTGCACAAAAAGGTCTGGTCCAAGACAACCTTGATCAGATGTCGATCGAGACAGATTGTTTCAACCAGATATGTCTGGTTGGGATTTAGACCTAGGTTGAGGCAACCTACTTTGACCTCAACCAACAGCTGTGGTGCCCCCTTCGACAACAAAACCCCTTTCCCATGGTGTTCTCTCGACATATCCCTGTTCGAACATGAATTGGGACCTAACCTGGATGAGTACCTAATTATTTCCTAAGTACGATTGTTAACTCATGAATATTACCAACATACATTTACAAAAAGAAAGAATAAAGAAAATATGGTTGTAGCAAGAAGAAAATACACATATAAACAAGAAGTACCTCTCATAGCCATGAAAATATTTTGCGAAGAAATCAACGAAAAAATTGACTGTTAACGAGGATCAAGACAATTATTACATAAAAAATAGGGAAAAATATTATTTTAGTCCGCTAAGTATGCCTAATTTTAATTTTAGTCCGATAACTATGTCCATTTTAGTTTAGGTCCAGTAACTTACGAAATTGCTTACTTTTAGTCCTTTGGCAGATTTTCGAACAATTTTACCCCTATGCAACTTTTGAAAGGCAATTTTAGTCCATATGCACTCATAGGGGTAAAATTGTCCAAAAATATGCCAGAGGATAAAAGTAAGCAATTTCGTAAGTTACTGTATCTAAACAAAAATGAATACAGTTATCGAAGTAAAATTAAAATAAGGCATATTTAGCGGACTAAAATAATACTTTTCCCTAAAATATATAAAGATGAACTATAGCCCTAGAAACACCTAAAAAGAGCCAAGTCTGTAGGAGAGCACGCAATCTGATATAATTCTTAGATAATCTGAATTATATTCTGAAGGTCGAAATCAACTGAAAGGAGAAAGGTTAACCTTTCCAAAACAAAAAGATTATGGGACAACCATAAAATCCACTCGGATGAAGCACATTACTGTGTTAACCTCATTTAATGAATCTTAGCCTTGTAACAGGGGTAGGTGAGGGATGAAGTAGTGTTTCACCTTTACCTACTATAATTAGCTTGATATAGTAGCATATATGCCCCAACTTCAATTTGAAAAAGGGGCATCGCGGAAACTTGTATCAAGATTTTTAGTATGTATATTGAATCACATCGCCCAAGCAATAAAATTAGTCAATCTTGTTTTCTGCGACATCAAAATATATTAAATGATGTAACATGTTGATTATTTCATGCATTCGTTAAATAATTAGACTAAAAAACAAATTTCAGGAAAAAAAAAAATACTAGTCCAATGTTTGTTACTCCCTTGGTCCAAAGGGTTTACAACATGGAAATTGTGATAAAAACTGAAGATAAGGTACATTTTACATTTTCTATACTGACTAAAAATAAATCACAGAAATAGTGGTTTGTGGCAATATAGAACTAATGACGATAATATTCAGAAGTTAATTTTTTTTTTTAAATGTAATGTGTTGGTTTATATATTTTATGTTTATTTTTAATATATTTTAAAGCCTGAAAAATTATTTATCATATGCACACAGATACAACATGCTACAACGATTAGTACAAAAAGAGAAACTCATTTCTCATTTATTACCGACAGTTTGTCACTCCACATTACATATTTGAGTCTAATCAAATCCAATTCGAATTAGAATTTCAGGCGTCAACTTGTGTTACTTAGGTAACTTTTGATTAATAGTATCTCATTGCTTTTCAACTCAAAAATATTATCTTTTGTTGTAATGACCCGACATAATCAGACATGAATAATTCCTGAATCAAATTATTATTGCTTTGTTTCTTCTAGAAATTTATATATATATTGCAGCCACACTTTCTACAGACATTGCCCTCTTCTCATTCTCATCCAAATTGGGATAAGAAAATCGTCATCTTTTTAATATTTTAAGTATCCATTCTGGAAAGATACACACATTGTTCAATGCACTTTTAATTATATTTTCTAGAAGCACATCTGTAAATAGATTGTCTCTTTTCAGGATATTTATACAAAAAAAGAAAAAACGAAAAGATTTTCTTAAAGCAGTAATGGTCACCACTCTCTCCTTTCTATTAAAGATTGCACAAAGTTTTCACTTTTGCTCATAATTTTCAGATCTTCGTATTATATTAAGCTGGAAAATAATAGTGTGTATCATTCTAGACTCAACTTTCCCCTTTTGTTCATAATAATTGAAGTAGAGGAAAAGTCTAGCCACGAGTCTTGCTCCGTTGATAAGATTGAAGAGGTTGTGAGTTTGAGTGTCATGAATATAATTGTATGTTATTTTTTTTTTTTATACAGTAAAACCTCTATAAATTAATAAAATCTCTAAAATAATAAAATTTTTCGATCCCGACTTGGGCCTTTGTAAAAAATCATCAAATTCGATTAGATAATAAGATAATAATTTTTTGAAAAATTTCTTTATAAATATTAGGTCCCATTAAAACTCTAAGTTAATAATTCATAAATATTACGGTAACTTTACGCATTTGATCATTCATGGATGATTTTGCGATGCCTTTTAGATAAGAAGATATAGTTGGGTGTTATGAATTATTTTATTTTCATATTGAGATTTTTATAGTATATGTTTCATTCATCATGCATGAATATATTTAATTGGCTATAGTTATTTAAGTGCAACGAAATATGTAAACATGTATATTTAAGTAATTCCAATGAATTGATACATGCGTCTACGAATACAATAGTTAATTGTATACAATGACTTGATATTATACATGAATATATTTAATTAGTTACAAAGAATTGATTGATGCATGAATATAATCAGTGAAACATATATGGATTCATTTATTTTCAATACATATGTACTAAGTTTGCTGAATTTAAAAAATCTCTCTTTTAATTAATAAAATATTAACTTATTGATAAACTAATATCTCTCTAAATTGATAAAATGATGGTCCCAAGATTATTAATTTATAGAGGTTTTGCTGTATTATAATTAATAAAAGATTTTATTTTGTCACGATAATAGTTTTTAGAATTTCAACAGTGGCAATATTTATGTAAAATGTTTTCACTAGAACTAATTAGTAAAGCAGATTATGCATTAAAATTGACACTGTGATTAATTAGTAATACATTTATATAATGTCAATAAATATAAATATATACCGTCATTAATATATATATATATATATATGTAAATATTTTCTGAGAAGTTTGTATTATCATTATATATGTATCATTAATTGTCTGTCATGGCAACATAATGTGCAAGTCTTACTATTAATGTGCGTTCCACGGTAACAAATTTTTTATATAAAATTAATTTAAATTATATTATTAATTTTATTTTATACTGTCAAAAAATTTACTTCTTTATTTTATTGAGAAAATCTAAAATAAAAAAATATTTTCTTATTCAAATTACACTAGAAAAATAAATTTAAAAGATATTGAAATGTCAACTTAAATTGCAAATGAGATATATTTTTATCTTTTGATATTTCTGTAAAAATCTGAACCCATTAAAATTATTTGAACTTAATTTGGTAGCAATTGTTATCATTATTTTAATAAGTCATACTTATTATTTTAATTTATATTATGAGAAAAAATTTCTATATTTTCTAGAAGAACATATTAAAAAAAAATTTCTACCCAATTTACATTAGAAAAAATAATTTAAGATGGTACTGCAAATTATGTCAATATGGATGTCAATGAGATGTAAATTTTCTTCTAAATTTAAAAGTTATTCACTAAAAAGTAGATTTGCAAAAATAATTTTGATATATTAATTCTAAATATTTATTTAAAATTTTATGAACAAAATTTACCCAATAAATAAATAAGCCAAACAATATCTAAAGAATAATATTTGGTTAGATAAATATAAATTTTATGATTTAAAATTTATAGATTCATTAATTTAAAAAGTAACTCACAATAAAAAATAATTAAGAATTTAGTATAAATGGTAAGAAATTATTTGAGAAATTAATGATAAGAAAGAATAATTAATGTAATTAACTAGTTATATTTATTGAAATAAGTATATGTAGTAAATTAGATCAGAATGATGCGACTCACCAACTACTTCTATTTTCTTATTTTCAGAATGATGCGACTCACGACTTGATCGGTGCTAGCACGAGGTATCCGTTCTGGCTTTATATGAGTCTCACGCGTTTGTCCTGAAAAACCACCTAGGGAAATAGATTTTGGGGCTTATAAATCACACAAACTCCTCGTCTGTAACCAATGTGGAACGATGAGGGGTTTGGAAGGGGCACATGGCCTCTTTCCCATAAATGGCGACAAATGATGTGCCTTGTGACTTAATCAGTACCCCGTTGCGTGAGGTATTGTACACTCTGTTCGTATGAGCTTCACGAGCTTGTCATAAAAAGGCGCCTCGTTAGCAAAAGAAAAGTTTTGGAACTTATAAATCACTCAAACTCCTTGTATACGATAAATATAGGACGTTTGTCTACATCAGAGACATTATTTCTATAATCATACAAAAGTTAAGAAAAATTTATGTTAACAGAACATAGATTAAGAGATATTCACATAATTATCCCATTAAAAATATAGACTCAATTAAAATATTAGTTAAATAGATATCCGTAAAGCCTAATGTGAATTCTGATTATAGGTATGGAGCTTATGGTACGTGGTAGAGAATGTATGGACCAGCACAGCTCCTATCAGCTCAAAGTTGGCCTGCCCAAAGAAAGGAAAAGAATAAAAGGTGCACCATCTTCGAAACATTACAAAAATAAGAAAAATTCAAATGATAATTTTAATATTATTATTAATTATATATATTCAATAACAAAATATTTATTTTATCTCAATAATAAATTTTATGATTTTAAGAATTACTATTATTGTGTAAGAATTGTTATTGGCAAGAATTAATGATAAAAGAATACGCACAAAATTATTACTAAATATAATATATTTTGCCGTTTTTATCTTCCATACGCTATCAAGGGAATGTACATTTGCTATTAGGGTACTTTCATGCTTATTTTTTGTGCATGCTTTCAAATAAAAATAAAATAATAATACACGTACATATAATACGACATATACTACTCATTTTGTATTTTACTAACTATTCACATAATATATGTACATTAAATAAAATAAAAGATATAAATAAAAATTTCAATTCGTATTCGAACAATCATAACTACTTAAAATTAATTCTATCATCTCTAATACGTTAATTTAATATTATCTGTAAGATTTATTTTTTCTTATATATATTTTATAAAGGTTGATTAAAAAGTGTTATTTGAGCTGATTTATGATAAAGAATAAATTATATGAAACTTGATTACTTAATTTTTCAAGTGTTAGTAAGTCATTAATTTGATAGAAATAAATTATAAGGTATAATTCAAATATATTAAAAAAATTAGGAACTAAATTGAAATTTTATGAATTTTTTAGGATTAAATTATATATATATAGAAATTAGGGGACTAAGTTGCAAAGTTTACAAAACCTAAAAGAACGAAAAAGAAAAATTAGGGGAGAACTGGAAGTAGGATTGTCAATGGATAGGGTAAGACCCTACCCGAACTCAATCCCAAATGAGGCCCAAACAAATTAATTTATACCAGATGCTACCTAATTCGTTGACTAAACTCGACTGGACCCGATTTTTATATCGGTCATATTAAGACCCATAGGTCTCTAGACCCCCACCAAAACCGATTTTTAGGTTGGGTCAGACTTAGACCCAATTTCTTTTTCTGTTTCTTTTTTTTTTTTTGGTTTCTTTCGCACTATTTTTTCTGCAAATCATACTAATTAAATTAAATTCATTTCTTTTTATTTTCTATTTTACCCATGTTTAACAATAAATTTAGAATTATCCAGACCAATTCACAAATAACTATTTTTCAATAGAATCTTTTAAATAATATATCTTTTATTATACCGTTTATAAAATAATCTTATGAAAATATTAAATCTACATATTTAATAGTATTTTAATTTAATATTATAAAATTTGAAAATATAATATTATCTCTTGAAGCAAATATATTACCTATCAAGATATTGAAAATATATCCGGCATAATAATATATTGATATAACTAATTATTTAATTATTTATTATTTAAAAAATATACATGGTTAAAGAATTACATGACAAATTACATTATGATGTCTTAACTTTTCAAAGTTCTCGACTTAATTATAGAACCGTTGATAAATAATAATCCAATTAAATTAAAAAAGAAATACCCTTGATATTTATGTGTGTACTCCACAATTTGGTTAGGAGTGACAGCCACTCCCCTTTCTTCTATTGGCCAAAAAAATAATAATAATAAAAGGAAAAAGAAAAAAAAAAAAGCCAAGCCCTTAGTTGGGTAAGCCGAATACAAACACACCCATACACCTCTTAAATCAAAATCACACAAAAGAAAGTTTCCTTCCATTTCTATCTTGGGCAAGAAACAGAGACTACTTCTCCTTCTCTTTTATACTAAACAAGGCCCAAATCTATTTCAATTACTTTTAATTCCTTGCTAAGTTTTAAATCCTTCCACGACATATGATAAACTCAACTTAATAACATATAGGGAGGTAATGTGATATTGTAAATGAGCAAATTATCCTCTTATAAAAAAATAAATAGTGATTTAACTCTCTGTATTTTTTAAAATACAACAATTTACCCCCTATGATTTTTAAATTGAAGCAATTTACCTCCCTGTATAAGGAGGTAAATCATTTTAAAAAGTATAGGGGGGTAAATTGCTATATTTTTTCGTAGAAGGGTAATATGCTCATTTTCAATATCACAATGGAGTAAATTGCTATTCACCAAAAAAATTTACTTCGATAATTGTATATGTATTCTAGCTATTGTCGTTAGTTTTATATGCACTTATATACATAAATGTATTAGTTAGAATTGATTATATTGTTTGATTCACACTCCATAATTGTTTAATTGTGTATTAATTTCAATTAGTTAGTTAATCGATTATAATTTAATATTAGTCGTAGTTAAACCGTTGAAATTGCTAAATCGACAAAATATTATTGGTAATTTAAATAGTTTATTTAAACTATTCAAATATTTATGTACATTTTTTATAGTTGGAATAATTTGAAATTAATACTAGACTTTACGTATTAATCGTTTAATCCTTTAAAAGTTTATAAAATATTAACTATTATATGAAAATATTAGCATCCGTGGTCTAGTCAAAAGAATATATGTAGTTGAGTTTCATGATAATATTTAATTGACAACATGAATCTAGTTACTTTATTTATACTATTCTTCTGCGTTATATTTTTAGTTATTTTACTTCTACGATATTGCGAAAAGATAAACAAAAATAATTTATATTACAATCTATTATAATAATTGAAACTTTTTATTTGTGAGAAATATAATTGTACAATCGAAATTCAATTTTTAAAAAAATTCACTTTACATATTATTTTTTAATACTTATTCGCTAAGTTATCAAGGTATTGCATATTTTTTTGTAATATATTATAGGACTTAAAATAATTTTGGTCCCGTAATTTGAGTGATTTCTCAATTTAGTCCCCTAATTTTCAGTTTCTCAATTTAGTCCTGTATCTTTTTAAATTTTCTCATTTTGGTCCTTCAGCCAAATTAGTGATCATTTTGCCCTTCTTAAGAAAATTGAATGTAGTCCATATACATGCCCTAGTTTGGCCCATTATGCTTCCGAAATAAAACTAAGCCTCCATAAATTCATACCTTAGTTTGACCGTTTTGCTTTCGGATATTCCAAGTCCTCGGTTTTACAGACTTCTTCCAACCACACAACCGCAGCTGATGGTTCGCAGGTACTTGGCTCTTTCAGTAACAAAACAGCATAACCTTATTTCGTTTCGTACCTTAGGGCGTAAAATGTGTTTCAAAACAGAGACTTAATAATATTTTTGGATAAAAAGGTGGAACAGAAGCCTTTCTTTATTGAAGAAATATAGGAAATATTACATGGATACTATTACTCCGTTGAAGAGATTTTTGAATCCATCCAAGAGGAAGGTTTCACTTCGGTTGCTTGTAAGGTGATGTAGAAATGAGACAAAATGAAATGACTCAAGTTGAATACGGGGGAGTCATTGCTAAACCTCAAGAAAAAGGTAGAAAGGAGGAAATAACAAAAAAGTGAAGGAAAAAAAATGATGAAACAGATAAAGAAAGAAAGAAAAAAAACGACCAAAAAAGAAAAAGGGACGAATTCAGAAAAAGAAAAAAAACAAATCAAGTCAAAGAGTTTAATTGTTTCAAGCACTTGAATCAAGTTGAAGAAAAAACATGAGTTCAACAAAGCAACTAATGAGGTTGACATCATCCTTTCGAGTTTATAAGTTAAAATTTTTTACCTCTTCTTGCCATATCCTGTCCTAAAGCCACGTTACAACCATGCTAAGATCCTTTGATTTATGCACTGATTCACATTCTACAGTGGTGGAGATTTGACTCACAAACAAGCCTATGGTAATAACACTCTATTGTTTTGATTCGAGTGTCACCCAATTTCTTAAACACTTTTCGTGTGACTAAAGTGACATCCTTGTGAGAATTTTTAGACTTGTTTCGTTTGAAGTTTGACATGGTCAATGGGATGCTTGTGTGTTGAATGTGTGCTACTAATGTTTATTCTAAATATTACTACCTCCTCTTAAATTGTGAAGATGTATTGGTTAAGGGACAAACTTTATCGACATGAAGGGAAGTTTGGGATTGATCAATTGAATATTCGTATATTTTGAATCAAGACATGCTTGAGGACAAGCATGATTTTGGTGTGGCAGAATTTGATAGGATTTGTTTTATAATTCAAATGCATGCCTAATTCAAGTGTTTTAGAATGAATTTATTGCATTGATAATTGAATTATGTATTTTTTTAGGTGAAGGATTTATATTTACCCTGTTTGAAGAAAAGAGAGCTAAAAAGCCCCGAATGAAGTAAAAAAATGATCTAGAAAAGATGAGAAGAAATAGACTTGAACATTCGATAGGGCGTGATCACACTCTATTAAATACTTGATTCTATCTACACAAAACTGGACGATTTGGAAAGATTTTTTACTATGATTTATTTCCTTTTCCAGACGGCAAGTTGCAAGGCAAGAGAGAGGACAATTTTGCTATTATAAAAAGAAGTGTGAAGGCTGAAAATTAATATTCAACTTCATATTCTATTACTCTATTAGTTTAGATCATCTCTCCTCTTTTCCTTTCTTTTCAATTTATGTTTACTAGGATTTTCTACACACATGATGAGTAGCTAATCCCCTTTTCTGATTCAAGGAAAACGTTGAACCCATTTGTTATTGTTTGAGATCTTGATTTTAATCTGATCTCGTCGGGTATTTCTTGTCTTGATTTACTATATATGGAATGATTATTATTGATAAATCCGACAATTTGATTCACTATTAGTTATTCTACTGCTATCTATGAGCGCAATGATTCGTAATTGTCATGAATGAGTGGTACGAGTAGATGATTGAAGCTATCTCAATTGTTTGATCTAGGTTGAACTATTTTCACTAATGCACATGCTGTTATTGAATTTATATGGAATGCTATCATGCCCAGTCTTGAGATAATAAGCTTTGATTTAGATACTTGAATCTAGTCAATTACAATATAAAAATAGAAATTTATTAAGGCTATCCTAACAGATTTCAAAGTTGATGCTTGATTGCAAAATTAATCTTGTGTGATCAATGATTAACATAACGATTGGCTGCTACACTCCCTTAGGTCAGAATTCTTCTCTACTAATTCATTCCTCATAGTTTATCTCTACTTTATGTGTAGATTCTACGTTGGTTTTTTAGTTTTGTTGTTATCTCTCCTTTATTTCTAATCTCTTTTACTTGTATGCCGCGTTCTTCTCTCACAGGAACACACACTTGGTAC
Organism: Sesamum indicum; assembly: GCF_026168435.1. Taxonomy (NCBI): domain Eukaryota; kingdom Viridiplantae; phylum Streptophyta; class Magnoliopsida; order Lamiales; family Pedaliaceae; genus Sesamum; species Sesamum indicum. The sequence goes on from NC_142669.1 coordinate 1,057,353, forward strand.
TCCTATAGCCGAATTTGCTTTTGTTAGGTAAAGTGTCAACTTTATCGCACAAGCAACCAAATGACTTTAAGTGTGAATAGGAGGCAGGCATTGTACAACAACTCGAAGGGGCTTTTCCAATTTAACACCAAAGTAGGAAGTCAATTTATCAAGTAGGTTCAGGCCAAAATTTTGAAGCCATTTTGGCTTGAAATAATAGGGTTCTAGCTAGTTGCAACAAGTGTTAATATTTTCTTTCAACTATACCATTTTGTTGTGGGGTGTAAATGCATATTCTTTGATGAACTACTCCTAGTTTTTGTAAAAAAAAACTTAGGCAAGCTTTATTAGTGAATTTTGTACCATTATTTGTCCTTATGGCTTTAATCTTTTTGTTAAATTGAATTTCAACTATCTTAAAAAAAGTCTCCAATTTCCGCAACGATCGAGTTTTATGCATAATCAAATAAATCCATGTAGCTCTACTATAATCATCTACTATGGTGAGCATGTAATGGAAGTTAGAAACAGAATATTTTTTATAGGGTCACCATACATCTATGAGTAACAAATCAAAAATTTTAGTAGCATGTAGTCACTGGAGAGAAATGGCAGCCTATCCTGCTTGGTTAATGGACACAAATACAAAGGGTCAAATCTTTATTAGCTTATTTATTGTAAAAATGTGTTTAAGTACATCAAAAAAAGTATGTCCTAGCCTCTTATGCCACAAATCTATCTCTTGGATAGAGACCTTCATACAATACACTTCAGTTCTTTTGGTTGGTAAGCTGTTTTCGATAGTAGTGTTGAAGGAATTCTTATCAAAGTAGTAAAGTCTTCCATTTAGTCTACCTACTGCCATAATGTTCTGAGTCTAAAGGTCCTGCAAGAAACATTCTTCATACGTAAATGAGACCATAAGAGAGTTATTAAAGCATACCTTACTTATTAAGAGGAGAATATGCCTGAAACTGGGCACATATAAACTCTATGAAGCTTAATGCTTTCTGACAACCAAATATCACCCTTATGTCTATCTTTTTAGTCCTGTTGGGTAATTTTACAAACATTAAAATTTGAAGTGTGTTGATATTGTTCAGCAATTTAAAATCTCCACACATATGGGTGGAAGCTCCACTAGACTAGTAATACCTGCAAAATCTTCAAAATCCACCAGATTTGTGTCATGTTCTTGAATGTGCTCTGGATCTTGCATCATTCTCCTTATTCCAATCTGGTCAGTTCAGAAAGATCAGAGCCAACAACAGAAGCTTTTCCTTGAGAACTACTCTCACCCACCTCTAAATCAACATTGTAAACCTTTCCTGTTGTTCCCCTTGCGTTCCTCCTTTGATTCATCAGGTTTTTGTACCACTCTGGGTATCTAGTCAATTTGAAACATGATTCCCTAGTATGTCCAGATCTCTTGCTATGGTCATAATATTGCAATCTTTTATCGATCAATCCTTCTCTCCTCTGACCATCTTTGTTCATACCCTACTTTCCTGAATCAAGAAACTTTGCAATCACGACTCCATCTTGCAGTGGACTTGCATAGACCTCCCTATGCATTTCAACTCGCAAGAACAGTGAATAAGCTTTTCCAATGGTAGGTAGAGGGTCCATTAAAAGGACCTGGCTTCTCATACGGTCATATGTGTCACCCAAGCTCATCAATAATTGCATTAATTGGTCGGATGCATTCAAATCCGCCAATGCCTTGAACCACAAGAACAGTTAGGCAAGGCGGTTAAATAGGCTAGTTCATCCCACAGATTTTTTAGTTTTGTATAATAAGCAAACATTGGCATATCTCCTTGGGTCGGGGAGGTAATTTCTCTCTAAATTTCGTACAACATATATCCATTGCTATCCCCAATTCTTGCTACAAATCTCGCACTGAAGTAGTTTGAAGAAAAGTTTCAGCAATGTCTTTTGATATAAAGTTTAGTAGACAAGAAACTACCATACAGTCAACTCTTTCCCATTGTTCCATTTCATCTTTGTTTCCTATAGGTTTCTCGCAAGTCCCATCTATAAAATCTAGTTTTTGCTTGGTCCCTAGAGCTAATCTAATTGTCAGTACCATAACATATCAGTTTTAAAATTTTATTTTCTTCATACACTTTAATAGTTTATTTTCAAGGAAGATATGACATTCAATAAGTTTCGAAAATATTTTATAAAATGTATGTGTTTTAAATAAATTTCGTCCAACACTCTTTTACTTAATTAAAGGTAAGGTAAAGTAAATCATTATTTTTTGGAAAATAAAACTTTATTTATGGACATTCTTAAAAAAAGATCATTAATTTTTAATTATTTACGACACTATTGAATATTATTGTTCAAATAATGATATATTTATTAACTTCATGAAAGACAACCTTTCAAGTTTCAAACATATAGGGGGCAAGAGAGGAACAAAGAACAAGTGAATCCTACCCGGGATAGAAATTTTAGAGATAGACTCAGCAAAAACTAGGGATGGAATACAAAGGAGGAAAATTTCTTGTCCCAGTTAAATTTGGTTGAATCAAACTAATTACTAATTAAATGTATCACACTTACTATTTATGTGATTGGTCATGTTTCTAAGTTGTACACCAATCACACAACAAATATATTACACTTATCATATAATTGATTCAAGTTCAATAGAATCGAGTTCAAACTAGAATTTCACATAAAGAAGAATTAGCAAACACCCACCAATCATCATTATTCGAAGAACCCCTTCTATAATTAAGCGCACAATAATCCGCAATAATAAATTTAATGATAAGAAATATAGGCCTCCTATATTTAGAAGGATTAGACTTAATGTCCCTGTGAATCAAGATTTATTCTTTATTTACTTCATTTAGCCTAAGATCGGTATTAATGTGGTTGGCTCGTCATTAATTGTGATAAAGACATGATTAAAATTATAAAATTATCTATCTCATTTTAATCATCATACAAAATGAAAGAGCTCGTAGTATATATAATTACTCTCACCTCTCATAAATATCCCTCTTTCCTCGTTATTCAAATACGCGCTTAAAACATCTCTAAATTTTTATCCTTTCTATGTACATAATTTATTATTGACTTAAATATCGAATTTTATCACATGAATCCTCTCAATAGCCTTAACTTGCATTTGTACTAATGTAGACCGACTTAAAAGAGGAACCCACTAGAAGGGCTTTCGGACTATTCTCCATTCCATCAAAAAGAAATTAAATGGTAATTAAATCACATCAATATTTTTAAAGTTACGTCTAATTATGCAAATATCCCTTATTTTGTATAAAATTAGTGCTATACTCACTGAAAAAGTGCTAGTGTAATGTACTTCTGAATTGTCTTTTGTAAAAATTACAACTACATCTCCGGAACTGGTGTTTGTGTAATTTTACCACTAAATAGGAGTATATTTGTAATTATAATTTGCAAGAAGTAAATAACATTTGTATAATTAGGTCTTATATCACAAAGTGTAAATTGTAATTTACCCAAAAGAATATTTTATATAAGTAACATCATTAAGAACCAAAAAAAAAGAAAAAAAAATCAAAGAAACAAGAATCTGGGCTTTTTCATTCTCCTGAACATAATCACCTCGAAGGAACCAGGAGAAGTTCCGATGATATACCGACGCGTAAAACCACCACAACCACGATATAGCAAGCGCCTAATATGTCTCTGCGCCAAGAAATTCGCAGCATGCACAATTCCATCACATTTGCTGCACAGAAACGCGTCGTCTGCCGCACAGTAGAGTGAAGCATCCAAGCTGCAAAGCTCACAGACAATCTCTCTTCTCCGGCTGCTCTTCGAGCAAGAACCTGATTGCGTTTCTTCTCTGATTCCTCTGCACATTCTTAATCTCTGTGAGTTGTAATAAAAATAATCTCATGCCTAACTTTGTAAGAGAATGGCTATTTATATATATTTATATATGATTGCTGCTATGAATTAATTCCTCAAGAGAAAAAATTGTGTGCCTTGTAATTTGCTTTTTTCATAATGTGAGTGATGTGAGACTGAGAATATATATGTGACAAGTGGTAGGTCATCTTTTGCTGCTTTCTCTGGCCATGTTTGAGTATCAAACTGTTTTCATTATGTTGACTTGTTTTGTAATTTTTAATTAATTTCGTACGTACATTCAAATTATTCGAATTATAGTGTTTTTTTTTTAATTTGTGATCGCTATGTTGTTAGTTGCATTATTGTTACATTTTAATTTAAGTACACTTGAATTTTGTAACTTAACAATCATTGATTTACATGTAACACGTGAAAATTCTCATATATTGAAAAGACATGAAAATTTTTTAGCAAAACGTGTCTGTCTGGAACATATATACAATTTTAGCCACGTAATAACTAGTGGTAAAAAATCAAAGGCGATAGTTTTTAATTTAGGGAAATAATTACACTCTTTTTTAGTGTAATTGTATTTAGAGACTCTCTTGTTTAAAAATTACATCTAATAAGATTCATATGTCAGTTAAATTTATCAAATTTATTGATATTAGTAAAAAAAAAAAGTTTAATGTCCATATTTACAGCTGATTGATGTTAGAAAATTACGTAAATTTGATTAACAGATGGATCTACTTATTGGACGCATCGAAACGTACATTAAAAGTATTAAGTGTAATTTTTCAAACAACAAGGAGTTTATATGTAAATCTTAGGGGAGGTCGGTATAATTATCTTTTTAATTTATTATATAGTACAAGAATAACTCTAGGAATTCAATCCATTTTTCAAAACTAACCGGTATGGCACGCTGTTCTTGAATGCATATAATAAATAATTTTCTATACTTTAAAATATATTAGACATAAGAAGTAAATATATTAACCAATATGTTACATTAAAATAAATTAATTTATCAATTAATGTAAAATTTGAAAAATTGAGTGAGTTATCTTATGGAAATTTGGCTTTTCAAAAATTGGTCGATTGGTGTCATTAACCACCGTTTGTAAGTATAGATGGTCTTTCTTTTTTATACTAGATGTTATGCCGTGCCGTTCCTGCGTATATATAATAAATAAATTTTTACATTTTAAAGAATATTATACATAAGAATAAAATATATAAACATATCAAATTTCAAAAAATTAAATAAATAAAATAAAAGATCTTACAGATGGGAGTGAAAAAGATCTTTCTTTTCTTATATTTGTATAGATATATAGATGAAAAGAAAAATCTGAATAGAGATGGTCAACAGATAATAACATATATTTTTAATAATTTAAAAAATTGATGTCCTAAAAAAGAAACGAAATTTTCTTTGTTTCAGCAATGTATCAATTAAGGACAAGAATCCTTTCCTTCATCATCTGTCAAATGTACAGAAAATATAGGAGACGAGGGTCGTGTTTTAACCAATTTTTTCGACAGAACTGAACAAAGATAAAAGGAATACTTGATTTAGCCACAAACTTTATGAGATTCTTGAAGGGGTATTATGAGCCATGATTTGTGTTTTTGAGTGGTTACAAAGTCGATCTTGGTTTACATGTGGGGACTAATGTATGGCCCAAAATTCGGGAAAAGAATTGATTTGACCCTTTCTCATAATTCCTTTGAAACTCCCACATTATGAAATGATACGTGTTGAGAAAATAATGGTACCAATTCTCCTACACACTTTGGGTTGTGAAGGAAGGTCCTTTTTATGTTTGTGGTTAACATTTGAGAACCCTACCCCTACCTCTCTCATTTTCCTTAAGTGCACATATAATTGATTTAGATGAAATTTTGGGTGGTTATGGATTATTGGGGGAAATTGAATTTGTATTCTTCATTTTATAACTATTTAGGTCACTATATTTCAATCTTATTATTTATGAAATTTTTTAAAATACGTCAAAAAATAACTGACGGAAAAAAATCTTATTTTGAGTTCTCTAATCAATTTTCTAAATGACAAAAATTACGTGTAAATTATGTGGCCGTTATGTTTCTTGAATGGAGGTTCACAGTTACGTGACTTGCATGTGGTTTTATTTACTTCAATTTCCTAATGAAAGTTGATTGAAGGACTGAACGTGAGAACTTTTTACAACTTTAAGACTATTTTTGAGAATTTCATAAATAATAAGTTTATAAATATACAAGACTTAGTTTACGGGATGAAAAATATAATTTTCTTTAGATCATGACATAAAAATGTTGGCAAAATTATTTAAATAATATATAAAAAAAATACAAAACTAATGCAGTTGTCAAATTCTTAAAGAATTAGGCGGCACCGTGATTTGCAATCGCGGTGCCTGCCATTTTATTTAAAAAAAAAATTAGAGGCATCGCGATTTCGTATCGCAATGCCTTTTTTTTATTTAAACAAAAAAACAAAAATTTTAGAGGCATCGCGATTTCGTATCTCGGTGCCATTTTCTATATATAAAACAAAATTTTGGATGTTTTTGTCCCTAAGAATTGTATCTATTTTATCTTCAAATTAATAATACACATGGTTTATCAATTAATATAATTCAGATGGTTTATCAATTTAAATGGTTAATAATATGGGTAAACATATTAATATTTTAAGAGATTAGATCAAATTACACAAATATCATTTGTATTTTTTTATTAAATTAGATCAAATTACACGAAATCGCGATGCCTCTAATTTTTTTTTTTAAATAAAATGGCAGCAAATCGCGGTGCCGCCTAATTCTTTAACAATTTCACAACAACGTTATTTTTGTATTTTTTTTTATATTATTTAAATAATTTTGCAAAAAATGTTAGGCACTCCAAAAAAAGTAAGTATTGTCTAATTAACTTTGAAACTCTACACCTAATGTTTAGCTTTGTTTTTAACTTGTTTTTGGGTATTTTGTGAAAATAGAGAGAGAAAAATAAAAATACATAAAAATAAGTTAGATATAGTGTGTATGTTTGAATTTATTTTTGGAGATAATATAAAATAAGTATAGTATATTTGATGTTGGGTAGTGAGGAGATAAAAAGTACTGTTTATTGTCAAATCATGTCTCTTTTATATATGTTTATATATATATGTATAAAAATGTATATAATTTATTTGTAAATGAAGAGAGAGAAATTTCAGTTTCGTCCCTCACTCACTGTTACAAATTACCTAAAAACGAGATAAAAATTAGCAAAATATTGAATGCCAAACATTGCTTCGGTTTTGGGGCATCTCTGAGATGGCCCAAAACCGAAGCCAAACATAATGTACATTTTCCCGTTTGAATTGAAATAAATCTCAGAGGGTGTATGGGTAAGCTTTTTTAAAACATCTTATCATTAGCTCCTATATTTGATAAGATGTTTCAGGAGCTTATAAGGTATTGAATCTTATTTTAAAATAAGCCTGTAAAGCGTTACGATAAAATAAGATGGTAAAACTTATAAAATATTTTCACATCTTATAAGATGTTAGAGTACTTGGCATAACAAGATCTTTTCATTAGTGAAATAACAAAAACAATGCGATATCATTAGAATTAAATAAGTAGTTATTTCTTAACATATTTTCCATTTAAAATTTTTTAAAGTACTTTTATAAATAGTACACATTAATTTAATTTTAAATGAAAAATTAATAAAAAAAATTTACAAAAATAAAAAATTGACGAATTATTATCTAAACTTTTTCATCATAATAATATTAACATTCACACCAGTTGAATATTAATATAAATATATAATTGATATAATTGTTTTAATTGTAATGATTATTTTTGCTCATTTAATTTATAATGAATATATATCTTTTTTAGTAATTATAATATCAATGTTAATTCTATTTTGGGTTAATTACACTCAGACCTCTAAAAATGCAACTTATGTATACTTACCCCAAAAAGTTGTAAATTTACACTTACACAATCTCCAAAATTGATTGTTTACAACCTGATCCCCTTTCGTTAGGGTTTGGATGAAAAATGCTGACCTTAACAAAAATTTTATACAAATTTTAATTTTACCCTCCATTTAACATTCTCATGTGGTAAATTTGTAATTATAAGGAGAAAATTGTAGTGACTCACTCCACTGAAAAAATTACATCTATCACTTTATAAGTAGAAAATATACATAAAAATATTAAATGAGGGTAAAATTAAAAATTTATATATATAATTTTGTTAGCATTTACTTTATAGCAATTTTTAATCAAATTCTAATAGAAAAGTGTCAGGTGTAAAGAAAGAATTTTCAAAGGGGATGTAAGTATAATTTCAAACATTCTATGAGAAAAAAATGTAATTTCGTATTTTTAGAAAAGGTTTAAGTGTAATTAACCCTTTTATTTGTGCATAACAATAATAATTGGAACTCAATTAGTAATTACATAAATGTGAAAGATGTATAGTTACTTAGAGGAGACAGACAGAGAGCGAGAAAAAATCTTTTGTTGTTAAGAAAAGTGTGAATTATTTTAAGGATAGAACTTGAATAAAGTATATTAAGGAGGTTATTTTTGTCTTAAAAATTATTAACTGCATGTAGCTTATAAGATGTTAGAAAAAATGTTAAAGAAAGTCACATTTTTAAAAGATCTTATATAAGATACAAAATATCCTATTTTAAAATTTTATGAGCATTTATGAAAAGATTAAAAAGAAATGTTGAACGATTTTCAATATTTAGAAAGTTGTTATATCTATAAGATGTTTCGAGAAGTTTTTTCCTTAGCCAGACACTCTTACGGAAAATACAACATTTAATTATGTGTAATTGCAATGATTAAAAATAAAATAGTCATAGTAAATAGTCATTGACCACGGCCATACAACGGTTGTTGGCCGTGGTATTTACGAGGGTGGCTAAAACATTTGCCATGACTTTACATGGCTCTTAGAGATTGCAAATAATTTCTTTTTAGTGAAAAATCTATATGTTTTTGCATCAGTTTTATTTAACTGTGATTATTTAGACAAAAAGACCTAAAAGTTATGCATCAGTTTTGCACCGATTTGAAAGGTAAAAAAAGACCTAATTTAGACAATATGCTTTAAAACAGGTTACATTTGAAGCCAACTCAGAGAAGTATGATGAAGCAGTGAGACCCTTCTTCGACCACTACGTCCCATGCTGTATACCTTATGTGACACCCCCTTTGTAATTGTAATTCATTTTATGATAAATTCATATTTAATTAAATAAGAGAAATTATATTTTTACTCGACATATTATGTAGACATTGGATTATAACATACATCATCAAGATTTTATATTTTATCCTAGCCTTAGCATTTTATAAGTAGGGGGAAAGAAAAAAAATCGCAATTTCTGGTTGTTACAAAATTTAAAATACAAATCTACTGAAAATTTAATGCTTATCAAATTATGTAGCTAGAACTCCAACTTAAAATGACACTGATAACCCACCTAGTGCAACTGATGATCGGCTTATGATCCAATTTAGATAGTGGCTCTGTAACTATTCCCTGAAAAATGTATAGTAAAGAATGAGCTGCCTATTCAATACGTATAGCTAACTAGTACACATATGCAGCAAGTCAAGTATAATGCAATAACACCAACCAACAAATATTTATCATGTAACAACAACACATGTAAGAAATAATACATGCCCATAATCATAAATCAACTCACGACATAATATTTCACGTTATCATTTATTTCCTTAAGGCCCTACTTAACCAAATTGGAGTGCATCACTCAATGACCTTTGCCGGCTATCATCATCATCTCAATCACAATACTTGTTTTTTTTATATCATACAACACACATCTCATATGTTACCCCATAATCGCTGATACCACGTAGCTCGATCGTATGATATCCCATATCACTGATACCACAGAGCATACAACTCGTATGATAACCCATCATAACTCATATCACATAACAAACAGCTTGTATGATATGTTACATCATTTTCATTGATCAATGACAATACACAGCTCGTCATTAATCATATCATCATAAGTCATTGCAGTATTCCACCTCCCAACTAGGTAAGCCATCTTTTCTTTAAATCACAACATCAAAATCTTTACTTCATCATTCAATTTTTATTTAATAATTATTTCCTCATCAATAACTTTTTTATTCAATTTCGTTCCACAATCAGTCATATGACCACATAATCATTCATCTAACATCCGTACAACACAACCACAAATAATCACATAATAACAATTTCATAGATACGAAGATAACCAAACAAATAGTCTGCGATCAAATATATAATATCCACACACGCACATATATATATAAATATATATATATATTCAATTAGCTAAACTTACTTCAAATATCCAACGGTTACAACAACACAAAGGGTTGCTCAACCATCTACTTTATTATCACGTCCTATAATAATTATACTTATAATCAATATATTGAGAAATATCATAAATGCTAAATAAGATATTAAATAATATTCGTACATTTTCGCCAGTCTTCTAATATTTTATTTATATTGAAATTTAAACCTCCATTCAGTTTTCTTCTAAATAACTAGACTTCCACTACAAAAAAAAAAAAAAAAAGCAAAATCTGGAGCAGGTTTTAGAATGGTTTTTTTGGCTTTGGAATGGTTTGCAGGACTGAACTTATTTGGAGTCATTTTTTAAACGGCTGGAAATCCTTCCTTACGAAGCGTTACAAAATTTTAGGAACGGTTCAGGCAAGGCCGTTCCTATTTGGGACGGGCATTATAACACTTTATGAAATCATTCCTCATATTGAACTTGTCAAAAAAAATTATTTTTTTAATTGGAATAGTTTTAGAAACGGTCAATCTTATTTAGGAACACGTATATAAAACATAGTAATGGTATTAGGAACGGTCTTCTGAGTTTGGAACACCTAGCAATGGTATTAGGAACGGTCAGCAACTATTTAGGAACACTTATTTGAAAATGGTTTTAGCAATGGTATTTGAAACGGTCAATGCAGTTTATGAACAGGCGTTTGGAACAATTTTAGTAATGGTATTTGGAACGGTCATTTATTTAGATTTGTAACATTTCTTTATCATTATTCAAACTGTTACTAATTTTTTAATTTTAAAATTCATTTATAATTTATAATTTATTCATATTTTTTAATAAATTATAATATATAAATAAATTTATATATTTTAAGAAATTTTTAATATATAATTAATTATTTTAATAAACTTTTAATTAATTATATTTATGAATTTAATTAATTAACTAAATATGAAATAATATAATATAATATAATAAATGTTATAAAACATGAATAATTAAGAAAAAATATTATATTAATATAAAAATTATCTAATTACAAAAATGAAAAAAAATTAAAACCTAATCTAATCCCTCCTCTTCAATGATTTCCAAAATCGTCTTGGTTCGAGAGCGGGGGTCTGTCGGAAGCGGTTCTGGAACGTCTCCTACAAAACAAATAAAATTATTAGTACTTTTAACCAAGAATTATTTTTTCTAAAAAATATAATATTAATAATCTACTTACTGCCACCTATCCGCCCTCATCCTGCTCCAGCTGTCATCCTCCTTTTTCTTGTAGCACCTTTCGAATAAATCCATCTGCTTGGGCTACCGATCAAGCCTTGCCTCATGTAGAAGAAAAAAACAGTTAACATCTTATTTTTCAACATTGTCTTTTATTGACAGATGAAGATGGATAAACCTAACTAGTTGTACTGGCAAAATTCACTTGATGGGCTAAACAAGTTTAAAAGCATGCATAATTTGTTAGTACGTGGTTACAAAAAGGAACTATATATTTTTAAATAATTATTAATTATTAATTGTTGATATTATTTTGTAAATAATATTATTATTGAAATTATTGATCTAATTTTGTGATTGTTGACGTTAATATGTAAAAACATTGTTATTGGGAATATTTTCTAATTTTGTGATTATTAACATTATTATGTAAATAATGTTATTATTGGGAATATTAGCCTGATTTTTGTTAATGTGATTATTATATAAAAATTTATTAATGGGAATGTTGTTCCAATTTTTGTGATTACTTACATTTATTACGTAAAAATATTAATATTGGGGAAATTGATCAAAAAAGATTTTATTAATGTGATTATTATGTAAAAATTTATTAATTGAAATGCTGTTCTTATTTTTGTGATCATTTTCATTTATTATGTAAAAATATTAATATTGGTCAAATTGTTTTACATAAATTGCATAAATTAAACATAAATTGTATAAATTACACAATAAAATAAACACAAATTGCATAAATTATCAATAAATTACTCAATTAAATTACACATAAATTGCATAAATTATACATAAATTGTAGAAATAACCAAAAATCAGAAAAAATTGACAATTTTTTTTTTAAAATTAACAAAAATTTTCTGTCAATTTTTCAAAAATTAAAAAAAATTACAGAAAATTTTAAAAAATATAAAAAAATTACAGAAAATGTTTAAAAATTACCAAAAATTAGAAAAATTACAAAAACATTACAAAAAATTAGGAAAATTAAAAAGAATTACAAAAAAATCATAAATTTTCAACAATATTTTCTAAAATATATTCTGAAAATATTTTCAGAAATATATTCTGAAATATTTTTCAGAAAATATTTTCAGAAATCAAAAGTAATTTTTTCAAAAAAATTTCAGAATTTTTTTTAAAAAATCGAAAAGATGGCCGAATTATTATTTTTTTTTTAAAACTTGCCGAAATATTTTTAAAAATGTTGGGATTTATTTTTATACGAAAGTGGGCGAAAATGAAAGAAACATCTAGTAGAAAAAAAGAAGAAAAATAGTGGAGGGCGGGGGGAGTCGTAAAACAAAACAAAAAAAAAATGGCCATTTGATTCCACTTATCTCTAGACGGCAACGGATGGCAGCGGAGCTGAGTATCAGGTGAGGGAGGTGGTCGGTCGAGGAGAGTGAGGGAGGGAGAGTGAGAGAAAAATGAAAAAAAATCTATTAAGTGTATATATATTGATTTTAGAGCGGTTTTGGAACGGACAATTTTTTAAAAATCGTTCCTAAGACCGTTCCTAGCAAAATAAATGACATCGTTTCTGTTAACGAGCATTGTTTAAAAAATCATTCCTATTGTTTAACCGTTCCAAATAATCATTACAACAAAAACAAAACGATCTCGTTTTGTTTCAAAATTACGTCGTTTTGGTATATAATTAATGCGACCGTTCCTAATGATTACAAACCCTTCCTAATTGTGTGCCAAAATTATTTTTCCTAAAAAAGTTAGAAAAATAAAAATATAGGAAAAAGCGTACTAGACATGTTAATGGATCAGAAAAAAAATAGACAATAAATTAATTAAGGCCATTGAAAATATATAATGCATTGAAATAGATTGATATATTTTCAGAAGATCAACTATAGTTGTATATATAAGATTGTTAGTCTTACATAAATGTAAATAGCATCACATATTGTTGTATTAGATTGCCTAATCAGACTGTTGGATATTATTAAATTGACAAAATACTACATCTGATCAAGTTGATACTGAGATATCGTATCTGATACACAATTAACGAGGTTAAAAACAACGCAACTGTTCATCAGACCATGTGATTTTAGATCAGACCGCTAGATATGTTGACGTATGGAAGGTTTTGTTATCCACTTAAGTTTGGAATGAATCAAGCTCCCAGATGTTCAATGCCATAACCAGAAAGTGAACGAGGAATCTGTGGACATATTTAGAAACGGGTTTGGAACTCATTTAGGAATGATTTTTTGTCAATCAATTTAGGAACAGATTTTTTATATAGTTACGCACGGTTTTAGTTAATTCATCTTAAGAACGGTCAAATATTGAGAAGTCGTTCCTAATTTTGATTTTCCCTCCACTTTTCATTTGGCGCGAATTAAATTTTTTAGAACTGATTTTGGAACGGTCAAAATAATCGACCGTTCTTGAATTTCGATTTTTCCTCCTTTATTATTTAGGATATTATAATGTATTTAGAAATTATTTTATTTTTTTAAAGTTCGTTCAAAGTTGGAATGGTCTTTGGAACGATTATTTGGTTTTCGGACCGCTCCTAAACAGAAATTTGTTTTTTGTTTTAAGAAATAATTTTATTTGTGTGGGAACATTATTTTGTAAATTGTCCACAAATCTGCTCTAAAAACCATTTCGATTTTGTAACGGGTTTTGGAACGCTTTTTTGAAACACATTATTTCTTAAGTAAAACTCATAATTTGGAATGATTTTTGGCATAATTGATTAAGTGTGTACTAAAACCATCCCAAATTGCACCTCATTTTGGAGTATATTTTCTAACTATCATCTTTTGGACATCTGTTGTTGCACATATAGGAACAGTCTTGCAAGACAGTTCCTAATTCTAATAATCTGTTCCAAACAAAGTTCCAAATATTAACCATTACAATTTCAGAGCGGCCTTTGGAACGGATTTTGTAACAGCTAGTTTGGAACACATATTGGAACGGTTTGGCCGTTCCAAAATTATAACCCAAAAAAATGTGGATAATGACGTCATCTATTAATATCCGTTTCTCATGTGTTTCAAAGTCCGTTCTAGTATGGAACGAATTTTGGAACGGTTGTCTTACCCATGCCAAATTCCGCCTTTTTTTGTAGTGTTCCTAAACTTTTAGGCCGTCTTTACTAACTGAGAATACGAAAGATATCCTGCGTAATCGGGGTTAGTATATTGTTAATTTTCAAAAAGCGTGGCCCGGTATTGATGTTAAAGCCCGATATTGATGTTAAAGCCCTGTACTTGGCTGGATAAAATGCCTCATATGAATCCGATCTAGGTGGTGGGATGAATCCGGCCGAGCTATCCCACATTTCATGATCTGCAGTTTTACATTTTTATGCTAGAATTAGCTCTCTCTCTAAAAATTAGCACTCTCACTCTCTCTTTCTCTCTCTCGATGGAGTCCCACTGGTTATCGGATCGTATTCTTCATTTCTACAACACTTTTCGAGCCAACATTTTGAGCCAACGACATAGAAATCAAGCAGAAAAAAAGAAACAAAAAAAAGAGATGCAGATCTTCGTTAAAATCCTTTTACTGGAAAAACAATCACGCTCCAGGTCGAGAGCAGCGACACCATCAACAATGTCAAGGCCAAGTTCAGGTCCCAGTTTGCCCTTCCCTTTTTGTTTTCTGTATTTTTGTTCTAATTTTGGGTAGTGATTGTTATTTGTTTTGGTTTTGTGTTTTGGGTTTGGGTTTTTACCTATTGTATCTCTGTGGAGTCTGTTGTGCTTGGCGGGAGATTTAGGAGTTTCGGGTTATTCCATTTTTGTGGATTGTGGTTACGATCTACGCAGTGGATGGACCTAGGATTTGGAATTCTTATGTTTATTATTTTGTTTTTCTTGATCACATTCCTGCCCGTTGGGATGTTGATGGGGATGTTGCAAGGAAATAATAAACAAAACATGGCTTTGCATAAAGGTCGCACTAGAGATCGCAGGTCGAAGAAGAAAAAAGGCATCAACAAGGTCGCCGAGTAAGATCGCAATATCACATGTGGCCCATTGTGGCTTGATGACGTCTCAAATTGGGCCCCATAGACCCGAGTCCGACCCGTATTATCCATCGGACAGGTGTCCAAGGGAGAAATAGCTGAGTCATTGCATGGACATGCCTGAAGTTGACACCTATCCCCTAGGAGGGTCCCATCTTCACACGCCTATAAATACCCTAAGTCCATCCTGAGAGAAGGTACACTGTTCACCTACACTTATATTTTAGATCGCTGAGTATTCCCTTCGATCTCAACACCTGACTTAGGCATCGGAGCGTCGTTGTCAGGACGATCCCGACTAGCCTTGTGTTTTATTTCCAGATAACAGGTCCAACTCGGTGACGTGGGTGGTCGTGGTCGTTGATCAAGGTCAAACGTGATCGAGGCGAATCAGTTTGGCGCCGTCTGTGGGAACGATTTTGGAGATAAAACATAAAACCCAAAACATGGATAGATCGGAAGGTGGCAGGTGAGCCATCGAGGAGACCCTGAGAGGGGGGAATGAAAGAATAGTCCAATTGACACAAGAAGAACTGCAACGAATGTTGGAAGAAGCTAGTAGGAATGCCATTTTGGCATATGAAAAAAGAACACAACCCGCTGAAAATGAAAATGCCCAACGGAGAATGATACGGGAAAAGGAGACCGAACGAATTTCTGAAGGGATGAGCAGAAGAGCTCCTGAGAGGGGACGCATGGTGGCCCCTTCTGAAGTAGGGTCGAGTTCGCTAGGTGGATGGCGGAAACGAGAACCTGCGATCTCGAGAGCGGATGTTGATAGCGTCGGCAGACAGATTCATCTGCTGGGAAAACAGATTGATGAGTTGAAACGAAAAGGAGAACTGGTAACTCAGAACAAACACTCACTATTCTGTAATAGAATTCTGAGGAAAATTGTAAGTACGACCTTTAAAATGCCAGACTTACCAAAATATGACGGTTTAAAGGACCCACAAGAACATGTGTCCGCATTCGATTTGGTGATGAATCTTTACGGTCAATCGGACCCTATTAAAGCAAAACTGTTTGTAACTACCTTAATGGGGAAGGCATAAGAGTGGTTCATGAGCTTGCCACCGGGTAGTATTGAGTCTCATGAACAGCTGGTACAGAAGTTCATCTTCCATTTTGCGAGTAAAAGAAAGCAGAAGAGGTCGGCGACCTATCTATTTACCATCAGACAAAAAGAGAATGAGACCTTGAAAAACTTTATGGGCAGATTCAATAATGAAACTCTGGAGGTCCAAGACTTAAGGATTGATATGATGGTAAGTATCCTCATCCATGGGTGGAAAAAGGGCCATTCGCTTCAGCTCTAGCAAGAGACTCGCCAACCAATGTTGAACAATTGATGTGCTTAGCTCAAAAATATATTAATGAGGAAGAAATGAATGCGATGAAAGACGGGGAGTGGTTAGGTGCTGGAAGGACCCGCGACCGTGAGCCTGGAAAAGATGCGAAGCAAAATACTGATCGCGTTCGCGACCTTACCATTCGACCAAAATACCACCGATACACGCCGCTGAACACCACAAGGACCAAAGCACTGCTGACCGTAGAGAAGTCAGACATGTTGAAATGGCCATGCCATACTAGATTTACACCTGCTAAGAAATTTTCGGGCAAGTACTGTAAATTTCATCGTGAACGTGGGCATGACACAGAGGAGTGTTATCAACTAAAAGATGAGATTGAAAGGCTAATAAGATAAGGTATTTTAAAGAGCTAGTAATGAAATGTCGGGCGGAGGAAACTGTTGCTCGCAGAAGTCAGTCCAGAAGCCCCGATCGAAGACAAGATAAAGGAAAAGGAGTGGTGAAAGAAGTTAATTTAGGAGGAAATGCGCCTGTAAAAGGCATCATTTATACCATTGCAGGAGGACCCCAAGGGGGAGATTCGAGAAGGTCAAGAAAGCGGCAGAATAGAAATGTTCAACATGATCAGTTGATCGCGAGTATTGAACCAGATGAGGAGATCACATTCGGGGACAAAGATGTAGCAGGAGGACTTAGGTCGCAAAATGATCCCATGGTGATCAAACTCGACATAGCCAATTTTACTGTCCCGAAAGTTCTGATTGATAATGGAAGTTCAGCAGATATCATCCTTTCGGATGTTCTTGTTAAAATGGGGTTAGAAAATACGATGTTAGAACCAGTAAGGACCCCACTAGTTGGATTTGGTGGTACTGAGATTGTCCCATTAGGAACCTTTGATTTACCCGTATCTATGGGAGAGGACCCTCGAAGGAAAACGTTGATGATCAAATTCTTAGTTGTAGACACACCCTTTGCATATCATGTAATCCTTGGAAAACCTGGGCTGAATGCATTCCGAGCTATAGTGTCTACATACCATCTGAAAGTAAAATTTCCAACCAGAGCAGGAATAGGTGAGGTGATTTGCGATCCCGAGGAGGCGCGTAAATGTTATAATTTATCCCTGAAAAAGGGTGAAAGCGCGGATAAAAGGAGGAAATTAGATGTGATCGAAGGGGGAAGCCAAATATCTGACGAGAAGATCGAAAGAATTCGGCCAGCTGAAACTCATAAGGTTGTAGAGGTGATCCAAGGAGATCCCTCTAAAACTACCAGGATAGGGTCGCACTTGGGTGAACAACTGGAAACCATGATGATATCATTACTAAGGAAAAATGCTGGCATCTTTGCATGGAGCTCGTCGGATTTTATAGGTGTGGCACCGGAAGTAATTGTTCACAGATTAAATGTAGACCCCACCATGCGACCTGTGCAGCAGAAGAAAAGAAATTTCAGCGTGGAAAAAAATCAGGTGATCAGAGAAGAGGTGGATAGACTGCTAAACGCTGGGTACATTATGGAAGTTCAATATACAAATTGGCTGTCCAATGTCGTGGTGGTCCCCAAGCCAGGAGGGAAATGGAGAGTTTGTATCGACTTCACGGACTTGAATAAGGCATGTCCAAAAGATCCGTATCCACTTTCTCGAATTGATGCATTAGTAGATTCAACCGCCGGATATGAGTTATTTTCCATGATGGATGCCTATCAAGGCTACCATCAGATTTTCATGATAGAAGAAGACCAGGATAAAACTTCATTTGTAACAGAAAGGGGAATATATTGTTATAAGGTGATGCCCTTTGGGCTGAAAAACGCAGGTGCCACATATCAGCGTTTAGTGAACCGGATGTTCGAGGATCAGATCGGGAAAACTATGGAGGTTTATGTTGACGATATGCTGGTGAAGAGTTCGAGGTCGCATGATCACATAGCTTACCTTGAACAAACTTTTGCGACCCTCAGGAAATTCAGAATGAAGCTGAACCCGATGAAATGCACCTTTGGAGTGGCTGGGGGAAAATTTCTAGGTTATCTGGTCAGCGAACGTGGAATCGAGATGAATCCAGAAAAGATAGAATCAATATTGAAGCTGAAGTCGCCAACCAACATTAAAGAAGTCCAAAAACTTACTGGTAAGCTCGCTTCTCTCAATCGCTTTATCTCAAAATCATAAGATAGGAATCTGCCTTTCTTTAAAGTGTTGAGAAAAACCAAGAATTTTGAGTGGACGGAGGAATGTGAGCAAGCGTTTCAAAATTTAAAAACATACTTGCGCTCACCACCGTTACTGGCAAATCCGAAAGGGAATGAGGTGTTATACATATACTTGGCGGTCTCAGAAAATGCAATTAGTTTAGCTTTGGTTAGAGAAGAAGGGGGAGTGCAAAGTCCAATATATTACGTAAGCAGAATGTTACATGGAGCGGAGAAAAGGTATGCGCAGATTGAGAAGCTGGCACTTGCGCTTATTGTAACGGCCCGCAAACTGCGACCTTACTTCCAGGGACACCGCATTATTGTCCTAACCAATCATCCGCTCTGTAATGTGTTGGCACGACCTGAAGCCTCGGGTAGGCTTGTGAAGTGGGCAGTAGAACTGGGGGAATTTGACATCGAATACCAAGCTCGTACGGCGTTGAAAGGACAGGTATTAGCAGACTTTATGGTCGAGTTCGTGGGCGAGCCTGAAACCGAGCCTAGGTTGGGCAAATGGATGTTGCATGTAGATGGATCCTCTAATGCGGGAAACGGAGGAATTGGAATATTAATACAAGGCCCAGAAATATAGAGATCGAGGTCGCTACACGACTATCTTTTCCGGTCACTAATAATGAGGCTGAATATGAAGCTCTCATCATGGGTTTAGAGTTATCACTGGAAGCGGGCGCGAAAGATCTATAGGTCTTCACCGATTCACAACTTGTTGCGTTGCAAATAGAGGGGACTTATGAGACCAAAGAAGGGCGCATGATACTCTATCATACCAAAGCAAAATCCATAATGTCCAAATTTAACAAGTGTCAGGTGCATCAAATCCCAAGACATGAGAATGACAGAGCCGATTCATTGTCGAAGTTCGGAACTACTCTATCAGGAATTAAAGATCGCAAGATCACAGTGATGATCAAAGAAACATCCGCGATTGCTGAAGTTGTTGATGTTAATACGGCAAGCAAGAAGCCGTCGTGGAAGGATGAAATTATCCGATACTTGAAAGAGGGGATTTTACCAGCTGATTCCATTGCTGCAAGGAGATTGAAAATGAGGGCACATCGTTTCACGTTGGTTAACGAGCAACTATACAAAAGAAGTGTAGAGGAGCCATTGCTAAAATGCCTTGATTTAGAGAGAGCTGAATATGTGATGAGGGAAATCCATGAGGGAAGTTGTGGAAATCATTCTGGGGGAAGGTCAGTGGCCCAAAAGGTTATCAGACAAGGGTATTTTTGGCCAACCCTGGTGAAAGATACGAAAGAGTTGGTCAAGAGATGTGAAGCATGTCAAAGATTTGCAGCGCAAATCCATACACCTGCGACCCAGATGGAACCGCTTAAGGTCGCTTGTCCCTTCGATCAATGGGGAATAGATATTTTAGGACCCTTCCCGACTGCACGATCTCAGAAGAAATTTATTATAGTAGCCGTTGAGTATTTTTCCAAATGGATAGAAGTAGAGGCTGTGGCTAAAGTAACGGAGGGAAACATGATCGAGTTCATATGGAAGAACATCATATGTCGGTTTGGGGTTCCTAGAATCTTGATCTCAGACAATGGCACTTAATTCCAAGGAAAGAAGATCACAAGTTGGTGCAAAGAGTTGAAGATTCAGCAACACTTCACCGCAGTAGGGCATCCGCAGTCGAATGGCCAAGTCGAGGTCGCTAACAGGACCATCCTTCAGCATTTGAAAACAAGATTAAGTTCCAAAGGATCATGGTTGGATGAATTACCTGGAATTTTGTGGGCATACCAAACCACACCTAGGTCCTCAACAGGTGAAACTCTTTTTTGCCTTGTATTTGGTACTGCTTGGACTTGGAAGTGATCGAAGAGAAAAATCGCGTATGGCAAGATACTACATCATAAGAGCTTAATGATGAAAAGTTACAACAAGAGATTGAGGCCCAGACAATTTCAAGTTGGAGACCTCGTGCTGAAGAAAGTGGAGGTATCAAAGCATGTAGGAAAGTTTGACCCAGGATGGGAAGGACCCTATAAAGTTACGGAGATCAAACGAAGAGGCACTTATCGCTTGCAGGATCTGGAAGGTCGAGACTTACCGCGACCATGGAATGCTCAAAATTTGAAGAAATTTTATGCGTAATTATGGACCTGTGAAAGGTCATCGTTTTTTATACCTAAGAAAGGTCGAGCTCGAGGTTGATGAGAGCTCATGTATATTGTATCTGAAAAAGATCATTGGCACATAATATCACCATGTTCCTTTTCTGCTACCTATTTCAATTCAATTTAGCGTTTGCTTATATTTAATTGTGGAATCTGAGAAAGATCACAAGATCTGAAAAAGATCATTCGATTTGAGAAAGATCGTAGAATCTGCAAAAGATCACAAGATCTGAAAAAGATCGTTCGATCTGAGAAAGATCGTAGAATTTGCAAAAGATCACAAGATCTGAAAAAGATCATTCGATCTGAAAAAGATCGCAGAATCTGCAAAAGATCACAAGATCTGAAAAAGATCATTCGATCTGAGAAAGATCGTAGAATCTGCAAAAGATCATAAGATCCGATCATTCGATCTAGAGGGGATCGTAAGACCAGTAAGCTTCACAATTTTTGAGTTCATACGGTCGTGTATATTTTAAAATTTTCACAACTTCATTGATATTTCATTGTCGTCTAACGCAAATATTCAAGGGCAACCATTCACACAGTCTTTGAATAATTCAGAAAGTTGTTATACACTGAATTGTCAAAAGTTAATAAACACAACAAAAATTCCAAGTCATTAGTGTATAGTCAAAACATAATTGTTTCTCTAACTTTGTACCTATACAAAAATTCTCTAAGTATTTGCAGAGATGCAGGTCATGAGGTCACAAGGTCGAGCTCATTCATCCAAAGCCTCCACCTCATCCATCAAGCTCGCAAACTCGGTACCTTCGATTTGAGGAGATGGCTCTTCAGGGTAGGGCTGAAAGTTCTCATCCACAAAAGGGTTAAGCTTGTTCTGATCGAACCCTTCAGCAAATGCCTTCAAATTATTAGCTTGAGCCTTGCATTTGTTAAAACCCTGTGTCATGTAGATGCTCGCCTTGATCTCGACTGCAATATCAAACACTGGGTTCTTCAAGAAATCTCGAGCTCCTTCCAACCTAGAACTGCGAACTCGATCAGCAAACTCGGCAGAGTTCAAGAAATCTTCACGTCCTTCAATGCGACCTTGGACAAGACCAGCCTCTTGCCCAGCAGAAAAGCCCGACATCTGACCTTCCTCGCGTGCCCTAGCGACCTCAGCACCATGGGCTTCAGCGACCTCTTTCATCTGAGCGACCTCTGCCTCAAGACGAGCCTTTGCCTCTTCAAGGCGCTGACGTTCCTCCGCCCATTCTTTCTCTTTCGCCCGGCAATCATTCCGAATCTCTCGATATTTCTCCTGGGCTTCCAAGCGGCGCTTGCGTTGAACAGTGCATTTTAAGGACAACGATCGCATGAAAGCGCTAGCCTGCAATGACGAGACAGTGTTAAGAGGAAATCAGAGTGGATGCAGAGGTCAAAACATTTACCTGTGCCAAGGCGTGGGCACCATGATGCTCCAGCCGAGGATAAGGATAGGACAGGAGTGTAGCTTGGTCGCGGGGCAGACTAGTGTGCTTGTAAATCTCGTAAGATTTCTGCCCAACTTCACTGTTCAAGATGGTGCTATGATCCGAGACCTTCCAGTGAGGTGCCAGCCGAGCCCCAGTCAGTTCAGCAGATTTTTGAGAATCAGTGCGGTGAGCGGCAAAAGCAGATAACTCCCATTCTTCGACCTCCTTTAAAGATTTCAAATTTTCATCCTCAGCGGCTCGAGCGGCTGCGAGCTCCTCCTCAGATCGCCTGTGAATATGTGGTCCCCCAGGCTTGGATTTAGAGGGCGACCTATGCTTGCGCTTCCGGGGGTGACTGGGACCTACAGCTCCTCCCTCGACCAACGAGCCAACCATCTCGATGCTAGGGGAAGCACCTCGAGCTGGGGGAAGGTCGTGAGCCTGGACTTCCTCACTGCCGATGTCAACTGGAGTCTCAGGTCTTCGCAAATCGGCCGTAGGAGTAGCCGAGGTGTCCGAATCAGGTCGCTGAGGAGTTGTGCGACCTGGAGCTTGGCCTTGGGGAGTAGGTTGGACTTCACCGGTAGCTCGTTCCTGGCGAGCTTGAGCACACTTAGTCAAACGACCCAACATGACTTTGCTCTCTGCAAAATAACGACCTCAAAAAGTTAGCAAATAAAAAGACAAAAGGGAATCAGGAGAGAAGATAGAGAATCACCTAGTGACCCTGTGATGGGTACAAAGCACGAGATAGGCGCGCAAGACAGAAAACCTCTTTGGTCAGCAACGTTTTTGGGAAAAAAGGGTTAGAAGTGAGACTATTAATCAAATCCCCATCTAAACCCTCTCCTTCAGTAAATGGTTCGGGCTTTTCTACAGACCACTTGAGAGTAAAAGGCCACTGTTGACCAGGGGGAGGTCGAACAAAGATGAAGCGATCCTTCCACGGACCAGTATTAGATTTAAGGGGCTCTAGATACCTACATTGTCTACGAAAAGTGAGGTAGAAGAAACCTCTATTGGCCGACCTAGTAGAGGTAGTGAAAGAATAAATCGACCAAAAATTATCAAAGCTGGGGTCGAGATCGAAAGCTCGCATTATTATGACAAAAAGTACAATGTGACTAATGGAGTTGGGAGACAGTTGCATGGGATTTAACCTTAATCCCTTGAGTATGCGAGCTACAGGGGGAGCTAGAGGTAATCGCAAACCGGCCTCGAAATGGCCGATGGACAGAGTACAAAAACCTACAGGAGGGGTATGCATGCGATCAAATGACCTGTGGATCAAGACCTCAAAATCGTGTGGAATGAAGTATTTTTCCTTTATTTGGGAAATGGATTGCTTCACCTTACTGACAATACCAATCCAAGGATTGTTATCTAAAGATTGTTGGTATCTAACATACCTAGGGGTCTCGTCATCAGATGGGTTATTAGAGGGGTTCGATCTAGACTGCGACCTAGATCTAGACCTAGATCTACCTATAGAGGGACCCTCGAGTTTATGCAAAGGAGAAGTCGCAGAAATAGAAAAGGAAAAGCTCGAGTTAATGGAAGACATGGTACCTTGTCGAGGTCGAGGAGGCAGGTCGCTGGGATTCTGGCAACGATCTCGAGGATGAAGCAATGGAGCAGGCGAATTTTAAAGGAGGGGGGTATATATAGACCACTATGTGGAAAGGCGCACCCAGCTGAAACCGGGGGATGGATGACAGGTGGCACCTCAAAGATCGTAATGTCAGTCGGATGAACAACACGTGGCAGTTCATTAAATGCAACGCTTCAGCTTATTGCAGCACGGCCCTTCGATTTGTGATCTCGAGCGGTAGCACGCGTGTAAAGTTCCAACCCTTGACCATCAAAATTGCATCAAACATGCGACCCTGCAAGGATTTCCTTTCGACCTAAATTGAACAAAATATACTTCTTTCCAATATGATAAATTACATTTGAAAGAAGTGGGGGAATTCTGATGGGGATGTCGCAAGGAAATAATAAACGAAACATGGCTTTGCATAAATGTCGCACTGGAGATCACAGGTCGAAGAAGAAAAAGGGCATCAACAAGGTCGCCGAGTAAGATCGCAAGATCACATGTGACCCATTGTGGCTTGATGACGTCTCAAATCGGGCACCATAGACCCGAGTCCGACCCGTATTATCCATCGGACAGGTGTCCAAGGGAGAAATAGCTGAGTCATTGCATGGACATGCCTGAAGTTGACACCTGTCCCCTAGGAGGGTCCCATCTTCAGACGCCTATAAATACCCTAAGTCCATCCTGAGAGAAGGTACACTGTTCACCTACACTTATATTTTAGATCGCTGAATATTCCCTTCGATCTCAACACCTGACTTAGGCATCGGAGCGTCATCGTCGGGACGATCCCGACTAGCCTTGTGTTTTATTTCCAGATAACAGGTCCAACTCGGTGACGTGGGTGGTCGTGGTCGTTGATCAAGGTAAAACGTGATCGAGGCGGATCAGATGTTGTTAATGATATTTGGTGTATAAGCAGCAAGCTTGAATTTCTGTTGTTTAGTTATAAGCTGAAGGTCATTGAACGAAAATTTTCATTGATTTGGGATTATTAACTTGCCTGAAAAGTTAAAATCTCTGATTGATTTAATCGGTAAGTCTTTTATATAAATTTCAGTAGTTAATCAGGATTTTGGGTTGTTGGTGGGGCGTGGAAGGGCTTGAAAGTTTGGGGGAGGAGTCTTCATGTAACTTGCAAATAACATATTAAGAGTCTCTAGTATTGCTTGCTCTCACTTTTCTTTCTGTCTTTTTCTTGTTGGGGGATGGATGGATGGGTGGGGTTGAGTTGAGTTGCATATTTGAAACAATTACTCATGAAAATTGAACTTGTAGTGGGAAATAATGAAGCTTTCATGATTTATGTATATATATGCACATATATTATATATGTATTTGGTTGGGAACAATTCCGAGTTCTTTATATTGGTTGAACTTCAACTCTATGTAATATGGTCATTTCATTCGCCAACTTTGTCCTAGTGACACAAGAGGAATACAGCCTTTTTATTAGTTAGAAGGTGCTTTATGATTTAACTTATTCAAGTTTGAAATATAAAAATAGAATTTTGATATTAACTTGAATATTTTATCACTACTTTTGAAGTTTATTTACCGTGATAAGTACTTAGGTTTTGAGTGTGCAGACATGCTTTGAGAAGTCATAAGCTTCATGTTTGTGGTTGGGATTCCTTGCAGTTGGATGCTCTTTTGCAAAGTGCATTGGCTCATGAATAGAGCCAGCTGATACCATTGACAAAATTAAGGAACGGGTTGAGGAGAAAGAAGGAATTCCTCCAGTGCAGCAAAGGTTTGTGATATGTCTTCTAAGATATTTGCATTCTTGTTGGGATATGTATGGCCCAATGACCGCAGCCCACGAGACAAGCCCACTGTCTAAACCCGCTTGGCAAGACCCACCTCGTCCGACCCGGTCCACACCCGGTACTTGACCCGCTACTCCACTTAAGTAATAACCTAACCCTAAGTTTTTACCTCTCATCAGTTTTTTCCCTTTTCTTTACTGCGCCGCTGATTTCTCTCTCCCTCCCCCAAATCTCCTTCTCCAATAACCGAGATCCTCCTTCCCTTCTTCTCACCGGAGAAGGAGGTGGCTTTCCTAAGCCAATATGATGGCTTATGGAAAGCCACCAAGCCTTCCCTTTCATGTCGGCCTCGGTGACCTCTATAAATGGGGATTTCCGCTTCGGCCGAAAGAAAATAAGATACACACTTCCCACATATCTCCAAAAGCTTTCTAAAGTTCTTTGTGACCGAGCATTAGTTCTTAGTGAACTAAGCCCTCAGACTCTGTGATCCTGTTTCTCGGTGTTCTTTGGTGAAAGGGTTAAGGTGGAGTAGCCGCGGGTGTGACAGTGGGCGTACAAGTCTTTGTGACCGAGCTTTGTGCCATCTCTCGTAGATCTGGTTCTTTCTGAGCCACTTCATTATCTAAATATAATTTGTTTATATTCGTTTTGATTCTTTTATTTTGGCCTGTAATTTTAAGGAGTTGTGTACTCCATCCTTTGTCTTTGTAATAGTTCCGTTAGGCTATTTGGTAAAGTATCACTGAGGGGTTTATCCACCCTACAGTGGTATCAGAGCCATACCTCTGAGATTCGGCTCCTGGTGGTGGTAACTTTCTAACCCCTCTCCTTTGATTATAACTGTTGATATATCCTGCTGTTTTCTACTGTTAATATTCATATATTTATTACTGTTACTATACCGCGGTTTAAGCCCCCTAATATCCCTCCTGGCCGGACCCTTGAGGTCGTCGGGTATCTGGACGGGACTTAGGCTGGTGAGCCCCGGTTTCGCGTTATATTGATCTTTGTGATATCTCGAATCCTTGTGATTTTTTTTTTCTCTGTCTGTGTGACATCATATAAACTGGTGATTTTAACCTTTTTCTGAAATATTCTTGATCTACTGAAACATTGATCTGTGTGATCTCTTAAACTGCCTCTTTAACCTGTTGAGAACTTGCTATTGGATTACCTTTTAACTGGTGTGATCTCAGACACTACCTTCTATTGATATTTTTTTTTGTTATATTACTGGTATATCTTGCTACGTTGCATAACTGTGAAAATTCTTTGTCATCCGTGATATTTTGGTCTGTTGTGACGTCTCTGTGACTTATCTGTTAAACCTTTTTATATATAAAACATTTTTCTAAAACTTACTTAAAAATCGTTTTTCTTAAATTTTCTTTAAATTAAATGGCCGGTTATAACCTACCACCTTTTGATGGAAAAACTGATTTTTCAATTTGGCAACAAAAAATGAAGGGAATTTTGATACAACAAAGAGTTTTTAAGGCCATTGATGGAAACTATTTAGAAAACGTTTCGGAAGAAAAGATTCAAGAAAATGATGAATTTGCTTACTCCTCGATTATTTTGAATTTATCGGACACGGTTTTACGAAAGGTTGGCAAACAAAATTCTTCCAAAGATTTATAGGATAAACTTGAGGAGCTTTATATTGAGACTTCATTGCCGAGTAAACTGTTTTTATTGGAAAAATTTTTTAAGTATAA